>NC_064639.1:1127736799-1128374299 GCF_023864345.2 Schistocerca serialis cubense | reverse complement strand
AACCATGACAGACTTGTCAAAGACCTATTCTCCTTCTCCCGATCCCTGCAAAGGAAGCACTTCTTTGCTGCCAGTCGATCCAACTTACATTCAACATTAAAGTTGCCTTTCACAGTTCATGCCACCACTCATGATCTTCCCCCCCTTCCACTTAACTGTGCCCTGGTAGCCTTCAAGGAATTCATTATCTCCAACCTCACCTAACCATCCTTCCCTACATTACTTCCTAAGAACACCAATCTTTCAGCGCAAGAAAGGACAACCATACACAGCCTCAAAAACGATCCTGACCTAATCATCCCTCCTGGAGACAAAGGGTTACATCATTGACATTGCAAATCACTTTCCCCAATTGTCAGACTCCTCCACCAATTAACTCTATGAGAGAGATCCCATCCCATAAGTCTAACATAACCTCCAATTACCCTTAAAACCTTAGGCCCTTCCAAGAACTTCTACTCTGAATCCCTTCACCCCCCCCCCCCCCCCTCCTCCACTCCTATGACACCCTGTACATGTTCTCCAAAATCCACAAACCTAAGCATTCTGGACGTCCCACTGTAGATGATTATTGTGCTCCCATTGAAATAATTTCACCCCTCACTGAGCAACACCTCCAACCAATTGCCTGAAATCTAGACTCCCATGTTCAAGACATCAAACACACCTTTCACCAATTCTTCTACATCCCCGCCCCCTAACCTCCTGGATCCTTACTCCTCACTGACATCACTTCTCTATACACCAACATCCCCCAGGCCCATGGTCTTGTTGCAATTGAACACTACCTCTCCCAATGTGGTACAGACTCAATCCAACTACCTCACTCCTCATATATATTACTAGCTTTATCCTAACATACAAACTACTATTACTACTTTGGAGTGAAGGCATACCAACAAATCGGTGGCATAGCTATGGGCACCTGCATGGCATCCTGCAATGCCAATCCGTTTATGGGCATCCAGAGGAAACTTTCCTAGCCCACCAAAACCCCAAACCCTTGGTTCTGGTTTAGGTTTACTGATGGTATATTCATGTTCTGGACTCAGGGTCAAGAGACCTATTCCTCATTCCTTCACAACCTCAAAACCTCTCCCATATGCTTCTCCTGGTCCTCCTCAACCCAGTGTGCCTCCTCTCTGATAGCTCCATCTGCTCTTCTATCCACATTAAACCTACCAACCACCAACAGTACATGCATTCCAACAGCTGTCATCCCATTCACACACAAAAAATCCCTCCCATACAGCCTGGCCAGCCAGTGGTGGCATATCTGCAGGGACAAGAACTCCCTTGCTCTCACCAAAGCCTTCACAGACAGGCTCTATCCTCTAGACCTAGTCTGCAAACAGATCTCCTGTGCCATTTCCCCTCACAACCCCAATCCTCCCACTACTCCCAAGTACTGGCCAAAAAGGAGTGCCCCATTTGTCACACAGTACCACCCTGCACTGGAACAACTGAACCACATCCTTCGCCAGGGCTTTGATTACCTGTTATCCTGTCTTGAAATGAGGTAAATCCTACACAAGATACTTCCTACCCTTCCTAAAGTGGTGTTCCATTGACCTCCACCTCTCTAATGGCTCCATTCACATCTCTGTCCACATTAAACCACCAACACTGGCCAGCCAGTGGTGGCATATCTGCAGGGACAAGAACTCCCTTGCTCAGTATCCTGAGGGTCTCACCAAAGCCTTCACAGACAGGCTCTATCCTCTAGACCTAGTCTGCAAACAGATCTCCTGTGCCATTTCCCCTCACAACCCCAATCCTCCCACTACTCCCAAGTACTGGCCAAAAAGGAGTGCCCCATTTGTCACACAGTACCACCCTGCACTGGAACAACTGAACCACATCCTTCGCCAGGGCTTTGATTACCTGTTATCCTGTCTTGAAATGAGGTAAATCCTACACAAGATACTTCCTACCCTTCCTAAAGTGGTGTTCCATTGATCTCCACCTCTCTAATGGCTCCATTCACATCTCTGTCCACATTAAACCACCAACACTATCTGCTTTCCGAAAGATGGTTTATCACAAAATACTGCCCTTCTGAACCACGTACTTTTGTCAGGGCTTTGATTACTTATAATCAGACCCTGAAATAAGGGACATTCTACTCGATCTCCCCCCCCCCCAACAATGAAGGTTATGTAACATATCTGACAGTTTTCAGCATCTGACTAATATATAATACACCCATTTTCAATGTTACAACCCCCCAAAAAATAACATAAAACCAAAATTAAAAGAGAAACAAAAGGAGTGATATGTTTAATGTTCAAAATACTACTGCCACTTCATCTCCATCTTGTCTCCACTCATACTTACAACAGTTTGTTGATCTAATCTTGGCAGACCCATTTTTTCTCCTGATGAAGAAAATAATAGTTACAAAAATCTAGGAATATGTTTTTCGCTTGTAAATGTGTATCAGCAGGAATGGGACATCCCCATTTGAACTTAAAAACTGACCAACTAATCTGCCTTGATGAATTTTCCTATCTATCACTTATTTCCATCCCAAAATTAGGAAAGCAGTGGCAATAGTTTGCTGTGAGGTTCCCTTCTATTAATGAAATATATGATGTACTTACAGCAAATGATCCTTGACAGAATCTATAGTGATATCACCAACACTGAGGGCACTGATGTCATTTCTGTCTTCTTCTGCACCATTTTCCTTTGCTTCTTCTCCATCTTCTGATTTTGGTTCTACATCTACGAGGAAGGAAAAAATTTGATAAAAAAAAATATATATATATATATTGATATAATGCACAACAGCAATAGTACTAGTAAAGAAAGGATGAATTGCAGAGGAAAAAGGAGGCGGCAAAGTGACACGTGACAGCAAAGGGAGAAGACAGGAAACAAGTGCCATGCCGTGGCAGAGGGAGGAAGCAGTGGCTCGAGCACCACGTGATGGCAAAGGTATCAAGAAGGGGCTGGAGTAATGTGCGGCTGCACGGGACAACACGGGGTAAGAGGGAGATGTGGCTGCGATGGGACAACAAAGGGCTCCAAGTGACTTAGATGTGATGGGTGGCTCTGACTGGACAAGAGGCCAGAGTGGCACGCAACAACAAAGGAGGCAGAAGAAGGGCCCCAAGTGATGTGCAGCAGAGGCACAAGAAGGGGGTTGATTGACATGTATCAGCAGAAGGACAAGAAGGGGCCTGAGAAACATTCAGCAAGACAAGAAATGGTCCAAGTGGCACGCCACGGCAATGGAGACAGAAGAAAAGCCCCAATGAAGTGCTGTGGAGGCTCAAGAAGGGCGTCTAAAGATGTGTGATAATGGAGGGAAAATAAGGGAGCTGACGACTTGCAGTGGTGGCTGCGGCAGCGGAGTGACAGGAAGGGGTCCAAGCGCTGTGCAGCTGCGACGCAACAAGAAGCGGTCTGAGCAACATGCTGCAGTGACCGAGACAGAAGAAGGGTCCCAATAAGGGGTAAGGGGGGGGGGGGGGGGGGCTGCTGAGCGAGGGAGCTGCGAATGAAGTGGGAGGTGACAGTGGATGATAACGGACAGGAGCCACTCTACTACGGTTGACTGCAAGAGATGACTGTCACTACTGATACACAGTATGATGTATCCCATCTTCCTACTTCTGTCAACTGCTAAGCAGGGAACCTAAAGTGGTGCAATATGCTGTATCATGAAGTCTATGGGAAGATTATTAAGAATTCGGAATCGTGCTTGGCCAGAGGGTGGATCATGCCTTTCTGGTTACTGGGTATTACAGGAAATTGCCAGTGGGTCCTGCACAAACAGAATGTAAAGCCTAGTTAAGTACAATGTCAAGTAAATGTGGTAGGAAATGGAAAGTATCAACAATGAACTGAGACTGCATATTTGTCTGCAGATAATGACGGTATGAAATGTGTGACATTAACAGAAATAAAGGTAGCTGTGAAAAATGGATTAAGGATGATTGATAAATGTAAAATGTACTATGACTTTAGAGGAACTACCAAAGGAGTAGCAAGAACGTCACACTATGGAAAAAGAAGTTGGTAAGACTTATTTATGGGGCAGCAGAAAGGTTCTGAGAGATTGAAAAAATGGATTTTTGCTCAATGTAGATCATGAAGGTACTCACAAATGAACCTAAAACAGACAGGGGACATGGTAGAAAACGGAAGATTCCCATAATTTCTTCACATACATGATTACAGTCGTGGGTGGCATATTGGTACTTCTAGCCATGCTATTGATGTACAGGGTCTCATCAACTTCTTTTGTCAGAATGAGATAGATGCTAAAAAGGATCAAACTAAGCATTTCCTCAATATGTGAGAATCAGTTTGAAACAAGCATTGGTAATGGAGACCCTCAATTGGAAAATGTTGCATAGTGTTTACAGCAATAATATACGTTTGTTCATGTACCTTTGTTCTCCTCGTGAGTAGCATCTCCATTCACTGTATGTGATGCAGGTGGGTGATCTCTAGCAGCAGCTGATGGACTTGCATTTTCTGCTTCTTCTTCCTCTGCTACTTCCATTTCTTCCTCTTCCGTCTCCTCCTCTTTTGGTATCTGTCTGGCTCCTTCTGGCAAATCAATGCGGCACCGTGGATATAACAGTGTTGAAGCGGATAGTGTTATCCTCTGAAGCTCGCTGGAGGAGTGTAAATAAAATGCTTCTCCGTACCGTGTGAATGTCAGACTTGATATTCCACTAAAGAGAAAAAGAACCATAAAGGTTATGAACTAATATAAATCATTAACTGTGTAGCTTTGCTATTACCACATTCTACAAAATGTTTTTGAAAATGAACAGTAACAATTGAAAAACTGAAAAGTTGCAATAAGAAACTCATTTGTTTGGAAAACACAAATTTTCCCATCATCATCTGCACAGAAACGTCCAGAATATAGTGTATGATCATCATTACCACAATTATTTTTTTTTATTATTATAAACAGTGATAAATACATAATTCGTAATGACTTGAATAAATTCATGAAATGGCTACAATCAAGTACTCTGTTTACAATAAAATCTTTGCCTCCCATGTTTCAGGCACAATTTCAGTAATGTCTAGTGCACATATGAAAGTTGGAAAAAGCATGAACCATTTTTTTTTTTTTTCACATGGGTGACTTATAATTCTTATTGTGAAAACAGCCAACAACACTTAGATGTTACAATTTAGCTTAGGAATTACCACAAAAACATGCTGTAATATCTGCAATACTCACTTAATATCTTCTCGTCGAACAACAGCGGCATTGAGCTGCCTTCTTAAGTCAGGAACACTGAGAACTATGCAGTCCCCCAGATTGGTGAGACTCACCACTATGCACCATTCTGAGTACTGTGCACCACGATCTGGCCTTGAAGTTACAAAATGTGCCAAGCTCATTCTTCTCACACGGGAACCTTCGTGAGCAGTAAGTTTAAATTTGCAGAAAGGCTTAAGGCTTGGCAATGTGAATATCTGAAGCAATGAAAAGAAATACCAGCCACATACATAAACTCATTAGTACTAAAGCAGCACTTTATAACATTACAGATTCCTCTCATCTGTGTAACACTCTATATGAAAATGAACAGAGAGGAGTAAACTACATTGCAAGTAGCAAAACTAAAGAAGTTCTCAAAAACCCACTGGTCCTTATAATGTGCTATGTACAACACTGGGCAGAGAAGTTTAGATATTTTTCACATATGCTTTTGTTGACAATGTCTTATGGGTGTAAAAAAGCCACTGTATTGTTGCAAAGATTATTCTTTTGTATACTTCTTAGCAGAGGGGTAAAAAACCACTATATTATTTGCTGTCTGCAAAAAATTACAACATATGGTAGCAACAGAATTTCAAATATAAAATTCAAGGTCTAAGTAATTAACTGAGATTTCTGCTGTGTAACCAAATGAAAAGTGACACTGTCAGTACCAACCAATTACATAAATGACATTAGTCACAGAAAGCTAAAAGCTATGCCAAGTAAAACCCCAGCCAAGAAAAGAACTTCCTGAGCCATGAAAGAAGCTTCTATGAACTTCATGTCAGTGGTCTCCTAACATGTGTATACAACAGCAGGAAAGTAAAGAATTTCACTACCATCTGATAGATGGCAAGGAATGGCATTTTACTGCAAGACCAAGACTGTCAAGAGCTCAAAAAAGCATTAAGGTAATCATTTCTGTATGACAATCGAAACCTCTCAATGCAACCATGTCCTGAATAGAGACAGTGACATGCTAACTGTAACAATTTTTTCCCACTAATCACATGTCATTGTTAAACCACGGAGTATACACGAGTTTATGATGCCTCTACCGTGAATTACGAAGAAGCAATCATGCAGTGACACCAGACAAACTCTGTATTGTTCATCATAGTTTGATGAATTTTGGTTAGCAATCACACACACTGATAAATCTCTTTCAAGTCAATGATAAATTGAGGACACATTTCCGATAGGGGAAAAAACTGACCTTTGTGCAACCCTACAAAACATTCTAACATGATAATGCAGCATGATTGTTCAACAATTCTTTGGTGAATAGCAGATAGAGCACTTTTTTGAGTATCATGTTCATCTGACACGCAAGTGACTGAACATATATGGAATTTGCCAGCTGAGATGCTCATCTGCAAAGTACCACTGCCAGCAACCTTTTTTTTTTAAAAAATAAAAAATTAAAAAAATGGTGTGCAACCCCCCCCCCCCCCCCCCCCCCCAAAAAAAAATTATCTTTGTCATTTTTGTAATTATTGAAGCTCCCTGTCATCATTCACTATTATCTATGGGAAAAAGAAAGGCTGCCTTGTAGTACTGAAAATTTATAAATAAAATATATGACATGTATATTACACTTACATCCTATGACACCATTATTTTCGGATGTTCAAATTTTCAGACATCTGATGTTCACTTTCATCTCACAAAATTCAGTGATTACAGTTTACAGTGATTTATACCACAGCAGAGTGTCCCAGCACAGCAATCATAGCTGGACAAGCCTGATAAACCTTGTTTTTGTTGAGAGCCAGTAAATCTCAAGAAGTGAGCCTTTACACAACTCAGATAGGCCTAATTTCAAGTTTCTGTTCAAACTAGGTGACCTGGATGAAATGTAGGATGCTTAATGTTTTTTAAGTTACATATCAGGATGTTATACAGGGTATTAACTAATATTTGGATAACTTCTGGGGAGTGGATGTGTTTGTCTCTGAGTGAAGAACTAGGTTATGCGCTAACTTTCCAGCCATATGTCATTGAACAAGATGGTGTATGACAGTTTCCCCAAACCCAGCTTCTTCATTAATGTTGCCAGGTGAATCTCTTCCTTCACTGCTTCAGTGATGTTCATCCACCATCTCTTGATGAAAGTGCAACAGCTCTCTGTCTGTGTGAACACCATGAGATTGCTGATCTGGATATGATAAAGATGTAGTCTGTATCAGCATTGAAATTTCCCCAGTCAGTACATGCAAATTCAAAGATTTCTTATTTGTCCTTGATGTAGGTCAGCTTGTTTAAGGTTACACTGAGGTAGCTAAGCATTCACTAAGCCGCTTGCCTGTGAACAAAATTATGTCTGCTAGTCCACTGGCTTAGCTTATTGACTGTGTGGCTTATGTCAGGTCAAGTACCTGTGATGATACATATCAATGCTTCAACCAGTTCTCTGAAGAGATATGAGTGCCATTTTCTGTATTCGCAGCTGTTGTTGCACCCAACTTACTCCCAGTTGGCAATGTAGTCCTTACTGGCTTGCAGTCATCTATTCTGAATCCATGTAAAGCTTTTTGATGTTAGCTCTTCGGCACAATGTAATTTTGTCAACAGACTGATTTATGTTGATGCCAGGACAGCATCTTAAGGCACCGATATCTTGACATAGCTCATTCTTGATTTTTTTTGTCCTTTCTGGGTATGCTGGTGCAATTATAATGTCATCTCTTATAAATGAGTAGGATGACTGGATGTTTCCCAGACACTGTCTGCAAGGACACACAGATCTGAATTTGTGGGATGCAAAATCCAATCGATGTTGGAGTTAGAAGCCACTCAGCAAACCACTGTCAGCCACCTTGGCACAGCCCGTAAATGGCTTTTCTAAGTTTACACACAGCATCATCAGATTTCTATGTCTGGAGGCTCTCACTTGCCTTCTTTACAATAATTATGATTATCTTACTCCAAGTCTCTCCGCTCTTGTAAGAATTCGACCAGTGACTCAGGCCATTCCATGAAAATATCTATGTCAATTTCACTATTGAGAAATGTAGTGGCATTGTGAGATGGAGGTGATAGCTGCGCCTTGAGAGAGGGTGCTAAAATACTATCAGTTTGGCCATATTTCGTACACCTATTACTCTGAATGTTTAAGTACATTATTATTGATCACTAGAATAGTCATAGTTATCAAATATCTGACGGCATGTAACCTGAACAACTTAGCCCCACATCCCTGCAAAAGTCTATATGTGGGGAAGTAGAAGCAAAATTGAGGTTAAATGGCCCAACGCTGTTACCAAATGAGACTAATGAACAAATCAGCCATGATTTATAGAGGAAATGTGAATTTTTTGTGGGCCTTTTGATCAGGATGAGAGGATACCAGCCATACTCTTTTTTTCACATTATACAAGGTGAGTCAAGAAGGACTTAACAACTTTGGAATGATACAGAAATTTATTGAGATAACTTACTGAATCGGTAGATGTGTCATTTTGTACCAAATAACCTTAAGTTTCACATGAATGTCTCAAGTTTCATTTTGGTTTGATGTGACTACCATTTGTGATCTGGCAAACATCCCACCAGCAATCAATTTCTTCCCACAATCACTGCATCAAATACAGTTTAACTTGTGCAACGGCAGCATGGATATGATTTTTTCAGGTCAGCTAAACTTTTTGGTAGGGGAGGAACATATACAAGGTCCTTAATGAAGTCATAGAGAAACAGAACCAGTGGTGGCAAGTCTGAGTCTGAGGAGCGAGGCTGCCACACAACTGACCCTTCACGGCAAATACAGTGACCTGGGAAGCGATTATCGAGGAAACCGCAAACTTCTGTGAGGAAATGAGATGGTGTTCTGTCTTACTGGTAGTAAACCACACTGTCTCTGTCATCTTCATCAATCGGTGGAATTAAAAAGTTTTCAAGCATATCCAGATACACAATACCAGTGACAGTTTTCTCTATCAAAAAGAATGAGCTGTAAAATTTGAATTTGCTAAGGGCACAAAACACATTCACTTAGGGGTTGTCAAGAAAGTGTTCCAGGGTTACATGTGGATTTTTGCTACCCCATATTCTGTAGTTGTGGGTGTACACCATGCCACTGATATGAAATGTTGACTCATTGCTCAAGATTATTGTGTTCAGGAATGTCTCATTGTCCTCTATCCAATGAGACATTTACACACAGGATTCCCCACAAGCAACCTTATCTGCATCACTAATGTGCTGTGCCATTGTGAATCCATATGGTTTCAAGTGTAAATATCTACCCAGTACTTGCCAAACAGTCTTTTCTGGGATGCCAGTCTCGCAAGATGCACGTTGCATGGATTTTTGTGGACTAAAGGCAAAGCTCTCCCTAATTTGTTTGAAATTATCATTAACACAATGGTGACGTGCCGATTTATAATGCCACATTGAACAATCTGTCTCAGGAAAGTTCTTGTGCCAAGAGCAAATTGTTGGCCTGCATAGAAGTTCTTTAGAATATTTCGTGCAAAATTTATGCCAATCAGTTGCTGCAAAGTTTGTTTCATGAAACCAAAACACACAGTGAGCACACACTGCACCAGTGAGAGAACCCATTTTAACTGTGCACTATGCTGGCGCTGCTGGTGGCGGAATGAGGTACTGATGCACAGCGTAAACCAAACTTGAGGTTGTCTACTACAAAATGACATATCTACTGAATCTATACCATTCCAAATCTGTAAAACCCTTTTTTACTCACCTTGTATATTAAAGCCCAAGGTCACTCAATTAAAAAAACTCACTTGAAAGTCACTTTGTTTCTGGAAGGTGGTATACCTAGTCTGTGTATACTCAAAATTAATTGTGCATCAAAAAGGATTATTTTCTGAATTTACAACAAGATACATTAATTATATCAGTACACCCAGTTGAGCACTCAACAAATTATGCATCACAAAAGATTATTTTATGAAGTCACAAAGAGAGACATCAATGAACACAGATTCCTACCCTACACAACTTTTACAATTAACACTACTTTCTACCCTTTGCAATTTTATGAGCATGAAGGTAAAACTAAAGAAATTTGGACTCACAATTGTTCTTTCTGTACACCACACATGAATGGAGTAGGAAGAGAAGAAAAGATATTGGTACACAGCTTCTACTATGTGACGTTCCATGCAGTGTCAGCAGAGGGGACAGTAAATTTGGGTGTTCAATAACACTGCTACAAACTTCATCTCTGATGATCGTAATAAATGTGTAATTCTCACAATTTACTCTTCAGCCACTGGGGATGTGCACGTCACGTTCAGCTTTTTCCATACCATTCCACGTGGCACACGGTCATCGCATTGGCTATAATTTCTGGCCTGTTTGTATGCCAGGAGTCTCTATCTTCCCATCGATTTTCTTCTGTTGCTCTGGAATGCTGGGTGCCAAGTTCTTTCTCAAGTCTCACCCATCCACTTATACACATACCATATAGGTGCTTTAGATTAGATTAGATTAGATTAGATTAATACTAGTTCCATGGATCATGAATACGATATTTCTTAATGATGTGGAACGAGTCGAATTTTCTAATACATGACATAATTAGGTTAATTTAACAACATACTTAAGTTAATATAACAACTTTATTTTTTTGTGTCTTTTGTTTTTCTTTTTTATTTTTATTTTTTAAATATTTTTTTTCTTAATTTATATCTAAAAATTCCTCTATGGAGTAGAAGGAGTTGTCATTCAGAAATTCTTTTAATTTCTTCTTAAATACTTGTTGGTTATCTGTCAGACTTTTGATATTATTTGGTAAGTGACCAAAGACTTTAGTGCCAGTATAATTCACCCCTTTCTGTGCCAAAGTTAGATTTAATCTTGAATAGTGAAGATTATCCTTTCTCCTAGTATTGTAGTTATGCACACTGCTATTACTTTTGAATTGGGTTTGGTTGCTAATAACAAATTTCATAAGAGAGTATATATACTGAGAAGCTACTGTGAATATCCCTAGATCCTTAAATAAATGTCTGCAGGATGATCTTGGGTGGACTCCAGCTATTATTCTGATTACACGCTTTTGTGCAATAAATACTTTATTCCTCAGTGATGAATTCCCCCAAAATATGATGCCATATGAAAGCAATGAGTGAAAATAGGCGTAGTAAGCTAATTTACTAAGATGTTTATCACCAAAATTTGCAATGACCCTTATTGCATAAGTAGCTGAACTCAAACGTTTCAGCAGATCATCAATGTGTTTCTTCCAATTTAATCTCTCATCAATGGACATACCTAAAAATTTGGAATATTCTACCTTAGCTATATGCTTCTGATTAAGGTCTATATTTATTAATGGCGTCATACCATTCCCTGTACGGAACTGTATGTACTGTGTCTTATCAAAATTCAGTGAGAGTCCGTTTACAAGGAACCACTTAGTAATTTTCTGAAAGACAGTATTGACAATTACATCAGTTAATTCTTGTTTGTCAGGTGTGATTACTATACTTGTATCATCAGCAAAGAGAACTAACAATGCCTCTTCATGAATATAGAATGGCAAGTCATTAATATATGATAAGAACAACAAAGGACCCAAGACTGACCCTTGTGGAACCCCATGCTTGATAGTTCCCCAGTTTGAGGAATGTGCTGATCTTTGCATGTTACGAGAACTACTTATTTCAACTTTCTGCACTCTTCCAGTTAGGTACGAATTAAACCATTTGTGCACTGTCCCACTCATGCCACAATACTTGAGCTTGTCTAGCAGAATTTCATGATTTACACAATCAAAAGCCTTTGAGAGATCACAAAAAATCCCAATGGGACGGTTATTCAGATCATTCAAAATTTGACTGGTGAAAGCATATATGGCATTTTCTGTTGAAAAACCTTTCTGGAAACCAAACTGACATTTTGTTAGTATTTCATTTTTACAGATATGTGAAGCTACTCTTGAATACATTACTTTCTCAAAAAGTTTGGATAAAGCTGTTAGAAGGGAGATTGGACGGTAATTGTTGACATCAGATCTATCCCCCTTTTTATGCAAAGGTATAACAATAGCATATTTCAGTCTATTAGGGAAAATGCCCTGTTCCAGAGAGCTATTACACAGGTGGCTGAGAATCTTACTTATCTGTTGAGAACAAGCTTTTAGTATTTTGCTGGAAATGCCATCAATTCCATGTGAGTTTTTGCTTTTAAGCAAGTTTATTATTTTCCTAATTTCAGAGGGAGAAGTGGGTGAGATTTCAATTGTATCAAATTGCATAGGTATGGCCTCTTCCATTAACAGCCTAGCATCTTCTAATGAACACCTGGATCCTACTATATCCATAACATTTAGAAAATGATTATTAAAAATATTTTCAACTTCTGACTTTTTGTTCGTAAAGTTTTCATTCAATTTGATGGTAATACTGTCTTCCTCTGCTCTTGGTTGACCTGTTTCTCTTTTAATAATATTCCAAATTGTTTTAATTTTATTATCAGAGTTGCTGATTTCAGACATGATACACATACTCCTGGATTTTTTAATAACTTTTCTTAATATAACACAGTAGTTTTTATAATTTTTGATAGTTTCTGGGTCACTACTCTTTCTTGCTGTCAGATACATTTCCCTTTTCCGGTTACAAGATATTTTTATACCCTTAGTAAGCCATGGTTTGTTACAAGGTTTCTTACGAGTATATTTAACTATTTTCTTGGGGAAGCAGTTTTCAAATGCATTTACAAAAATGTCATGAAATAAATTATATTTTAAATTGGCATCAGGTTCACTGGTACACCTCATCCCAGTCTAACTGCTGTAGGCTTTCCCTGAAATTTGCAATTGTTAAATCGTTGACTGAACGTACTACTTTGGAGGACTGTTTAGTATTGCTGAATGGAGCTATGTCATATATTGTAACTAGCTGTGCACCATGATCAGAAAGACCATTCTCAACAGGCTGAGCATTTATCTGGTTAAACTTATCTTGGTCTATAAAGAAGTTACCTATCAGTGAGCTGCTATCCTTTACCACCCGAGTAGGAAAATCAATAACGGGTGTCAAATTGAAAGAACCGAGTAATACTTCAAGGTCATTTTTCCTATTACCCTCTTTCAGAGAATCTACATTGAAGTCCCCACAAATAATAATTTGCTTCCCCCTGTCCGACAGATAGCACAACAAGGAGTCCAAATTTTTCAGAAATAGACGAAAATTTCCTGATGGGGACCTATATACAGTTACAATTATAAATGTGCCTTTATTTAATTTAAGCTCACAGGCACATGCTTCTATATGCTTCTCTACACAAAACTTTCTTGTTTCTATACTTTTTGCACAATGATAACTTTTGACATATATGGCAACTCCTCCTTTCTCCATATTTTCTCAGTAACAATGTGATGCTCAGACAGGCATAGTACACTCCTGGAAATTGAAATAAGAACACCGTGAATTCATTGTCCCAGGAAGGGGAAACTTTATTGACACATTCCTGGGGTCAGGTACATCACATGATCACACTGACAGAACCACAGGCACATAGACACAGGCAACAGAGCATGCACAATGTCGGCACTAGTACAGTGTATATCCACCTTTCGCAGCAATGCAGGCTGCTATTCTCCCATGGAGACGATCGTAGAGATGCTGGATGTAGTCCTGTGGAACGGCTTGCCATGCCATTTCCACCTGGCGCCTCAGTTGGACCAGCGTTCGTGCTGGACGTGCAGACCGCGTGAGACGACGCTTCATCCAGTCCCAAACATGCTCAATGGGGGACAGATCCGGAGATCTTGCTGGCCAGGGTAGTTGACTTACACCTTCTAGAGCACGTTGGGTGGCACGGGATACATGCGGACGTGCATTGTCCTGCTGGAACAGCAAGTTCCCTTGCCGGTCTAGGAATGGTAGAACGATGGGTTCGATGACGGTTTGGATGTACCGTACACTATTCAGTGTCCCCTCGACGATCACCAGTGGTGTACGGCGAGTGTAGAAGATCGCTCCCCACACCATGATGCCGGGTGTTGGCCCTGTGTGCCTCGGTCGTATGCAGTCTTGATTGTGGCGCTCACCTGCACGGCGCCAAACACGCATACGACCATCATTGGCACCAAGGCAAGAAGCGACTCTCATCGCTGAAGACGACACATCTCCATTCGTCCCTCCATTCACGCCTGTCGCGACACCACTGGAGGCGGGCTGCACGATGTTGGGGCGTGAGCGGAAGACGGCCTAACGGTGTGCGGGACCGTAGCCCACCTTCATGGAGACAGTTGCGAATGGTCCTCGCCGATACCCCAGGAGCAACAGTGTCTCTAATTTGCTGGGAAGTGGCGGTGCGGTCCCCTACGGCACTGCGTAGGATCCTACGGTCTTGGCGTGCATCCGTGCGTCGCTGCAGTCCGGTCCCAGGTCGACGGGCATGTGCACCTTCCGCCGACCACTGGCGACAACATCGATGTACTGTGGAGACCTCACGCCCCACGTGTTGAGCAATTCGGTGGTACGTCCACCCGGCCTCCCGCATGCCCACTATACGCCTTCGCTCAAAGTCCGTCAACTGCACATACGGTTCACGTCCACGCTGTCGCGGCATGCTACCAGTGTTAAAGACTGCGATGGAGCTCCGTATGCCACGGCAAACTGGCTGACACTGACGGCGGCGGTGCACAAATGCTGCGCAGCTAGCGCCATTCGACGGCCAACACTGCGGTTCCTGGTGTGTCCACTGTGCCGTGCGTGTGGTCATTGCTTGTACAGCCCTCTCGCAGTGTCCGGAGCAAGTATGGTGGGTCTGACACACCGGTGTCATTGTGTTCTTTTTTCCATTTCCAGGAGTGTATATCTATTTCATTCTCAGCTTCTAAATCTTCTAAACAAACCAGAAGCTCATCTACTTTATTCTTTAAACTCCCAATATTTTGATGAAATATATTTAATTATTTTTAATTATACTTTTATGAGAACCTTTCCTTATTCTAACATTTGCAGTACTCTCCTGTCTGAGTTTCTCATTGTGCTTAGGCCTAGTTCCTATACCAGTGGTCACATGGTGTTCAGAGAGGCAGATTATGTCAACTGGGTTGGGTGACTTTAATTCATCAATGCAATTACCTAGGACTGAGATACAACTTGGTGGAGATAAAATTTCTGGTGATTGGTGAAAATTTATAATTGATAGCTGTGATTGGTGATCAAATGTGCTAGAATTGTGCTGTTTAATTTCTTTCCTAAACTGAAGATTTGTTTCAATCCTGACCTCTCTTAGAACTTGACATCTTTCTGTCTTACCTATCCTAAAAAAGGTGCTGCTCCAACACCTGTAACCACTGGTATTTTACCATTCATGGCAGTGCCTCCCCCCCTTAAATTTCCTGCTATTACCCCAGCCAGTTTCCCCTTCCCTTTCCTGTTGAGATGTTTGAGGGTTTTCAAAGATACCTTAAACCATTCTTCCTGCAATATAGTGGTAAGTTCAGGCAATGATGATGGAGGTGGATAGCAAATGTGCAGCTTTATCTCCAACATATACCACATAAGCTCAATAATACTGAGATCTGGTGATCATGGTGGTCAGGGGAGATGCAACAAATTAATCCTCCCGCTCACAAAACGTCCTGGACAATATGAGCTGTGTGAAAAGGGGACCTATTTTCTTTGAACACAGTACTACCCCTGGGGAACAATCATTGTACCATGGGAAGGATCAGATTGGGCAAATGGTCACATAATCTCTGGTAGTAATGCAACCTTGCACAGTAACCGTGAACAATGAGTACTATGATAAGGCTGCCCAAATCACTGACCCCCTCCCCCTCCTCCTCTGTTTCACTGGTGGGAAATCAACTCTGCCAGAAGTTGGAAGCAGTGTGAAACAACACTCATCGGACCAAATGACTTCCTCCCATTAATCAACAGTTCAAGTTTTATCGCAATAGCATCACATTTTCTTATTATGGACATTTGCATCAGTGATGAGTGGTTTTGGAATTTCAGCTCACCCTGCAATTCATTGCTCATGGTAATCCTTTCATGTTGTTTTGGTTCTGACAGGGTTTGTGAGTGTTACAATCAGTTCTCCCACACACTATCACATACAGTTGCAAAACTGCCGTGAAAATTGTGACAGTCCGATCCGACAGCTTGAATGATGCTAGCAAACCGAGTGGGCAAGAAGCCAACAGAAGATTAATGTTTGTTTTTAATTGTTTTTCTACATAATTAACAAAAAGTTATTACTTTTTGCCTTCCAAGCATTAGTAAATTATCAAGAGAGACAAATTAGTGTGAAACAGATGTAAAAACACTGAATATTGTAGATTCAGAGACACAGGATACAACTTATTCATGAAGAAATACTCCCCAATGTATGTATAACTGCAGTTTAATCCATGGAAAGCAAGAAAGTATGAACAAATATTTCACGCATGAGAATAATATATTCGTTGTTGTATGTTGTTACTATGATAGATATGGTCCTTGACCCATGTAACAATTTTGGGTTTGAGTTAATAATTCACACATTCTTACACTTTACTCAACTATCTAATACACTAATATTTTTACAAATTTGATTACTTTTGCTTCAAAAGTGAACGTGTAGTTGATACTTGCTATTCGTGGCTCAGATGTAGCAACAATTGTTGAACAGCTTTCTTCTGTAATGATTGAGATTTTCACTCTGCAGCGGAGTGTGCGCTGACATGAAACTTCCTGGCAGATTACAATGCAAAGGTCCCGAGTTCGAGTTTCAGTCCGGCATACAGTTTTAATCTGCCGGGAAGTTTCAGGTTTCTTCTGTGCTGGGAAACAGTTTTATTGCTTTTGACGTTTTATTGTATCATCTATGTGGTTTCCCCTTCAACAACAATTGCGGTGATTTATTTGCCGTGTTAAATAATGAAGGTACTGCATTCCTCATCAGTTTCCTATGTTTCACATTCAATGATTTGATTTAACCTGTCGTGACAAAATATCACATTATCAAGTAGATACAGTGGCAGCTGTTGCGTGAGAGCACAAGATCACGTGAACACCCTAACTTTCGACACTTTGCGGATTTATTGGTTACTCTTCTTTGAATGCTGTTAAACGTAACATAGATGCTGCAATCTGAAAGACACAGCACTTAAACCTACCACACTACTGCTTCTCTAGACTCCGTGACACTTGGTGTAAGCAGGGTGTACACACGACCGGGAGGGGGGAATCCCCGATTTTTCCTAGATTTCCTGACTAAAAATACACTTTCTCCCGGGTGAACACACACTTTTCCATGTTAAGTGACATTATATTTTCCCTCTGAACTGTAAAACTTATCAATCTTTTGAATGGTTATGGTTTTATACACAGGCGTACAATGTGCCGGCACTTTATAAAATGAAACTCAGGGAAAAAACACGTTTTGGAAAGATCTTTGATGCAGAGCAACATCTACCCTGCATATTTTCGTATTACAAAAGTATAAATCCTAATTCCATCAAACACCACATGTTACTTCCCAAGCATTGAAATTAAGATTGCGACGCGCTTTTGTGAGCCACTCATACCTCATGTCATGTGATCTCGCCAGCCGATGACAGCAGATATTCAGAACATAGGACGTGATGTAGTCAGCCAATTAGCAACATCACTGTTAAGTAGTACGAACACACAAACAAGAAAATTTAATGGTTTAAATTAATATACATGATGTTACTATAAGAAAAGCAAAGCTTTCACATACAATATTGGTCTCTAATGTAAATAAGTTGCAAGAGAAGATAAGCTTCCACACACAATGTGGATCTTTCTGCGCGTGTTACACTCTAAGATATATCACACAAATGTGCCAGTGAAATTTTTAATAATGACATAAATGTCTATTCTTCTGGGCTCAAAATTCTTCTAAATGGCTCTTCATCAAAGAGTTGATTTTTAAATGAGAGTCAAACACTGTGCGATTCAAGAAATTCATTGTACATTCTCGCACACAGTTCAAGTTGTGTTAAAGGAAATTTACTTTGAAAGTAACGCTTTTCACACCCCTATTCGCAATATTTTCCCCACAATCTGTTAGAAACAAGTTTGTTTCAGCAGTTGCCGGAGAGTGCCAGATGACAGGCATAGTCGCGCTTGTGCAGCTACAACGATGTAGGAGGCCTGTATGTTTGTACTTTTAACATATTAAAAGATCTTACATTATGTCATAAAAGAAACAAGACATCAGAAGATACCCCAAGAGCATCAGAATTTCGAAAACCATACTAAAACGTGCACATTTGAAGCGCATACTTAAAGTGCACATTCATATGTCCAGATTCCCAATGAAGTAGGCCTCAACCTGATATTAAGCTTTTCAGTGTGGTGTTCGGGATGTAAATTTTCTTGGAGTGCCAGTATTGCATTATCTTGTGTTTGGTTCTTCATTATGGCATAATGCCATATATGCTAGAAGACGAAAACGCGCACTTGAAATGCAGTGAACACTTGAAATTAGCCAATAGTGTGGAATTAAACACTTCGTTTCAAATACACTGACTGCCTCAGCAGAAAAGATTAATGAAAGTCAAATTTCTTTAGCAAACTGATAAAAACAATTCCATTGTCCTGCAAGGGGATTAATGCTTGACTGTCAGAAAGGTGGAAATAAAATAAAATCTGAAACTAATGACAAATTTGCTTCCTGTAATTATGAGAATGTATTTTAATTCTCTTGATGGCTTCCGGGCACAGCAATCCGTTTTGTTTTCATTTGATGTGAGACCATTAAACGAAGAGGAAACAGCAAGATCACTAAATGTAAACATGGGTCACATGGAGACTACCCACTTCCCCACTGTAACTCAGACTGCTCTGCGCATCAGGCCTGGATGTACGATATTTGTGAGATGGCCAATACTTGATAGCTGAGGATATTTTGCCTGTCTCTTGCATCTTTCACACCTCATGGAATAATCCTACCACAGCTGACTGTCCCAAAACTAATCACTAGTTCCGACAGAATGTTGTCTGCAGCTCATAATCAACAAATTGGGGTAAGAGTCCATATTTGCTCCTGGAAATGTCTTAACAGTTTAAAATCTGGTTCTGAAACTACAGTTGTAGTTTCCCCTTGGCTTCAGTCTTTTTTTTTTTTTGCAGTAGTAGCACAGTAGTGCCATTCTGGTTAATGTTACAAGGCCAGATCAGTCAATCATTTGGACTGTTGTCCCTGCAGTAACTGAAAAGGCTGCTGCCCCTCTTCAGGAACCACACATCTGTCTGACCTCTTAGAAACAGACATCCTTTGCTTGTGCTTGCACCTCCAATATGACTAGCTGTATTGCTGGTGCACAGCCCCACCAATGGCAAGATCCGTGATTCACAGAAGAACATGTATTCCACTATATAGAAAGAAATTAAGTTAACAGGGCAAATACTATGGTGGATTAGAGATATATGGCACATCAGGTTATTTACCACATTTTCATTTTCATTTGTTCTTAATAATGTGTTTATTTGAGAATTTCCCCACCCTTTTGAGAGTCATTTTATCAAAAATGTTGATATCTTACGTCGTGTAATTAACATCAAAACACAATGAATCTTTAGATCTTTGAATCTCTCAGTTTCACTCCATTGTTACTTATGTATTTACCTTGAACTGCTCCTCAGAACAAATAACAACTCTATGAGGTCCACTAGTATCTGGCAGTTTTTTAAGTCCTTTCTCAATTTCAAATGGTTCAGGCAGTGGAACATTAATGCCATCTAAGACAGCCACACTTATCACTGGTGCTCTGTGTTTAAGTTGAATCTCTTTGCCCAATTGACAGGTAACGTCTTCTTCTGTTCTTCGTTGTCCCACTGGTACAGCAATGGTAAACACATAAACTGTACCATTGTTTGTCCCTGCCCAAAGTGTAGCTGTTACTGACTGCACTGTAAAATGGAAAATATAATCCATTAGTTTAGTGGCAAAATATTTTCCTTTGATTACCAAGTACTGAGCTTTTTACCTAAATGATTTTTTAAATTCAAACTTTAAAAAATGTCTCTTTAGTCCTTCTCACATTTAACAAAATTCTTCACAAAATTTACATATTTGTAGAAATATCCTTACACTCTTAACAATTCTGTACGTAAACAACAGAAAACAGAATGAGGGAAGGCAACCACAAACTAAGACATTAACAACAGAAACCACAAACACATAACTAGAACTGAACTTTGCATTTGGATCTTCCCCAGAGGAATTACGAATGAGGTGTTGGACTGAGAGCAGAACTGGCAGTGGGACAGACCAAAATATTGTATACGTTGGGTGAATTATGGAAGAACACCGTGTAGGATCAAGGGTGGGATTAAGAGTACAATATCCTTGATCTCACAAAGCAGCAGGAGGTAGTCAATAAGCCCTGGTGAAGAGTGTGTTCAAAATTTTCAGAATAAAGACAGGAAGAGGAACACACTCAATGACTTAAAAACAGACAATTTCAACCTCTCTTTAAGCATCTAAAACACAAAATCACTGCCCAAAGATATGTATTGTTTGCAGTATGAGAAGTGAGACACAGAAGAAAATTATTTATTTTTGTGAACATTATGCTGAATTGCATTTGGAACCATGTAAGTGGTAAAGAATTTCTGAAATGCTCACCATTTGCTACATTTAACAATTCTCTCATATATCTTGTGAAGAGCAGCAGAGATGAACACACTATTGCCTAACAGTAAGATCATAAGCAAAAAGTATAGAGGTTTTTTTTGGAGGGGTGGGGTGGGGTGGGGTGGGGTGGGGTGTGTGTTTGGGGCACGAAACATCTAAGGTCATAAGCACCCAGTATAGAACCAGAGAATGCTGCAACCGTGAGGGTAAAAAAACTGTTGCGAGGTCCAATGCAGAATATCCAAAACGTCAAGACATTACGGAAGAGTATCTATAAGATGTCAACAAGACACCAGAATCACCAAGTAGAAACCAAATCTCTTTTGTCATTTTCCTGCTTTTTAAAAAACTTTAAAAATGCGAGCCACAGCTAACATGCCATCCACTAAAATGTTCGGCAAAGCAGGCGGCAGCCTGACCCTGAGACATAAGTGGCTAAAATAGGGGCAGAGGATCAGGAAATGTCTGTTTATGGCTGGCTACAGAAAGGACAGCTGGGTGCAGGGTCGTCACTCAACAAGTGGCGGTGACTAAAGAGGCAGTGCCCTATTCGCAACCGAGCTAACATTACTTCCTCATGGGAAGACAGCTGGGAGGAAGTCGACCAGGCTGTTGGGAGAGGTTTGACTTTTCTGAGTTTGTTCCCGTGAAGGGAGCATCAATGGTCTTGCCAAAGTGACGTGATGTGCTGACAGAGAAACGTACAAATATCTTGTGAGGAAACAGAGTAAGAGGCGGGCCGACCGAGATGGACTGAGGCCTTGGCTGCAGCATCAGCAACGTTATTCCCAGGTACACCAACATGTCCAGGAACCCACACGAATATCACTTGGGCTCCCCAACCTGGGAACAAATGGAGGCAGTCCTGGATCTGTCCAACGATGGGGTGGACTGGATCTGGACCATCCAGCCTCTGAAGGGCACTGAGGGAGTCAGAGCAGATCACACAGCGAGTGAGCTGGTGCCTCCGGATGTAGTGAACAGCCTGATAAGAGGGCAAAAAGCTCTGCGGTAAAAACTGTGCACTGGTCGAGAAGCCAGTATTGAAACTTATCAGCTCCGATGACAACAAAAGCACAGCCAACACCATGGGTGGACTTGGAACCATCAGTGCAAAAAAATATGCTATCGGCAAGTTGTGACCGAAGTTCGAGAAATTTGCAGCAATAGGTCAGCTCATGAGTCGAATCCTTCAGGAATGACCTGAAGTCAAAACAAAACACAAACTTGTGTCTGAAGCCAAGTTGGTGAAGGTCTCTCCCCCATTTGGATAGTGGCAGGAAGTGTGAATTGCAGCTGCTGAAGCAGGTGATGAAAGCGGATCCTGGGTGGTCGCAGAGAAGAAATGTGCATTGCGTATTGGTGGTAAAAAAAAAAAGTCAAAGGTTGGGTGGTCTGGCATGGAAGAAAGCTGACACGCATACCTACTGAGTAGGATGTCGTGCCGGTATGACAGTAGTGGATCACCAGCTTCTGCGTAGAGACTCTCAACTGGGCTAGTACGAAAGGCACCGGTGGTGAGACGGATCCCCAAATGGTGTATTGTTTTTAGACGGTGTAAGATAGACAGCTGTGCAAGAGGAGTAGACAAAGCATCCATAATCTGACTTGGATCAGACAACAATAGAGCGACAGAGGCAGAGGAGGACAGTCCGGTCAGCTCCCCAATAGGTACCACTCAATACACGAAGGACATTGAGGGATCGGGTGCAGCGTGCAGCACGGTAGGACACGTGGGGAGACCAACTGAGTTTCCTATCGAACGTAAGCCCTATGAACTTCGTGGCACCCATAAACGAGAGAGCATTCTGGCCCAGTTGCAAGGACTGGTGGAAGAAACACCTCGCACTGCCAGAAGTTAACATAAATGGATTTGGTAGCAGAAAAGCGGAAACCATTTGTGACACTCCACGAATAGAGATGGTCCAACAACGCTGAAGACAGAGTTGCATGAGACACGTCTGCTGGGAGCTGCAATAAATGGCAAAGTTGTCAACGAAAAGAGAGCCGGAAATGCCAGCTGGAAGGCAGTCCATAATTGGGCTGAAGGCTATGGCAAAGAGGACGATACTCAGTAAGGAGCCCTGAGGCACCCCGTAAGGAGCCCTGAGGCACCCCGTAAGGAGCCCTGAGGCACCCCGTAAGGAGCCCTGAGGCACCCCGTAAGGAGCCCTGAGGCACCCCGTAAGGAGCCCTGAGGCACCCCGTAAGGAGCCCTGAGGCACCCCGTAAGGAGCCCTGAGGCACCCCGTAAGGAGCCCTGAGGCACCCCGTAAGGAGCCCTGAGGCACCCCGTAAGGAGCCCTGAGGCACCCCGTAAGGAGCCCTGAGGCACCCCGTAAGGAGCCCTGAGGCACCCCGTAAGGAGCCCTGAGGCACCCCGTAAGGAGCCCTGAGGCACCCCGTAAGGAGCCCTGAGGCACCCCGTAAGGAGCCCTGAGGCACCCCGTAAGGAGCCCTGAGGCACCCCGTTCTCCTGTGAAAAGGTGTGGGTTAAGGAGGAACCCACATGTACCCGGAAAACTCAGCCTGTTAAAAATTCCCGGATGAAAGTGGGAAGATGATCGTGAAGGCCCCATGTGTGTGTAGTACGTAGAATGCCTGTCTGCCAACAGGTATCATAGGCTTTCTCCAAATCAAACAAAACGGCCACTGTCTGTCGCTTCTGCAGAAAATAATCATGATGAACGTCAACAGGGCGACGAGATGATCAACCGCTGAGCGGCGCTTTCGGAACCCACACTAATCAACAATTGATCATGCGTTCCATCACTTTACAAGCGCTGCTCGTAAGGTGAAATTGGACAACAGCTGGAAGGAAGAGATTTATCTTTAAGAGGCATAGGTAGGGGAACAATAATGGCTTCACACCAAAGTGTGGGAAATACACCGTCAGTCCAAATACAGTTGTAGTTATCGAGGATAAAGTGTTTTCCCACAGGAGGATGATTCTGTAGCATGAGGACGTGTATTGTATCGAGCCCAGGAGCAGAAGACCTGGAGGAGGAGAGAGCACACTCGAGCTCCCTCATAGTAAAAGGAGTATTGTAGCATTCTCGATTCAAAGAGAGAAAAGAGATTGCATGAGCCGCCTCCCGTCTGTTTCCGAGGAAGGAAGGCAGGATAGTTGTGGGTGGAGCTTGAAACCTCCACAAAGTACTGGCCCAAAGCATTGGAAACATCAACAGGGTCGACTATGACGTTTCCCGCCACAGTCAGACCAGGGATCGGGGAGTGGGCGGTAGACCCGGAAAGCTGCCGCAGGCCACCCGAAACGAGAGAGGATGGAGTAAATGTTAAACGAGCTGGTGAAGGAAACCCAGTATGCTTTCTTGCTTTCCTTAATAGTGTGATGGCACTGCGCACGTAGTTGCTTGAAGCGGATGCAGTTCGGTAGTGCGCAGGATGACTGTGAAAGACACGAAGTGCACACTGTCGGGCACGAATCGCATTGCCGCACTCCACCGGGACCGGGACCGGGACCTGATGGGGAGAAGTAGTAGTAGTAATATTAGGGATAGAGGATTGGCAGAGAATAGCGTCCAAGAGGTGCTCGACCTGATCATCACAGCTGAGAAACGGACGTTTGTCAAAGACTTCCAAGGAGGAATATAGCCTCCAGTCAGCAAGAGAGAATTCCAAATAAGCGGGCCGCTGTGGTGGGGTATGATTGTACAGGCGAGTCACACAAGGGAAGTGGTCACTCGAGTAAGTATCAGAAAGAGCACATCGCTCGAGATGTCGAGCGAGCTGGGCAGAGCAGATCGCGAGGTCTAAGTGGGAATAAGCGTGCATGGAATCAGAGAGAAACGTGGGTTTGCTGGTGTTAAGGCACACAAGATTAAGCTGATTAAGAAGATCCGCCAAAAGAGAACCTCTCGGGCAGGCGACAGGTGAGCCCCAAAGACGATGATGGGCATTGGTGTCACCGAGGAGCAGAAAGGGTGGAGGAAACTGAGCAAAAAGCTGTATCAGGTCCACTCTAGTGACAGCAGAAGACGAAGGGATGTAAATGGTGCAGAGGGAAAAGGTAAATTCGGGAAGGAAAACACGAGCAGCAACTGCTTGCGGGTGGGTATGCAATGGGATAGGACGATGACAAACATCACCTCGTAGAAGCAGCATGACCCCATCATGAGCAGCAATTCCTGCCGTAATGGGAAGGTCTACCCGTAGCGAAGTAAAATGTGAAAGAGCAAAATGGTCGTGAGGACAAAGCTTGGTTTCTTGGAGACAGATTACAAGTAGACAAGCAGACACTGCCATCGTGGGAGCAGTTTTAGGTCCACCCTGACCGAAGGCCACGGATATTCCATTGTAAAAGGGCCATAAAATTTAGGAACACTAGAGAATGAAGAAGAAACACTGACCTTGACGGCTGCTTAGGGCGAGCCGTCGAGGGAGGACGGCCACTGGAGTCCATAGGTGGAGGATCTTCGTCCATCAACTCAGCGGAATCAACGGAGCTTCCCTGGTGTCGGTCAGTTGACAAGGACCGACAAGTCAGAGAGGGGGAAGACCATTTGCCTTGGGATGATTGTTTTGACTTTTTGCGATTGGCAGAAGAGCCAGACAGCTGCGAACTCTAGGAACGGAAGAAATCTTCCTGGGAATAATCTTTCTGAATTGACAGTTCACTGGCTGCGTTGCAACCATCTTTGGCAGTGAGGGCGAAGAACGGGTAGCAGAATCTACAGCCTGGGAAGCAGGAGACGGAGTGTCAGCTTGAAGGTGAGGAGACTTTGCCCCCATCGAACTGAACTGTAAGCCACAAGTTTGCGTAGCCATGTTTTTCGTGGGACGGGAAGAGGCTAACATGTTGCTGTAGCTTCCAGAAGAAGGGACATTCGGTTTATGGCTCGTCAACAGTTTCCGGGCAACAGGAAAAGGTACCCTCTCCTTCACCCTCATCTCCTGAACAGCCTGCTCGTCTTGATAGATGCGACAAGAACAAGAAGAGGCAGCATGTTCTCCATGACAATTAACACAGCGGGGGGAAGGAGGAGGACAGGTGCCCTCGTGTGCATCCCTGCTACAAGTGACACATTTGGCTGCATTTTTACATGACGTGATGGTATGATTGAACAGGTGGCATTTATAACACCTCAATGGACTGGGAATGTAAGGGCGCACAGAGATGACTTCATCTTAGTAGGAAGCATTAACCAATCAAAAGTAAGGAACAATGTGCGAGTGGGCACCAAATCGGCAGCTTCCTTCTTCATAACACGATCAGATAGATAATTAGTTATTTCATCCTCAGTCAAACCATCCAACAGCTGGGTGTAGATACCATTGCGGGACGAGTGAAGTGTCCTGTGAGCCTCCACTTTTATAGGATATTCGTGGAGGATTTGGGCCTTGAGTAGTTTCTGGGCCTGGAGAGCATTATCAATTTCCAAAAGCAGAGTACCATTGCAGAGATGAGAGCATGACTTCACAGGGCCAACGATGCCATCCATGCCTTTCTGTATAACGAAGGGGATAACAGTAACAAAAGTCTGGTTTTTTGTCTAAACGTGAGACTACTAGATATCGAGGCGCAACAGGAAGGGAAATTGAAGCAGGAGCCTCATTCCACTTTCTTTTATGTGAAACACTTGGAGTAAGAGAAGGAAAGCCAGTCATTGGGAAGAAGTCCCCCATGATTGCCAGCGTCTCTAATGGCATGCTCCTTCCAGCTAGGTGATTGTCCTCGCCTTAGGTCACACTTCCCGAACGACAGACGGAGGGACCAATCGGCAAAGTAGGAAGGTAATACCTCGGGCAGTCACCCATCCCTGGGCCAGGGCTGCACCATGGGGTAGGTGCGGGTCCTACACGCCAACCCAGGGCTGGGAATTACCCATTACCCAGTCTCCTGCTACACGGCAAATGCCTTGGTGGCCATCAGGCGCACACAGGGAGGAGACGAAAAGATAAGAAGTATAGGAAGAAAGAAGGAATCGCCTCAAATGCCGCAGCGGAGGAAAAAGAGAACGAAAGGGATAGGGAACGAAAGGGACAGGGAAAGAGCGGGAGCGGAACAGGGAAAAAACTTAACAGGGAAAGAGCTAAACAGGGAAAGAACATAACGAGGAATAAGTAGTACAGGGAAAGGGCGGTACAGGAAAAGAGCAGTGCAGGCAAAGAGCAGTGCAGGCAAAGAGCAGTGCAGGCAAAGAGCAGTGCAGGCAAAGAGCAGTGCAGGCAAAGAGCAGTGCAGGCAAAGAGCAGTGCAGGCAAAGAGCAGTGCAGGCAAAGAGCAGTGCAGGCAAAGAGCAGTGCAGGCAAAGAGCAGTGCAGGCAAAGAGCAGTGCAGGCAAAGAGCAGTGCAGGCAAAGAGCAGTGCAGGCAAAGAGCAGTGCAGGCAAAGAGCAGTGCAGGCAAAGAGCAGTGCAGGCAAAGAGCAGTGCAGGCAAAGAGCAGTGCAGGCAAAGAGCAGTGCAGGCAAAGAGCAGTGCAGGCAAAGAGCAGTGCAGGCAAAGAGCAGTGCAGGCAAAGAGCAGTGCAGGCAAAGAGCAGTGCAGGCAAAGAGCAGTGCAGGCAAAGAGCAGTGCAGGCAAAGAGCAGTGCAGGCAAAGAGCAGTGCAGGCAAAGAGCAGTGCAGGCAAAGAGCAGTGCAGGCAAAGAGCAGTGCAGGCAAAGAGCAGTGCAGGCAAAGAGCAGTGCAGGCAAAGAGCAGTGCAGGCAAAGAGCAGTGCAGGCAAAGAGCAGTGCAGGCAAAGAGCAGTGCAGGCAAAGAGCAGTGCAGGCAAAGAGCAGTGCAGGCAAAGAGCAGTGCAGGGAAAGAGCAGTGCAGGGAAAGAGCAGTGCAGGGAAAGAGCAGTGCAGGGAAAGAGCAGTGCAGGGAAAGAGCAGTGCAGGGAAAGAGCAGTGCAGGGAAAGAGCAGTGCAGGGAAAGAGCAGTGCAGGGAAAGAGCTAAACAGGGAAAGAGCTAAACAGGGAAAGAGCTAAACAGGGAAAGAGCTAAACAGGAAAAGAGCTAAACAGGAAAAGAGCTAAACAGGGAAAGAGCTAAACAGGGAAAGAGCTAAACAGGGAAAGAACATAACGAGGAATAAGTAGTACAGGGAAAGGGCAGTACAGGAAAAGAGCAGTGCAGGGAAAGAGCGGTACAGGGAAAGAGCAGTACAAGAGAGAATATTCCTACAAGCACACCAATGCAAATGAGCTTTAAGAGCCCTTGAAGGCACGAGACATCTCCCCAAGAGAGGGCAAAAGGACAGGAGAAGAGGAGACAAGCAGCACAGAAAGAGAAACTGTGCTGCGAGGACTGGGGCCCCGTGGTCGCCAAGCACGTACTCACCAAAGAGCGGTGAGCCCCTGGGAGAGGGGGGGGGGGGGGGGGGGTGTAAGTTAAATAAAGAGAGACCAAGCAGCATTTTGCATTACGTAAAGATAAGCATCCAAGTCCTCAAACTAATAAAAGTAGAGACCATATGAAACATAATTTAAAAGTTACAAAAATGAATTCTACACAGGCAGAGTACAAGATGTGGCAGAGGCAGACTGAACAATGAACACACATCAAATGAAACAAATCAGGCAAAATATTTCTCTGTTTAGCTAATGATTTAGTGGCTTATCTCTCAATAATTTCCAATCTGCTGCTGCATCTATTGCTCTTTGCTAGATAAATGATGATGATTGGTTTGCAGGATCCTCAACTGCACGGTTATCAGCACCTGTACAAAATCCCGATCTCTACACAGTCCAGTCTCGCTATGTTCATGAATGATGATGAAATGATGTGGACACCACAAACACCCAGTCCCTGGGCAGAGAAAACCCCCAACCGGGTTGGGAATGGAACCTGGGACCCCATGATCCAGAGGCAGCAATGCTAGCCACTAGACCACGAGCTGCGTATGCGAGATAAATGACAGAACTGTGCGATGCAGCAAATGGTGAGCATTTCTGAAATTCTTTATCACTTTATGTAGTTCAAAATGCAATTCAACCCACCCAGAAAAATAACCCCCCCCCCCCCACCAATCTCTCTCTCTCTCTCTCTCTCTCTCTCTCTCTCTCTCTCTCTCTCTCTCTCTCTGTGTGTGTGTGTGTGTGTGTGTGTGTGTGTGTGTGTGTGTGTGGTGGGGGGGGGGGGGGGGGTTAAGATGAGAGGATACATAGGTGCTGGGGAGGTGAGGTGACAAGGATGGTTCTGATACCATGTCTGAGAGCACATGGTGTAGCGTGGAATAGATAACAGCAGGTCAGACAAGTGCTGTGATGGTAGGCAATAAAAACTGGAGCTGGTAATGTGGCAGAATATGGAGCCTGTCCAAGTTTGGTGTGATGCTGTTGAGTGGGCAGCAGGAAAACACAAGGATGTAAACTGGATCAGAGTGGTGCAGTAGTCATATTAACACTACAGAAAGGAGAGAAATGAGTTTTTATAAGTCACAGGGAGGGACTACCATGTGGCTGGAACTGCAGGGCACAAGGTGATGCAAAACAGAGAAAGGAAAAGGGGATGATGTATAAATCAGAAGGACAGGAGGTCAAGAGGCACACAAGAGAAAGCAGACACATGGGTTGGTGCAAGGCCGGCATGGAAAAGTTTTAGTCCATACTGAGGACTGAAGAAATGCTCCTGGAAGGACAAGAGAGTACAATGATTCACACTTTTCGGTGTTTTGGATTGTTGTATTTGTTTTGGGGAAATGATTAACATTTTTGGATACAATTATGAGGCTTTTGCTTTTCTTTACAATTATTTTTCATAAATTCAAAAGCGTCAGGTAAAAATACACAAATATGATGGTACTTCATTGCCCACATAATTTAAATTTACAAATTTTATGTTAAGTGGCCTCTTTATAAAAACAAACTGATTTTGTGTACAGCTAAATTCATGTGCTGAAGTCCAATATTGTTCATATAAAATCAAATATATAATTATTATTCTTAATAAATTCCAGATATTGGAATTTTAGCATATTATCACAATTATGACAGAAATACATGTTTTAAGGAGAAAGAATGAAGTAAACCAAACTTAAACAATGATCTGTTATTTAATAAAATTAACCGTGTAGACTTTTATAACAAAGTGCTACAAACTAACTGTGGGGAAAATATCAATATATTAGTAGCAGAGACTGCAGGTTGGCAAATGTTTTCTTACAAAGTCAGCACAATGAAACTTAAGAAACTGGTAAGTTTGACACTGCACAATAAAGTGAACATTGAGGGAATCAGTGTCTTGTTAATTAATCAAACCCTGGACAAACACATTCTGCAATCCACGGCAATGTGCACTTTTCTGGACTTCATTCTTATAGATGTTTTTGTGATGTTCTGAGTAATTTAACGACTTTGTAATGCACAATTATTGTAAACAAGAGTACAACAAATGATAAGTTAATGAGAAGCCTTGCATTTATTTGAAAAGTGGAATATTGGACTAGTACTCTTAACTTCCAACAGCAACTGGAGCAAGATTAAATGTGAGAAAGTCTTAGCTCTCAATTAGACTTTACTTTGCCACTGGATATCACAGTAAAGAACCAGCAGACCAGCAGATCATCACACACACACTGCATCTCGGTTTCTTCTAGGTTACAACTAAATCAGAAGGTTTTGTTGCACAGGGTTGATCAAAATTCCTACCTTAATTCCAAGATACAAATCTGGAATGAACAGCAGTGGGTGTCTTGCAATTTTCAGACCACAAAATGTATGTCTGCTCCCTTTGTTTTAGTACCGTATCACCCCACCTTCCACCAGAAGAAAATGAATGCATGACATATCTGTGATAATTTTAGTGAGAAAGTTTCATTTTTAACAACTGTATGTTATTATTAATTATCTATCAAATAACGGGAATCTGACTGACCGCTAATGATGAAGGTCTTTGCAAAATATAAACACCGAACCATGCTTCCTAGAGAATCGTCAACAGGTCTTGCTTCGACCTGACGTTCCACTGGTTTGGCTTCAACAGGACTGAGTGGTGCTGAGGATGGTGTTGATGCTTCTGCTCCACTACAAGTTTGGAAATGGAAGATAAATTAGCCAAATTGATAGATAACAGAAACATAGTAAAGTATGTTAATCAGTTTACAATTATTGTAGGCAGTACATTTAAGTAATATGTACTGTGCTAATAATACTAAACTGCAACATATTACATTAAATCATTTAATGACACCTACTACTGAACACACCGAGAATGTTCATAGTGAAAATGTCAAACAATATTACACAACTTTTTTCATATAAGTGCTGTAAAGCTGTTTAATACCAAAACAAAGCATGCACAATGAAAATTCCATTGTTACACTAATAGAAATTGTGATGGATGTAACGAAATTTGCATTAATAGTGTGACAAGTACGTAAAAAGTTTTGATAAAATAGTGCAAATCCCAGTCTTTTTCATGAATTTTAAAAATTATCCAGACATTTCCTAGCAAACACAGACCATTCAGCAATGCTTCACTGGTGGGAATAGTTGCTTTCACATGGCCTTAATAAAACTAATAACAGATTGCTTTTGTTGTCAGGGGAGAGGAGGAGACCCACAAAGCCAAATACGGCATTTCTAGTTCACTATAACAAGATACTCTACCTTTGGTAAGCCTTTGAACAGGCACCTTTAGATGCTATTGTTGGGTTGTTTTTTGGGGAAGGAGACCAGACAGTGAGGTCATCGGTCTCATCATATTAGGGAAGGAAGTCGGCCGTGCCCTTTCAAAGGAACCATCCCGGCATTTGCCTGGAGCGATTTAGGGAAATCACGGAAAACCTAAATCAGGATGGCCAGATGCGGGATTGAACTGTCGTCCTCCCGAATGCGAGTCCAGTGTCTAACCACTGAGCCACCTCGCTCGGTAGATGCTATTTTAGTTTCTTTTGCCAAGCTTAGGAAGCATTACTAAATAACATCATTTTGCAGTTACTAACCCACTCCCCGTCCCCCTCCTCTTAGGCTTGGTACTTTGATGAGCTGCTCATTTCACACAAAAGAAAAACATGAAAATGTCTTTCTGTCCCACTCATTTTGTTTTCTCCAGTTTTGTTGGGCAAACTTCATCACGGAAGAAACAGACTGCCACTTATGTCTCCAGTAACATTGTTCAGCATTGCCTTTGACCTGTTATACTTAAATCTATCAATCATCTGCTGTCTGAATTCCAACTGCTAATTTTGAACCTGGGTTGTATGTGATGCAATATCCTACGCCGAGACTACTGTGTAAGACCATAAATTTGCTCCACAGTGTATTTCTGAGGTTTCACTGAAGGTTTTGATATGCACAGTTAATTAGTGAGTTTATAATGTTTTTATCCTCCCCTCTCTCTCTCTCTCTCTCTCTCTCTCTCTCTCAGGGGTGTACCAAATCATAGTAGTTTGTGTGTGTGTGTGTGTGTCCAACCCAGGATACCTCGCTGTGTTTTTTGGGCCTAACCCAGGACAAATTTTTGAAATTACTTGTAAGTCTTTGCAGTTGACTGAAACATTAAACTCTACCTATTCATTTCTATTTTTCATACGTTCAGAAGAAGTTTTTCTGTACAATGTGGGGGTGAACAACCAACCCCTACAATATACCTGTCTAAATCATTTTGAACTTTTCTGAAGATATTTTCATTCCCTTTATCTCTGCATCACCAAAATTATGTGTTATGAACAGCACAACAAAACAACTTTTTTTTCAAGTTCATATTTTTTCACACACTCAAAACGACACTGAGTCAAAATTTGAGTAGTACCATTTGAAACTTAATTGTAATTTTGAAGTTTAAGTTCAGTTCCCTCTTCCAGATTGAAGTAACTTTTGATAAACTGACAACTTTTACTCGACTTCTGTTTGGGACGGTCCATTGTTACTGTAACAATGTTTTCCAATGGACAACACATTATCACATGTAAATGCTGAAAAAACATTAACATTTGCCTTGGTTTTTGTTCTAGTTTATATAAATTGTGGGTCATACAACTTTTAACTATTTTGGACATGCAGTCTGATGTTCGGAAACTGAGTTTCTGTTTAGTAATGTGGTATGAAAATGTATACTACTCAGCAGCACATTCTATATCAAATCTTTAGCTTTAAAAAAGGTCTCATTTTTGGTGAGGTGGTACAGTATAGTACCATTAATAGCAGTCCTATATTTAGTTGTATGCACTCTATCTTTAATATCACCCTGTGCTTTTACGCAACAGAAAAAAAGATTCACTATTTCTTACATCACACATGGGGAGCAAGAGTGGGATGGCACAGAGAGGGGGAGGGAGGGGATGTAGGGAGGGAGGGGCTGGAGAGAGGGAGGGGATGGAGGGAGGGAGGGGATGAAGGGAGGGAGGGGATGAAGGGAGGGAGGGGATGAAGGGAGGGAGGGGATGGAGGGAGGGAGGGGATGGAGGGAGGGAGGGAGGGGATGGAGGGAGGGGATGGAGGGAGGGGATGGAGGGAGGGGATGGAGGGAGGGGATGGAGGGAGGGAGGGAGGGGATGGAGGGAGGGGATGGAGGGAGGGAGGGGATGGAGGGAGGGAGGGGATTGAGGGAGGGAGGGGATGGAGGGAGGGAGGGAGGGGATTGAGGGAGGGAGGGGATGGAGGGAGGGAGGGGATGGAGGGAGGGAGGGGATGGAGGGAGGGAGGGGATGGAGGGAGGGAGGGAGGGGATGGAGGGAGGGAGGGGATGGAGGGAGGGAGGGGATGGAGGGAGGGAGGGGAAAGGGGGGAATGAGGGAGAGAGGGGGAGGGTTTAAGAGAAGAGAGACGAGGGAGTGAGGGGGCAGGAGACAGAGGGGGCAGGGGACAGAGTGGGCGGGAAGGAGGAGGTGGGTGTGGGAGAGGGGTGCAGGCAGAGGAAGAGAGGGAGGGGCTAGAGAGGGGAGGGCAGTGTGGGGTAGGTAGAGTGTGGAGGTTGGGGAGGTAGAAAAGGGAGGAGAGGGGAAAGTAGATAGTGGCGGCTGGAGGGGGAGGTGGGGAAGTAGAGAGGGGGAGGCAGAGAGAGGAGAGTTGCGGGTGCAGTGGGGGGAGGAGAGGGGAGAGTTACGGTTGCAGTGTGGGGGGGAGGAGGGGGGAGAGGTGCGGTTGCAGTGGGGGGGGGGAGAGGGAGAGTTGCGGTTGCAGTGGGGGGGGGGAGAGGGAGAGTTGCGGTTGCAGTGGGGGGGGGGGGGGAGAGGGAGAGTTGCGGTTGCAGTGGGGGGGGGGGGGAGTTGCGGTTGCAGTGGGGGGGGGGGGAGAGGGGAGAGTTGCGTTTGCAGTGGGGGGGGAGAGGGGAGAGTTGCGTTTGCAGTGGGGGGGGAGAGGGGAGAGTTGCGGTTGCAGTGGGGGGGAGGGGAGAGTTGCGGTTGCAGTGGGGGGGGAGGGGAGAGTTGCGGTTGCAGTGGGGGGGAGAGGGGAGAGTTGCGGTTGCAGTGGGGGGGAGAGGGGAGAGTTGCGGTTGCAGTGGGGGGGGGGGAGAGGGGAGAGTTGCGGTTGCAGTGGGGGGGGGAGAGGGGAGAGTTGCGGTTGCAGTGGGGGGAGGAGAGGGGAGAGTTGCGGTTGCAGTGGGGGGAGGAGAGGGGAGAGTTGCGGTTGCAGCGGGGGGAGGAGAGGGGAGAGTTGCGGTTGCAGCGGGGGGAGGAGAGGGGAGAGTTGCGGTTGCAGTGGGGGGAGGAGAGGGGAGAGAGGGTTGGGAGTCGAGCGAGGGAGTTGCATCGGGGCAGGGGGAGCAAGATAAGAGAGGGGGAGGAGGAGGGAGAGTGCTTAAAAACAGAGTTTTTGAACATGTAGGTCTAAAAAACCGTCCCACTCATAGAATTCTCAATCCTTGGAAATTTTTGCAGCCCCAGAGAGCACTAAAAAGCCAGGACTGTTGGGGCTAATCCGGAACTTACGGTAAGCCTACAGCCAAGCTCCACACTCTAATCACGATAAATTGCTGATTAAATTCCCATTTCAAACCTATTCATGATAGTGAATATATACATTATGTGATTCTTACATTTTTTTATTATTTGTGGAAACACCACCGCAATGGAGAGGATGTTTATTGTGTTTTCTTAGATGTGAAGTTTGGTGCAGCAATGGTAACCCTGGTTCCTGTCAGATCACCGGGATGACACAGCGGCTGTTGGTACCACTGGGCCATCAAGGCCTGTGGGGATAGTGTTTTTTATTGGAATCAGAAATACATCATTACCAACCTTTCAGTTAGCATAATATAATTGATACGTACTATGTAATGATATAATTAACTGGCAGTACTGTTAGGGAAGGCAAATAGGAATCTGAGTGTGTCTAGTACATTCAGAAAATGAAATGAGAATGGTAGACACTGTGTGCAAGGATTAACACAAACTGAAATATTTAAGTTTGTAAAATAAGGAGGCAAGTGGAGAGAAATGGGGACAATCTAGACATGCTAAGTCGAGTTGTTTGTGTGTATTATCAACCACTCAGCTTTGTCATCAGCGATATTTCACGTTTCATGATCTACATTACATACACTCAAACATCATAATTTTTCCTGTCCCATTATTCAATTTCTTGTCTGTACAAAAATTTACTTGGCGCAGTGTGCTTTCGATTTTAAATTCAATAGTAGCCAACCAATCATATCGTTCACTGCACAAAAATTTTCCCAAAACTTGAAAGTTCACAAAAACCTTTTTGTACATAATCCTGTAGCTTCCTGGTTTACACATTACTCTATCAAGTTTCTTCCACTAAGGCTAGAAATTAATTATTTTCAATTCCATGTCCAAAGTAAACCCTGCCTGCTCTCAGCCTTTGTTTTGCGTATTACTGACAATAGTTATCCAAACATTTTAAGAAAACAAAATGTCTTACTTCTAGTCTCTTTTACATGTTCACAATCATTTTCTGAACCCAAGATTACAATGGTAGCGTAAATGTAGAGATTTTATATCCATATGTATTGAGTAAGAGCATGTGGGTATGAGTATTAACCAATCAAGTACATACTTGGGCGTTAAGAATATCTGTAAAAATTTCTTGTGTGCTCAAGTAAGTGATAATGGCTGAGGTAGAGAGGATGTAAAATGCTGTGGCAACAGCAAGAAAAGCTTTTCTGAAAGAGAGACATTTGGTAATGTTGGACAGATATTTAAGTTTTATGAATTCTTTTCTGAAAATATTTGTCTGGAGTGTGATCCTTTATGAACAATGAACAGTCCACATACAACAGAAGAGTAGAAGTTTTTAAATTGTGGCATTACACTTTAATGTTGAAATGTTAGATGTGCAGCTCGAGCAACTAATATATTGGAGAGGCACTGTATTATACTGGGGAGAAAAGAGCTTTATTGCACATTATGACTAAAAGAAATGATAGGTTGATAGCAGAATGCATCCTGAAGCAACAAGGAATAATTAATTTGGTAATGGAGATAAGTATGGTAGGTAAGAATTGTGAAGTAGGATTGAAATTTTACTGCAGTAAGGGGAATTAAGTGGACGTAGGATGCAGTAGTTATGCAGAGATGAGTAAACTTGTACAAGATAGATTTGTGTGTAGAAGCACATCTAACAACTGTTGCGCCAAAAGCATGATTTTTTTTCTTTTAATTAGGGCCAAGTCAGAGAAAACACCATTAAAAGTTATCCTCTGATACCCAACGAAGATTCAGTTGCTGCTTGGATTTATCAATGATCTGTTTTTACATGAAGTTGACATTTCAATAACATCTACACCTATTCTCTGCAAACTAATGTGAAGCGCATAGCAGAAAGTATGTCTCGTGGTACCAGTTATTATGGTTTCTTCCCGTTCCATTCACATATGGAATACAGATTGCTACTCACCATATAGAGTAGCAATCTGTCCTTTCCATAATATTGTCATGATTCCATCATGGGCTTCCTATTGTTTGAATGCCTGGATGTAACACTTTGCAGGGATATGAAATGGTATGATCACATAAGCACAGTCATGGGTAAAGCAGGTGATAGACTTCTGTTAATTAGTAGAAAACTTTGAAAATGCAATCAGTCTACTCATGTAAACGAATGTGGTATATTGCTCAAGTGTGTGGGGATGCATACCAAATAAGACTATCAAGGGATATTTAATGTATACACAGAAGGGCATGGTCACAGGTTTATTTAACCTGTGGGAGAGAGTGTTACAGAGATAGTGAAGAAACTGAACTGCCAAACTCGTGAAGATATATATAAACTACCTGCAAAAAGCCTTCTTATAAAAAATTTCAAAGACTGGCTTTAAATGATGACTAACAATATACTACAACCCTCCTATGGATCATTCACATAAGGATTGTTAGAAGAAGATTATATTAATTACAGTAGGCACAGTGTTAAGTCCCTGCTATATGGTGAGTAACAATCTATCCTTTTCATAATACTGACACCCAGGTATTTGTAAAAGTTGGCCAATTCCAGCTGTGACTCACTGAAATTATAGTCATAGGATATTACATATTTTTCATTTTGTGACGGGTAAAATTTTGCATTTCTGAACATTTAAAGCTAGTTGCCAATCTCTGCAACACTTCGAAATCTTATCAAGATCTGACTGAATATTTATGCAGCTTCTGTCAGACAGTACTTCATTATAAATAACTCCATCATCTGTGAAAAGTCTTAGGTCACTATTAATATTGTTCACAAAGTCATTAATACAGAATAATAACAGTGAGGGTCCCAACACACTTTCATGGGACACACCTGGATTTACTTCTACGTCAGCTGATCGGTTTCCTCAATAACAACATGCTGCATCCTTCCTAACAAAAAGATTCTCAATCTGGTCACAAATTTCGCTTGATACCCCAGATGATTGTACTTCTGACAACAAGTGAAGATGTGGCACTGAGTCTAATTGCAGAAATCGAACATTACTGCACCTATATGTCTTGATTCAAAGCTTGTAAGTCATGTGGAAAAAGCATGAATTGGGTTTTACAGGACTGGTCGGAATCCATGTTGGTTGGCATGGATCAGATCACTCTGTCCGAGATACTACATTATGTTTGAGTTCAGAATATGTTCTAAGATTCAACAACAAACTGATGTTAAGTTTGTGGTTCACTTCTATTAACCCTGTTGTAAATGGGCGTGACCTGTGCTATCTTCTAGCTACTGGTCAGGTCACAGTTTTTTGGTTGAGGCACCCACAACAGATTACAGTCAGAAAAGGGGGACTAACTCAGTCAAAAATTAAATACAGAATCTGACAGTGATTATATCAGGCCCTGTAGCTTTATTCGGTTTTAACGATGCAGCTGTTTCTCAGCATCACTGACACTAACACTTATTTCACTTGTCTTTTTAGTGCTATGAGGATTAAATTGAGGCAATGCGCTCCACAGTTTTCCTTTGTAAAGGAACATTTGAAAACAGAACCATTTTTATCTTTTGCTTTGCTACCCTCAATTTCAGTTTCTGTCTCACTTGTGTGAGATTGTACACTATAATTCTTTTATCTTGGCGGCTCGCGCATGCCCGCCCAAACGCGGGAGATTGCTGCGTTGCCAGTTGCACACGACGCACGCGCCAATAGAAGCAGCGCCATAGTACAGCACAGTTCGCAAGCTTAGTTTAGGGGGGAGTGCACAGTTCAAGTAAAGCCACCACGGCCGCATTAACCCTTTCGCTGCTACAAAGACGTACTCCCTTGCATTCCGCACTGTGCGCGATTTTGTCACTGCACTGCTCGCCTGTGTAGACACATCGTGTTCCGACTGCTTTGACACTCTTATCAATCGATTCCACAAAAACTATTTGGCCCAAAAATTAGATTTTTACACATCTTCTTGACTGATATCTTCCCCCCATAAATGACTTAATTTTGTTTCGATGTTCAACGCAGTTATTATGCAGCATTAAATATAGTAAACCATTGCACGAAATTTTGAAGAGTTTGCAGAGGTAAAAGTCCATAGAGTATACTTTCCGTATGGTCGATTTTAGTTGCCACAATGTTGAGAATGAAATGTGGACAAGATACCTAAATTTCATATAAAATTTACTGTATAACAATATCTCATTTAATTTAAGTACGACATAGGTGTCGAATGTAATGTGTTTTGTGACGTCAGATGCGCAGAACGAACCTAAACTCGGCCGCCAACATAAATGATGCGCACTTTAACTTTTAGCGCTACTAGCAGCCTTTACATACAACCACAATTTTTTTGGGGTTTTGTGAAAGATCAATTAACAATACTGTCATTGAAGGCTTCAAGCATAGCTGCCTTGGCAGCCAAACTTATCTCATTCAGCTTATCTCTATCTATAGCTTTGTTTTACATCTATTATGCGGTAGTCTCTGGTTCTCTAGAAGTTTCTTTATAGTGAGGGTCCCTCACCTTATGAAATGTTCTACTGGGTACATATCTGTCAATTGCACAGTCAAATGTTCGTTTAACCTTGTGTCATAGTTCCCCTACATGACCCTGCCCTGTGCTGAAAGTTTCAAGTTCCTCACTGAGATATGACATTGCAGCTTTTTTATCTAGTTTACTGAACACACACAGCTTTCTACTGGTTCATGGTCACTGATACAAACGTGATGTGGGCATCCTCAAAGAGATCAGGTCTATTTTTTGCATCTAGTCAGTAAGATAAGACTGTTGAACAAGTTACATGCACTCACAGGAATTATGCCTTGAAGAATGAACAACATAACTACTTCTAAATCCTAGTAATTGCATTCTGACAGAATATTACATAACTACATGGATCAGAGCTATGTTAAAATCATGGTGACCTCACCTATATTATATTTCCCAGACTGCCAAGTAAGCTGTCAACACCTGACTGGCTCAGGATTTTATTAACTATGATGAGACTTTTGCCTCTTGTGTGCACTACAACAGACACTTCTCTGAAGAATATGATTAGCAACTATCCAGCAAAAGATCAGAACATCATATAATTGGCCTACCATTAAAATAGTGAAATAGCTTTGAAAAGAGCAAATGGATTAATATATAACGAAGGCGTCTCTGCCTTCAGGCTTTTATCACAAACGGAAGTGGTCTCACGAAATGCACGCAACTTATTCATAGAATTTCAAGCTGTTTGTAGATGAAGCAAATGTGTATCTAAAGAGACATTTTGTCAACGAGGTTGTTAACCTTATTAACATTTACAGAGAACCAGGAGTTTATATAGTGTAAATATAATGTGTACAAAAATGAAGGGAAAAAATCTAACCACAGCAGAGACCATCACAATAAATGGCACACAGTGACTTTGTTGAGGCATTATGAAGCGGAATATGAATGACACTATATTTCACTTCTTTCCATTCAGTCCTTACAGTTATGGCTCATTAATAATGTTGTTATAGTTGAAATTTAGATGGAAAGGCTGGAACTGTTTCCAAGTTCTTGTACACTAGTTGAAACTGATCCCATCAACTATTTACTGCCGCTTTCACTTAATGTTAAAATTTTTCTTCTTCTTCTCTTCTCTGAAATGCATTCCAATTAAACAGGGTTACCATATATCCTCCTTTTCTCTGGACACGTCCTCTTTTTGAGGCAAGAAAATGTGTCCGGGGAGATTTCACAAAAATCAGCAAAATATCCTCTTTTTTTTGGGCTCTGAGAAAAAAATGAGTTCTGAACTACAGAAATCAGTCACCACTCTAATTAATTGTAAATAAATGAAACTAACACTTTTTACAAACAATTTTTCTTAGATTTCATAAGTTTATTTTCGTGTCATCGGTGACATCTTTACGATGTTGTTTGTTCACTCTTGATGTCAGTTTTCGGAAATAATATACTGAACTTGGAGAAAGAATCAAATTCTGTAGCCAAATCTATTTCTGTTTTAGAATCTGCTTTAGGAACTCTTGAGGAAAGATACAAACATAATTATCTGTCCTTAAAAATAAAGGCAATACATGCTCATAAAATGGAAGGTCATTCACAGGAGTGTGACAGCGTTGGCAAAGAGATGACAATTGGGTATAGTTCTTCTATTTAATACCAAAAGAAGCGGATGGCTCAATTTTACCAGTTTGGACCATTCAAACGGATGCAGCTCTCATAATAACAATTTGGGAAGATGCTGAAAACTGTATCACACATCTCAACAAACGAACAAATAAATGTCAATGTTAATGATATCAGTTTTATAATTTGATAAAATTTTTGAAAGACTATCAACAGACACATACTCAACCAGCAGCAGAAGTGTGGTGTGCATATTTCAGTCAGTCATCTAGTATTGTTTGTCATTATGAACTGCAGAAAATTTCAGATTTCTTTTTTCTTTATCAAGTCATAATGCTAATATGAAACATGTTTGTTCCTTTGTAAACACACAGTGGACCAAAGCCAGGAAAAGACTGAAGAAAAGGGAACATAAAAGGTGTTGTGTATGTCCAGTACAATTTCACACACTTTAATTGCTTGAGCTTACGAATATTTGTTGGGAAACAAAAAGCTGTTAAGAGGGTTTCTCCATCTCCAAATATTCGACGCATAAAAGTGGAAGAGACAGTGACAAGATACTCGAGTGTAGTGATGACGAATAAACTGACATGTATGGCATATACAGTCTTAAAATAACAAAAAAAAAAATCCACTATTTTAATATAGAATAGCTTTACACAATTTATTTTTAAGTTGTAAACTCCATGATTTCCTCGATAAATTATGTTCTCTCTTTTTATATGTATGGTTCTCTTTTTTTAATGATTAACACATTGTAGCTCTACAATGAAAGCTATTTATTTAAACTGTTGTGACAGTTTCATATTGCACAAACCTTTCTGTCAGGTGCAAGGATATACAATTGACAATCAGAGCATGAAAAGTGTGTTGTGATGGACTAGGAATGAATTAGAATTGCTACACATGTAAAAAAAATCAGCATTTCACTAAACTGGATATTACTGCTCAAACAGGACATAAAACCACACATAAGTCTTAAACTAAATACAAGCACTGTACGTACACAGTAACAGCATTGTAAAACTACAATAATACACACAGAATGAACAAAAAAGGTGCTACAAAATTGTAATTTAAAGCAAGGTAAATTCTTGCTAAAAGTGCAGCATTCTACAGGTTTCTCACTGTACAATTTTAGTGATATGCACTGTTAAAGAAAAACAGCCAAACAAAACTTAAATTTACTAAACAACATTATGCAGGTTAGAATACCAGCACAGCTACTGTACCCAGAAGACTGTGGGGAAAATATGCAACTACAGAAACATTCTCAAAAACACAAAAACTGAAATTTTACCCTGTGTGTTCGTGTATGGCTGCAGTTACTTCTGGGGAAAGCTCTTGACCCTCTGCTACATCCTGAAGACTAATGTATGAAAATCAGTAAATAACAGATAGCTAATTTAATACCATTACTATTGCATGAAGTGTATCATACAATTATTGTGGAAAGTAAAGTGATGAGATGTCAAGAGAATTTATACAGATGTCTGTAATACATTTAGATGCAAGGAAGGTAATGCTTCAGATTGTCAAGAAGAATAAGATGAAGAAGGGAACAGTTTGTGTGGAGTGCAGGAAAAGTAGCTTTATACTGCAATACAAAATATTTATTTGTGGGAACTTAATATTCGATATAAACTGAACACTGCACAGACAGACAGAGAGAGAGAGAGGAGAGAGAGAGAGAGAGAGAGAGAGAGAGAGAGAGAGTGGGGGGGGGGGGGGAGAATGGTACTGAGGGGGACACTTACTTACACTTATCTGAAGCAGAAATAAGTGTAGAACCTTCAAGGGCCCAAGAGTGAATTCAGAATGCCTTGTTGCAATGAGAGAGAATCTGTGACTACATAAGGGAGGATACAATATATATTACAGCTATTTCGTGACAGTGACTATTTTTGTAAGTATAACAACTCACCAATTAGCAGAGGTTTTGGGATGGTGAAAAGCACAGACGAAAGAACATCAAAAGCTTTCAGACAAATCCTCTTCCAGATATCTCTCTCTCTCTCTCTCTCTCTCTCTCTCTCTCTCTCTCTCTCTCTCTCTCTCTCTCACACACACACACACCTGTGCAGCTATATCATTCCATCCAAACTATTTTGTGCTGGCACTGCAGCTTGACTGGGGTGAGGGGTTGTGTCCAGTGGAAAAGGGGAAAAGGAGGTGCAGAGTGGGAGGGAGGATAACAGACAGAGAGAAGGAAGCAGATGCATGGGATATGAATGTGACAACCATAAGATGTGTGCAGTGCACATTGAGGTGGAGATAGAAAATAGGAAGAGGGTGACCGTGGAGAAGAGGGTGTGAATGCAGGATGAGTAATACTACAGTCATGTTGCCAACATGGAGATGGGCTTGGGCTTGGGGCAGGGGCTAGCAAAGTGCATTCAAGGGTTGCTGGATTGAAGGGTATGTTGCAAAGACAATTCTCATTGACATAATTCAAAGAGGCTAGTGTTGTGGTGGTGGTGGTGGTGGTGGTGGTGAGAATATAAATGGCATGGATAATAAAGTAGCCACTTAAGTCGAGAGTATTTTGCTAAGCCATGCGTTCACCACTGGGTTGTCAAATTTCTTCTTTGCCTCACAATATGGTGGTGGTCACTGATTCAGGTAGACAGACAGGTTGGTGGTCACACATGCAAAAAATGATGTGCAGATGTTACAGCAGAGCTGGTACTGATATGGGGGCTTTCGCAGGTGGCACTTCCACTTCATCGTGCGCTGCCACAACGCACTTCACCTGTGGCCACAATAATCTAATCAATGCCCACAGTTCCATCTTGCGCACCTGTGGTCTCTCCAAAAACAGCCCACAGCCACCCGCCCTGAAGCCTCCTACTAGTCCCTTCCTCTCACTAACTCCACCCAGTGGAAAAACCCCATCCCTGTCAAGGTGCAACACCAGCACAATGCATATTTTATAATGCCACTTGTCTTCCTTCCATCTTGGACCTTATGCGTGTGTCCACTGTTCTTACAAAGTTCTGTGTTTTATTATTTGCCTTTCAATGACTCAGTGCCTCCACCATTTGGCAAGTTGTTACCTTTAATTCTTAAATATTTGCATTCCACTAGGATGTATTCATTGTTCTTTTCCTTCCCCCGCCCCCCCCCACCCCCCCCCCTCTCTCTCTCTCTCTCTCTCTCTCTCTCTCTCTCTCACACACACACACACACACACACACACACACACACACACACACACCTGGAGAACTCCATCAAATGACAACAGTGTATTTGAACTGGCATTCGAAGCAGGGTACATACTAAGTTTTTCTCTGCTCTGCTCACCAACAAGACAACCTAAAGGGCTGAATCAAATGTTACAGAACAGTGTTGTCACAGTACAAAAACCAGATCTTTTGGTAATAACAGCTGAAACAGGAAGTAAATTATGGTTTCTACTGGGGCATACAAAAGCAATAACATCTATAGTGTGCAACTAGTGCATACTCAAAAAATGGATCAGATCGAAGGTAATGTTTCAGTCTTAATAAGGAATACCAATTTCTTTCTTTAGAAGGTTCTTGAGGAACTGCCACCTGTGAAATCTTTGAATGGAGAAAGCAGCCTATTTACCTCATTTTATCAAATCTCCCTCTAATAACAGTGTGTTTCAATTTAATTGCTAAACGTCCAGTTCTGCATCTGTGGTCTGCCTGTAAAGTGAATTACTTTTAATAATTGTGGAAATGTTAGAGAATTTGATAACAACAAAACATATAAGTAGTAGGCGGCTGGAACAGTTGATTGATGTGGGGAAGAGAGACAGTACACCCCCCCCCCCCCCCCCAACTACAAGAATGTATCCTTGTAGCAAGCCAGATAGGGTTTTTATGAACAATTTGTCTCTATTTTGATCTTTATATACTTCTTGTCTTCATATTGTTCCCCAGTTTTCTCCTTTAGTCTTCAGATTCCTTAATCTGATCCATCCACCTTGTCTGAATCATCCTATAGGTCTTTTCTCCTGCAGATTTCCATCCAAGTATTGTTCTGGCAACACACTTTATGAAAAAACTGGATCAATTTTTTACTTGTTTTGTACTTCTAGTCTGGCAGTTCCATTCCTTGCTATTGTATTTCCCAGGTAATTTAAGCACCCACACATTCAATTTTCTGTCCATTTAGCATCAGGTTGCTCTGAGCAGATGTCCTGCACATAATCATTGCAATAGTTTTGCTCTTGCTTACTATCAGCTGATACTTTTTAAACTTAGAGTTCCATTCATACAAGATTCCCTGTTCCTCTAGTTCTGTTTCTCCCCAAATAGCTACATTGTCAGCAAAGACTAAAGCACTGAGATAACAATTTCGTATCGCCTTTAAAATCACACCCATAAGTGCAATAAAAAATTATGGGGAAAGTGCACTACCCTGTTGCACTCCTCTGACCTGATTCGGCTCGATCATCCGTTACCTGCTTGTAACAACTTTTGCAGCCATCATATATCATTTGGATCTTTCTTATTAGCAAGTTTGGAAGGATAAGTTTTTTAACACTCCCACATCTTACACCTTGGCACGATGTTGTAAGTTTTTTACAAATACAGAAACACAATTGAGAGATCTTTAACCTTTTGTCAATACTTTTCATTAACTGTGTTAACTAAAAATGTGAAATGTGTTGTTCCCCTGCTGATTCTGAACCGTGTTGTTCCTCTTCAAACTGGTTTTCTAACAACAATAATAAACTTTTTCAATATCTTAAGACAGTGTTATAATAGGGTGATTGCTCTATAATTAGAAAACTTTATCCTACTTCCCTTCTTGAACTGTGACAACAACAAGTGACATTATGTACTATGATTTATCATTTCTGTGTTCTTGAAAAAATTGTACATACCCATCTTTCTTTGGCACCGGTGATGCAACTCCTCTTTTATCAGTGCGTCTCGTCGATCGTCCCTTCCTGAGGCGTCTGAAGGATTCACGTAATGACTTTTTGAAAGATTTTCGTCTTGAGATTGGAGCATCTCCGGCACCAGACAGATCTGAGTAAATAAAAAATTCAAAAATAGAATAATTTCTAATCATACGACCTTCATTTTAGAGTGACACTGATAATCTGTACAGCAACTTCAAAACACTTCTATCAATTATGAAAATGATTCTGTAGGGAGAAACATTTTATTACTAAATACTTTTAAAATGGCTTGTTATGCAGCTTTCTTATAACAATGCTTTTGTCATCTGATAAACTTAACACTTCTTGGCATATTGTTCAGAACAGCGTGGACAGCTGGTGTTTACGTGAAGCCAACAACAAAGTTATTGTCAAGAATGCTTCCAAAGTGTGTAGCATGAAATAAAATTTCCGAGAACAAATATTTTTGTGCCGATGACTGACTTTTAACCTTAGTTATACTGGACCCTATCAATATGCTGATGTATTACAGCTTTTAATACCAAGGAAGGAGAGGACAGAGCACTTACTAAGATGTGACCATCACCTTAAGTGCTCAATACAAGGACTGGTTGGCTGCAGCCCGATTTGCTGCAGTTCACCGGTTTTCACGTCTTGCTGGTTTATTCTGAATTTCTGTGTTTAAGTTCCAGCAATGTATTTTGTGATTTGATTACTGTAATTCACCAATACTGAAAATAATATATTAGAGACTGTTAGATCCAGTATAATAAAAGAACTGAAATGAGAAGAAACCTTGTCTTCTGAGGGCAATGCTCTTACTAACTGAACTATCCAATTACTACTTCTGATCCAGCTTCACAACTTCAGTTTCATTCTGCCAAGAGGTCTTTGATGCTTTCTAAACTTGGCCGAACTTCAGATAAGTGTGTGGTATGCCAGCTAGGTTTGCAGGAAATATTTCATGAAGTTTGCAACATAGGAGAAAAGTACGGTCAGAACTGAAGCTGTGAAGGTAGTTTGCATATTGTGCTTTGGTAATCCTAGCTTTAGAGAGTGGGCAATGAAAGCAAAGATCAGGTTGAGGCTCAGTCTGAAACATAATTTCAATCAGTCAGGAAATTTTACAACACTGCACGTTCCCCAACACTGCAAAAACATTCACTGCAGAAACAGTGTTCGAATAAGTCATCTCAGTTTCCATTGTGTCTTCAAGAAGTAAAGATTGGTGGCTACCAAAGGGCTATTAACCAGTCAACTGCTGTGGACATCCCATTGTACCTCACCACAGGTGCTGTGGAAGTGCACCACTCTGCACTTCTCACAGTTCTGTAAAGGGTTTACTTATGCTATGTGATCAGTCCCTGAGTGTTATAGAAGTGTTTTGAAATGGTGATTCTCTCCCAGGGCCCTGCCTGTTGTGAACATCTTAACACTCACAGCCATATTTCTGGCCCTTCTATCCAGTAGCTCATCAGAGTTCGGTTAGCTTAGTTGGAATATTTGATGGTTAAATTTTTTGTTGATGCTCGTGAACTGTATCTCTTGTTGGTGCCTCCAGGTGTTACTTGTTATTTGTATTTGAATATGTTCCTCCTGTTATCCTGTTTTATACTGAGAACATTACAAATCTGAAAAGAAAATGATACAATCGTATTTGCACAGAGTAAAAAATCCTAGTAGAAATCACACATGAGATTGACTTTTTGGTTCTAAAAATTATGATGATCCTTTTATACAATTTTTAAGTAAGAGGCCTGCAGCATGTAGTTTAACATGTAAACTACAACATGTGTAGCTGCAACTTCTTCAGACTCCAAAGAATGTGAGAGAGATGATAAAACTTTTGGGGAAGAAGAAATATTTAGCGGCATTTTTTATTGTTGTCAAGGGTGGGAAGCAATTTTCAGCAACTTAGGAATGTTTCATTATATGACTTCTGTAAACAAGCAGATGGAAAGAAGATAAGGTTTAACATGCTACCGACAATGAGGTCATTAGAGACAGAGCACAAGCTCGTAACATTTCAGAGACGGGGAAGGAACTTACCCTGTACTTTCAAAGCACCCATCCCGGCACTGGCTAGTAGCAATTTAGGGAAATTGTGGAAAATCTAAATCTCAACAGATAAAAAGTTTCCAGTTTATTTGCCATGTAAAATTCAAATACAATTCCAAGCTTTCAATGACTGCCTTCATCGTCATCATCAGGAGCTAAGGAGGGCTGTCATGCAGCTCTGGATTTTATCTGAATTTGATGTACATCAAGACCTTTTTATCCAAGGACTCCGTTATGAAAGACTTCACAGCCATAAATCTAAATGGCCGAATGCAGATTTGAACCTTTGTCCTCCCGAATGCTATGCAAGTGGATAATGGCCAGTTTTCTTCATATTCCCAATACAAGACTTGATATTCATGGCAAATTAAACCACTCAATCTTATTCATACAGCCAGCCAATCAACAAAGTGAATAATATGGGCTCCAACCAATTTTATTGTTTCATTGGTATTTAACTCCTGATGGCTTGTGCAAATACTTGAGGCCATTAGTATAGATATGTACTCTGGAACACTTCTGTTTTCTGTGAAAATATGTTCCGCACTCTGCCTGAAGTTACAGCTGAGATTCCCTCAATTCAGTGACTGGAGGAGAAAATTTATTTTAAATAAAGATCATCATCACTGAAGTTCATAGTGTATCCCACATTGAATTTTAGCTGCATTAGAAGATTTTAAATGAGGAAGGCCCACTGTAACTTGCGACCAAGCCCCTTCCCAACTTGGGACACAATACTGGTTTCAAAGGACAGCATCCGACTATATCTCGGTGTATGAGGTTCACGATATACAGGCAAATCACCTCTCAAAAACTGGACTAGTTTTGTATGACAACACTGTTTGGATGTCTTGCTACCTGTTCCTTTATAGTTGCTGCCTTCTGTTGTCAATTTCTAGAACTACCTTGAAAGAACCAGAACTGAAAGTAAAATCTGCTGTTGCCACTGACTGAGCCATTGTGTGCTCATATTATCAGAGGTCTAGTGTGTGCGCGTTAGGTTTTGCTATTTGCTGTAATTCTGCTAAAAATATGGCATATTTTTTAAGTGAGCAAGAAATTTTGGAACCTGAAGAGGCCAAGTGTTAACAGCCTGAAGAAAACTCCTATTCAGGTAAGATTCAGTCTGTTACAATTTTCTGTCTCAAACATTGTTACTACAGATATGAGGTCTGTTCAAAAAATTCTGAAACATTTGTAATTTCCTGCCCGTGGCATGTTGGAACAAAATGCTGTTGGCATCCCCTGCACATGTCTATGTTTAATGTGTAACTGACGGAAGTTTCATCGTTGTACATCTTTAGTTATTGTTCAGTGCAGTGTTGAGTACAACAGTGTGTCGCACAGTTTGCGAATTTCAAGACGGCAGAGAGAGGAGCAACACGTCTGCGTTAAATTTGGCGTGAAACTCAAGAAAACCTTTGCAGAGACATACCAAATAATGCAGAAAGCCTATGGTGATGAGTGCTTAAGCTGCACTCTGTGTTACGAATGGTTCCCATGGTTTACAAATGGCCGTATGGAAGATGATCCTCGTTCAGGACATATACTGATGACGCTCTTGTCACAAATGTCAACGAAATTGTGCGGGCTAATCAAGGACTTAATGACAGAGATTACAGAAGAATGTAACATTTTAATTGGATCATGTCATGGAATCCAAACACAGCACCTAGAAATGTATCATGTTGCCACCAAGCCCAGCCCATGGCTCATGAGTCAAGACCAGAAAGACCTTCATCTCACAATCCGTGAAGAGCTTTCAGATCGTGCAAATGAGAACGATATGTTCCTTAAGATAATCATAACTGGTGATGAGATTTGGATCTACAGTTACGATGTTGTGACCACAAGGTTCAATCTTCACAGTGAGTCAGGAAAGGTTCTCCCTGATCAAAAAAAGCTTGTCAGGTCAGGACAAATGTCAAAGCCATGCTGATAGTTGTTTTTGACTTTGCAGGATTAGTTCATAATGAATTCATGACACGAGCAGACTGTTAATAGAAGGTACTATTGAGATATGTTATGACGCCTGTCAGAAAATGTGAGAAGGAAATGCCCTGAAATGTGATGGGAAAATTCGTGGCTCTTTCATCATGATAATGCACCCGCACATTCATCCCTGTTGGTGCATGACTACTGCACAAAAAATGAAATCACGGTGCTTCTTCATCCTCCATTCTCTCCCGTCCTGGCCACTGCGGACTTTTTTTTTATTTCGTAAGTTGTAAGCCTTGTTGAAAGGACAAAGATTTGCAATGATAGACAAGAGACAAGAAAATTCACAGATGGTGCTTGATGCGATCCAGCAAAAGGTGTACGAAGAGTGATTCAGAAAGTGGAAAAGGAGTTGGGAACGTGTATCAGTTAAGGAGGAGAGTATTTCAAAGGAGACCATGCACAATAAATGACAGTAAGCACAGAAAAATTTTTCGGAATCTTTTGAACATACCTTATAAAGCTGCAGTAATTACTACTTAGTTTTGATTGTATTGGTCTCCATCTCACCATTTTTAGAGACAAATCTCACGAAGAAGCTGTTTGCAAGACCTTTTTCAAAGAAGACGAGTCAATCTATTAGCAAAACAAGAAGGCAAGAAACAAGCTGGTACTGCCCTGACCATAACCTCTCTCTTTACGCTACAGATGCTTCCACGCAAAAGCCAATTATGTGTGCAATTGCTCAAGAACTCACCTTTTACTTTTTTCTGTCATCATTACCATAAAATTTGTAATTATAGCAATCCTACTTAGTCTTATTCCATATACAGATGAAAAAAATTAAGCTTCAGAAGGCTACAATTGTTTCTTTTTGTAACTGCAATTACAATATTAAATGTAAAATGTCACACTCAATAAACAAAATAATAACCCATCTCGCAAAGAATAATGGAACTGTCAATACATAAGTTCCAAGGAATTAACTGCCGACAAGCATCATGTGCACTTTACTTGCGTGATGGTGACTCCCACGTAGCCTCCCTGTAGCCTCCCTGAAGTAGAGTAGAGCTCGAGGGACATATGGGAATTTTCAGGTATTCATTGACCCACCCTGGAATACCATACCAGAATCAGTTTCTTCTCCCTCTGGCACACCTCACTTGCTAGAAGTGGTGGGGTGTCATTTTCTGTCATCACCTATTCTTGTCCTGGAGGCAGTATCAATGCCATCTCTTTTTGTTGTTCACACTCTATGTTGTCATCTGGCAACAACATGTGTGCTGGTTTCACTCTGTCTAGTGAGATAGTTTACTGCTTCCTGTTCCTTTCTATCTGTTTTGTATGTTCACCTGTTAGTAATACTTTATTCGGACCAGAATACGGCGATTGGAACAGCAGTCATACATCTCTCTCTAATCATGCACAAGAGCAAGAATCTAGTTTTTTGTGCATGAACAGTTTGCCTATGCCATGCAATAACCTTGTTTTGTGCAGGGCTTGGCAATAAGGTGGTTTCTTCCAGTCATGCAGTAAAAAACTCCACTGGCAGTTGCAGTGCTTCCCCATAAACTAACTCTGCCATGGAAGCTTCCAACTCATATTACAAGTGGGCCCGAGGCCCAACAACACCATTGACAATGCTGAAGTCCAGTTTTCATCCTGGCATATCAGAACAGGTTTTAAAGTTATATGCCACCTCTCGATCATGGTTTTACTTGTCAGGTGGTAGGCAGCTGAGTGGTGACGTGTGAATCCTTACAGTTTGACTAGTTCCAAATAATGCTGATTCAAACTGGCGGTCTGGCCTGAAGTCACATTCAAAAGACATCTGAACTGTGCAATCCATGTAGAAAACAATGCTCATGCCACTATTTCTGGAAATACATCTGCAAGTGGCACCGCTTCTGCCCATCGCATATATTGGTCCACAGCCATCAGTAAATAATGGTATTCCTCCGAAGGCATCTGTGGTCCCATGATGTGTTAGTAGACGTGCGCAAATTGTTCCGTAGTGGTTTGTGAACATGCTAACCAACCTTACATCCCTGGTACATCAAGCCCATCTTTTGGCACCTGATCCAATCCCTCTTAGCACTTTGTCACACAAAGCAGTAAGTTTCATGCTGGCTTTTGCTCTTTGGTGGTCTAGTCCATGAACACAATGAATGATATCTTCCATGATACCTCAGGAACAAAAGGTCTAAGTTTGCCTCTTGATAGGTTGCACCAAATGCTGACCTTTGCCCATGCCAGACATATTTGCGAAAAGCTAGACTTATCGTGATGTGGGCTGGGTATATCTCCAGTGGAAGGGAATTTATAAAATGGGAATGTTGCCAGGAATATTTCTTTGGCCCGGGAAGATCCCCAAGAATTGGCCCAGGAAGATCCCCAAGAATTGGGAATTCATGAAAATTTTTAGAATTTGAATGTTTCAACACTTATTAACAGTTAAAGAAACTTAAAACTAGGTTAACCAAGTAAATTCATACATTTTAATCCAAGATTTATCATTCCACGTGTTAATTTCCTTGCAAGTTCTATGCAAAACATAATTTACCGTAAGTCTGGTGGAAAAAGTAATTTAAAATACTCGCTAGGCCTACTATTTTTAGGCAAGTTGAAACCCCTCATTTCTCTGAATGAAACCTAAACTTATAAAATATTTCTCTGGAGGTGTAATTCTCAACTGGCCATTATCTGTAGTATTTTTTAAATTTTCCAAATAAATGATTACATGTGTTTCACTTTCAGAATTGAAAGACTTCTCATTCCATGTGATGAATTAAGATTTATAAATTTCTTTTCTGAAATATCACAATCACTTTCACTTTTAGGATTGTTAAGCCACATTTTACCATGTTCTATGTGAATAAAATCACTTGTATTTTCAAGTAAATCATAAATCTTGGCCAGGTTATTCACATAATTTTTCCCCAAAATGTCATTTTCAAGAATAATGTTCACAAAATTTGCACGAGTTTATTTATATCATTAGATACCTCTAATGCCGATGGAAGACTTAATGAATTGAATAAACGAAAGTCCCTGTGTATTTCAGTAACGTTAGTTACTATATGGCATATCAATATTATAAACTCGGTTTTTCTAAAAGTTGATTATTTTGATGTTGGCAGTTCTAGGAAACGTGAGAGTCATAAATGTCGATGCTTGGCAGTTCTATGGCTAATTCTTTGATATTTAAAACACTGAAAACCAAAAAACGTGTTCATTTCTAACAAGGATTTTAAGTCCAGATCCATATAAAATTTAATGATATAATTACTGCTTTTACCTATTAACAGTTTTTTGAGCTATCTTGCTAATTAATCATGAACTACCAGGAATTTATGAATTTTGGGAATATTGCTGGAAATATTCCATCGGAATATTTCTTAGATTTTAAATTACTGGGAATTTTACAACACTATAGACATATTTGCCAAAGCTGCAGTTCGGTAGTGTTGTCCCGCTGGAACAGCCATAGTAGTTGGTCTGTGGCCTGTGTTGCTGCCAATAATTCATAATCGGTGGTCTGGGAAACCATTCCTACTCTGGACCAAAAATAAGCCATGGCTTTTGCAGCCCCTTTTGTATGACCTAAATCTGTTGCCAATTGGCTAATAAATTTGAACTGTAAGAATTGTCATGTGGAACTGTTGTCCCTCAACTTACTGCATGAAAACTTTATAGGTTTGTGTTTGGTATAATTTGTGAAAGCCCTGGCTTCTATGTAGGGATGAAAATATTTCACAGCTTCATAAATATCCAGGATCTCTCTGTCATACGTACGCACTCCACTTCATCTGCGCTGCTGTAAGTGTGTGTGTGTGTGTGTGTGTGTGTGTGTGTGTGTGTGTGTGAGAGAGAGAGAGAGGGGGGGGGGGGGGGGGGGAGTCCAAAGGTTACTAATGCCTATTCGTGTATTGTTGGAATGCTGCCCCTAATGATTGTTGGTTAGTGTCAACCACTACAGACAATGATGTGTGAGGTACTGGGTGTGTTAACAGAACTGCCCTTTGTAAATCTGTCTTCACCTGGCTGAACACTTTCTGCATTTCTCTGCTCCACCATGGGGGCCTTCGGTTGCTCACAATGTTCCCAGCTTGTGCTGCTGTCAACAGTGCTTGGGACTCACCTGCTCTTGGCAGGTGTTGCTGGTAGAAATGTACTGCCTCTAAAATTCTAAGCTGTCAATAAGTTGGTCACAGTATTTCTTCAGTTATAGCTATTTTGTCTCTAAGGGGGCGTTTTCCATCTGCTGACATTGCACGCCTCAGAAATTTTACTTGCCGCTGTCACAGTGTGCATTTCACCTTACCGGTCACTGTGCCAAACTTGTTAATTCACTCATAAACAGTCCTGCGATGCTCTTCGTGCAGCTCCTTTGACTTTGAGAGCACCGAGATGTCACCCAGGTGAACAAAACAACACTGCAACCCTCTGAGCACCTCGTCTTATAAACCACTGCCACGTCTACAATGCATTCTCGATGCAAAATGGCATCCGGATGTACTCAACTAACCCGAACGGTATTACGATAACTGTCTTCAGTATGTCTCTTTCCACCACTAGTATCTAGTGGTATGCCTCTTTGCAGTTGATGACACTAATTATTGTTGCTCCTGCCAGCTCATTGACAAAATCCCTGATGTTGGGTACTGGGTAATGATCTGGGAGTGTACAGGTATTTAGCAGCCGGTAGTCACCCCGAGGCCTCCTCGTACCATCTTTCTTTTTCATTAAGTGTAACAGTGACACCCGCGGGCTGTCAAATTGACAAAGCATGCCTGCTTTAAGTAACCCCTCAAACTCAGTCTCGGCCACTACAAAACAATTTGGGGCTTCTCCAACATAGTTGCAATACTGGTTGACCGGCCGTAGTACGAATGTGGTGCACTGTGTCGTTCAACACAGAGCTTGGATCTCACCTCTTCTTTGTTGTGTTGTGCAACACACACAGCAAAATTGTCACTGTGCTGCCATTTTCGTCCCGTGTGACCCCTCTGTGCACGCGGTCCACGGTGAAACTGCTTTATCCTAGTGTATCCGTGACTACTTCACGGTATTTCTTAATCTGGGTCTCTGTAATATATTTACTTCAATCTTCATGTGTCACAAGAAATCCACACCTAATATGGCGCCTGTGCCACTGCCACCACAAACTGCATCCGCAAACCCCAAATCCACCTCCAAATTAAGAAGTATTTATTGGTGACTTACAGATGTGTTCACAGGGATGTGGCTGGGGCCTGTCAAACTCTGTAACGGAGTAGGTAAGCTGGTCAAATTACTCTCAATACTGTGTCCCTCGGTGGACTCACATCCTCACTGAAGGAGCTCTCGTCGTTACATCGTGGCCTGCTGCATCTACCGCTAGCCGCTGCTGCCATTCGGGTACCGACAAGGTGCTGTACATTTTGTTGTTCTGTCACTGAACTGCCGGCGATACCAACACAGCCACTCTCGTCGGCCAACTTCAGTAACATCACTGTTCCTCGACTTTCGCCCAGACGAGTCCCTCCTCCGCCCAGATTAGTTCGTCCTGCTCTCTAACAACTAGGAGACTTGCCTTTGCAATGTAGTAACTTGCTCTGTAAGCTCTAGCAGTTGTTTCATCAAATCTACCTGCTGGCCTTTGCATATTGATGCTGTCTGTTGTTGCACACAGCCATCTGCTACTATCATTACCCATACTGCTCATTTACTGTCTAGCATGGCGTAAACTTTAGTCAGCCTTTGTTATTAACACTTGGACATACTGTTCTTCACAAGTCATCACTGCTGCCTTGACCGTTCCAGCCAACTGTGCAAGCGGTTGTGCCTCAATGCCGTATCTTGTCAAGCTCATTTCATTTCACCGACAATACCCAGCTGCTGCATATGTTTATTTAGTGGTTTACACATTATGCTGACTAATACATTTTTTAAACAAGTAAACTGCTGAACTATTGGGGGCCCGAGTGTAATATCCATACCAATTGGAGTTGCTCTGGTATCTAATGCGTTCACTGCCACGTCTAACTTTGTGCGTTCATCCACTACCTCGTTTCGCTCAAATACTATCTCCAGCATTGTGAGCCATAGCTCTGGTTTGTCAGGCAGGATTTGTGGCATGCACTGTTTCATTTGCAGCTTGCCTGTCGTTGCACACCTGCTGTCAACTGTTGTATAAGTGTTCACTAGTGAAGTATCTTGCTCCTCCACTGCCAACTGCAGTTCCTTAATTTGGGTCTCGATACCATCACAAAGGTCTGTTAAATGTTTTTCACGCATTTCTGTGTCATCTCTTGATCCAATGATATCATTTGACTCTGCATACCTGTTTGTATGTTTGCATTTCTTATGGGATCACCACTTTATAGCAATCCTGCTCAGACTTATTTCATATACAGATGAAATATGAAACTTCATAAGGCTAAAATTACTTTTTTTTTTTTCTAATCACAATTACAAGATTAAAGGAAAATGTTAAACTCAGTAAACAAAACAATAATCCCACTCTCAAAGAATAATGGAACTGTCACTTCAGAACCAACTACTGTTCTCCACAAGATATGTTCTCAAAAATTTCCAAGGAATAAACAGCCGACAGGCACTGTGTGCTCTTTACTCGTGTGACAGCAACTCGCACAAATCAAACGCAGAACTAAAATAAATATGAAAAATAAACACCACAGCTTTGTCTTTTTTTTGTGTATCATCATTTAAGATATATTCAACACAAATGTACTGGTATCATTTTAAAATAACAACATAAACTGCTGGTTTTCAGGGTCTGAAATTTTTCTAACTGATTGGACCTCACATAAGAAAACAACTTTTCAGATAGTTTGCAGAAACGGATACAAAGTATTAAAAGGAGAAACTTAACAGAGGAGAAATTGAGTTTATGCCAGTTGATACATTCACTGATACTCAACCTGTGTAACACAAGATAATTGTAGAAGCTGACTACTCATAACACCAAAGACATATTTCAAAAGTAAAAGTCTTAAAGGAAGATTTATGTACCAAAGAGAAAACTGCAATGGGTTGATTAAAACTAATATGGGGCAGCTGGCCTCCATGACTCGCTTCTAGGCTCAAGTAGGATTGAGAAATGGCACAGAAAGTTTGTTTTCCACATTATGAAACTGTTTCTTATCTTTCACACTCTCCACTAGATAGTGACGAGGCGAGTTATCCATCTGCATAATACACGCAGAGAACAGCAATTGTATTGAGATTTAAAACAATTTTAATACATTGTTTATGTTTCGGTTCCAGTTGTGCAAATCTACATAGATCTTCTGATGATGATCCTGGGAGATCAAAACTAGTCAAATGAGCAAGAGATGGCGAATATTTTAAAGACTGAATTTTGTATTTCGGCCTTCTCTGTCATATTCCGTTCTGATAGTGTTGACACTGAGTGACTTGATCGATTGGGCTGTTTTATTTTAAGTGGGCAGGTGTGGGCAAGAGCTGACTCATGGGCAGTGGGGCAGACAGATCATATCTTAGACAAATACGGTATATGCCTCAGCCAAGTGCCCACTTCCAGAAGAGAGGGTAGCCTACTCCATCTGCACCTGCACACAGGAAAGCTGACAGAGCTGCAGAGCAAATGAGCAAGAGCTGTCGGCTGTTTATTCCTTGGAAATTTTTGAGAACATATCTTGTGGAGAACAGTAGTTGGTTCTGAAGTGACAGTTCCATTATTCTTTGAGAGTGGGATTATTGTTTTGTTTACTGAGTTTAACATTTTCCTTTAATCTTGTAATTGTGATTAGAAAAAAAAAAAAGTAATTTTAGCCTTATGAAGTTTCATATTTCATCTGTATATGAAATAAGTCTGAGCAGGATTGCTATAAAGTGGTGATCCCATAAGAAATGCAAACATACAAACAGGTATGCAGAGTCAAATGATATCATTGGGTCAAGAGATGACACAGAAATGCGTGAAAAAATTGCGTGAGCAATAAATGATATATTAATGCTGCTTTAATATTCATCTCTGTTCAGAGAACTTGCAGAAACTTATGCAACAGAACACAGGAAAGCTGATGGAGGGAGATGCTCATATAACGAGACGCATTTTCCAAATTTTTTTGTACGGAAGCACTCCATGAAATGTGTGCTAACTTGGTGAACAGTTGGCTCTAAACAGAAAGTATGACAGAGATATGAATGAAGAAAATGTGACCTATGAGAATATACTGTACTCCGCTTCATGACTCACTGCATACAGCAAAATAAGTAATCATCAACTGGAGAGATGTGGACAAAGTAGATATGGATTACTGCCTTCATCAGTATCAGTGTAACTTTTTTTTTCTTTTTTAAAAAAAACACACACACACACACACACACACACACACACACACACACACGGGGAATAAATGTAATGCATGTAAACAGTATTCAAAAACATACTACTTTTGATGGCGAATATTTTAAAGACTGAATTTTGTATTTCGGCCTTCTCTGTCATATTCCGTTCTGATACTAGTGTTGACACTGAGTGACTTGATCGATTGGGCTGTTTTATTTTAAGTGGGCAGGTGTGGGCAAGAGCTGACTCATGGGCAGTGGGGCAGACAGATCATATCTTAGACAAATACGGTATATGCCTCAGCCAAGTGCCCACTTCCAGAAGAGTGCAAATGGCTTCCACACAAGACATAACAAGATAAAAATGTGATTGAATAGGGCCACCTGATTGGTAGCCTACTCCATCTGCACCTGCACACAGGAAAGCTGACAGGCAGTTTGAACTGTAACCGGCTGGAATAGATTTTAATCCACTGACTGACTTCCAAAACTTGTTAGGATTTTTTTGTCAGACGGGTTGGCAAAAATTTTACTTTTGAATCCATTAAACATTTCTTAGATTGGCTTTCTTCATTAATTTTTTCCCCCCCCCCAGTTTCTGTTTGTCAGACTGAATTCCGTGTTGCAATACTCTTTGGTTTTGGAGCAAATTCTAGCATAGTGGCCGGACCACAATGTGTGTGTCCCTCTCCTTTCTAGCGTTGGTCAGCATATACTGGTCTAAGGTGAGTTGCACAATGGTTCTGAATTTTATCTATTTCCGTTCCATCTCTGTATTCAGAGCTAAACAGTTGGTGTTGACTAATCAGATATTTCTCCTACCTTTCTTAACATTCCTTTTAACACCTGATGCTATAACAGCCTCAAGATCAGTAATGCACTCCTCTACAATAACTGATTTGAAAAGTTCAGGTATATTATTTATTAGGTTGTCTAAGATATTGTCCTCATATCTTTGTTTGCTCAATGTAATTTTCAGATACGACATTCCAGACAAACATAACTCAAATCCTTGCCTCTGGCACCAGTTTCAATCACATGACTGTCCCATTCAATAGCTGCCAAATTTAAATTTCCTCCTGCTCCAACAGCATGATAGAAAACTACTGATACTCTCAATTTTCTTGAAGCACTCTGCCAATGCAGCTCCTGAGCAGGTGCTCTGTAGCTCCTGAGCAGGTGATCTGTAAAAGCATCCAATTCCCACATTTGATCCACAATTGATTCTTACCCTCATCCATTTTATTTCACTTTTGGATTCCACTGTAATCTCAGCACATACTACAGAGTCATGCATCACTCACAACAAAATGAGCTATGGCAATATGGCTGGACCCAGTGTGTCCAATAGTCTCTGGCAGAATATCTTTAACATCTCTGGCAAGCATACTGAGTGTATCCCTGGCTTTCTTTCCCAAAGTAGGCCACTAAACCCTACATAAGAGCCATCCCTTGCTGGCTCAAATACGCTGTGAACACTGGTGAGAATCATGTACTTGTAATAAGACATCTGCATGGCCTGTTCCAACATTCACCTCGGGCTCAGACATATGCAATTGTACCAGTGTCTACACATCATATTCGAGTGTTGACAAATCAGTCCCAACTTGTGCACTGGAAGGCACAGCGACATTGAGGTTTCCAGGCTATATTGGCAGCACTAGAAGTGTCACAGCTTTTGTTACAGAGTGACACAGTGGGCAATGTCAGAGGGAAGACCGCCTCTACCTAAAACAGCTTCTAGGTGTTTCCGGACAATGGCAAGTTCACCCTGAGTCAGCACACAGGTAGTGCAGCACAGCAGACTAGCAATTCTGAAATTTCTTCATTTTTCTTGTGTCTTGTAATTCGTGATGGTTAATGTCTTATGGCAGGGTATCAACTGTTTGCTCTCAGGTAACGATCAAATTCTCTTGAGTGTTAGGTATACTATGAGCTTTGATGTGTGTTATTTAGCTATTTTTATTACCATTTAGAAGCTTCAATTTTGATGAAATTGCTTGTCTTTCTTTATAAGTAATGATGAAACAAATAAACAGAACATCAAGCTACTAAGCAAGTGGATGGTATGTTCATCTCCTTTCCTGGAAATGAAGGGCATATAGTGTTAGTAAAGGGAAACCTTACACCCATTACGAGTACCAAAATGAGCACGAGGAAGAGAATAAGCTTGTCTTTGAAAGGAAATACTATTCTAATGTGTTTAGATCTGTAGACATGATACGGGCAGATATCTCAATGAAAATGTCGTAAGTGACAAAGTACTGTGGACAGAAAAGGCTGGGCCTAGCTACACTACTAACTTCAATTCACATAATCTCAGTAATTTGATAACAGACTAGCTGAGAGCAAAATTAAAAGGTGCACATATGTTATAAACCGCTATAACAGTCATAAGAAAACACGATAAAGATGACATGGCAGTTTTATGTAAATATTAAAGAGCATTACTGAGAAAGTACAATTACCGTTGGGATTCAGAGTACACTTCGTAAGAACACCCTTGTGGCGTATGTAATCAAAAAGTGCCAAGCCGTGTGCAGTTCCAGCAGCCACAAGGCCCCAGTCTGCCTGCAATACAAGTGCTGTAACTGCCGCAGGAGGATGCAGTTGCAGCACAGAACAAGGTTGGAAACCTGGTGCCAGAGACAAGGCACCAGTACGGGCAGTCAACTGGTCGTGTCCTTTCCAGACAAATCCATCACGATCCAGCACAATATTGGTTGTCGTCACCTGTTTCAACAAAAAGTATCAATTGTTACAAAATTAACTGGAACATTACATTATGACAATGAATGTGGTCACATATGTAATTATGATGATGTTCTCAATCTTTAGTAGATTATATTACTGATTATTAAAACAGAACACAAAGCAGAAAGATAATGCTAAGAGAGAGAGAGAGAGAGAGAGAGAGAGTGTGTGTGTGTGTGTGTGTGTGTGTGTGTGTGTGTGTGTGTGTGTACGTGCCACCTTGCATCAAAATGCCTGAACAATGTATATGGGGGAACAGGAAAATCTTTTATTTCACAGCTGCATGTGAGTAATGAACTTCCTCATTTTAAAACAGCCACAATATACAATGAATATTCTGATAAGTAAAAGCCACAAAAGAAAAAATAACAAAAAACGCAACAACACATTTAGGAACATAGGACTGTTTCACTTCAATATGACAATATTATGAAAAGGAAAGTTGGCACTCACCATACAGCAGAAATGCTGAGACACTAGTACGCACAACAAAAAGACTATCACAAATAAAGCTTTTGGCCAGTAAGGCCTTCTTCAACAATATATGATGCTCCCTCTCCCACCCGCCCTCACACAAAAACGCAACTCACACATACGGCTACAGTCTCAGGCCACTGAACAGGTCGAAAGCTTTATTTGTGACAGTCTTTTTGTTGTGCCTATCTGCGACTCACTATATGGTGAGTGGCAACTTCCTTTTCATAATATTGTTACATTTCATCCTGGATTTTCCATGGTTCACTTCAATATGCCAGTTTTGTACATTTTGTTCGTGCATTAGCTGCAGACTAAAGTGAGCTTTTTCATTTTATGATTTTCTAGAGCAGGTAGCACTGCTCTCTTAAGTTTCCACTTTTTTTTTTTTTTTTTTTTTTTTTTAATGCTGTGCATATAATGCATGCATTTATGAGGTCATGTTAGTTTAGACAGCTGAAAAGAAAATGTTGTGAGGCAGGAAAATGGGTGAGTGGATGACTGCAATTACTCTTTCAGTGCAAAGTGTAACAGCATACTTGGTATGTAACAGGTTTTATAAGTTATTGCGTATGTAAATCAACAGTTCAAGTAAAAGATGAACTGGCCACGTGTGCTTTAAGATCATCAAACTAATGAACTAGACTAAAACCATATACTTTTTATTTCAAAAATACATTTTGGACAATGAATAATCTTAAAATCTGACTGCAAATGTTATTTTTTGTGTGGAGAAACAAAAAAATTCCAAAAATGAATGTGTTTGATTTCTAGACAATTCTAGAGAGGCATTATTGTAGATTGATAACTGATACAAAACTGAATTTACACCAAACAAAACCCCATCACTACTGCATATTGGGCAAAATTCCTAATAAAGCACTAATCGATTGTACTAATAAACCAAATATTTTTCTAGAAAAGTAACTTGAGTTTTGTACAGCCTTCAACATTACACAGTGAATTTAAATGCACAAAATGCCACATTCCACCAATGTTTGGAGTAGCAGTTAAATGTAAGTCACTGTGCAACTGTAACTGGCTGGATAAGTCAATTAGTACAATAACAGAACGTTTTACAGTGTACTGTTGACCATAAAAATAATGGACAAAGTGATCTAAATGTTCTGCATCATGGATTAACTTTCCACACAATATTATAAAGGCTGGGACAATGGTATAGCGTAGTGATACATCGACTAATGGGACACATTTTGAGACAACTGATGGCAAAGTTAAAATTCCAATATGTCTGTGTGCCTTTTATAGTGAAATAATATATCATGGAGGAATAAGTTAGCAGTGACTATAAACAAACAGCTTCATCATGTGAACTGATTTCAATATGGAGCATATATAAAAACTACAACATTGAAAACAGTAGTCACAAGTGCCTGTTACATACAGTGACGCTGGTAAACATTATGTCGTTCAGTAAAGGTTACATTTTTTCTGCAGTTTTGCTCACCAATGCTTCACTAGGAGTGACAGTGAGTGTGAATTCTCTGATGATGGCAGCAGGGATGAGTCTTCAACGGAATCTCTAAGTAGTAGTTCCCAGCCCTGAATACCAACTGGTATAAAACACTAGTTTAATGCTTTTATGAGGTCAAGTAGCCAGACGTTTAGAAACTAAAGAATTAAAAGTTCTGCCGAAACACTTCGGAAAAAGAGTACGGCTTAGTGACACTTGATTGGAACAAAACTATTTCAAGCCATTAAACAAGTCAACTTCAGTGCACAAATATGTACTGCTTAAGTAGTCAAGCAGTAGTAATTATTACTATCATCGTCGTCATCGTCATCGTCGTCATCATCATTATTATTACTTGTACGAGTATGAATGAATTAGTATCAACATGCGTGCACCATCAAGCCTTCAACAGCAGTCATTTTATAATGACCTCATATATCATGCTTTTCACAAAAATAATGGTATGTACATGCATTTACCATTATGTTTGTGGAATGTACGAAGTTCAGCAGATTTGTAAATTTGCATACCTGAGTCATTTGAGTCATTGAGGATCCTAGTTTGAGATATCAGGATCACTAAGAACGTCTTTGTTTCTTTGAAACTAGTCAAATGTGGCTATAATCTCAGGAAAAACACACAGAGCCCTCTTAGCACTAGCCATTTTACCTTCTGCTTCCCATTACATACCAGCTGCAGGCAGTCACCGACGTTTACCACGAGTCACGGCCCTGACGTGTTTAGTGAAATTAGATCTTCTTCCCACTGTAAAATATTCTGTTTCTCACAGATACCGCTAATAGCCTTACAACTCAAAATATATGGCAGTGGCACTTACCATTGTGTTCCCCCAAGCTGCTCATACATACATCACTTTTCAATGTTATGAAATTAGTGCAACATGATGGAAACAATTATATTCTGGTACTCTGTTTGGTCACAAAACTTGCCTAAGGATGTAAGGAATGACTGAATACTTTTTACAACACTCAGTGTGTATTTTCAAACAATTATGTTTGCTCACATTGTAGAAGAAGTATTGTGGCAAGAAACAGACTTGCTGTTTCAGATGATGCTATCTTGTACATTATCTAATTACACACCATACACCATGTCAGTAAAACAAAAATTGTACATATTCATCTGCTTAGGATACACTAAAATTATTAGCATGTAACATATACAATTATATCAACATATCATGATTTTTTATCATTAAATTTGTCTATGGATGCACAAAGGATTTAAAATACAGAGTGATAATTAAAGTTCCTGACCGGGGGGGGATTGGAAATTTTACTACTAGATGGTTCAGTAAGCAGTAAAATATGCGAAATAAAAGATGTGGGTAAGTGCCTTGGGTTAAGTCTGATATGCTCAAAACGACTGTCTCAATGTAGGACTGTGTGCTGTTGGTAAAGCCTTTTTGCAAATTTGGTGATTGTGCGCTTGGAGCTCTGCACACTCAAAGGTATGGTAAAAGGCATCGGTCCAATGTCTGACAAGGGTTTGGAGAAAATTATTCCACAATTCATAAAGACAGGTCCTTTTGTTCTTCTGAAGTGTCATGGGGCAGAGGGGAAAAACAAATGATCTGACATCAGAGGAAGACGTAGCCACAACCTCGCAGGAGAGGTCAGGCAGTAGAGTGCAAACATGCCGTGCACGTGGAATTGTTTGAGCTTTGCACACACCGAGCGAGGTGATGCAGTGGCTAGCACACTGGATTCGCATTCGGGAGGATGACGGTTCAATCCCGCGTCCGACCATCCTGATTTAGGCTTTCCATGATTTCCCCAAATCGCTCCAGCCAAATGCCGGGATAGTTCCTTTGAAAGAGCACGGCCGAGTTCCTTCCCTAATCCAATGAGACCGATGACCTCGCTGTCTGGTCTCCTCCCCCAAACAATCCAAACTTTGCACATCCCTATGAGCATGGTGCATAAAATTCTATGAAATATCCTGCATGCTATCCATACAAAATTACCCATGTTCAGGACTTCCATCATGATGACCTGCCATTAACATAAACACGTGCCCTAGAATTTCTTGCTTGCATGGAAGTGGTCACTGAAGGGCCATGGAACATTCTGTGGACAGATAGAGCCCATTTCCACCTCCAAGGACATGTCAATACACAGGATTGCAGGATACGGGCAACAGAACAACCACTTGTAAATCAACAAGTACCACTTCATTCTGCAAAGGTAACTGTGTGGTGTTGACTGATAGTATCGCTTATCATATGCCCCCCCCCCCCCCCCCTCCGTTTTTTTTAAGGAGATGGGTCATGTGGGTCCTGTTTGTACCATCACTGGTAAATGCTTTGTCTTTTGGGCACCAAGATTGTTCAAACCCTTCAAATCTGGATAGACTACTGTGCCGAGAAATACTATTGCGAGATAACTTGGGCTCCCGATTTTCTCTTGTTCATGCCCCAACATCCCGATTATACTTTTAGTTCCTTCTGCTACCACTAGTTAGCACCAGAACCTGTTGTAGTCACTATTGTTCCTTCAGCTGCTACTAGTTGGCGTTTCGTGTGTTTTGCTTCGGTGTATTGCTACTGGGTGTTGCTCTTTAAGCCTTTAGGAGACTTGGGAGTTGAGGGATATTTTCCAACTAGATTATACTCACGTCAGTAGCATTTCTATTGTCATTGCAACAATTCTGCAACCTTTATTAGTGTTTTGGTGCAGTTGTTGCAGTATTACAGCTGTTTGGAGTCGTGTAAAATGAACAGTAATCATTCCAGTGGAGAAGAGCAGTGGGAAGACATCTCTGTTTCGGAATCTGGTGATGACTCTTCAACTTTTGTCAAATGAAGAATAATGTGAGGAAGACACAGATATAGATTGGTCTCAGGTCAGACAGTAGCATGTTGTCAATCAAAAATACTGATTGTGCTCCTCCAAGATTTCCATTTTCTGCTAATCCTGGTTGTACGATTCCTTTTGCTGATGATGAACTTAGAATATTTGAATGCTTTTTTGATCTGGATTTGCTGGAAATGATAAAGGTGGAACTGCTAAATATATCCGCCAATGTGTTTCAACCATTGCCTGTAAAATTTTGTTCCCATCATGTGAAGAGCTTCAAATTTTATGTGCTCTAATTATTTTACAAAGTGTTTTACAGAAACCTGAATTGCAAATCTACTGGTCATGGCAGGTAAGCATATCAACTCCATTTTTCAAGGGTGTAATGTCCTACAAGAGATTTAGCCAAATAAAAAAGTATCTTCATTTTTCTGACAATGAAGTATATGATGCCGCAAATCACCCAAATCCTAAGTTGAACAAAATTTGGCCAATTTATGAGCACCTTGAAAATAAATTTAAAAGTTCTTATGTTCCTGAACGGGACATTGTGGTGGATGAAAGTTTACTTCTGTACAAGGGCAGATTGGGTTGGGTACAGAATATCCCACTGAAAAGGGCGAGATTTGGAATAAAATTCTACAGGCTGTGTGAATCGGCTAGTGCTCAATAGGCAGCAATCATTGCGCAATGCATTCTGAATGTGACCTCTGCAACTCTCCAGTCTCTCAATTTCAACTTGCGGCAGAAAAGGTTTGACAGCGTGCTGAACATGTCTTGTGCCACGACCGTGACAATTAGAAAGTGATTTCATTGCCGTTTTCCCCTCAGAACAATTAAAACCAGATTTTTTTCTCTCTCTCTGATATGGTATGACCTTGCCATGGTGGATGGGTTTACTAGGTAACAGTGCCACAACTGCTGAATGTCAAATTTGTGCGGTCACGCAGACTGAACAACAGGGTTTTGTTTAATACGCAATTCACATCACAGCCGTCATATTGTGATTCATCTGTCACTTTAGCCAAACATATTTACATTATGACACTTATAGTGGCATCTAATGGGAAAAATTTTCATTATTTTTTTTATTTCCATCATATTCCCACCTGTTCGATAATATCCCATTCAAATTTGATGACATCCTGATCAGTGCTGGTTTTTAATTTTTTTAAACAGCTTTCTGAAACTGGAACTTTAAATTATAATTGCCCTGTTGCACAAATAATTTAAAAGTTTGAAGATTCAGAGAGCTTCATCTCTCCAGTACTGGAAACAGATGGACCTGATTCTTCATATGCGTCAACATCTACTCCACACTAAGTAAATACGCACCACAAACATAATATCAGTTAATAAAAAAATTATGCAGATTCATCTCTCTATGACTTGATAAAATTATTCTGACAAGATTTTGTTTAGAAAAAAAAAATTGATATACTGCCTCGAAAATGACCTTGGAACAATTTGTTTTATTGGTGTACTTTAAGCTATTCAGATACATCTTAAGTGAATTATTTACTGTGGTAGCATACAGCAAGAGCACAAGATGAGCTGGAAGGAGTGGATGTGAGGATTGTAAAGCATTTGCCTCACTAGCTATGTCTAAAATATTCAACACAGGGCCAGGAGGCTGGCATACATAATTCAGCAGGAAGGAAATGATCATGACAGAAGGGTTCTGGCATAGGTAGACAGTCTGGGTGATAATGATACAGCACTTGGCACAGTCTGTCACGCACATCTGTAGCAGTAAAGGGTTCAAACGTGTGGCGGCATGACTGGCAAATCAAGTGAATTCAAGAATCCAGCTGGGTAATTCCCAAGTGTCTTGATCCATTACATGACCAATGGACTGATACGTTATCACTTAGCCTGACATTTCATTCTGAATGCTGAAACTGATGGCATCAGCATTACTGTTTTTGGCTGCTAATGCACTGAGTCACTGATGATTTTTGTAATTATGTGCAGTATTTGGAAAAGCTTTGAGAATCATTTCGTCTGTTGTTTCTGTGATTTTACAGAAGTGTTTTGCCAATATGATACATTGTGTGGATTCATCAACACCCATTTTCTTCATTCCCAATGTCTAACCACTGTTTTGCAAAATGTTCAGCGGATGCATCGTGTTTTATTTGTACATGTATATTTGTCTTTAAAGTCAATTTCTGTACATGTTGCCACAAAACTGATCATTTGAGACATCAAAGATCAGCAGCAGCTGCTGTTGACGCCATACAGCTGGTAGAGTTCATCGAAAATAATCAGGCAATAAAATGAGTGCACCACCAAAGAGCTGCTCATTTTCTCTCAAATCCTTAAATGTATGATGAAGTGCTTCCAATACTTTTTTGTGCACCATAGTCCATTTGTCCAATATAATGAGCTCACAATTGGATAACTTTACCCACTTCAGAATTTTTTTTGTTATTGCATGTTTGTGTCTCAGTGATCTGCATATTCAACTGCAATTTCAGTTCTGAATGTGGTGTTTGGCTACCAGCCAAAAGAGTTGCCACAATTCTACACGACGTGATGGTCAGTGCAACAACTGTTCATGATTTTACTGTTGCCAAAATGGCTGAAATCAGAAAAGTTTTCCCTGTGCCTCCAGATGCATCTAGGAAATATATTCCACTGCTTTGGCTAGAAATTGCATGTGTAATTATGTCATGTGATGTGTGTTGTCCTGGAAGCAATTTTGGAAGATTAGTTTGAAGGAATGTACCCAATTTGTTGACATCAAAATGTATTTTTCACTGTAAATCACAATTACAAATGTTCCTTGCAGATCATATAGGCACAGCCATTCTCAACAATACTAGTGCTCTGTTAGTGACCGCCAAACATATGTCTTCGGTCGAAACCAATGCCTCATTATACATGTATGGTGTGAACTGAATGTCCAAATTTTGATCTAAAGCATGCAAACAATGTAAGGTGTATCTTTCCCCAAAGATATTTTTGACTGGATGGGATGTACATTGTCATTACCATTGCAAATAACATACGTATTTGCTGTCTTGAGAAGTATTTGATACTTCAGTCAGTGCAGTGTCCCAATGTGCGTCTCCTGAAGATTTAATTCTTGGCGAGCTCCATGATAAGTGACACATGCTTGACAGTTTACAGTTCAAAATTTTTTGAGGTAGACTGGTCCACATAAGATGGTTAAGAGTAATTGGAAGCAAAACCAATACACATTGTTTGGGTGAATAGTGCACAGACAGCCTGACATGTTGGTCAAATTTAAATGGGATGTCCTGCAAATGCCTTACATTGTTTGCAGTGTTGAAGCTTTTTTACTGATGCATACAGTATTATGAAATTCCAGAAAACAGCAGCATCTTAGCAATCGTCATCCTCGCACAATGAGAAAAATGCAGTTATCTTTGTTGATGGTGGTGACAATGCTCTTACACAAACATTTTCTGATGAGAAGTATGTACACTGTCCATTTTCATCGTGCACTGCCGAATGGACGACCGTGGGATTTTATTCATTGATTGGAAATGTTAAAATGCGCTATACTGCTTCACTGATACTAATGTAACGTCCCAGTTGATACTGGCTGATTTCACAGATAGATGCTGATGCATTTCCTACTTCAAAAACTGCCATATCATTTCCTTCACTGGCATATTTGTAATTACAATGAATTGCAGTACTTGACATTTATGACTGCTTTGTACAGTTTTGAACAACATTGAATACAGTACAATGCAATGATTATAACACCACTGTTATGTACTTTTAATGCGACGGATTTCCTGCCAACTTGATTTGATCACTAACAGAATGGGTATTCATCATAGACTCAGCAAGTTAGTCTCTTGGGTTTCATTTCATGAATTTCTCACCAGACACACAGAGTGAATTATTGTTGAATAAACCACATGGACCATAAATCATGTTTCTGCTGACAACTTCAAATACGGCTGAATTACTGTCAGCATCGGATATTTCTACCAAGATGACTTGATCATTTTGCCATCGTGTAACTTTTTGACCGACAATATAAACTATGTAACTTCGTTTGAACACAAACAGAAGTATGATGATCTCATGGTTCATGATGATGGTCCACTTAACAATGCTATTTTTTATTTCATCCCAAGAAGGATTTGTGGTCAATGTAATAAAGAATGTGGGAAGCCATCAGAACGAATATGCCATTGCCTCTTGTTCATATTCATGCATGTGCCATGAACTCCCCGTAAATGTGGCTTGTAGTATGATTATTTTTCCCAATTCAATGGGATTTAACAATTTCATTGTGTACATGCATGTAATCTGCAAGGAGGCAGCCAGTCTGGGGATATTTGGGATTTTTTGCCACCGAGTCTTTCACGTATTCTCCTGCTATGACTTCATTAGTACCTACATGCCAGCCCAACCTGTTCTTCAGGACACAGGCAGTTCATTCCAATAAAGGCTGCCGAAGACAGCACCATGCCATCCTATCCAGTGTCTCTGCTGAATAAACTGGCATATCTACATCAACAAGTTAACCACCACCAAATGTGGGAGGTGAGTCACGTGTCTGGGTGCTGGAATGTCTGCGAGGACAGAGCACAGTTGCAGACACACACTCTTAACTCCAGACCTTAGCCAGGCTGGATGACTTCTGTCATCCACCCCTGCCGCTATTCACCAGGACTAACCACCAGGCAGACAAACAGCCGCCTCAAGTTTCCTATTCTATTCATTTCTTTGTTCAAAGGAAGTCGAGCTCTACCACCACCCCCAGGGAGCCCTTCCGTATTCCACCATTGAGAATATATCCCAAGTTTTCTTTAATTAACTCTTTTACTGATGCCTTCCTTCCAATACTCATCCATCTCGCTCCACTATCTGAGTACTCTTCAGAATGCATCTTGGTTTAATTTAATCAACTGTAGAGGAGACATTTGGTTCCAATTTTCACACAAATATTGACACTACAATGGAACAATTGTTGCCATTTCATGATAGGATTTTCAGCATTTGCACCAATCATCAATCAATATGAATTGTAAGTAATGGTGCCAACTTTCTTATTCACTTCCTCATCTGTTTGTATTTCTGAATTTAATGTTGAATCCTCTCTCTGAAAAAATAAAATTAGATAATGCAAACCTTCGTACAAGCAATAGGTTTCTAGGACTTGCTGAACATCACCATTTCTGCAGTGAAGATTTATATCATACGAGTTAAATTCTTAACCAATTACAAAATGATTACCACTTTAACAATTATTGTTTCACTGTATTGCTTTCATGTTGGCTGAGAGCTGTTCCCTCTGGTGTAACTACAACTTTGCAGTCACCAGCTGGAACTTGTTTGTTGAAGGGCAGTTCTGAACCATGTAATTAATTCAGAATGTCGATTGAATAAAGTCTGTAATGCAGCAACAATTTCTCATTTAGTGTCTGAAGCGAGTTGACAATGCTGATCGCTTCATTCATAAGCAGTTCTCATGGCATAAATTTGAAGCAACTTGCGATATGGTTCGGCAGTGGTAGTGGTGATCCTGCACAACTATAAAATTTGCTTCTGCCCTTTGGATCATGTAATCTCATGCAGTGAATGATGTAATCTGGAAACGAATTATCTTTGTGTATGTTTGCCAACAAATGTTTCCATTGGCTCACATCACCTCAACTAAAGTTAATAAAGGTCAGGGCGGCGAATTTACTACTGGCAATTTTAATTTTCCACTCACCCAGTACATCCTTAGGCAATATGAGGGCACTGGCAATATACACAAAATTTATTCATTTTTCCAATAATCACACTTGAATGAAGACTATAATCATAATTAGCATCATAATGGAATACTGCGTTTATCTGTATAGAGAAGTGCAGATAACTTAGGGTGTGTCCCATTGAGAATTTCAGGCCTCATTGACCAACATCTCCAACCAATGCCTATAATCCAGCCTCCTATGTCAAAGGTACCACCACTTCCTTCACTGACTCTCCACCGTCCCAATCCCTTTACTCCTGGATCCATACTTGTCACTGCTCATGCCACTACCCTATACAAAGCCAATCCCTCATGCCCATTGTCTTGCCACTATTGAACACTATCTTCCCCAGTGTCCTTCAGACTCCAAACTCTAAACACACTACCTAATTTGTCATACACCTTACTAACTTTATCCCAACTAATAATTACTTATCCTTTGAATGGAAAGTATACAAACAAATCTGCAGCACAGCCATGGGCACCTGCATGGCACCCTCCTATGCCACCCTGGCTACATGCCCTGTAGAGACCTTCCTATCATCCCAAAACGTTAAACACCTAGTCCAGTTCACGTTTATTGGTGATATTTTCATGATTTGGACTCAGTACCAAGACACCATTTCCTCATTCCTTCACAAGCTCAATGTCTATCTCCCATATGCTTTTTATCCTTCTCAACCCAATGTGCCACCTTCCTGGATGTTGATCTCCTCCTCTCCGACAGCTCACAGTTCCAACAATACCTCTGTCTACATTAAACGCACCAACCACAAACAGTACCTGCATTTTGACAGCTGTCAGCCCTTCCATACAGACTGACCACCCAGAGACAGCGTACCTGCAATGACAAGAACTCCCTTGCCCAGTATGCTGAAGGTCTCAACACGGTCTTCACAGACAGACAGTAAACCCCCCCCCCCCCCCCCCCCGACCTAATCCACACAAAGATTTCTCATACCATTTTCCATGACGCCCAAAATCCTCCCACCATCCCCATGAGCTAGGAATGCCCCCTTTGTCAGCAAAAACCACCTCGATTGGAACAACTGAACCGCATCCTTTGTCAGGGCTTTGATTGTCTATCATCATGCCCTGAAATGAGGGACATCCTACCCAAGATCCTTTCTCAAAGTGGTGGTCTGTCACCCACAACATCCTAGTCCATACCTATGACACTCCCAATCCTATCCCCCTTACCACAGAGATCATACTCCTGTGGAAGACCCAGATGCAAGACCTGCTCAATCCACCCACCCAGTAATTCATATTCCAGTCCTAGGTAGAAATGCTCTGCTGCTGTAATTGCACAGCTTTTTACATTGATACTACCATCAACCAGTTGTCCACCAGAATAAACAGCCATTGTCAGTCTGAGGCCAAGAACAAAATATAGACCATTCTACAACACAACATGCTAGATTTCAATGGCTGCTATATGATGTATGCCATCTGGATCCTCCCCTCCACTAGCAGGTCCTCTGAACTGCGCAGATGCAAGTTATCCTTGCAACACATTCTCCATTCTCAAAATTATCTCAGCCCCTATGTATAGTAACCTACCATCCCCACTCCCTCCACCCAATAGTTTCTGCCCCTTCTTTCCTATCACCTCCTCTCTATTCACAGCCCCTCACCCTCATTGTGTGCCACCCTCTGCCAATGCACCCATTTGTCTCCCCCCCCCCTGCCCCCCCAATTGCCCTATGCCCTGTTGCTGCTCTCTTTTCCCACGCCCTTCTGCCCCCCCCCCCCCCCCCTACCTCCACCCCATCTCCCTGCCCCATAGCCTCCCAGTGCTGAACCTGGAGGCAGTCACATCACACCTCCATCTAGTTCCTGCAGGGTCTGCCAAACAGTGTTCTTCCCTCCTCCCACCTGTACGCCATTATCTCTTCACCACCTCCTACACATTGCTGCTTTTGTTCAATGTGTCAGTTGCACTCCAGTCCGAGCTGCCAGAGATGGCAATCATGTGTGTGAGGAGTGCTTGCTTGCTTCTGTGAATGAATGTGTGCATTGTCTGCTTTCTGAAGAGGGCTTTGGCTGAAAGCTGAATGTGTAACAGTCTCTTCACTGTGGAATACATTTATAAGGGCCCATTCCCCCTCACCCCCCTACCTAATTAAGATAGGCTCCATGGAAAGAAAAAAACTTGGGAGATTTTCAAGATAATTCATGGGATTTCAGCGTAACAGCCCAGAGAACTGTGGTAAGTTTAATAATCCTGCCACAAAAATTTGTATTTTACACAGTATTCGATGTTTAAATATATATTACCCCTGCAGTTTTTTTCAGACTTCCTTTTGAGAAATATTTATAAACCCTTATTGTTTAAAGTGAGTATGTAATGTGCCCAGGGACATTCATTTTCAGTGTACAACTGAATTTCTCATGAGTTTTATTGATAAATGGTAGCAAATGTATGGTTTTATCGGTTGGATGGTTTTTGACTGATCCACAACGCAAAGAATTTATCAATGGCAACTGACAGTTCTTGCACTCCCCAAGATAAACTACCACTTACAGTTGCTTCTATGATAAATGATTTTCTGTTCATTTTCTAACAAAATTTCAACAGGGTAGGACAATTTCTTAGTGACATGCATGCTTCTGTTGACCATATAATATTCGCATCCAATAAATAAAAAAATTATTATTCTTTTAGACAAAATAAGATCGGTCGCTCGCAGTGTCACAAGGAATCTATTTTCAACATCACAGGATACTTACATTGACTTCTGTTTCCAATGTATCAGATCCTATTTTTGCTACAATTACAGCTCCTGCCGTTCCCGCCACAGCAAGGGTGCCAGAAAATGGACACAGTGCTACCTTCTTCACAGCCAAGCGAGGATCATCCGAGTAGGGATCAAATGTTCCAACCTGAAAAATAATTGAGAATCCTGCCTCAGTGGAAACTGGATCAGAACTAATTTATGGTTGTGAAATAATGGAATTTTTCTAGACAAGTAACATGTAATTTTTAGTATGAAGGAAACTGGGAGATGTACGAGACTGATTCAATTTTTCCCCATGTAAACAAAAAAACCAAAATAAATTACCAACCAAGTATTAGCGTTGGGAACCAAGGGCTACATCACTTATAAGAGCCATAGTAATGTAAATAGTAATGAGAGAAAGATGATGATATCTAAACAGAGATCTGACATTCACAGTTCAAAAACTGATATACTCGTACAGAACTGGTCATAAAATTGGAACACTTGGAAGGTAAGTAAATATAGAAATTTTAATTACAGTGCATATACATTATATGGAGAAGAATGTATGATTAAATTTGTAGGTGAGCTGGGCATCAAATCAACACGAGGTTAAATGACAGATACAGGTATGCCATTTAATGCTGCCACAATTCATCAATCACAGTTGCTGGTAAGTGGTGACATGCCAGTCTCTCAACAACCCACTAGTTTTCAACGAATGAGTGATCTAGAGAACTTGCTGGCTATGGCAAGACTGACACCTTCTGCATCCAGCACAGGCAATATGCGGTCTTGCATTATGCTGCTGTAAGATAACACCAAAAAGACAAAATATAGGGCACAGCTACTGGCCTTCATACATGAGAAATGTAAATATCTGCTGTCCACATTTCCCACTACATGAACCAGAGGTGATTCCATTGTGCATCCAATGGCACCCCACACACTAATGCCAGATGCTGGGTTCATATGACTGACTGACTGACTGACAATGATGAACACCATCTCGCAAGGTTCCTTCTCCTTAGAGCATTCATTCACATGTTGATAAGCTCATCATGATGCAGTACACACAATGGGGACTCATCTGAAAAGATGACAGAGTGCCTCTCCTGTGTACAGTGCTGTTGTTGGAAGCGCTACTATCAGCATGCCTCTCCGCTGGCCTGCTGGCATGTCACACGAAGCTACAACAATGGTCATCAGTAATAGTATGCTTCAGGATGTTCAGCAGAGTAATTTTTTTCCACTTTATGTACAATATTTCAGTGATCTACCCGGTGGTCAGGTGCTGTGAGTTGTGCTACTAAGCTTACTCGCTGTATGTGCTTCAACCTTTGTTGGTCTTTCACTGCTATTTATAGCAGAGTTCCACTCCGATGCCGACTACACCCTTTTGTTTTTCAAAGCCCGCACTGCTGTTCCATTAAGTGTACATTCACTTAGTGTTTCTCAGCTCTTGTAGATATGACAGCAGGTGAGATCTTTATAAGCCGACTACTGGACCCTGTGACTTAAATTGAAATCTTTGTCCCAGTTTACCAGTTTCTGTGACATCTTTACTTTGATAAACTACTTAGTTACACCGTCCCAGAAACTTGGCATTCACACCACAGTATTGGCCTCAATTTTAATTTCATGTTATGTTCAGGACAGCACGGCGACAGCTGTTTTCCCGATTGTTTTAATTGGATGTGTTGCTGATTTCCTTGCGTATCTCCTCGACGATTCAGATAATCTGCCCCACATAAGACAGGCCACACTCACATGTAATTCAGTACACAATTGGCTTTTGGAAATCCAGATAATCTTAACATTATGAAGAATATGCTTTTATCTTTGTTGGCAGGACTGAAATGCAATGGATGCTATGTATCCTCACAAGCCTACTGATCTTTATGGATATTGGCCACGATAGTATTACTGGCAACGAACACGTTGTTAGGTTAGCCAGGACAGGGGAAACCACTTGATTTTTTACATCGGAACCTGTCATAACTACCACCAAGGTGTTGACAAAATCTAAACTAAGTGGCAGGATCGGAGGCAGCACACAGAACTAGTGGCTAAGACCCAACAACAGAAACATAGTATGTTAACTACTCCAGAATCATATTTACATAGAAGTTCTGCAATCCTGGTCTTGAACAGGAGGTAGATTGAATTTCTGGCAGATTTAATGACCAGCTATCTAAATGACAGGAAGTGCAAAATGGCTAAGCAGGGATGGCTAGAGGACAAATGTAAGGATGTAGAGGCTTATCTCACTAGGGGTGGGATAGATACTACCTACAGGAAAATTAAAGAGACCTTTGGAGAAAAGAGAACCACTTGTATGAATATCAAGAGCTCAGATGGAAACCCAGTTCTAAGCAAAGAAGGGAAAGCAGAAAGGTGGAAGGAGTATATAGAGGGTCTATACAAGGGCAATGTACTTCAGGACAATATTATGGAAGGGGAAGAGGATGTAGATAAAGATGAAATGGGAGATATAATACTGCGTGAAGAGTTTGACAGAGCACTGAAAGATCTGAGTCGAAACAAGGCCCCGGGAGTAGACAACATTCCATTAGAACTACTGACAGCCTTGGGAGAGCCAGTCCTGACAGAACTCTACCATCTGGTGAGCAAGATGTATGAGACAGGAAAAATACCCTCAGACTTCAAGAAGAATATAATAATTCCAATCCCAAAGAAAGCAGGTGCTGACAGATGTGAAAATTACCGAACTATCAGTTTAATAAGTCACAGCTGCAAAATACTAACACGAATTATTTACAGACGAATGGAAAAACTGGTAGAAGCCAACCTCGGCGGAGATCAGTTTGGATTCCGCAGAAATATTGGAACACGTGAGGCAATACTGACCCTATGACTTATCTTAGAAAATAGATTAAGGAAAGGAAAACCTACATTTCTAGCATTTGTAGACTTAGAGGAAGCTTTTGACAATGTTGACTGGAATACTCTCTTTCAAATTCTAAAGGTGGCAGGGGTAAAATACAGGGAGCGAAAGGCTATTTACAATTTGTACAGAAACCAGATGGCAGTTATAAGAGTCGAGGGACATGAAAAGGAAGCAGTGGTTGGGAAGGGAGTGAGACAGGGTTGTAGCCTCTCCCCAATGTTATTCAATCTGTATATTGAGCAAACAGTAAAGGAAACAAAAGAAAAATTCGGAGTAGGTATTAAAATCCATGGAGAAGAAATAAAAACATTGAGGTTCGCCAATGACATTGTAATTCTGTCAGAGACAGCAAAGGACTTGAGGACTTGGAAGAGCTGTTGAACGGAATGGACAGTGTCTTGAAAGGAGGATATAAGATGAACATCAACAAAAGGAAAACGAGGATAATGGAATGTAGTCGAATTAAGTCGGGTGATGCTGAGGGAATTAGATTAGGAAATGAGACACTTAAAGTAGTAATAGAGTTTTGCTATTTAGGGAGCAAAATAACTGATGATGGTCGAAGTAGAGGGGATATAAAATGTAGACTGGCAATGGCAAGGGAAGCGTTTCTGAAGAAGAGAAATTTGTTAACATCGAGTATAGGTTTAAGTGTCAGGAAGTTGTTTCTGAAAGTATTTGTATGGAGTGTAGCCATGTATGGAAGTGAAACATGGAGGATAAATAGTTTGGACAAGAAGAGAATAGAAGCTTTTGATTGCAGTGCTACAGAAGAATGCTGAAGATTAGATGGGTAGATCACATAACCAATGAGGAGGTATTGAATAGAATTGGGGAGAAGAGGAGTTTGTGGCACAACTTGACAAGAAGAAGGGACCGGTTGGTAGGACATGTTCTGAGGCATCTAGGGATCACAAATTTAGCATTGGAGGGCAGCGTGGAGGGTAAAAATCGTAGAAGGAGACCAAGAGATGAATACACTAAGCAGATTCAGAAGGATGTAAGTTGCAGTAAGTACTGGGAGATGAAGATGCTTGCACAGGATAGAGTAGCATGGAGAGCTGCATCAAACCAGTCTCAGGACTGAAGAAGACAACAACAACAACAACAACAACAACAACAACAATAATCTAAACATGATGGAAATGGGGTAAGGATTACCTACGTGTAGACTGTGGTGGCATGGATGGAACCTCATCACATTTAATTTTCCACTGTGAAGCACTGGAGGACAAAATATATGAAATATTTGGGTGATTAATTCCTGAAGCAGTTTTGTCTAACAAATACTGCAAATAAACTTAGTTTCGATGTAGGCAGTGAGGCTGACCCCACTGTTGTTTTGTCTTCCTGATTAAATCAAACCAAACAAAATCAAATCAATTGGGCAAGGATAATGTAGATAAGCAATTCCTGGATTCTTTTTGTCTGTCGTAACCTCTTTCTCTGGCATTCTTGACTGACCACTCAGTTTGATGATCTGAGTATACATTCCCTTGGAACACTATTCATAGGTGCTGCAATTCTTTGGTGAGGCTCTCCTTGTCTGAAAGTGTTTGAAACAAAGACATTACAATCTGCCAAGTTCAAAGTGTTCCATTTATGGGCTCGTCATCATAGGCAATAACAGTCGACCCATTGTCACGTCATGTGTTTGTTCATAATATTTTCTGACAAACAGGAAATAAGCTGATGTGAGAACAAGCATAAAATTTCAGTAAATGAGTAGCAGTGCCACCAAAACTACACAGCCTTTGTAAAGTACACAAAGAAGGGATTCTTCTAAGACTCATTGTTAGGAAGACAAGCACACCTATGCACCGACGACTAAAATACCTGAAATGTATTCTCAGCTAATATGTGGGAAAGTCTGGACACCAAATTTACAACTTTGCTCCATTTGTAAATGGTCTCAGTCAATTGTGGCTCGAAGGTATAGGCATAATGGACAGTTTCAATTTTAATTCCCCCTTTATCAGAGCCCCATTTTCTGAGTCCACTTAACTTATCATGGAAAAATTTGAAAATTGTTTCAATGAGCTTTCCATGTAGGTTCTTGTGTCGGTTGATTTCCTGTTGAAAGGAACATACTATTAATGAACCAATGACAGAAATTTGCAGTCTTATCAGATGTCATGAGACACTAGAATCTGCCAAGTTTGAAAGCTTTCACACAAGGAGAGCCAAGTCGAGAAATTACAACTCTACAAATAATATTCCAAGGAATGGGTAGTCAGCTTGTCAAATTGAGTGGCTGTTGCAGTCAAAATAAAGAATGGTTTTACTTTGGTGTGGAGCCACAGTTATATAAAACTTTTTGGAAAGAAATAGCCACCATTTGACTGTACAACAGGATTTATTCCATGGTCTAGATTTTGGCCTTAGGCCATTATCAAGTGTTACAAGTATTAAAAATCATTAAACTTGAGTAGAGCACAAGTAATGGTAAAAATATGTATCTTTGGTTACATAAGCCAATTTTCTCAAAGTTAAAGGTGAGAACATTACAAAAATGTTCTCACTTAAATAAAAATGAGAGAGAGAGAGAGAGAGAGAGAGAGAGAGAGAGAGAGAGAGAGAGAGAGACAGAGAGAGAGAGAGAGAGAGAGAGAGAGAGAGACAGAGAGAGACCCATAAAAACAAGAGCACAGATAGGTCCTTAAAAGATCAGTCAAGACAAGGCAATGAAACTGAGAAATGGAAAAGAATAAAGAGAATACACAGGTGGGAAGAGCAGAGGCCGGACTGGGCCTCTCAGCAAGGACGGACCACCCTGGGAGGGGGCCTGATGGCCAGTTTGGCTAAACAATCGGCTCGTTCATTTCCCGAAATCCCAACATGACCTGGGGTCCAAACGAAAATGACTGGTCTTGATTGACGTCAGAGACGAGATACTTAATAGCCGTGTAAAGGATGAGCCAGACAATAGGAGATTTTACTTTATTACATGCGCCTCAAACCGGTAACTTCGTTTTCCCATTACGGCCAAGCCACGGCCGGCAGTGTTAGCTGCCTGTAAATTCTTTCGTCCCAAGGTTTAGTAACAGGAAGTCAGCACCGATGAAGGGCACCTTGTTCACGCGCCTCTCTCATGTGCTGACGAGGTAACGCCACCCCAGGCGTCGCTTAGCAGGCAACGCTCTGGAAAGTTCCATGCCACCCGCACGGTTTGCTCGGTCCTGAGCAATCAGGGCGGAGGAAGCCACGTGGTGCGTCGAATATACCCGGCCGCCCGTCGCCGGGCCCGCTCTCTTGTATTCTTGCTCACCCGCGAGTCGGATGCGCGCCCTGTAGCTTTGAACATCCCCCCGCTTCTCCCGGTGCTGCGGCACTGTGGACTTAGTTTTGGCAGACAACCACTTTCGGTAGCTTCGCGAACAATGTTCGCCAAATTGTAAGCTCTGGCTCACCCTCACCTCCCTAGGCCTATGTAGCCCCTTTTCATCATGCTTTAGCCAATAAATGGCCTTTCTCTAAAATTTACACTATTATTCCACAACGCCCACCGCCTGCCCATACCCGCCATCCTGTACAACTGGTGTCAGAAGTGGGATTGCGTTCCCGTAGTGACTTTGTCGCTACACTAAATTTTTCCCGGCAAGACGCCGTACACTTCGCGCATGGAATGCGCCAACCGGCCGCCACGTTTGCTGCACGTGGGCCGTGGCTGCGCCAGTGAACACGCACAGGGCGCGCGCTGCAGTGGGGCAGCCCACGCTAGTCAGCCACATGAGCCGCACGCCGCCGCGCTGCGCGACTGGCCGGGCCGCCGTCAGCCGCCGCCGTCATCCGCCACGCCGCCGCCGCCGCCGCCGCCACCACTGCGTCGCACCGCCTCCATCGCCATGTAAGTCGCCGCGATGCTTACAACTATAGCTTCGACGATCTTCCACCGCTGGATTGAGAATCTTTGTGGCCGTCCTTTTTTTGTAACAATCATTACTTTTTTCTGGTCACTAGCGTCCCATAAAATTGTAAACATGCCGATGGGAACACGAGCGACGGAACGGGATACCCCCGTAGAGGCACCTGCCTCGCAAGACCTGCTCGAGGCCATAAATGCACAAATGCGCCAGTTATTCGCACAAAATCAGGAGCTACTTGAGCAAAACCGCGTCTTGAAACAGACGCTGGAAGCTAGTGCACGAACTTCCATACCTGTGGCTAGCTCCGCCCCTGCAACTAACACTAATTCTGTCTCTAATACAAACGCCACAATTTCTGCTAACATGGCGACTGTAAGCAATTTTCCTGCGGCTGATTTCATTCCCACCTTTTCTGGGAAGTCCCACGAAAATGTGGCTATGTTCTTACAAAATATTCGTGATGTGGGTAGCACGTGTGCCTGGCCGGATGATCTATTGGTCAATGTAGCCAGACTCAAGTTGACAGGGGAAGCCCGAATGTTCATAGAAACGGTGGACGAATTGCGTGACACGCACGAATTTGAAGTATTGGCCCGCAGATTGACTACGCGTTATTCCGATAACGGAGGTACCGCATATTACAGAGATCAATTATCAACCCTTAGGCAGAAGCCTAATGAGGATTTTGATGCCTTTGCAGATCGCATACGAGCAGTGCCTTGTCGTACATATAAGCTAGGCAAAAATGCCAGTGAAAACAGAATTTTGCGCTCAGAAGCAGAAGCGCGTGCAATTGATGCATTTGTTCGCGGTATTGACCCCCGCATCGGAGGAGAAGTCAAAGCTGCCTCCCCCACTTCTCTGTATGAAGCTGTTCGTTTGGCAATGCTACGCGAAGAGGTATTGCGTTTTTGCGCTGCCGCCCCGCGCCCATCGGACCCAGTACCGGTCCCAGCAAAAGAAGTATTTTGTCAGCGTTGTGGGAAGCCCAACCATACGGCAATGCGTTGTCGCGCGCCGTATTGCACTATTTGCCAGACAGTAGGCCATGCTGATAATGTTTGCCCCACAAAGTCACCATTTTCTAATCAGATGCGCGGCCACCGCTGCAACGCGGGGTCGAATCAGGCAAACGCTTGGGGGGCAGGTTCCGCCACCCACCCGCGCCCCCGACAAAAATAATACACCCAGTTAGGACCGAAAAATGTAAAGAGGTGGAACACGTTAGTCTATTTGGCGTACTCGGGAACAAATCAGTTAGAATTTTAGTTGATACTGGTGCTCAAGTTAGTGTATTGTTTGTGGAGAAAAATGATCGAAGGGCGTTACAGCCACCCCGGTACCATATCAGTGGCCTTGGAGAGGAAGTAATTGTCCCTGCAGGTTCGTGTGTAGTGAATCTGCAAATAGACGGTGGTAAATACAGTCAGAGGATGGAGGTAGTGAGGCTAAAGAAGGGTGAATTTGACATCATACTAGGGAATGACTTCCTGCACCGTTATCAGGGGATAGTGGATTATCGAACGCGAACTGTGCAGTTCGGCGAAGCAATTCACGATTTGGCAGTGCGCACCCCCGTCAGACGCGAGGGAGCTGCGAAAGGCGCCGTTCACAGTCTCCCATAAAACCGCAGATGTGGGCGATAAAAACCACTGACCCTGTGAGGATAAAAGGCGGAAGTGGAAAGATTCTCCGGATAGATGTCAAAAATCAAGAACGCCCCAAGACAGACATTCTGGTTGACCCGCTCACCCAGAATGATGTTTTAGATCGTCAGTCAGTACATATAAAGAGAAGTATCTGCCGACCGGAGAGGAGACAGAAGGGTTTTGCGATACCAGTAAGTATAGATAATTTTGGTGTAGAAGATGTTGTGATACCGAAGGGTACTATTGTTGCCAGTGGTCAGGAAATTTTTGAGGAAATAAGAGGAGCTGAGAAGCAGCGAAATAAAGATAAGAAAGGAAGGAAAGGAAAGAAATGTTCACTTAGAGAAGTGCGATATGTCGCGTCGACGATAAGGAGTCAGTTAGAAGAGAAGTTAGGTCATTTAAATAGTGAGGAGAAAAGGATGTTGCAGCCAGTATTAGAGGAATTTTCGTGGTTGCTTGAAGAGAGGCAGTTTCTACCGGCTACGGATTTGGTTCAGCACGAAATTCCGACCGGAGAAGCTCGGCCAATTGCACAAAAACCTTACCATATACCATATCATTTGCAGTCTGTAGTTGAAGATACGATTCAGCAGCAATTAGCTGCAGGAATCATACAACCCTCCTCGAGTGCGTGGGCGTCCCCCGTGGTCATTGTGCCAAAGAAATCAGTAAATGGGGAGAAAGCCTATCGCCTATGTGTCGATATGCGGGCAGTAAATCGGGTAACGACACCAGACACATATCCGTTACCGCGCATTGATGAAACATTGGACCGATTGGGCAACTGTAAGTATTTTACCACCCTTGATTTGCGTTCTGGGTACCATCAGACCCCTGTTGCACCCCAGGACCGCCATAAAACTGCTTTTGTTGTACCTACAGGATTGTATGAATTTGTAAGGATGCCATTTGGATTGAGAAACGCCCCTGCCACTTTTCAAAGATTTGCAGACTTGCTGCTGCGTGGGTTGAAACCTACAACCTGCTTGGTGTACTTAGATGACATTATTCTTTTTTCTAAAACGATAAAAGAACATGCAGAAAGACTGAGGGATGTTTTGCAAAGGTTAAAAGGAGCTCATTTGAGTGTAAAATTAGAAAAGTGTGCTTTCGCCCAGTCACAAGTACAATATTTAGGTCATATAATAAGTGGAGAAGGTGTCAAACCGGACCCCCGTTTGACCACCGCAGTAAAGGAATTCCCAACACCGACAAATGTCAAAGAACTACAGTCATTTTTAGGCCTTGCAAACTACTACAGACGTTTCGTGAATAATTATGCCACTCTTGCTAAGCCCCTGACTAATTTATTGAAAAAAGGAGTTAGTTTTATTTGGACCAAAGAATGTGATAAAGCTATGCAACAAATTCAACATGTTTTAACTAGAGCCCCTGTACTAGCGTACCCGGATTTTGAAAAACCATTCATACTGGCAGTGGACGCCTCAGATTATGCTGTAGGAGCCATCCTGTCACAAGAGATAGATGGCGAAGAACGACCAATTGGTTATGCGTCTCGACAGCTTAATAAAGCAGAGTCAAATTACAGCACAACTGAGAAGGAACTACTAGCACTCATGTTTGGTGTAACTTATTTCCGATGTTATTTGTATGGGAGAAAATTCACTGTCATCACTGATCACGCCGCGTTACAGTGGATGTTGAGCTTAAAAGACCCTAGTAGTAGGCTAACTCGTTGGGCTTTGAATTGAGCGAATTTGAGTATGAGGTGAAACACAAACCGGGCAAGTTACATCAAAACGCCAACGCATTAAGCCGAAAGGTCAGAGTGATCGTAGCTAATGACGTTTCTATTGAAGAATTAAGGGAGGCACAGCAAAGAGACGTCGAATGTCAGAAATATGTGGCTTTGCCTGAATTTTCCGTTGAAGATGGAATTTTATATCGAAAGACCCACTTGGGTAAACAGGCAGTAATCCCGAAAGAATTATGTTCCAAGATTATCGCACAGTGTCACGATAGCCTGCAGGCATGTCATAACGGCCTTTGCGCCACAAACTGCCGAATAGCCGCCCGTTATTTCTGGGCAGGAAGACGGAAAGACGTGCAAAAGTATATACAAAATTGTCTACCTTGCGTTAAGAGGTCCTTGCCACCTAGAACGAAAGTGCCTTTACAGCAGGTACCAGAAGCCACTTATCCCTGGGCAGTAGTAGCAGCAGATATTGTCGGTCCTTTCCCTGTGAGCCCCCAAAATAATCGGTATATTCTGTCCCTTATAGATCATTTCTCTAGGTTCTTGATTCTCATTCCTATACCAGATATGTCCGCTGAAACAGTAGCGCGTGCTTTTGTCACCCATTTGGTGTTACCATACGGAAGCCCTGAAGCTGTACTCACAGACCAGGGTACGAATTTCATGTCTGCAGTGTTTACCGAAGTTTGTCGGTTATTGCAAATTAAAAAGTGGCGAACGACGCCGTTCCACCCAAAAGCGAACGGACGCCTGGAGCGAGTCCACCGCACCGTTATGCGTATGCTGTCTTACTATGTTAATAAACATCATTCTCACTGGGACAAGTATGTTCAATACGTTACGTCAGCATATAACAGCCGTGTCCATGAAGCTACAGGGTACTCACCTTATGAAGCAGTATATGGCCGCCCTATGAATTCGCCTTTTGAAATTGACAAACTGCCCCCTGGAATTAAATCCAAAGATGTGAAAGGTCTAGCTCGACGTCTAAAATCCATTTGGAAAAAAGTAAGAGGGAACAATGCCCGAGCCACCGCCCAACAGTTAAAGAGAAGTAATCAAAAAGCAAAAATGCCTGAGTACAAGGTAGGAGACCTAGTTATGTTGAGCAATCCAGTAGTAAAAAAGGGAAGAACTAAAAAGTTTACACCTACTTATGAAGGACCGTACCGTATCATCCGGCTTACTTCACCAGTAAATGCGGAAATTCAGTTAGTGGAACGCACAGTGATCGTTCATTTTGACAGATTGAAACTGTATAAAGGACCCAAGCCACCCCCACCTAACAGTGAAACCGGGCCTATTACACCAGTAGTTCCACCCAAAAAAGCAAGAAAGAAGGTAATACAACCGCCTAGACAGCAACGTAGATATGCTCTAAGGTCAAACCCCTATGATTTGCTTTCCTGAATGTAGGTCTGGAATGGTATGTAAACAGTTGGAAAAGTCCTGCACGCAGCAAGAGAATTAATGGACGGAAAACACCGTCGTTACTATACCTTTAATTAAGTTGTGCATGTTAATAATCGGAAAACACCGTCGTTACTATACCTTTAATTAAGTTGTGCATGTTAATAATAAGTAGACATAAGAATTGGCAGCCACTGGCAACTGGTAATAGAATTTATGACGTCACATGTTAATGGAAGTGATTGAAGTTATGTAATCATTTTGTTATTTAACGTCTCAAGTAATGTTATCGTAGCAGTCGAGAATTAAAAACACAAACATTCTTTAATCATGGAATTAAGGGGAAAGTTGTCCTTGTCAAAAGAACACGTAGAGAAAGAATCAGTTACTCTTGTATATGTTAATTTAGTGGATAGTGCACGAACACAGGTATTAAAGCTTGACCCTAAAAACATGATAGTAACAGTCCTTCGTAACTACCAGTAGATCAATGACTACATGCTGCCGTCTACCTGTCCTTTGAAATACGCCCTATTACATGTATCTTTTGCTAAATGATCATACAACGATAAAAACATGAATAAATACGTCCAAGTTAAACAACCAATATGTTACTCTAAAGTAAAAGGAGTCTTCCTCAAGTGCTGTTTATTGTTTTCATGATGTGATGTTGAACAGACAACAAGGTAAGTTTCTTTTGGTACCACGTATTTCTGTATATTAAATACCACGGAAGGAGTCACGTAAATACCGCCACTGTTGATTACAGCTGTTCACATGCGCCGAGCCCTGCCCCTCCCTGTCAGCTGGCGACGCGGCCCCCTTCCCTCCCCGCCTTACAGGCTGCCGAGAGAGAGCGGCCATTGCAGTTCCCCCTTCCCCACCCACCGCCTCTGTCCTTGGTGCGTGCAGCATCTGCACCTCTCCCCTCGCCGCTCCTCAGCATCCAACCATCGCCCTGCAGGCCACGTGCCCCAGCCACGCTACACATTCACACATTCGTACATTGCAGTTTAAACAGCAAACCTAAAGGGATGGTTATAGAAATAAAATCACCAGCTTAATATTGCCCTACAGATTTTATTAGTCTTATCTAAAGACGGGAATCTATGTGTATTGTCTATTTGAATTTTCAGTATGGAACAAAAATCGTGAGAGAGAACTTTTCCTGGTACGCATTGTCTAAACCATCAGGATTAGTAAATGTTGGAATTTCAGATCGATCTCCGGCTATGTTGTATCACCACCACGGTTAATAAACAGATCTATATGGCGTCAAGAAAGCCGGCACTTGCCGCTATATCTGTCCTGTAAACGACCGCTGTGTGGGAAACGCGTTAGCCAAGGAGTTGGGTTTGGAATGCCATTGCAAAATATAGTTTATATAGAAGCCTAACACCTGCCATTTACCTAAATTTTGAAGAACAGAGTGTTTAAGTAAAATAGTTGTAACCCGATAGTTTTGTGACCTCTAGCGATTGAAGTTATTAGAGTCCCTTAGAAAAGAACATTCTCCATGCATAACTGTCGTGAACAAGGTGCCCTTCATCGGTGCTGACTTCCTGTTACTAAACCGTGGGACGAAAGAATTTACAGGCAGCTAACACTGCCGGCCGTGGCTTGGCCGTAATGGGAAAACGAAGTTACCGGTTTGAGGCTCATGTAATAAAGTAAAATCTCCTATTGTCTGGCTCATCCTTTACAGCCGTAACCAGCGTGTGAGGCGAGTAGCACTGGTCTATAGCCTGAAGGCTGATAAGAGAGATACTATAGATTAGGATACTCATGCCACTACAAGAACGAACATGGCTAAGGACTAGTTTAATGGCCATCAATTCAGCACTGAAGACACTGCAGACGTTTGGCACAAAGAGGAGCTAACTGCACCATGTGTGTGTATATGCAAAGCCTGTTTGTCCATCGACTGTTGAGTCATTGGTGAATACCACTTCTGAACTCTGTCATGTTTCAAGGGCAGCCAAGAAAAGATGGCTAAAAATTGTGGGGTCAACAGAATCTTTTGGACCAATGGACACTTCAAGACAAATACAAGATCGTGGCACAAGGCTTGGGGGCAGATGCAACGTCTCCCTGGCAAGAGGTGACAATGAAGGGAGTTGTATTTCTGAACAGACACACAGTAGGTATGCAGCAATTTTAAACCCAGTTTGGGGTCGCTGTGGTGTGAGGTGGAGCTCCATTCCAGGGAAAAGGACATGATAGTTGGAGTGTTCCGGGACACTATGAATATGTATAATGTAATTCAATAGCTGTTGTTGGTGCCTGATAGGTGATGGAGGGATTCCAGCCTCAATTAGTAGGCTATTCCCAAGGCTAGTTTGGAAGGCTCGTCGCACATTTGACTCCACAATGATGAATGGGGTTCAGTATCAGCAGTGCAGATGGTGATGATGAAACATATGCAAGACTGATCTTCAATTCCTGGCTGACGTGGATTTCCCGCCTTTGTCATCTTAAGCGAAAGTGCTGGTGACACCTCAATACATTTTGCTGCCTCACTAACGCTAACTGTGGTGCGTATTACTTTACCTTCTTGTGCCTCTACAAAGCCTTGATTCTGTCCAGTCTTGATTATTCAAGGTGGGACAGAATCAGGGCTTTGTAGAGCCAAAAGAGGGTACAGCAATCTGTACTCCAGTTAGCGATTCTGAGGCAACAAAATATATGGAGGTGTCACCAGCACTTTCACTTAAGATGTGAAAGGCAGGGAAGCCACGTCAGTAGAGAATCGAAGGCCAGTCCCAAAAAGCGGTGTGTCTCAACTACAAGAAGTAATTCAACACCTGGGGGTGAATGAGCAGTACAATGGTGACAGAAGTGCATGACATGAGACTTTGTAGCTGTAATCTGAAAGCCATGGGTGAGAGTCCATGATGCGCCTTTTGTATAGTGTCCTGTAGGCGACACACAGCAATGCCAATGCTAGATGAGCAATAATAAAAGCAAGAATGCAAGAATCATCAGCTTGACCATCGATGGTCATCAGAAAGAGGATGACAATCAGCACCAAGTACTGCAGAACCCCGTTCTCTTGAATATGGGGTACTGAGTGAAGCCCTCACTTGAACCCAGAGCAGTGCAACAAGAAGTTCCTCACAACAATTGGGAGAGACCCCTCTCATATTACATATTAAGGATACGGTGACGCCACATGTCATAAGACCTCTGTAGCTCGAAAAAGAAAGCGATGAGGTGCTGATGACATGCAAAGACCATCCGGATGGCGGGCTCCAGGTGAACCAAATTATCTGCACTGGAGTGGCCTTTGCAAAAACTGCCCTGAGATGCAGACAAAAGGCCCCGAGACTCACCATGCACTCGAGTAACTTATAGAGAATGTCGGTAAGGGTAACAGGGCAATAAATGTCCATGTGTTCATCCTTAGTCGGTTTTTACCCACTTTCAGTACTGGAACTATCACACTTTATTGCCACTGAGATCGGAATTCACCCTCTTTCCAGAGCTGATCAAGGAGGACAAGGATGTGATGCTGACAATCCACTGAGAGGTATTTCAGCATTTGGTTGAGGATGTGGTCTGGCCCTGGGTCCATATCAGGGTAATGGGCTAGGGCACTGGAGAGTTCCTATTCACTGAATGGAGCATTATATGGCTCCGAGTGACAGGTAGTAAAAGATAAGCACATTCACTCCACCTGCTGTTTTAAGAGCCAAAAGATGGGGTGGTAGTTCTCAGACACAGATGCATGAGCATAAAGCTGAGCAAAATGTTTGGTGACAGCATCTGAATCAACATAAACAGCATCATCTAAGGAAATACTTGATACACCTGCAGGGGACTGGAAGCTGTAGAGGCATCTAATCTTTGCCAATATCTGCGATGTAGAGGTACATTATCTAATGGTGCAAACGTACTGCTCCTAGGATTCTTGCTTTTGTCACTTTATGAGGTAGCAGATGCAGGCACAGAGCTGTTTAAGGGCAGTGAGGTGCTCCATCGAAGGGTGTTGCTTATGGTGCTGGAGGGCCCGCCTACATTCTCTAACAGCCACAGCGATCTCTGGGGTCCACCAGGGTACCGTCTTTCAAATGGTGGGAAGGGGGTCCAAGGAAAAGGGGATGGCTTGGCTGGCTGTCACAAGAGTTGCCACCACTGTATGTTGAACAGCCACAACGATACCGCCTTGCAATGGGGAGCTAAGGGCGACAGCAGTGGTGAACCCATCCCAATCAGTATTACAGAGAACCCTTCTGGGTGAGCATCCAGGGGACCAATGCTGAGGGAGGGACAGGTAGATCAGAAAGTGATCACTACCATACACGTCACTGTGGATGTTCCAGTGGACACATGGTAGAAGATCAGGGCTGCAAAAGGAAAGCTCAATGGCTGTATAAGTTTCCATGTGCCACGCTGAAGTGTGTGGGGGCACCAAGAGTTCAAGAGGCAAAGATCGCGCTGTGCCAGTAAAGTTTTGATGTCTTTACCACAAGCAGTGATGACCGTTCAACCCCGCAAAGGATTATGGGCATTGAAGTCGCTCAACACTAGGAAAGGGGGGAGCTGAGAGTGTAATGCGCACAGCATATCCTGGGACACGAAATCATTGGGGAGGGAGATAAATATTACAGATGGTAAATCCTGATGTGCCCTCACCTGAACAGCCACCGCCTCCAGAGGTGTATCAAGAAGCTCAAAGTCACTATATATATGGAGTCCAGCACATATGTACAAACTCCACCCGACGCCCCCTCATACTCGGTTTGATTCTTAAAATAAAGTCGTTAGCCACTAAGGGCAGGGGTCTGAGTTGCTCGACACCACATATTGTGGATGGCAATACAGAATGCAGGGTAAATTCTTAAAATCTCCGTAATCCATAACAATTCCACTGGAGGGTTAGGCTGTCTCAATACTGTGGGGGCATGAAACGACCAGGAGGGGGGAGGGCAGGTTATGACGCAGTACATGAGCTGCCACCAGTTGAGACGTCAGCGATCCACTGAAATGGGTTCTATGTCACAGAAGGAGTACATGTAGAGTCTGGTGGTGTGTGGGCCACCGGAGTTTCCTCAGTCTCAGAGGACTTCCTTTTTGCCGTTCTGAAGGTTTCCTGAACTGGTTTCAGGGACAGAGGAAGTATGAGAAATTTGGTGGCAAGCATCCTGTCATTCCTTCAGTCACCAGCTTGTGACTGGCTGTAGACCAGTAGAAACTGTGGTAGGGGATAGCCCCAAGGAATGCCTTCTTGCCGGCCGGAGTGCCGTGCGGTTCTAGGCACTGCAGTCTGGAACCGAACGACTGCTACGGTCGCAGGTTTGAATCCTGCCTCAGGAATGGATGTGTGTGATGTCCTTAGGTTAGTTAGGTTTAATTAGTTCTAAGTTGTAGGCGACTGATGACCTCAGAAGTTAAGTCGCATAGTGCTCAGAGCCATTTGAATGCCTTCTTAGCTAGAGAATCCAGAGGAGGATGAGGTGCCTCCTGCTGGGGGATAGGGATCAGTGCCCCGGCTGGTGGGGAACCAATGCTTCTGAAGTGGGTGCATTGGAAGCAACAGAAGAGGCCCCCAACCACCTTGGGTGGGTGGGAGGGGGGGGGGGGGGGGTGCACACATTAATGGGCAGCCCTGGGTGCCCACTGTAAGAGACGCAACAGAGGAAAGCACAGTCAACAGAGAAGGTGACAAGGTTGCAGCTGTAGCAGAAGATTGTGTCATTTGAACGGGATTAAGATGCTCAGACTTTTTTCTGTAATCGTTTGATATTTGAGCTTGTCCAGGGTTTTACAGAGCCTGGATTTTCTTCTCACACTTAAAAATGGACCAATCTGGAGAGCAGGGAGAATGGAGCTCGCCACAGTTTACACAGATGAAGGGAGGGATACAAGAAACTTTCGTGTGCAACAGAGTCCACATTCCCTGTAGACATGGGTAACGGTGCAATGGGAAAACAGACTTCTGAACTTCATACACTAAGCATCTCACAGGGTAAGGAATATAGTGTTTCATGTCATGCCAGTAGACCATCACCTTGACCTCAGGCACCATGTCACTCTCAAAAGACAAGATATAGGACCTGGTATCAACTGTTTTCCCTTGGTTCCCTATGGACACGATGGATGAAGTGCACATCCCGTCACTCTAAGTTGGCCCACAGCTCACTGTCAGATTGCAAAAGAAGATCATGATGACTTGGACCATATTGAGACTCTTGTGGGGAGTGACAGTCATGGGAATGTCACCCAACTTTTCAAAAGAGAGCAGCGTCTGTGACTGGGCAGGACATGACCTTTTAATCAGAAGGGAACCACTCTTCATCTTACAGATGGCTGCAACTTCCCCATATTTATCTGCCATGTGCTCAACAAAAAACAAAGGCTTTGTGGCCAACATGTGTCCCCATTGGTCTTGGTACAGGCATTGGGGGAGCATTTATCTCCTTGTTGTTTAGTCCTACATTCCTCTCATGGCATGGAAGGGAAGCGAACATGTTGAGATTGCACACTGTTGCACTGGAAGAGGTCTTTCCATTTGAAGACACTGCTGTGGCCATGTGACCTCCAGCAGGAGCAAATTTAAGTTGCGTCACAAGCAAACTATCCGCCATGGTGCCACCCGCTCCGAACGGAGGCTCTCCCCATGGGTGCCATCCAGCCTCAGCAATGGCTACCTGGCCAGTAATCTGTTGCTGGGAGTCCCTGTACCACAGTTATTATGAGCACAAACTCTTGCATGCATGGGCAGTACAGGCACCAGCAGTGTGATCCCTGTGCGGTCAGTTGACTACTGTCGTGCAGGTACTTGACGTGCATAATGTAATGTACATAAGGTATCAAAATATAATTTAAAATTGAAGGCAGAAGAATATCTCATTTCATTCTCAAGTAATTGGGTTTCATATACATAGGACAGTTGCAAGCAACGCACCCATTTACGCCCTTGTGGTCATTAAAATCATTATATCTCAAACTATGCAAGATATATAAACCAGGTTTTTTGCAAATTATGACACACAATGAGGCACAGATGTTGTATGATGAATACTCAAAATCTTTTTATTCGCTGAGATCTGAAAGTAACTCATCTGCAACAGTGAAAGTTTGGTGGCTCAAGGCGCACTGAGATGTCTCTAGCAATTAAGGAAAATCCAAGCAGCTTGCATGTACATGTCCACAGCACATGAGGAACAGCATAGCAGGACATGTATGTACGTCCACAGCTGTGGCAGGGCTAACTGTCTTCAACTTGGTGAAGGTGAGATCTTTGTCAGTTTTGATATGGTGGCACTATTTATGAACATACCTATCACAGGCTCTTTAGACCTAGTAACCCAGTTCTTTTTAAGTGACATTGTTCAGCTAGTTAAGCACACTCTTATGTCTTCTCATTTTCCGTATAACAGCTAGTATTACGATAAGATGGATGGCATTGCAAACCTCTTCATAGAGAATTTCGAGCATGCTGCCTTTGGCGCAGCACCATGAAAGCCTAGTTGTTTCTTTTAATATGCTGACAACACTTTCATCATTTGGCCCCTTGGACATGACAAACTTGACGAGTTCTTGAAATATTTCAACAGCATTAACACTAACATTTAGTTCACAATGGAGGTAGACAAAGACAATGCATTGCCGTTCCTCAAAATCTTCATCAGTCACAAAGAAAATGGATGCCTCAACCACAACATCTATAGAAAACCTACTCACATCAGTCTGTAATTGCATGCCACTAGTCGTCATTACTCAGTATTGAAGTGCACTGTATTACATACATTGGTTCATCGTGCAAGAACAATATCAGATGCTGATAACCTGCCCCCCCCAAGCTGAGCCGCCTATGCATAGACTTCAGGAATATCAAATTGGTCCTCCAGCCTCTGCAAAAATTTGGCAATTACTGAGACTAGTTACAGATGCAGAAGGTCTCAGAATACCTGGGCTCTACAAGATATCTTATTAGAGTGGCCACTCTTATGTCAGACAAATGGTATGCATAGCTGAACAACACAGGAAAGATTAGAGAGGTTTTATCACCTACACTACCCTGAGATATCCACTTTGGTTGAGCAGGAAACACTATTACTATTATTATTACCGGATAAAATTTGACAAAACCTCAAAGGTGGCTTGCACTTACAGCTCCTGGGACTGAGTAAAGAAGCCACTGAAATAAAAATCACCAATAACACCCATAATAGACAGTAGTCTGAAGCTCAGCGTGGTGTGGGATCCAGCAATAGCATGGTTGAAGTGGGCACATCGAACACCAAGTCAACTTATGCTCATATATGGTGAAGCCGCGAGCACCAGTGACATCTTAGCCAGCAGCTAGAGTATAACAATGAGTACCAGCAGCCCACTGACAAGTCATACCATTTTAAAATGGCCAAAGGGTACTTGACAAAAAAACAACCTCTTGTAAGTTTATTCACTTTTTGCAGCTGGTCCCTCCCCTTCAGTTTTATAATCCCGTAACGTCATTCTGGTTCTCTCATTTCAGTTCAATTGAATGGTACACATGTTAAAGACTCTTCTTCCTCATCTTTTTCTCAGTAGTCACTTTTTCCTACTCTATTGGAACCAGGGCTATCTCTGATGAAATATGATACAACCTCAAATTAACGAATTCACTTTTAAGAAAATCCTACATTTAAAGAATATTTTTGTCGGTCATGGTGTAACTCCTGTAAGAACAATGTTATTTGTTCCTGATTTTAGAAAAAAGTCCACTTTTAACGAATAAACATGAAACCTTCTGCAAATTAAAATCCAGCTTTAATACAATTCCTAATGCATCCAAACAAGTTTCCAATTTCTCTCTGTTTTACACGCGTCATATGTTGTGTTGTGCGATGACAGTTATTCCTTTGATTGACAAGTTATTCCTTTGATTGACACATATATAGATAAAATTCCATTTTAGTACACCAGAAAAATGTTGAATGAATTTGGAATCTATTTCTGCCTGCCTACCTTGCACCACTGATAGCTTGATCTGATGTCACAGTTACTCAATTGCAAAGAGTGAGCCATGAAGTACTGTCTTTCGTTATTGTTGAATTTATCAGTTTTACTTTTGTGGAGTTACGGCCTGCAAATGACGAAAGCTTATGATTCAGCAAAAGCTGAAGATCATCCGTAATCCAAAAGAAGTGGCAGCATTCCCATAAGTGGAAATATATTGCAAGAGGGGGCTCATGAAATCTCACTGAAGAACAGTGTATAAAACTTTAGTGCATGGAACTGCTGGCTAGATAAAAAAAAAAACATCGTATATTTCAAAGCGTAGGTGGAGAGAGAGAACCTGTGTACATAGAAAGTGTCTTTACAAATTACTTCCTGTGAAGAGATATTCTGATAAAGGAGAAAAATGCCACAGAAGTAAAAAAAAAAAAAGTGATGAAAGAATGACTGCACTACTGTACGTATGTAAGAGAGAAGTCGCCTCCACTGAAAACTCCCAAGTGTTTTCAAAACATAGCAATGCTACCTTGCATCTATTAACGTAACAGCAATTCCTGGATGACATCAGAAGTTTCAGGCCTTTAGGTGCCAAGATGAGTGCAACAGGTAGGAAAATAGTATTTATTTCTGACTGGCGTCTTGTACATCCCAAGGAAACCCCATTTCTGAGGAATGTAAATGCTGTGTGTGTTGCACCAAACTGCATTGACAGTATATGTGGAAGTATTGCTGCTCCCATGGGAAAGAGCACAAGAATTATTATTTTGCATGCTGGAACTTCGTCTGGTTTTGTGCTGAACTGTCTCTGTTTACTGAAAGAGAAAACAAAGGACTACTATGAGGAGCTGAATCATGATAGTTTTCTGAACTGGTTTAAGTGGCTACTACTGGAAAACTTAAATTGGTCGTCTTTCACTGGAATGGATAATGTTATTAAAGAAAGCTCCAGCGATGGCGATGAAACAAACCGAAGTCACTGAATGGTTAAAAATGGCACAATGTGAAAGTTAAGGATGGTTTGTGTAAGGCAGAGCTCAAAGAATTAGTGGGGGGGGGGGGGGGGGGTACAGTTTCAACATTGTGCTGCTGATTAGGTGGCTAAAGAACACGGTCAGAGGTTTCTTGGGATTCTGTCATACAACTGCCACTTTATTGCCATCAAAATGGACTGGGTGCAGATCAAACATTACGTGGAAATAAATAACAAAAGCTTCACTGTGGCAGAAATTCAGAAACTGTTAGACGAAACAGTGGCACAAATAATAACCGAGAACTGGAGCAATATTGTTTGTCACACAGGAACGGTTCTTAAAGAAGCATGGAAAAGTGAAATAAGCTATAAAATAATACTCAAAATATAATTACATCCTTGGGAAATTCCTGTGACTCTACCATGGACAAGAAACAGATAACGAAAGTGTCAAGGAAGCAAGTGACTTTGAACTAAGTGGCATTTATCCTTTGCCATAGTTAGTCTATCTTGAGCATTTGTGTTTCACATTTTAAGTGAATGGTGTCCACCATCTTTCTATAATAGCGTACCTAAGCTGTTTATATTATTTCAAAGTTGTCAATCATTGTTCTTAAATGAAGAATTCATATTCATTTCAGCACCTCTTTCATATACGCCAACTAGAAGCAATTCTGTCTATTGTAAAAGACAGTGCACATCCTGTTGCTTTAAATGAGATATATGAAGAACAGAAACAGGTTATCATTTTACACATGGGACTGCATTCATTACGTGACAAGGGTATAACAATGCTGTAAAGTGAACTCAGTACTGCACGTTTATGGGGCATGAGAAAATCTAGTCCAGATGTTGCTGCTGTAGCCATACTGCCTGTGCATGTCCCCAGCAACATCTCCTCCCCCCCCCCCCCCCCCCTGCCATCCTCAGTCACTTTGTTATTCTGATCCCAGAGATAGTTCCAAACTAGAAGTCTTAAACAGAATAACAAAAGGATCTAGCTTCTTCCACCAAGTATGATATCTAATCTGGGACAAGGAAGTCCCTCTAAGAGCCAAACAGACCATGTAGAAAACTTATCACCTGCCAATCATGATGTATAGTCTCGAGGCCTGTGTCATAAATAAGAGAGGAGAGTCAAATACAAGCATGTGAAATGAAGTTTCTTAGGTCAGCTCTACAAAAAACAAAGAGAGACAGAGTCAGGAATTATTATGTAAGGAGAGACCTGCAGGCGACATTGACCACAAAGGAGAGGTCGAGTGCTTTGAGATTGAAGTGTATCGGTCATGTGAAGCGAATGCACTCTACTAACTCCATGCCAGTATTTGGAGATGGAGGTACAAGGAAGAAGACCAATTGGGCAGCCTAGAAAGAGAGAAACAGACCAGGTTAAGGAAGATCTCAAGAGGAGAGGAGTAACATGGGATGTGGTGGAGAGGGAAAAGCTACACCAGAACAGAAACCAATGGACGTATATCGTACACCAAGTTCCTACCCAGCTTGCTGGAAGCAGATGATGATGACATACGTACTCCACAACCCACCATACAGTGTGTGGAGAATATCCTGTACATTTCTGTTCCACTAGCAAATAAAACAAGGGAAAAACCATTATCTATATGTCTCTGTACTAGCCCTAATTTCTCTTGTCTCCTCTTTGTGCTGATTATGTGAAATGTACATTGGTGGCAGCACAATTGTTCAGCAGTCAGCTTCAAATAGTTCTCTAAAGCATGTGTGTGGTTTGGTTTCTTTTTGTGTTCCTCAAAAAGACCACCACCTTCCCTCCAGGTATTCCCATTTCAGTTCCCAAAGCGTCCCTGTAATACTTTTAAGTCGTCCAAATCAGCCGGTAACAAATTTATCAGCCCAGATCTGAACTGCTTCGATGTATTCCTTTAATTTGACATGTTGCAGTACTCAACAATGACACAAAACTGTTAAGGCTTTCGTGGCCACTTGTTGACAAACTGCCTATTGGCTTCTGTCTCGGGTTCTTCGGCCGACGTTCATCTAATGAGTAATTAAAATCATCTAATGATTTTTCTGACGTTTCGCCAGCACGAGTGGCCGGCATAGTCAAAGTTTCACCCTCCATTGCCGGTGGTGAACTGGAGCTGAGCTTGCGGCCGCAAACTATATGTACCTGGCCTGCCAACGTCCGAGGGCTTCTCCGCGATCATTTCCTCTGTGGTTCTCCTCTTGATACCTGCGACGGTCGTTCGCTGCAGTACGGGAAGCCAGGATCCGTTTACCTTAAGGCTTTCTGTGGTGTCACTGCCAGACACCACACTTGCTAGGTGGTAGCTTTTAAATCGGCTGCGGTCTGCTAGTATACGACGGACCCGCGTGTCACCACTATCAATGATTGCAGACCGAGTGCCGCCACACGGCAGGTCTAGAGAGACTTACCAGCACTCGCCCCAGTTGTACAGCCGCCGTTGCTAGGAAAGGTTCACTGAGAATTACGCTCTCATTTGCCGAGACGATAGTTAGCATAGCCTTCAGCTAAGTCAATTGCTACGACCTAGCAAGGCGCCATCACCAAGTTATATTGAGATGATAATACTGTATCAACAAGACCAATGTTCACCAATTGTGGATTAAAGTTAAGTATTCCAGCAGCTACGTACTTTTCTTTATAGCATTCATTACGTATCCTGTTTCAGACCTCACGCCAGCCTGCGTGAGCTTATAGCGTGCATTTCGGCTTCCTCAAACAACACGGTGTTGGCACTTCTGCTGACACTTCACTTTCCTCTTTCTTGTTGAAACTGTTCGCGTGCTTTTGTATTTCTACAGCTTCTCTGAACAAGCGCAGAAAAATCATTAGATGAACGTCGGCCGAGGAACCCGAGACAGAAGCCAATAGGCAGTTTACTCAACAATGAGTTGAACTAGTGTCCTATATGTAGTTTCCTTTACAGATGAATCACGCTTTTCTGAAATCTGGGTGTATACGGTGTCAAGGAAGAAAGTTTCCAGATTTTTCCCAGTTAAAAATACAACACACTAATAGGATCAGTTAATGGTTTAAATTTACGTGCATACATTATAGCTACAAAAAAAAAGCTAAGCTCACATATAATATGGACTGTCATAATTTTTCTGACTTTTTCTGAGCATGTGGTTAAGTTGGATCATAGGAGCACTGCTTAAATTGCAGCAGCTGAATATTACTGACAAGCACAATTTTAAATTTCACTGCTGTGCACTGAACATTTTGTGGGTACACCAGCTGGTTTTTCACTCTTATTAAGATGTAGATGAGGTTTTAGCAGGTAATCTCTGTCTCGTATATTACCATGTCGTCCACCTTCAAGCTCTCAGGATTTCAAATCTTGTCTGGGACAGTCCCCAACAGTCTGTCTTTCCTACTCATCCTGTCTGATAAGTCTCCCCTGACCTGCAGTTCTGGGTGACTTTTCCAAAATCTACTCCTTTTCCTAGACCTCTTCAGTGGTTTTCCTGTACCCCTCTTCCTTCCCCCTCAGCTTTTCTGCCTGGAGAAGGAGCTGTTGGCTCTGAAAGATTGCCTAATTATAACCTCCTTTTATATGTGTGTCCAACCTCTGCTCGGCGAGTAGACTTTTATCTATCCAATTACATTATAACCTTGAAGCCTTGTCATTTTTACTGTGTGGCTCTGAAACGTTGCCTAATTATAACCTCCTTTTATGTGTGTTGGTTGGTTGGTTTTGGGAAGGAGACCAGACAGCGTGGTCATCGGTCTCATCGGATTAGGGAAGGATGGGGAAGGAAGTCGGCCGTGCCCTTTCAGAGGAACCATCCCGGCATTTGCCTGGAGTGATTTAGGGAAATCACGGAAAACCTAAATCAGGATGGCCGGACGCGGGATTGAACCGTCGTCCTCCCGAATGCGAGTCCAGTGTCTAACCACTGCGCCACCTCGCTCGGTCTTTTATGTGTGTATGCTACCTTTGCTCGGAGAGTAGATTTTTATCTATCTAATTACATTATAACCTTGAAGCTTTGTCATTTTTACTGTGTGTTGCCCTTTAACCCTTTTAGTGCCAAATACGATCTGATCGTGATCCAGATTTTCGGCGAAAAATGCCAGTAACAATCTGATCGTGATGCCTTTCTCATTCATTTTTTCCGCGCTTGAAGGCAAAGTTGTTAGTATTTCCTAGCGAATGAGAAAGGCATCACGATCAGATCGTTACTGGCATTTTTCTCCGAAAATCTGGACCACGATCAGATCGTATTTGGCACTAAAAGGGTTAAGATACATCAAACACAAATGTAACAGTAAAATTTCAAATAATGGCATGAATGGCTGGTGTTCTGGGCCTGAAATTTTTCTAAGTGGCTGGTCCTCAAACTGTTAAGTTTTGAATGAGAGTCAAATGCTACACGATTTGCGAGATTCGCCACATATTCTCACAAGTAATATAATTCATCTGACGTAAAGCAATTCTGCAATTCTCTCTCTCTCTCTCCCCCCCCCCCCCCCCCCCTTTTTTTTTTTTAGGTAACATTTTTCAATCCACCATTCACAATACTTCCCCATGACTTGTTAGAAATGTAAGCAGTTGTGATGCCATGCTCATCGGAATGAGGCCCACGTGGTTGAAGCATCAAAAGCAGTTTGTCATTACGAAGTAGTGCATCGTTTTGATAGGTTTTGCTGTCAGCAGACTCTTGTGAGTGCACTGTGTTTTGTTGTAGTAAATGGCACATTTTCTTTGCAATTAAGGTTTCAATTAGATGTTGTTTTCTCATTTATGTTTTACTGGTGCAGTATTGTTCTGCATTAGTGGTCTAAAGTAAAAGTCTTTGTTAAAGTACCAGTTTTTATCAGTCAAAATTACAAAGCTTTAACTGAAAACTAAAGCAATGAAAAATTACTTGAATTATAAAAAATTCCTTGAGTTTTTCCTACATGAAAAGATTCCCACATCTTTCCTGGAGTGTACACAACCTGTAAAATTCTCTCAATTAACCAAAGCAGATCATTTGTCTTTCTTAATACAATCTTAACATGCTCGTCCCACTTCATATCACTTTGCAATATTTCACCTTTATATTTAATCAACATAACTGTGTCAAGCAGCACACTACTAACACCGTATTTGAACATATGGGCTTGGTTTTACTGCTTGTCTGCATTAACTTAAATTTTTCTACATTTAGAGCTAGCTGCCATTGATCAAAACAACTAGAAATTTTGCCCAAGTCATCTTGTATGCTCATACAATCACTCAGCAAGACCTTCCTGTACACCGCAGCATCATCAGCAAACAGCCGCTGATTGCTGCTCACTCTATCCACCGGATAATTCATGTATATAGAAAATAAGAGTGGTCCTATTACACTTCCCTGAGGCACTTCTAACGACATCCTTGTCGCTAATGAACATTCACTGTCGAGAACAACATACTGGGTTCTGCATCTTAATGTGTGTTGAAGTCACTCTCATATCTGGGAATCCATTCCGTATGCTTTTACAGTCATTAACAGTCTGCAATGCGGCACCGTGTCCAATGCTTTTCAGAAATCTAGGAATATGGAATCTGCCCAATGCCATTCACTCATAGTACACAGAATATCACGTAAGAAAAGTGCAAGCTGAGTTTTGCAAGATTGACACTTTCTAAAACCATGCTGGTTCGTGGACAGATGCTTTTCCATGTCACAGAAATGTGTTTGGATCCTTGCTGTTCATGTTGTATATTAAGGACCTTGCAGACAACACTAATATTAAAATCAGGCTTTTTGCTGCTGACACAGTTACCTATAATGAAGTACTATCTGAAAGAAGATGCAAAAATATTCAGTCTGATCTTGATAAGATTTCAAAGTGGTGCAGAGACTGGCAACCTGCTTTAAATGTTCTGAAATGTAAAATGAAATGTAAAATAGTTTACTTCAAAACATGAAAAAATGTAGCACCCTATGAATATAATATCAACAAGTCACTGTTGGAATCAGCCACCTCATCCAAATACCTTGGCGTAACACTTTGTAGGGCTATGAAATAGAATGATCACATGGGTTCAGTCATGGGAAAAGCAGGTGGCAGCCTTTGGTTTATTGGTAGAATACTGGGGAAGTGCAATTAATCTACAAAGGAGATTGATGACAAATCACTCGTGTGACCAGTTCTGGAATATTGCTCAAGTGAGAGGGACCTGTACCAGATAGTACTACCAGGGGTCACTGAACATATACAGAGAAGGGCAGCATGAATGGTCACAGGTTTGTTTAATAAGTGGGGGAGTGTCACAGAGATATTGAAGGAACTGAACTGGAAGACTCTTGAAGATAGACAAACTATCCCAAAAACGCTGCTAAGAAAGCTTCAAGAATCGGCTTTAAATGATTACTCTAGGAATATACTACAACCCCCTATATATCATTCATGTAGGAATCATGCATATAAGATTAGAATAATTGCACGCACACTCCATACGTGAATGGAACAGGAAGAAAACCTAGTAACTGGTATAATAGAATGTACCCTCTGCCATGTACTTCATGGTGGTTTGCAGAGTGCAGATGTAGGTTTTGAAGTTAATTCACAGTGGGGCTTTCCGTCCTTAATCCATTTTTACTTCTCCAGAGTACAGTTTACAATCCATTTGAACTTTACCCATAGTTCCTCTCTTTACATCATAACTACAATTAAATGATGTCAATTCATTGTCTGATTTGAATGCTAAGAACTTCTTATCTGCTCTTTCTAGAAGAAACTCTTTTAGCCTTTGCAATGGTTTGATTAACTTCAGTAACCAGTCACTATGATGGAATCATGGCCATTAATGCCCCTCTCTATACTGACACTGTTGATAAGGCCACGCCTGTTGCATTACATGTGGGCTGTATAACTAGCTGATCCAAGGTGCCTCGGTCCCTAGAATAATTTCAAAAATTTTGGTAAAGTGTCATTACTGGTAGTGCCCATCAGAGAACCTCAAACTACTGCCTAGCCTTTTTTTTTAAAAAAAAAGAACCATGTGCACTCTGATCAGCTACTTCCTTTGTGTAGTGCACATAGGACATATCAAGAGGAGACCTACAATTCCTCACCTGGTAACACAGACCCAGAAATCTGCAGCCAAGACTGTCACAGAGTTGACAAAGCCTATGGCTGAGACCCTCAACTTGGCTCCAAACCAAAAGACCGTGATCAAATCTGGAAACAATGATGCATACTGTGACATCTGCTAGCACACCACGCACAGGGAAGCAGCCATAACCACTTCCGCCAGCCGTCTGCATGAACTGAGGATGGCCTCAAAACCCAAGCGTCTTTGATGCTGATGCGAGTGACAACTTGCAGGTAACTGCACCCTGCAAGCTCACTAGCTCCAGGGATGGCCTCCTCCATATCTCAGATGAGGCTCCCTGGCAGACATATCAAGTGCACATTAGCTTGCCTTCTAGTCCTGAATGCTATTTCCGTAAGGGGCTCCATAATGTGCCTAACTTTTTAAGCCCTTGATACATAGTGAACCTCTGCCCACATGTGCCTGGTAGGACCCTGCTGAAGGAATGGCCTCCTGTCCATTCACAGGGCAATCAGGTGAGGCCAGACATCCAGTCTCCACACTAGCCCTCCACCTCGAGCGACGCAAGTGCAATACCACCTACCACTCATCCTGGTGTGAGGGCAGATCCAGATCCACCACATTCAGTATGCAAAAAGGTGCCTCGGAAGCAGAGACCGTGGATGAAACAAGTGACACCTAAAGTGTTCCTTGCGACACAAGATTCTTCACCACCTCTACACCCCACAGCAGCAACCTAAAGACAGCTGACCATAGCCAAAAGTGCTTTCAGCTGTTTGTGAACTGTGGCCAGCTTCTCCTGCATCTGCACACAGCATGTACACATCCCACTCATACTAACATGGCTAACTGAAGTAGGGAACTATAAAAGCAGAGGCAGAATCCTTGATATGAAACCTGCAACCCAATGGAGGCTGATGCCTTAATGAGATGTGTAGCCAGTTGTTCAGAAAAAATGACAACTGTGTTGCAGACGGCCTGACTATGCCTTATAGTTACAAAACTGCAAGATTAAACCTTTTAAATAGAAAAACATATACTAAATTAAAGAAATATACTACTAAGAAAACATACAAAGAAATAATAAGTAACCACTTGCATACAAGTTATTTAATTTCTTGACTGGTTTCGAGCACTTAGTGCCTTTCTTCAGAAAGTTACTCCTATCGCATTATTTGCAAGTATCAATAATTAAGTGCATACAGCACAATGCCATGGTCCTAAAAATATATATGCAGGAGCAATAAGTAATACAATACTATGTCTATATTTTGTAGGACCATGGCACTGTGCTGTATGCACTTTATTATTGACACTCACAAATAATGCATTAGACGTAACTTTCTGAAGAAGGGAACTAAGGGCCCGAAACCAGTGAATAAATTAAATTCCTTTCATGCAACTGGTTACTTATAATTTCCTTATACATGACTACATTTGCTGAAGATGGACAAAATACTATACTAATAAAACACAGACAAAGCTAAAGACATTCTACTTGCTGCTCAGGAGCGATATAATAAGTGACAGTTGGAGCCTGATTAAGTGGCTTACCAGGCTAAAATGAATGATCCCTGGCTCTCTGAAAACAAACAAATGAATAACCACAGCACAACAGATTGCCTGACTTTACACTCAGTTACAAAACGCGAAATTAAATGTCTTAAACAGAAAAACATGCACAGAATTTAAGACATATACTACCAAGAAAACACAGAAAAAGTTAAATATGTAACTAAAATAATCAATTTTGGACCATGTAACACAATCGTATAGTTAAAAATCTGCTCGCCAAGTGGTGGCAGGAGAATACACATGTCAAGGTACTTAAATTTGTAAGCTTTTGGAGCCATTGGCTCCTCCTCTTGGCAGAAGGGTTGAAGGGGAAAGAACTGTGATGAAGGGAAAGGACTGCTGAGGTTTAGGAAATGGGGAGAGTTTGGCAAGGTCATTCAGACAGTATGAGAAGGAAAGACAGACTTGGGGATTGTATCAGATGAGATTTGAAAACCTGAGAGTTCATAGGTGGAAGACAGAGTAATATTCAAGACAGAAATTACTGCCAAAACCTCGTGCAGGGGCTAATAAGAGTGGAAAACTAAGTGCACTGTATGTGATAGGTGTGTGTGTGTGTGTGTGTGTGTGTGTGTGTGTGTGTGTGTGTGTGTGGGGGGGGGGGGGGGGGGGGGAAGACAGATCAGAAAAAGAAAGATCTAGATAACTAAAGGGAGTGAAGAAAGGAATAGTTACTGTGAAGACATTGTGAGACTGAAGAAATTAATGGAAATTATGGGTAGGTGGGTGGTAAGAACCAAGGACATGTTGTAACACCCAATTCCTACCTGCAGAGTTCTGAGACACTTGTGTCGGGGAAAGAATCCAGATGGCACATGTGGTGAAACAGAAACAGACATCACAACTGTCATGTTATAGAGAATGCTCCAACAGAATATTGTGTGTTGCTATTGTACACCCTCTGTCAATGCCCATTCATCCTAACTGATAACTTGGTGGTAGTCATGCCAACTTAAAAGGCAGAACAGCGTTCACATAACAACTGGTATACAACACGAGTCATTTCACAGCTGGCTCTTATTTTGATATTATTGTTTTGGCAGTTACAGGGCTGGTACAGGTGATGAGAGAAGGGTGCATAGGTCAAGTCTTACAACAGGGACAGTCACAGGGATAGAAGCCGCAGGATTGGGAAATGGGTGTAGAATAAGCATAAGGTATGATAATGATACTGCCGAGACTGGGAGGGCGATGAAAAGCTATTCTAGGTTTGGTATGCAACATGTCTGAAGAATGGACCACATTTAAAGGCATGATTTTAGCAAGTCATAGCCTTGTTGAAGTAGTTGATCAACATATTCAAGACGAGGTTGATAGTGAGTGACAAGAGGTGTACTCCTAAGTCATTTTTTGGATGGATCAGTAGTACCAGGATGGATGTGATGGCATGGGAAATCTGTTTTTGTACTATTTACATCGAGTGAGGGCTGAGGTGAGAATGGTGGTGTATTGCTGTAAAGCGTCTGCATCTGGACAAATATGTTTGCCTCGAATTCCAAGGCTGTATGGGTTAAAACATTTGACATGGAAAGGGCAGCAACCGTCAAAATCTAAGAACTGTTGTTTGTAAGTAGGTTTAATGGGAATGGAAGTGTGTAGCTGACCTCTGGTGAGAATGACATCAACGTCAAGGAAAGTGGCATGAGATTTGGAATAGGACAATGTGAAATATAACAGAGAATTACTTAGAGATTCCAGGAATTTTAACAAGTCAACCTTACCATGAGACCTTATGGCAAAGTTGTCATCAATGTATCTAAACCAAACCAGGGGCGGAAGGCTTATGGATCCCAGGAAAGCCCCCTCCAAGCAACCCATAAGAACGGTGGTGTAAAAAGGAGCCATCCTGGTTCCAATGGCCATGCCCCTGATCTGTTTGTATGTCTGACCCTCAAAGATAAAGTAGTAGTTGGTATGTAAAGTTCATTAAGGTGAGCAGGAACAACGTCACAGGATTGGAATCAGGTGGGTGCTGACTGAGGAAATGTTCAGCAGCAGACAGACCATGTGCATGGGGAATGTAGGTATAGAGGGAGGTGGCATCAATGGTGACAGCAGGATGTACGATGGGAGTGGGACAGGCACAGATCTCAGATCTACGAAATGGTCGCTGTCTTTAATATAGGAGAGAAGTCTCTGTACTTTAGATCCCAGATGTTTATCAATTAAGGTGGATATATGTTCGGTTAGATGCTTTGGAGCCAGGAACTATGGGATGGCCAGAGTGATTGGGTTTGAAGATCTTAGGTTGGCTGGTTGGGTTAAAGGTGGGAGAAGGGACCAAACTATGAGGTCATCGGTCCCTTGTTCCTAACAAAACAATGCCACAAGGGTGAGAATAAAACGGTAGAAACATTTAACACAAAACAGAAAGAAAGGGAAAGCCACAAGAACAAAGGGAAGGCACCCAACACTAAAAGGAACAAAAGAGGGCAAGAAAACAATAGAGAGAAGCTAGAAACAGAAAAGAGTAAAACATGAAAGCAGATTACAGTGGCTGGCCAACCACGAGAATAAAAAGGGAAAGCCAGCCACTCTGCAATACATTAAAACCTCCACCCTAAAAGCACTAGGGTGGAAGACACAGAGGGACAAAGGACATGCGCTAAAAGCCACATAGAAATATAAAACCCACTCTCATGGATAAAATGTAAAACTAAAGTTGCTGTGGAGGCATTGTCGCCCAACACCGAAGACAGGGTGCTAGAAAAGTTAAAAGTCTGCTGCAGAATGGCTACAAGTGGGCAATCCAGAAAGAGGTGGACGACTGTCATTTGCGAGCCACAGCAACACTGAGGTGGGTGCTCGCGATGGAGTAGGTAACCATGCGTTAGCCACGTACGGCCAATTCAGAGCTGACAGAGGACAACTGATTCCCTGCAAGAGGCCTGCGTGGAAGACTTCCACACATTCATAGTCTCCTTAATGACAAGCAGTTTGTTGTGCGTGCTGTTATGCTATTCCGTCTCCCAAGGCCAGAAAACCCTGCGGTGTAAGGCAGAACGCATGTCAGCTTCAGAGATGCCTATCTCCAGAAACGGTTTCCACATCGCCTGTTTGGCCAGCTTACCAGCAAGTTCGTTGCCGGGGATTCCGACGAGTCCTGGAGTCCACACAAACACCAGAGAATGGCGGGACTGTTCCAGGGCATAGATGGACTCCTGAATGGACACTACCATAGGGTGGCGAGGGTAGCACTGGTCGATAGCTTGTAGGCTGCTCAATGAGTCAGTATACAGGACAAATAACTCACCAGGGCATGAGCAGATGTAATCAAGTGCACGAGATATGGCCGCCAGCTCTGCAGTGAAAACACTGCAGCCAACTGGCAAGGAGTGCTGCTCAATATGTTCTCCACGAACATATGTGAAGCCCACGTGACCATCAGCCATTGAGCCGTCGGTGTAAACCACTTCAGAGCCCCGGAACATGTCATGAATTGAGAGGAAGTGACAGCGGAGAGTGGCGGGGTTAACGGATTCCTTAGGGCCATGCAAAAGGTCCAGACGAAGCTGCGGCTGAGGCGTACACCATGGAGGCGTACATGAATGGACCGCAAGTAGAGGTGGTAAAGGGAAGAACTCCAGTTCGGAGAGAAGGGACCATACGTGAACCGCAATCGTTAGCCCCGATCTGGGCCACCAATGCGGGGGAGGGACTGCCGCAGGTGGGAAAACGAGATGGTAATTCAGGAACTCAGGGGAACTACAAATGTCTGATGAGTAACTGGTGAGCGGCTGTGCACTTCTGATCTGCAGTGGAGGGACACCAACCTCCACCAGTACGCTGGTCACTGGACTCGTCCTAAAAGCTCCTATTGCTAAGCGAACCCCACAGTTGTGCACAGGGTCGAGTAAATGCAATGCTGATGGCACTGCCGAACCATAAACCACACTCTCATAGTCAACTCGGGATTTGACAAGGGCTCTGTAGAGCTGCAGTAGCGTACAGCGATCTGCACCCCAATTGGTGTTGCTCAGGCTGCGGAGGGCATTGAGGTGCTGTTAAGCTGACGAAGATGAGGGAGCCAAGTCAATCGAGCATCTAAAACCAGTCCTAGGAATTGATACGTCTCCACTACAGTGAGTGGATCATCATTAAGGTAAAGTGTGGGTTCCGGATGAACAGTACGACGCCGACGGAAGTGCACGACACATGACTGCGGCTGAAAACTGGAAGCCGTGGGCTAGAGCCCATGACTGCGCCTTGTGAATGGCTCCCTGGAGGCACCGCTCAGCAACAACAGTACTGGAGTACGAAATGCAGAAGTCGTCTGCATACAGAGAAAGTGAGACGGGGGGCCCGTCAGCTGTTGCTAGACCGTTAATGGCCACAAAAAACAGAGAGACACTCAATACAGAGACCTGCGGGACTCCATTCTCCTGCATATGCATGGAACTATGGGCGGCACCAACTTGGACACTGAAAGTACGGAGCGACAGGAAGTTTTGGATAAAAACTGGGAGTGGTACCCGGAGACCCCACTCATGCAATGTGGCAAGGATATGACGTCACCAAGTCGTGTCGTATGCTTTACGTAAGTAAAAAAAGACAGAAATCGGGTGTTGCCATCTGGAAAAGGCTGTTCGGATGGCAGACTCGATGGACACAAGATTATCAGTGGTAGAGCGATCCTGGTGGAAGCCGTCCTCACATGGAGCCAGCAAGCCACGTGACTCCAGGACCCAACCCAACCGACGACATACCATACATTCCAGCAGCATACAAAGTATGTTGGTGAGTCTGATGGGCCGATAGCTATCCACATCAAGCGGGTTTTTACCGGGTTTCAGCACTGGAATGATGGTGCTCTCCCACCACTGTGATGGAAAGACGCCATCGCACAAGATCCGGTTGAAGATGACGAGAAGATGTAGCTTGTCGTCAGATGAGAGATGTTTAACCACCTGGCTGTAGATGCGATCAGGCTAAGGAGCTGTGTCGGGGCAATGTGCAAGGGCACTGAGGAGCTCCCACTCTGTAAACGGGGCGTTATAGGAATCGCTGCAGCATGAAGTGAATGAGGACGTCCCTTCGAGCCACCGTTTGGGTGTGCGAAAGCCTGGGGGGTAATTCTCCGACGCAGAGGTTCAAGCAAAGTGCTCGGCAATTGCGTTTGCGTTGGTACATAACTCGCCACTTATGTTAACACCACGGACAGCTGCTGGCGCCAGGTACCCGAAAAGACATTTGATATTTGCCCAGACTTGGGAAGGTGACATGTGGTACCCAATGGAGGAGACGCATCTCTCCCAACACTCCTTCCGTTGTTTGATAAGGTAGCGAACACAGACACGGAGCCATTTAAAGGCTATGAGGTGCTCCAGGGAAGGGTGCCGCTTATGCTGCTGTAGAGCTTGCCGAAGCTCCTTAATTGCTTCAGCGACTTCCGACGACCACAAAGGGACTGCATTACGCCTCGGGAACCCTAAAGAGTGAGGGATCACGTTTTCTGCCACAGAAACAATTGTGCTAGTCACCTGCTCAACCATCACATCGATGTTACTGTGTGGGGGAGCTTCAGCGGTGACAGCAGAGGTGAAAGTTCCCCATTCCATCTTGTTCAAAGCCCATCTGGGCAGGCGTCCATGTGCCTGACACTGGGGCAGTGACAGGAAGATGGGGAAGTGGTCACTACCACACAGGTCGTCATGTGCTCTCCAGTGGATAGATGTGAGAAGTCCTGGGCTGCAAATTGATAAATCAATGGGTCAGTAACTACCATGAACCACACTGAAATGTTCGGCGGCCAGAGTATTTAAGAGGCAGAGGTCGAATTGCGACAGTGAAGTTTCGACATCTTTGCCTTGGCCAGTAAGCATGGTACCACCCCACAAGGGGTTATGGGCATTGAAATATCCCAAAAATAGGAAGGGTTTAGAGATTTGATCACTCAGTGCAGCTAATGCATTCAGGGGTACTGCACCATCTGCTGGAAGATATACATTGCAGACACTTATTTCCTGTGTCCTCCTCATTCTTACAGCCACAGCTTCAAGAGGGATTTGAAGCGGTACAGGTTCACTACAGACCGAGTTTAGGACGTTAACGCAAACTCCACCCGACACTAGATTATCGTCGCTACGGTTCCTGTAATATCCCTTATAGCTGTGGAGGGCAGGGGTCTGCATTGCTGGAAACCATGTTTCCTGGAGGACAATGCAGATAGCAGGTGTAAAGTTTAACAGTTGCCGTAGCTCAGCCAGGCAGTGGAAAATTCCACTGGAGGATGACATCGTGAGACTGGGAAGGCATGGAACATTCAATGAGGCAGTTTATGCCTCAGAGTCGCCTGCTGCCATCAATTTATTGCCTGAGCAGTCTATATCCATTGTTTCTGAGGGCCTGGCGAGATCTAGGTCCTCAGCAGACGCCAAAATCTCCACCCCATCCTCAGTCGCAGAGCTTGTAGGTAGTGATGGTGTGGATGCCACTGCAATTTCCTTGGTCTGAGGGGTTTTCTTTTTGGATTTCTCTCACTGCTCGTTGGGTTTCCCTGGCTGGAAGGACTTCACTGGCTCAGTCTCTGGGACTGAGGATGAGCGTGAAGCCATATGACCTCCTGCTTTTGGACTCTTCAGCCACTGGCAGGTGTAGTCTTTCCCACTGGAAGAAACCTGGGAAGGGAGTGACCCAAGGGACCCCTTCCTAGCGAGAGAAGCCAAAGAAGACTTACAGTTCTCTGGCTTAGAAGTGGGGGTGGATGCACCCGATGGTTGGGGGGGTGTTGCTCCCAAAGTAAGTGGTGCAGGAGCAACAGGGAGGGAAGTTCCCCCCACCATCAAGGGGGCAGGTGTAGTCTTCCGGCTGTGAGAGGTGACCTGGGTTGACGGTGGTGGTGGTGGTGCCCGAACTGTTGTAGCGGCGTTTTAAGACGATGTGATACGCACAGGATGCAGGCGTTCAAATTTTCTCTTACCCTCAGTATAGGTCAGTCTGTCCAGAGTCCTGTACTCCATGATTTTTCCTTTCTTTCTGGAGAATCTTGCAGTCAGGTGAGCAAGGCGAATGGTGCTCTTCACAGTTGGGAGGCGGGGCACATGGAGTATTGGGATGTGATGGGCACCTGCAATCTCGGCATGCGATGCTGGAAGTACAGCGGGAAGACATATGGCCGAACTTCCAGCACTTAAAGCACCGCATTGGCGGAGGGATATAGGGCTTGACATTACACCGGTAGACCATCACTTTGACCTTCTCGGGCAATGTATCACCCTCAAACGCCAAGATGAAGGCACTGGTAGCAACCTGATTATCCTTCAGACCCCGGTGGACATGCCGCATGAAATGTACATCTCGCCGCTCTAAATTGGCGTGCAGCTCATCGTCGAACTGCAAAAGAAGGTCTCTGTGAATTATGATACCCTGGACCATATTTAAGTTCTTATGGGGCGTGATGGTTCCAGAAACATCCCCCAGCTTGTCACAAGCGAGTAACACCCGTGACTGGGCAGAGGATACTGTTTTGATTAAGACTGACCCAGATCTAATTTTGGACAAGCCCTCCACCTCCCCTAACTTGTCCTCTAAATGCTCAACAAAAAACTGAGGTTTCATTGTCATGAAAGATTCCACATCAGCTCTCGAACATACAAGGTACAGGGGCAAATAAGGTCTGCTGCCATCCTTAGCCTGACGTTCCTCCCATGGTGTGGCCAGGGAGGAGAACGATTTGGGGTCGTACTTCTGTGCGCTGAATTGAGCTCATGATCACTTACAGACTCCTGGTGTTTCACCATCAGCAAGAGATGACGTACCACACTTCATCGCGTGTTATCCACCCTGATGCCACCCACTCCGATCAGGGGACCTCCCCACGGGCGCCACCCATCCGCAGCAAAGGCCTCCTGGCAGAATGGCCATTGCCGGGAGTCCCGATGCCCCAGGGGGATGGGCATCTATCCTTTGGCATACGTGGGGAGTTAATGGCACAGTCATCAGCACAGCGATCCCTGTGCGGTCAGGGGCTACAACCAACAGGGTACATGGCGGCCCCACCACAATGGACTGGCTACCATGTTGGATATCAGGTGCAAAGAAGTCCATGGTCATCGTCGACACAGGAATCGACACTGCATAGTGCATGGTGGAAAATGCACCCAGGAAGGTGTCTTCGCCCAAGAGATGTAGAATGGGCAGGACTGCAATGTGACAATGAGGAAGTGGGCTAAAGATCTCAATGCATGATGGACACGATGCAGCTTGTATGGCGCCTTTCCAAAGTTGGCTCACTCTTCGGGAAAATTTTGAAGAATGGAGGTCAATCCCTACAGGGGACCGTCACATAAAGGCCAAAACATGTGAAACTCCTTTTAGTCACCTCGTACAACAGGCAGTAATACCTCGGGCCTATTCTAACCCCCAGACCCACAGGGGGCTTTGCAAATCTTAGGAAGAAGGTAAAAGGTGGTGGTGCATGGTTTGGTTGAGGTAAGAAGCTCTATGGACTGATGTGTTAGTCCTTTCGAGAGGCCTGAGCTTTTAAGGACGGACTGTAGGTCAGGTTGAGTCAGAGACATGGGATCTTTAAGGCAGATGCTGTATGTAGCGGTGTCAGACAGTTGGTGTAGAATTTCACTTACAAACTCCTGTTGATGAAGCACCACAGCGGATGATACCTTGTCTGCTGGGAGAACAATCACGGCGTCATCAGTTTTTAGGGAATGAGGAGCCTGGAGTTCAACAGAGGACATGTTAGAGTCACATTGTAGAGACCTAAGGAAGGGCTGTGAAGCAATACTGGATATGAGGATTTCTTGGAAGGCTTGTATGGGCTGCGTTTGAGGCAGTGGTGACAGACCAAGTTTTGATCATGGTCAGAACTGTTAGGGAAAGTTTCAATGTCAGGGTTGCAACGTGATATTTCCAGCTGACAAAGTGTGAATGAGAGTAGATTCTTCACCAAATCAGCATGATTAAATGCAGGTTTAGGGCTGAAAGTGAGGCCCTCAGATAATTCAGGAAGGGAGAGTGTCTTAGATGAGCAGTTGAGAACACTGTACTGTTGCGAATGTTTCTTGTGATCATGAATTATGGGTTGGAGAGGCAGTGTCGAAGGCTGGGAGGTGGTAAGAAAGCTGACCAAGTTTTGTCTGTAGGAGAGTAGTGGTGGTTGATGGTGACTGTTTAGGGAGATGCAGAGGGACAGGAAGGGAAATACTACTGTTGAGGTAGTCTAGGAGCAGACTTGATGGTCAGATAATTGCAGGATTTTATAGGAGGAGAGAAGTCTGGTGGAGTGTAAATAAGCATTTGAGGCATACAAGTCAGAGATTAGCCAGGTAAGTGTAAGAGATTGCTGTATTTGAAACTATAAAAGGTGCTGATGTAGAGTAGGACTACAGCCAGAAACAGGGACTTTCAATGTTATGCCTTTGGGAGTAACCCTCAGGGACAAGCAGTTTCAAGAAACGGTATTTGGTACCTTAGTTTTCTATGTTTCATTTCCTGACCTGTCAAAAGTCTCCGACTTGCATATTACCCTGTCATATCCCTTTAAGCTCTCAGGTTTTCAAATCTCATTTGGCACAGTCCCCAACAGTCTGTCTTTCCTTCTCACACCACCTGATACGCTCTTCCTTCCCCTTCCAACCTTCTGCAAGAAGAAGGTGCCACTGGTTCTAAGAACTTGCATATTTAAATACCTTTATGTACGTGTTCTCCTGCTGCCGCTTGGTAAGTAGATTTTTTTTATCTATCTAATTACATCATAAATATTTAACTTCTGCAGATGATAACAGGAGACAGTTGGGGGCATCATTGGGTATTTTATAGCTTCAAGGGACAGCATTGTGGAGACAGCACAGATTGATTATGCATGACGAGCTCCACATTGAGATCACCAGTGACGTTCTAGCCTCTGCCCTGACACAGCCAGGGATGGTGCCAGTGGGCAACTCTCCTGGTTACATGTCAGAATAAAGGAGACTGCAGGGTATAACCATGGTGTCTATTACGATTACCATCACATTAATTTATTTTGCACATGATCAGTTCTTATGGACTTTGTGTGTAAATAGATTGCTTTATTTTCAACAAAGATTGTATTCCTAAATTGTGTAACTGTATTTGCCCCCTCAAAGCTTGTGTGACTTGCACAATAAAGTGGGCTTTGGCACATTGCTTAAGTGACCAATTCCCTTTGCCAACATTTTCCAAAAACACACATAATCATTAATTACTGGGAAAAACCATCCCATTAAATGTTCATATTGGAGAAAAATTATTATTATTATTTCTTTCCTTTCTGAGACGTTATGTCTGGTTAAAAATGGAAAGTGATGCGGACCTTGATCAAGCGTGACTTCCTCTTAACTGTACGGTATATGTTACATTGCATTTAGGAACTTTCGGATAATTGAACATGTATCAATAATTACAGATTTCTGTAGTTGTATATATACATTTCGATGTAGCTGTATTGCTTTGATGTACTGGTGGATATTGTGTGGTATGACTCCTGTAGTTGACAGTATAATTGGTATGATGTCAACTTCATCCTGATGCTACATGTCCTTGACTTCCTCAGCCAGTTGGATGTATTTTTCAATTTTTTCTCCTGTTTCCTTCTGTACATTTGTTGTATTGGGTATGGATATTTCGATTATTTGTGTTAATTTCTTCTTTTTATTGGTGAGTATGATGTCAGGTTTGTTATGTGGTAGTGTTTTATCTGTTATAATGGTTCTGTTCCAGTATAATTTGTATTCATCATTCTCCAGTACATTTTGTGGTGCATACTTGTATGTGGGAGCGTGTTGTTTTATTAGTTTATGTTGTATCGCAAGTTGTTGATGTATTATTTTTGCTACATTGTCATGTCTTCTGGGATATTCTGTATTTGCTAGTACTGTACATCTGCTTGTGATGTGATCTACTGTTTCTATTTGTTGTTGCAAAGTCTGCATTTATCTATTGTGGTATTGGGATCTCTAATAATATGCTTGCTGTAATATCTGGTGTTTATTGTTTGATCCTGTATTGCAATCATGAATCCTTCCATCTCACTGTATATATTGCCTTTTCTTAGCCATGTGTTGGATGCATGTTGATCGATGTATGGCTGTTAGATGATACGGATGCTTGCGATGTAGTGTTTTCTTTTTCCAATTCACTTTCTTCGTATCTGTTGATGTTATGTGATCTAAAGGGTTGTAGAAGTGGTTATGAAATTGCAATGGTGTAGCCAGTTTATTTATATGAGTGATTGCTTTGTGTATTTTGCTAGTTTCTGCTTGTTCTATAAAGAATTTTCTTAAATTGTCTACGTGTCCATAATGTAGGTTTTTTATGTCGATAAATCCACTTCCTCCTTCCTTTCTGCTTAATGTGAATCTTTCTGTTGCTGAATGTATGTGATGTATTCTATATTTGTGGCATTGTGATCGTGTAAGTGTATTGAGTGCTTCTAGGTTGTGTTACTACATTTCACTACTCCAAATGAGTAGGTCAATATTGGTATAGCATAAGTATTTATAGCTTTTGTCTTTTTTCTTGCTGTCAATTCTGTTTTCAGTATTTTTGTTAGTCTTTGTCTATATTTTTCTTTCAGTTCTTCTTTAATATTTGTATTATCTATTCCCATTTTTTGTCTGTATCCTAGATATTTAGTTGCTGAATACTTCTGTTATCTTTAGTAATTGGTTGAGTTGCTGATTTGTTGCTGCCAGTAGTTTTAGATCATCCATGTATAGCAAATGTGTGATTTTGTGTGGGTATGTTCCAGTAATATTGTATCCATAATTTGTATTATTTAGCGTGTTGGATAGTGGGTTCAGAGCAAGGCAGAACCAGAACGGACTTAATGAGTCTCCATGCTATATTCCACGCTTAATCTGTATTGGCTGTGATGTGATATTATCTGAATTTGTTAGGATATTAAGTGTGGTTTTCCAATTTTTCATTACTATGTTAAGGAACTGTATCAATTTAGAATCTACCTTGTACATTTCCAATATTTGTAGTAACCATGAGTGGGGTTCACTATCAAAAACTTTTTGGTAATCAATGTACGCGTAGTGTAGCGACCTTTGTTTAGTTTCAGCTTGATATGTCACCTCTGCATCTATTATCAGTTGCTCTTTACATCCTCATGCTCCTTTGCAGCAGCCTTTTTGTTCTTCATATATAATTTTGTTCTGTGTTGTATGTGTCATTAATTTCTGTGTAATGACTGAAGTTAATATTTTGTATATTGTTGGTAGGCATGTTATGGGGCGATATTTTGCTGGGTTTGCTGTGTCTGCTTGATCTTTAGGTTTCAGATAAGTTATTCCTTGTGTAAGTGTATCTCCCTGATGAGTATGGGTCTGCAATGTAACTGTTAAATAATTTATCTAAAAACAAAGATAATGTGACTTACCAAACGAAAGTGCTGGCATGTTGATAGACACACAAACAAACACAAACATATACACAAAATTCAAGCTTTCGCAACCAACAGTTGCTTCATCAGGAAAGAGGGAAGGAGAGGGAAAGACGAAAGGATGTGGGTTTTAAGAGAGAGGGTAAGGAGCCATTCCAATCCCGGGAGCGGAAAGACTTACCTTAGGGGAGAAAAGGACAGGTATACATATGCGCGCACGCACACGCACACACACACACACACACACACACACACACACACATTTGTAAAGGCAAAGAGTTTGGCCAAACTCTTTGCCTTTACAAATGTCTGCTTGTGTCTGTGTATGTGTGGATGGATATGCGTGTGTGTGCACGCGCGTGTAGACCTGTCCTGTTTTTCCCCCTAAGGTAAGTCTTTCCGCTCCCAGGATTGGAATGACTCCTTACCCTCTCCCTTAAAACCCACATCCTTTCGTCTTTCCCTCTTTCCTGATGAAGCAACCGTTGGTTGCGAAAGGTTGAATTTTGTGTGTATGTTTGTGTTTGTTTGTGTGTCTATCAACATGCCAGCGCTTTCGTTTGGTAAGTCACATCATCTTTGTTTTTAGATATATTTTTCCCGCGTGGAATGTTTCCCTCTATTATATTCATATTGTTAAATAATTTAGTTAAATGTGAATGTGTTGAGGTGAACTTCTTTAGCCAGAAATTTGCTATTTTATCTTTTCCAAGGGCTTTCCAATTGTGCGTAGAATTAATTGCTCGGGTGACTTCATGTTGCAAAATCATCACTTCAGGCATTTGTGGTATCATCTTGTATGTGTCTGTTTTGCTTGTATCCACCGTGCATGCCTGTTATGTTGTACCGGGTTTGACCATATGTTGCTCCAGAAGAGTTCCACGTCTGTTATGTTTGGTGGATTGTCTATTTTAATGTGTGTGTTATCTATTGTTTGGTAAAATTTCTTTTGGTTTGTGTTGAATGTTTGGTTTTGTTTCCTTCTATTTTCACTTTTTTTGTATCTTCTAAGTTGTTTGGCCAATGCTTGTAATTTCTGCTTCTTTTCATCTAATCGCTCTATCGCTTCTTGTGAGATTTTACCTAACCTTTGTCGTTTTTGTCTGCTATTTCATTTCTTATAAATTGTGTTAGCTGTCTGATGTCTTTTCTCAGTTTTTCTATTCTGATCTGTAGCCTGTGTTGCCATGCTGGTTTTGTGGGTTTCTTCTGTGTGTTGGTCGCTTCTGATCTCTGCCTAGTGTGTATATTTAGTGTAGTGAGTGCCCCTATATAAACCAGTAGTTGTAACTCTTCCATAGTTGTATTTGCATTTATTTTGTTGTGTATGATTGTGTTGCTAGTTGTTATTGTTGTTTCGACTTGTGGGTTATTTGGTGGTCTTTGCAAGAATGGTCTAATGTCTGTATTTGTGTCTTTGTATTCTATATATGTCAGCTGAAATTTTTCTTCTATATCTAACATGTGTGTCACTTCACGTTCTATTTGTGCTTGTTCTGGTGGCTGTCTTAAGATTTTGTTTTCCTCTGATTGTGTAATTGACGCGTTTTGTTCTTTGTTTGTTTGCTCTGGGAAGTTTGAGTCCATTACTGTATTTTCTTCTTCTTCTTCTGGTTGCACATTATTTTGTTCCAGTACTTGTTGTACTTGTTGTTTGATGGTTTCTAATTCTGACTGGGGTAGCCTGTTATTTTTGATTATAACACGGATCTGATCAGCTAGTCGTTGTCCTGTTAAAAATTTTAATTCTGGGTATCTGGTAATAAATGTTGTGTATACTTGTGATCTGTATCCAGTTGTGTTGGTTCCTAAGCATGTTGCTTGGTAATAACAGAACATGAGGTGTCGGTTAACTTCATCTGACCATCTCATCCTCTGTCTTTGTTTTCCTTCTAGAGTGGTTGCAGGAAGCATATCCTGCAAAACACCTCTATTCATTTTCCGTGTGGCTAGCAGTGTCGTTACCATTGTGGACGGGCATAGGGTTCAAGTGTCGTCCCCGACCATGACAGCTCTTGTTCCGAGGCTTCATTAGTTCTGTCCTGAACCAACTAATCACACTAAGAGGGGGGTTAGCCCTATTAGTGGTTTGTTCTTTTCGTCGCCTTTTACGACTGGCAGAACATACCAGAGGCCTATTCCTTTCCCGGGCCTCCACGGGATTTTTTATTATTATTATTAATAATAGAGTATTAATAGAGTATTATTAATAGAGTATACAAGTGTTAGTAAGAAAAGTTTTACCTTCCGAAACGGTGGCCACTCCTCCTCCTCTTCTTCATCTACTGTCCCATTATTTGCTTCACTACCTATTTCTTCACTACTGAAAAGCTGAGCCGAGGCAAACTTGTAAAGCGGTTGGAGGGCAACATGACCAGCATTCCAAAATCTCACTGTGCCATCTTCATGGCCTGTTAACAGCAGCTCTTTGTTAAATTCTGTTGATGAGGTCTCCTCAGATCCCTGACTTTGGAGAACACGACCACCATCAACTGGCCACTCCTGCATAACAATAATTTTATATTTAAGAGACACAAATTTCTGACCAACGTTTCTGAAACTTATTGTTAGTTTGCACTTTAACTAAGCTGCTAAGCAAAGAATGTCTTTTGAAGCACTGATTGCAGAGTGTGTATGACAAAATTTTGCTCTCTTATTAAGCTGGGAGATAAAATGCATATCTTCTGAAATTAGTAACTAATAACCCCAATTTTGGTGGTTTTGAGGCCAGTGACAGTAACCTAGTGAAACTTAGGAACTACCATGAAATAAACAGGGAGAAAACTCAATGGCAGCAGACGTTAAAAACAGGTAGAAGCAAACAGAACTGTACACGTGACTTGTACTCCAGATACCATTTTTACACTGTTCATCAAAAAGCGAAAAGTATTGGGAGGCAAAGCAATGGATAAATACTGATGTTGGTAAAGCTTCTGGGGTGTAGGATTGTGGTCGATGAAACTGTTCTGTTCCTAACGTTTCATCCAGAACTGCACTGGATATCTTCAGAGGTGTTGGTCCTCCACTGAGTCTTGCCGACCGATGGGTTGGGCATCAGAGCGACATATATGCTGTAGAAAAATGAGCGTGGCTGGAGTTACATGTGATAAGCAGTGATGATCCTTGTCAAAGATAAAATTTAATTACCGATTGTTGTATTGTCAAAGATGAAAAACTGTTTAGTGGTTGTACAGAGCTACTGTACGTATGTCACTAAGTTTCATGGTCTCTTCTTTTCTGCTAAAATTATTCCTATGTTTATACATTTCAATGGCTTCTTTACAAAGCCGTGAATAAGAGTTTGTTGTTGCAGATATAATTTTTGTTTCAGAAGACTTCACTTTGTGACTTCCTGGTTGAAGAGTATACTCTGCTACAGCCAATTTGTCTATTTCCCTAGTCAGCAAAGACTTTTGTGCTTCTTTAGCAGTGCATTGTTGCTTCTCTTGGCTGTTCCAATATAAAATTTTGCACACATACACAGAATTTTACGAAGGCTACATGCTGACAGAGGAGGGCGTTTATCCTTTATAGATCAGAGTGCCTGACCTATTTTCCTTGTTGGTCAAAAACCAGTCTAACGTCGCTTTTCTGTAATATCTTATCAACCTGATCTCTTACTTTTTTAACAAAAGGTAAAGAATCTGTATTCTTCCATTGTTACTTTTCATTCTTGTCCTTTTGGTCTTCTGTCATTTGCTCGTAGAATTCTGTTTACTTTCTTCCCTGAGGAGCCATTTTTCTTGAAAGCCTGCATTAAATGTTTTCATTCTGCATCAGGGTACTCTGGGGCACAAATCCTTTTGGCTCTACTGGCAAGACTTGATGACATCTCTCTTTTGTTGCAGATGGTGATTAAAGTCTTAGCTTTGACAAAGATCATCTCTCCTTATCACTTGTAACTCTGGCCACCCCTATTTTCCTGCAGTATGTATGTCGCTCTCCGAGGTCTGACCCGTCAGTCAGCAAGAATCAACGGAAGAGATCCAGTGCAGCTCTGGCTGAAACATTAGAAACAGAAGAGTTTCATGGACAACATTTTACTCCAAAAGTTTTACCAGCAGATGTCATCCAGTCGTGAAAGCATTCACTTTATCAACAGATAAATACTTGAGGCACATATGACTGGCACAAAGAATGTTCGACTTTTAACTGTGGGTACAGCCCTGAAACTATCTGTGAAGGCTTTAATAACACTATAGTACCCATGCAGTTGTGTTATGCTTGCTCTGATAGAAAATACACAGCAGTTGGGTCATCTACATCTGGATTTTGAGAAATGAGAAGTACTGAGTGAACATGTTTAAATGACAACGCTCTCAAATTCATCCCCTCCCCCCCCCCCCCCACCACCACCACCACCCAGTTTTCGTGTGGTATTAAATTATTTTTATACATCTCTCCAAATGCATATATACTGGTCCCATTTCCTTCTCTAAATACACTATTTGCATAGAAGTAAAAGGTTTTAAACAAAGACCTGTTTCAAATCACAACCCCAAACATATGAAATTAATGTTCACATTAGTATGACCACTTTGACACAGAAATTCCTCTCCAAATTATTTTAGGAAGAGGACAGAAACACTTATGACACAATGAAAACAGCAAAGAAAAGCTGTGGAGGAAGAAAGCCAGAAATCACGGCAGCCCGAGATTGACCTTCACATAACAGTTCCAACAAAGAACTGCAAACTTTAATGCAACATGTATTAGTTGCTAGTATCAATGATAATTTTGCAGTACCATTCAAACAGCTCAATGATTCCCCTAAATTCATTCTAAATATTGTATATTACACAATAAAAACATTATAGTGCCAAACAGCAGAAATCTCCAAAAGTGCAGAATAATTGTATTTCAAATGTACATAAAAATTACATAAATAAAGTAACAACAATATTATGAAAAGGGTAGATTGCTACTCACCATAAAGATGACAAGCCAAGTTTCAGACAGGCACACGAAAAGACTGATACAGACTGAGCTTTCGGCCAAAGCCTTCTTCATGAAAAAAGAAAAATACAAGCACACGCATGCACCCCTCCCCCTCCTCCACCTCTCATACATACACATCAAACCCACCAAACACCAACAGTAACTACATTTAGTCAGCTGTCATCTGTTGCACACCAAAAAAATCCCTCCCATACAGCCTGCCCACCCATGGGTGGCATATCTGCAGCAACACGAACTCACTTGCCAGTACGCACACACACGCACACCCCTTATCCTCCCACCAACTCCCATGAACCAGGTACAAAGAAGTGCCCCATTTCATCACACAGTACCACCCTGGACTGGAACAACTGAGCCACATCTTTCAGTAGGGCTTTGATTATCTATTACACGGCCCTGAAATGAGGGAGATCTTACCCAAAATCCTTCCCACCCCTCCCAAAGTGGTGTTCTGTCACCCACCCAACCTCCACAATATTCTAGTCCATCCCTAATCCACTCCCAATACCAAAACGCTGTGAAAGAGACAGAGACAGCATCTGTCCAATCTAACTGCTAAGCTCCCTATTCCAGTCCTGTCATAGGCTTATCCTACCCCATCAGAGACTGGGCCACTTGTGAAAGCAGCCATGTCCCACTGTAAACCAACTCTGCTGCAATCGCTGCACAGCATTTTTTACAGTATGTCTACCAACCCACTGTCCACCAAAATCGATGGCAGCCACCAACTTTGACCAAGAGCAAAGTTGATCACCATGTGGCATAACATGGAGCTGAACAAAACAAGCTTGATTTCAGTGGCTGCTTCACAACCTGGGCCATCTAGATCGTTTCCACCAGCACTACTTTTCTCAACTGTGCAGATGGAAGTTATCCTTACAATACAACATAGTCTCTGCTCCCAAAATCATACTGGCCTAAACTTACAGTAACCTACTGTCCCCTCCATCCAACAGTTGCCAACCCCTCTGTCTTATCACCTCCTCCCAATTCACATCCCCTCACTTTCATTGTGTGCTGCTCTCTGCCAATGCACCCACTGGTCTTTTCCCTTTCCCTGATTCTCCCTAGCCTCCTGATTCTTCACATGGCAGCTTTGTCCTCTAGATCCTGCATGCTCCACCAGGCAGTGCTGACTTAACCTTCCGACAGCCACGCTCTGACTCCCTCTCCCGCTTCCCCATCCCACTCTGTGTTGTTGCTTCCATTCGACATGGCACAGCTGCTTTCTGACCGGAGTGGCCAGAGATAGTGGTCAAGGGTGCATAAAATGCGCTCAGGCATGCGCCTGTGTGCATTTCGTTCCTGAAGGAAACTTAGGCCAAAAGCTCAATGTGTAACAGTCTTTTCTTCATGCCTGTCTGCAAATCAAAATGTCATCTTCACAGAGAGTAGCAATCTATCCTTTGCACAATATTGTCAGTATTTCAACCTGTATCCTGGACACTCCATAATAAATAAAGTAAGTATATCTAAGAAACTACACTAGATTACCACAAACGGCAAGAAGCACAATCAAGTCTCTGGTTCAAAGTGTGTATTTATCTTTAATTATTCTTCTCCTCCTCTACAACTGTGAATAGCATCATTTAATTCTGAACTTTCAGACTAAACATTAGATCACAAGTACTTGCTGACTTGACCCCTGTTTTAATGACATTGTCTAGAAACACAAATTAACTACATCTGTCAGATACTCTTCTGTTAGACCTTTCAAAAGATTCTTCTGGAGGACACATCTCTAAAATGCACTTGTTGGCTGTCACTCAGTTGAATTATATAACACGGCTCAGTGTCAAAAAATAATTATGCACTAATAAATCATAGTTAATAGTTGCGTAGTGATGAAAGAAGCAACATTTCCATTTGTCAGACCTTAATTTTGCCACAAAACTAAGCTCTAATGAGCATCTAAAAAAAAAATAATTTTTAAAATATATAACTACTAACTCTTTCAGAATAATGTTCCAGTGTCTGCTGTTTTCCTGCAGCCACAATGGCTTCCCAAAGATCTTCTGGTACATTTGAAATATGCTGAGCACAAGTAACAGCACTTGCATGAAGTGAAACAAGATATGGCAATTGCAGCATTCGCCAGTCTTCCGAGAGCAAATCAATTGCAACTAATTCTTCTTCCAGGAGGACTATTAGTGTCTCAGGCTCATCATACTCTGCAGAGAAACAGTACACAATAATAATAATAATAATAATAATAATAATAATAATAATAATAATAACAACAATAATAATAATAATAATAAAACAAAAACATTCCTAAGTTACTGATACCAGAAGTACATTATTTGTTAGGGATAGGATTTTTTATTTTATGCCTAATTTCTGTGTTTGTTCACCCATTTTGGTGTTAGACAACTAATTTTACAAGTACTGAACTGTCTTTTTTGCCTTATTTTTCATTGTTAATTTGAAAATGAATGCGGCTAGCTTTCAGACAAATTTTTTAATAAGCTAAAGTGCACGCGCCCACACACACACACACACACACACACACACACACACACACACACACACACACAGGGAGGGAGGGAGGGAGGAGGTTGCGGAAGGGTTAACTGTTATGCTTGGACAGAGAAAATAGATGTGTGAGAGGTAGAAGCAGCGGGTGCGTGGGATGGGACTGCAACACACGCTCCCATTTAACCAGGCCACCTGTGGACAGCCTACCTGCAGCTGACGAGAATTCCCACATTCAGTAGGCAGGACTCACAGACAGGCACTATCCCCCAAACCTGCTCCATAAACAGATTTCCTACACCATATCGCAACACGGCCTTTCCACCACTACCAAGAACTAGCTGCAAAGGAGCACGCCACGAGTCCATTAATACTGGTGAGGAAAAGAAGGACACTTAATACAGAACCCCGTGGAAAGCGATTCTCATGGGTCCACAGAGTGCTGAGAATAGTATCAAGTCAAATTCAGAGCAACCAGTGGGGTCCCAAAGTCCCCTGTCATGGAGTATAAGTAAAGCACGATGGTGCCGAGCTGTGTTGTAGATCTTACACAGACTGAAGAAAACTGCGACAAGATGACGGCACTGAGGAAAACCCAGCTGGAGCAGATCTATCGGAGACTGTCCATCCTGGATGCCGCACTGATAAGGAGACAAAACATCCCAAGATTTGTGAACCCAACAGAGCCGACGAGCCACCATCTATCCAACTTACTTGCGGGAGACACTGGTCAGACTAAACAGCCATTAACTATCGAGGGATAATAGATCCTTACCGGGCTTAAGGACATACTGTGCCTCAACTGATGGGGGGAAAATGCCTTGGAGTCAAACACAGTAAAACACCCAGAGGAGATATTTTCGTTGTGGAGGATGAGGTTTTGAAGCAATTGTTTATGGTTGAAATTGGGATCAGGGACTGAATCACGGAAACAGGAGAGGGCCAGAGGGAATTCCCATCCACTAAACTGTTCAATGTAGGATTCCACCTGGCAAGGGGTAAAACATAAGTGAGAAGCTTTACCCCACTATTTCCAGTGGAGGAAGGCAGTTGGATAGGATGCAAACACCAGTGCCACTGCAAAATGGGGTACAAGGTATTCTGCAAGAACTGGTGAATCTGTGCAAAGGCCACCTGGAAGGACAAGGCCTGGCATGGAAGACCGCCATTGGCATCCTTGGAGGATGGGGAATTGAGCGCACACCCGTGATGAAGGGACAGAAGAACCTAGTGAGGAGACAAAGCATTCCACAACACCTGCTTGCTCTGTTTGATTAAAAATTGGGTTGTTTGGAAATCAGCTTTATGCAAACACAATTAGTTTATTTTCATATTTACCCACATACGTTTCAACACCTGTTTGTCATCTTCTGCGGGTCAAATTTTTATTTCTGTAAAGTACAATATTACACGTTTCAACACCTGTGTGTCATCTTCTGTGGGTCAAATTTTTATTTCTGTAAAGTACAATATTACACGTTTCAACACCTGTGTGTCATCTTCTGTGGGTCAAATTTTTATTTCTGTAAAGTACAATATTACATTTGTAATAATTTAACTGCTGTGGGCCTAAGAAATACAATATTTGCAATTTGCTTCGTTTTGTTTAGACACTCGCCTCAAAATTACATCGCTAACATAACTGTATTATTACACATCGATTTTAGTGCTCATTTTCATCTCTCTCTCTCTCTCTCTCTCTCTCTCTTTGAGGTCAGATAAGTTTGCATATAGAAGTAATTTGAAGTGCAGAGGTCAACTAGTAATCGCACTTATCAAAAATAGAAAACTTAATTTGTGAAAAAAAAAAGGCTAAATATCGCTTACGAACTTTTACTCGATACTGAATCCCCGGACCTTCATAAAAACTATTGGTGTGTTTAGCAATATAATGCATAGTGATTTCTTCACAAATTAACAATACTGGGCGAATCTGCTGCTAACACGGTCCAAACAATGCGCAATATTTCGCCATCAGCTTATATGTTCAAGATGTTCCTTAAGTGGCCAGTTTGTAAGTCGCAAGATATCATTCTGCCACTGTTGTTCAACCTTCTCATTCTGAAAGTTTTTTCCAGAAAATCTTATGGCAACAGTACTTTTGTGGCCAAGAGAGACGGAGATGTCATCATGAGTATTAGTAGTTTTCTCCGACTATGCCTGGCATTTTCTGAGAACTGGAGAAGCGGAAACCTCCGATTGCCAACTCTTACTGTACCTAACCATTTCTCTCTTTACAGCAGCCACAAAGAAAACATATTCAACTATAGTCAATTTTTTTTACTGATATTTATCTTAGACAGGTTAAAAATTTTAGAATGCATGCATCTAGGAAAAAGAATCAAAAGAGAGTTTAAATCCAGTACCTGTCTTATCTGTGTCAAAGTCAAAGGTCAAGCAAGTTAATTAACTAATAATATTTTCTTTACGATGTAGAAGAGTTCATTTTATTACTAACAAGGACAGGACAACATCCATAAACAAGAAGTCAGATTCTGGTTGCAAGGGGGGGGGGGGGAGGAGGGGGGGGGGGGGTGGCGAATTGGCACATCCGGGACACTGGAGGGACTTTGCGCAGAACTTGTGTTTCTTCTTCTCGTCTTTCATCAGTCAAGGAGGGCAGCAACTGGAGAGAGAACAGGCTTCAGTGAGATCTGGAACTGAGAGAGAGCGGGCAGCCTTGGAGCACACGGACCATCGGTCACATGGCCAACTGTTGGCAGCAGACCTCCAAACAGTCATCAGAAGAAAGGGAGCCTACTTTGGCTGGGTAGGGGGTGCAATAACCGGAAGGGTGGGTGTAGAACCACAGGGAGACAAAGTTAGATGTCATAGACAAAGGGTGAAGACAATCACATATCTGGGAAGCCTCAATATAGAATAAACAATATAGGGACTTCTGCTCCTATATCTTCTTTTCCTTGTTTTAATCCAGACAATCTGATGCACATGAAGAGTGATGGTTGTGACATTAACACACATGGGTGGCAGAACACAGGGCCTCCACTTCCAGGAGTATGTGTCCACGTTCACCACATGGAGGGCCAGCTCTATAATGTGCGCCCAAAATCCAAAAACTGAAAACATCTGATGGGTGGCAGGACATATGGCTTCGTGTCACAACAATAAACCATAACCTTGACCTTCTCCAAGAGGTGTCCCCTCAAATGCCAGAACAAAGGCACTGGTATCAATGTGATTGGAAACAAATTTGGAAATTAAGTCAAAATTTTTCAATATTTGCAGTCGTGAAGAAATAAAAAGGTGGGTAAACCAATATAAAGAAGTTGGATCTCAAGAACAAATCAGCCATGTACAACAATAGAAACACTGCAGTACTTACTTGATTAGGGCAAATTTTCCAGTTTTTCTGCTCACTGACTTTATTCTTAAGTCAGTGCTTCAGAAACCTGCTGTGTCCTACATCATAGGGAGGCAAACACAAAAGGTAGGGATCTGTTAAGTGTCAGCTGTTTTAACATACAGTGGATAGTGGTAACCCTTAATGAAATGGCAAAAGGGGATGGGAGGGATCACCTTATGCACTATGGGTATGCCTAGAGTGTCTCGAGCAACATGTTGAAGAAGCTGTTCCTAGAGCCACTGAGGGAACAAGGTGCAACCAGCTTAAGCCAATGGCACATATTCAAACTAATGGTGCTTGTGTCACCTAGAGTTCGAGTTCATATGTGGATCATTCCAGCAATTGTGGGAGAAGGTTAAGAAAGTCAACCTTGCACACAGTGTTTCAGCAAAGGCCACAATCTGTAGCATTGTCACCAGAATTGATTGGCATTATCTGGTTCTGAGCCAGACAATTCCAACAAGGAGGGGTCCCCAGCGGTGTGCTCGAGTTTTTGAAACTATACCGTGTCGTGATTCACCCTGGAGGGCCCTCGTTTGTGAGAGTAATCGACAACAGGAGGGCGGGGGGAGTTGCAATTTTGCATGAAGCTTTACAGATTTAAAACAGAACCATTACACAGATTGGTTGTGCAGTGTAATGGTTGTAACACAAACCTCAGACCTGAGAGGTTGTGGGTTTGAGTATCATTAGGTGCTTTGGAATATTTTATTTTTAAACCTAACAATGGAAAATCCAGGATGGAATAATGACACTATTATGAAAAAGATAGATTGTTCTCACCATATAGCAGAAACGCTGAGTCACAGACAGACACAATAAAAATAGGCAACACACACACACACACACACACACACACACACACACACACACACAACACACACACACACACACACACACACACGAGGCTGCTGTCTCTGGCTGCTTTAGCATTAATATGGGCACGTACATGTTGTCTATTTCAGAAGGTGGCCTTCTGGCCAGAAGATTACATGTTTAAAAGTCTCTATGTAATCCCAGTCTGTGACTCAGCATTTCCACTACATCATCATCATTAGTGTTCTGCCAAAAGACATGTTTTCACACGGTAGTTCTCCAGGCTGTTCGGTCTTCTGCCATCCTCTTCAGGTCTGCATAATTTCCTCTTCCATTAATATCATCTATCATCTTGTATCTCCTCCTTCCTCTCAGTCTTCTCCCACAAACCAATCCCTCCAAAGCATCTGCTAGCAAGCACTCCCTTCTCAATGAATGTCCCAACCAGTTCTTTTTCCTTTCTCTTACAACCTCCAGGAGACATAATCTCTCACCAACCCTTTCCAATACTCTATCATTACTCACTCTTTCCACCCAGCTTATTTTCTCCATTCTCCTCCATATCCACATCTTAAATTCTTGTACTCTTTTTTCATCCCCTCATCTCAGCATCCGTGTTTCTGCACCATATAGTGCCATACTCCAGACAAAACATTTGCCAGGACTTTTCCTTAGACCCTTATCTAATTTGCAATATAAGAGTCTCCTCTTTCTGTTGAATGCCTCCTCCGCAGTGAAGATCATATTATACTGACAACAATTTGTAAAGCGTAGATTGCTACTCTCCATATAGATGAGGTGCTGAATTGCGGATAGGCACAATGAAAAAAGACTTCAAAAATATTAAAACTTTCTGTCATAGTTTCTCTTCTGCAGTAGAACACACACGTACATCCACATAAGCACAACTAAACACACACATTACCACTGTCTCAGGGCATTAAAGTTCCACTGACAAATAGTAGTTGGTTGGGGTGGGTGGCGGGGGGTAAGGAAGCAACACAAGATCACGAGATGGGAAGGAGGAGGGATACTAAGGTGCACATGGTGAAAGATGTTAGTGCTGCGTGGCGGAGTGTGTACGGACGGGTTACAGCTGCTAGGTGCTACCGCAGGAGGGTGCACTGCAGGATAAAGGATGAGATGGGTGGTAGGGACAGGAGAGAGGTGAGAAATAGAGAAGGGGAAAGGATTTGTTGGTGCATTGGCATGATAGAAGGCGTAGTTCTTGAGTGGGGGCGGCAGGGACGAGGATAGGTAAGTGGGAGGCGGAGGTTATGGGAAAAAAGGACATATTGTATGGAGAGTTCCCACCTGAGCAATTCAGCACAGCTGGTGTTGGTAGGAAGAATTTAAATGGCACAGGCTGCAAAGTAGTCACAAAAGTGAAGCACATCATGTTGGGCAGCATGTTGATCAACTGGATGATCCACCTCTCTCTTTGTCAATGTTTGGCAGCAGTAATTCATGTGGGCAGAAAGCAGGATAGTTGTCATGCCTACATAGAAAGTGGTACAGTAGTTGCAGCTTAGTTGGTAGATCAGACAGATGCTTTGAAAGGGGAGAGGGAGGACTCGTAGGTGGATGTATCTGACTGCTACTCTAATCCCTCTGCCAGGTAATCACTGCAGTTCATAACCAATGTGGTGGAGCCTTTGTCAGCAGGTTGGATTGTAAGGTAGGGGGTCAGGTATTACGTGGTGGAGTGCGGTTTCATTCTGCGGATGTTAGGTTTGCTTCCATGTTGAGGGATTTCGGAATGATGGTGATGGGAGTGAACTACATCTACATCTACATCCATACTCCGCAATGCACCATATGGTGCGTGGCGGAGGGTACCTCGTACCACAACTAGCATCTTCTTTCCCTGTTCCACTCCCAAACAGAACGAGAGAAAAATGACTGCCTATATGCCTCTGTACGAGCCCTAATTTCTCTTATCTTTGTGGTCTTTCCGCGAAATGTAAGTTGGCGGCAGTAAAATTGTACTGCAGTCAGCCTAAAATGCTGGTTCTCTAAATTTCCTCAGTAGCGATTCATGAAAAGAACGCCTCCTTTCCTCTAGGGACTCCCACCCGAGTTCCTGAAGCATTTCCGTAACATTCGAATGATGATCAAACCTACCAGTAACAAATCTAGCAGCCCGCCTCTGAATTGCTTCTATGTCCTCCCTCAATCCGACCTGATAGGGATCCCAAAAGCTCGAGCACTACTCAAGAATAGGTCGTATTAGTGTTTTATAAGTGGTCTCCTTTACAGACGAACCACATCTTCCCAAAATTCTACCAATTAACCAAAGACGACTATCCGCCTTCCCCACAACTGCCATTACATGCTTGTCCCACTTCATATCGCTCTGCAATGTTATGCCCAAATATTTAATCGACGTGACTGTGTCAGGCACTACAAACTAAGTCGGAAGGGTTAAATGTCAGCTTTTGACTGAGTCTGATTGGTGTGCTTTGTGGCAAAGAAGTGTTTCCACTGCAGGGAGCAATAGAAGGAGGTGTCTAACACACTCATCAACACGGAATTTGGGAGTGGGGCAAAAGGTAAGGTCTTTTGAAAGGACTGATACATCTGTGGAATGAGGTTTTGGATGACAGGTTCATGACTGTGTTTCAGGTCTGTTTAGGTGATGGATTTTGTATGGTGGTGGCAAGGTCTTTTTGAGGGTGTGGTAAATGTAGCAGGACCTCAATGCAGGGTTTCTCAGCTATGAGGGGATGTGGGCGAGACTTCAGGGAGGCTATTTTCGAGGTGGTGGATAGCAATAATTCAAGTTGGGAGTAGGAAATTAACAGGATGGAGAGCATTTTTTAGGTGGAGATGGGCTTGCTGCTCTAGTTCCTAGAGGACAAGGGTATCAACCCTGGGAGATGAGATGCAGGAATTTGGGATTGCATAGCACGAGAATTTTGCAGGTGGAAAGCAGGAATTGCGAAGAGGTTTGGGCCTGAATTATATGGTTCTGCAGGACAAGGTTGGCAAGGGCTATGGACTGGTATAGAAAGTTGGCTAAAATCTGAGACCATTGGCAGTGAGATTTCTGAGGTAAATCTAAGTATATCTCAAAAGTATAGGCTAACAGGTAATGAAGATAGTGTATTTGTCACATGACCAAAAACTCAAATCTGTGACTGCAAAATGAAATTGCATGGAAGAGTTTTTGGCTAGAACTTAGTATTATGTGTGGAGAAAGACTTTTAATTGGATCTTTTGGTCAATCACCAGATTCACCTCCAGAAAATTTCAGTTCAGTAGTATGTACATTCCCCCAATATACTGTTGTCATTGGAGGATATTTTAATCATCCAGCAGCCAATTTAGATAATTACAGTTTGTTTTAAGTGGTGGACTTGAAACGACATCTCACTAAACAGTACAAAAATATCTTCTCTGGAAACTACGCATGAACACACAGTTTCGGAGACCAATCATGATGGAAGCATTTAAGAGTTAACAGCAACAGACAGACTTGACCACTCTGATGACGTCCATATTGAAATTGGTTTCAGTAACCATTAGGTACTTGCAGTAACAATGATTACAGAAGTACAAAAGGCAGCTAAATCAAGCAGAAGATTGACAATTTCATTAAATTTCATGAAGAGGCAGTTGTGTCACATCTCAAAGAGGAATTCAAAACATATACCTCTGTGCAGAAGCATGTAGACCTGTTACGCAAGTTTAAAAGAATGACTGATCAGACATTGGATAGATACGTAACTAGTAGAACTGTGGTGTCACCGCCAGACACCACACTTGCTAGGTGATAGCCTTTAAATCGGCCGCGGTCCGTTAGTATACATCGGACCCGCATGTCGCCACTGTTAGTGATTGCAGACCGAGCGCCGCCACACGGCAGGTCTAGAGAGACTTCCTAGCATTCGCCCCAGTTGTACAGCCGACTTTGCTAGTGATGGTTCACTGACAAATTACGCTCTCATTTGCCGAGACGATAGTTAGCATAGCCTTCAGCTACGTCATTTGCTACGACCTAGCAAGGCGCCATCATCATTTGCTGTTTATCTTGTGAAGCATGTACCGTCAGACCGATGTTTACCAATTATGGATTAAAGTTAAGTATTCCAGAAGCTACGTACCTTTTTTGCTAGTCTCTATTCCTTTAACTGTTCCAGACCTCGCGCCAGCCTGCGTGAGCTTAAACGCGTGCCTTTCGGCTACCTCGTAGTGGCTTGGCTGTCTCGCCAAGTCACAACAAGAACGGTTCATGAAGAGAGAGAGACCTCTATGGTGTATAGTCACTGTAAAGAATGCTCTAAAGAAATTGCGATGGTTCAGTTAAAATAGGGAGGAAGGGACCAAACTGCTATGTCATCGGTCCCTTGTTCCAAATATAAAACAAAGCCACAAGTGCGAGAGTAAAACAAGCAAGACTGACAACACAAAATGGAGAGAAAGGAATAACCACAAAAGAACGGCAGGAGGGCAACAACACTTAAATGGAAAAGAGGAGAGAAGAAAACCACAGAAACGCAAGAAACAGGTAGAAGAGATTAAAATGAGAAAACATTTTACCATGGCTGGCTGACCATGAAAATAAATAGGAGAAGCCAGCCACTCTGCAACACATTAAAACCTCCACCCTAAAAGCACTATGGTGAAGGACACAGAGGGGCAAAGGACATGCACCAAAATTTAGATCAAATGATAAAACCCACCCTCACAAATAAAACTTAAAACTAAATCAGCTGATGAGGCAGTCAGATAACCAAAGATTTCGTTGCAGGGCAGTCAAAGTGAGACAATGCACCAGAATATGGCCACTGTCAACCAGGCACCACATCAACAATGAGGCAGGTCTTCACGTCGCAGTAGGTAGACATGGATCAACCCAAGCGTTGCCAACATGGAGCCAGCAGAGAACCACAGAGTCCCTGCTAGAGGCCCACATGGAGGGCTGCCACACATTCGTAGTATCCTTAATGGCACGCAGTTTGTTGTGCGTACTGAGACTATGCCATTGCGTCTCCCAAAGCCAAAAAACCTGGTGACGTAAACACGAACGCAGGTCAGTTATCAGAACACCCATCTCCATAAGCGGTTTCCGTGTAGCCTGTTTGGCCAGCCTGTCAGCAAGTTCATTGCCTGGGATTACGACATATCCTGAGGTTCACACAAACACCACTCAACAACCAGACCATTCCAGGGCATAGATGGACTCCTGGATGGTCGCAACCAAAGGATGATGAGGGTAGCACTGGTCGAGAGCTGCTAGGCTGCTCCAGGAGTCAGTACACACAAGAAACGACTCCCCAGGGCATGAATGGATGTGCTCAAGAGCACGAGATATAGCCACCAGCTCTGCAGTGGAAACACTGCAGCCATCGGGCAAGGAATGCTGTTCAATATGTCCTCCACGGACACATGCGAAGCCGACGTGACAATCAGCCATTGAGCCATTGGTGTAAACCACTTCATGCCCTTGTACATGTCAAGAATCGAGATGAAGTGACAGTGCAGAGCTGCAGGATGAACTGAGTCCTTTAGGCCATGTGTAAGGTCCAGGCGAAGCCGCGGCCTAGGTGTACACCGTGGAGGTGTACGTGGTTGGACCTCGAGTATAGGTGGTATAGGCACGGACTCCAGTTCAGATAGAAGGGATCGGACACGAACTGCAACTGTAAGCCCTGACCTGGTCTGCTGACGCAGGAGATAAACTGCCGTGGGTGCGAAAATGAGACGGTAATTCGGATGTGCAGGAGAACTACGAATGTGTGCAATGTAAATGTCAAGCAGTTGTGCGCGCCTGACTGCAATGGAGGGACTCCAGCCTCTGCAAGGACGCTGGTCACCGGACTCGTCCTAAAAGCTCCCGTTGCTAGGCGAGCACCACAGTGATGCACTGGCTCGAGCAAATGCAACACTGAGGGCACCATTGAACCGTAAACCAGACTACCATAGTCAAGGCGGGATTGAACAAAGGCTCTGTATTGATGCAGCAGAGTAGAGCCATCTGCACCCCAGTTGGTTTAGCTCAGGCAGCAGAGGGCAATGAGGTGCTGCCAGCACTTCCGCTTAAGCTGACGAAGGTGAGGAACCCAAAGTCAATCGGGCGTTAAAAACCGGTCCTAAAAATCGATATGTCTCCACTACAGCGAGGGGATCATCAGTAAGGTAAAGTTCTGGTTCCGCATGAAGAGTACGACGTCGACAGAAATGCATAACACACGACTATGCAGCCAAAAACTGCAAGTTGTGGGCTAGAGCCCATGATTGTGCCTTGAGCCCATTTGTGCCTTCTGGATGGCTCCCTGTAGGCACCAGTACTGGTGGAGCAGTACGAAATGCTGAAGTTGTCTGCATACAGAGAGGGTGAGACGGATGGCCCTGCAGCTGCTGCTGGACCATTAATGGCCATTAGAGGTACACTCAATACAGAGCCCTGAGGGACCCCATTCCTGGATATGGGGGGGAACTATGCGAGGCACCAACTTGGACACGAAAAGTACGAAGCGACAGGAAATTCTGGATAAAAATTGGGAGCGGGCCTCTGATACCCCACTCTCATAATGTGGCAAGGATATGATGTTGGCAGGGGGTGTCATACGCTTTTCGTAAATCAAAAAAGATGGCAACAAGGTGTTGGCGCCTGGAAACAGCTGTTCGGATGGCAGACTCTAGGGACACAAGATTATCAGTGGTAGAGCAACTCAGGCGGAAGCTGCCCCGGCACGGAGCCAGTAGGGCACGTGACTCCAGGACCCAACCCAACCGCCAACACACCGTAAGTTCCAGCAGCTTACAAAGAGCGTTGGTGAGGCTGATGGGCCGATAGCTATTCACATCAAGCAAGTTTGTGCCGGGTTTGAGCACTGGTACGATGGCACTCTCCCGCCAGTGCAATGGAAAGATGCCATTGCACCAGAGGAGGAGTAGATTAGTGTTGAACGTCCCGTCGACAACGAGGTCATTAGCGACTGAGCACAAGCTCGGGTTAGGGAAGGATGGGGAAGGAAATCGGCCGTGCCCTTTCAAAGGAACCATCCCGGCATTTGCCTGAAGTAATCTAGGGAAATCACGAAAAACCTAAATCAGGATGGCCAGACGCGGGATTGAACCGTCGTCCCCCTGAATGCGAGTCCAGTGTGCTAACCACTCCGCCACCTCGCTCGGTCATTGCACCAGATCCGGTTGAAGATCACTAGGAGATGTCACTTGTAGTCAGACAAGAGACGTTTAATCATCTGACAAAAAGAAATTGTGACTTCTGCACATAAAAAATAGGACCACAGCTAGAGAGATGCTGAATGAAATGATTTTGGTTATCAAGATGGCAATGTGTGAAGTCTTTAAACACTACAATAGTAGAACCTTAGTGAAACCTATCTCACTGAATCCACAGAAATTCTGGTAATATGTAAATATTAAGCTCTATTTTCAAATGCCCTTTTCCTAAGAAAGATACAGATGGACTGCCCCACTATGCTTCGCTAACCACCACAAAGGTAACTGGTATAGATATTACTGTCAGTCAATCTGAGGAACAGCTAAAATTAAACAAGGCACCAGCACCCGTTGGATATCTGTCAGATTCTATACAGATTTTACAGCAGAATTAGCTTCCATATTAACCATAAGTTAAAACAAAGCCCTTGAAATAACAAAAGTAGTTCCCATTGATTTGAAGCACAGGTAACGCCACTCTGCATGAAGTGATCCACAAGAGCACTATCTAATCTTTCTGAAGTTCTTACTCAAGGCTGAAACAATGAGGCATTTCCATTAGAATGACCTCTTATGCCACCCAGTAGGCATTCTGAAACAATCAGTCTTGGAAAATCCAACTTGCACTTCTCTCACGACAACCTGAAAGCCACGGATCAAGAAAAGCAGGTTGATGCAGTATCTGACTTCCAAAAGGCATTTGGCTTTGTACTATACCGATTCGTATCAGAAAAAGATTTTGACTTGACTGGGGATTTCTTGGTAGGTCAGAAACATAATATTATCTTTGACGGCGAGTCATCGACAGAAGTAGACATTAACATCAAGCAGACAACAACAACAGCAACTTCACATTTTTTTTTGCAGATGATGAAGTTTTCTATAACAGTTTCCCCAAGTGAAATTTCCTCGTATTTCCCTGCTTTCCAGATAAGATTTAGCATTTATCCATCACAAAAAATTTTGAGATCTCAAGGGTTAGTAAAGACATAAGTTGACAAGAAAATATAGGGACTTCTGTATTTCTAAACATGTGAGCAGAAATCTTAACAAGAAACACATCTGGTGACAAAAATAAGCATTAAAATACCTTAACTGGTCTCAGAAATAACCTTAGAGAAAAGTATATCTCTTGAAAGAAGTGTATAAAGCCAGGGGAGAGTTGCGTAAACCAACACTATACATAACCGCCAATAAAATATTGGTTCTCCTGTGTTCGTTATTGTCAATTATTATCAATTGCGTTATGTCTATTATTTGAGCGGAATTGCGTGTCCGCCTGCTTAGCTAAATGGTAACGTCCTTGCCTACCATGCAGCAGGCCCGGTTTCGGCTCCCGGCAAAGTTGGAGTGTTTTTCCATTTATGGACTGGGTATTGTGTTGTCCTCATCACCATTTGATGATCACAGACACACAAGTTGGCAAATGTGGCGTCACCTGAACGAAGTACTGCAACCCAGTGGCCGAACTTTCCTGGATGGCACCTCCTGGCCATCAATGCCCAGGATCATTCCATTTTACAGGTTGTTGTTGTTGTTGTTGTCGTCGTCTGCAGTCCAGAGACTGGTTTGATGCAACTCTCCAAGCTACCCTATCCTGTGCAAGCTGCTTCATCTCCCAGTACCTACTGCAACCTACATCCTTCTGAATCTCCTTAGTGTATTCATCTCTTGGTCTCCTTCTATGATTTTTACCCTCCATGCTGCCCTCTAATACTAAATTGGTGATCCCTTGGTGCCTCAAAACAGGTGTTACCAACCGATCCCTTCTTCTAGTCAAGTTGTTCCACAAATTTCTCTTCTCCCCAATTCAATTCAATACCTCCTCATTAGTTATGTGATCTACCCATCCAATTTTCAGCATTTTACAGGTATTGTGTGATTTTTATTTCAAGAAATATATGAGTACATTGCGTACAAACTGCCAGCAACAGCCACAATTTTCTTCTTCTTATCGTCCATACTTTCTAATATATGAACTGCTTTCACAGCATCAAAATGTATTAGAATAAATAAAATGTCTATAAAATACCGCACTGTACAACGTACTTTAGGTGAGACACACTCAATTCCTCAAATCCATCGCCGTAACCTCTGGCCTGCTGACGAGCACTGCAATTCTGGATCCATGAAGAAAATCCGCCGCATTACGCCACACACAAACAGACCTGGCCTATGTGCAGATCGATGAGACTAGATCCTACAGGTAGAATCTGCACATTAGTGGGAAATGATGAGTTTCAGTTCGGCAGGCCCAATCCGTTAGAGATACCTGCAGAAACGGCCTGCAGTTTTGGCCCATCGCAGAAATCCGCTCGTGTGGCCAGCTAGTCATGTTGACAGCATGTTGAAACAAGACTGCAGTGATCAATCTGTGCAACAGATAACTTGCGCAAATACTCTGAGAATCAATAAAAAAAAAAAAGCATAGGTTGCAACTCACTGTGAAGATGATCACTGAATGGTAGACAGGCACTTAGAAAAGACAATCACACTGTCAAACAAAATTTTCTACCATAGTCTTTGTCAGAAAATTAGAGCACACATACTTTCACACAATCACTCAGACACGCCTCATGCACACTTGACCCCTGTCTTCGGCCACCGTGCCTACAGTCTGAGAATCAGATCCAAACAAACCACTCCTCACATCTCCCTGCTTCTTGTCAGCAGCTGCTAGGCTAGAAGAGGTGACAGCACTGACTGGAAGCTGAGGGGAATGGCAAGAAAGATAGAAGCAGTAAGAATGAGGAAGTAAGGAAGCAACGAATGTACTCAACTGTGCCCAGCCAGCGATGGTGCACGACATCTCAGTGAACAAATCATTTCATACTGAAACAAAAACGAGATTTTTCCAGCTTCTTTTCCAAATTTCCCTGACACATTCGAAATTCCCCGATTTCCAGATCTTCTGGCAACCCTGTATAATGAAGTACTGTTGAAAAAAGCTGCGCAAATAATCTAATATTCATAAGATTTCAAAACTGTGCAAAGAAGAAACACACAGCACCTCATGGCTACAATATCAATGATCCACAATTAGAATCAGCCAACTCCCACAAATCTCGAGTCTAAAAATTTGTATGGACATGAAACAAAATGATCACATAGGCTCCATCATAAATAAGGCATGGCACCAATACCAAATGGGACTAATGGGGGACATTGATGTATACAAAGAAAGAAGGGAGGAATGGTCTCTGGTTTATTTACCCAAGAGAGATCATCGTGGAAATGGTGAAAACTCTGAATTGACAAGCTCTTAAAAATTGCTGTTAATTATCTCTCCAAAAAATTAAATGATCATGTCACACTGGTGGCTGGGAGGCCCCATCCAGAGAAGTTTGGTCACTGGGTTGCAAGCCTTATTTTGGGTGATGCCGCATTAAGCGACTCACATCTCGGTGATGAAATGATGAGGCCAACACAATACCGAGTCCACGAGAGGAGAAAATCTCCAATCTGGCCAGGAATCGGATCCGGGTCCACTGCATGGTAGGCAAACACGTTACCACACAGCAAAACATGTGGACAATTATCTCACAAAAGCCAGCTTGCTAGTATTAAGTAATAAAGCTAAACACACTCATCACTCTCTTGCTTATCACTTCTGTAGGGATTGTAAAGACAAGATTAGATTGATTCCAACAATGGAAAATCCAGGATGGAATGTAACAATATTATGTAAAAGAAAGTTGCTACTCACCATATACCGGAGATGCTGAGTTGCCGATAAGCACACCAAAAAGACTGTCACAAATGAAGCTTCTGGTCATTAAGGCCTTTGTCAACAATACGAGGTGTGACAATAAAGTAACGAGACTGATTTTCTTTGCAAGATGTGGCAACCCTGCAGGCTTGCGTAGGCACAATATCTTTGACCTCGGTCTATAAGCTGCTCCTAGTCCAAGCGGCACATCGATGGAACTGCTCAGTCGTGAGTGGTGCTGTAATAAGTTAACACACGTTTGTGTGTCTCGTCACAGAAATGGAACCGCATAATATTGCGCAACGGTATGCCATTTCTTTTTCGTTAAACTGGGTGAAAACACGACAACTTACGGTAAGCTTCAGAAGGCCTTTGGAGATCAAGTTTTTCGTTGGCATAAAATGTTTAGTGAAGGCAGAACGAATGTTGAAGATGAAGACCGCAGTGGATGACCATCAACCTCACAAACGGATGTCAACTTGGCCAGGGTGCAAGAACTTGTACAATCTGATTGAAGATTATCTGTGAAAATGATTGCAGAAGAACTGAACATCAATTGAGAAACGGTTTGTCTAATAATAACTGAAGATCTCGGTATTGCTGATAATTGGATTCTGCATCACGATAATGCTCCATCCCATAATGTTCTGTCAGTACAGCAATTTTTAACCTCAAAACAAATTTCAGTACTACCACAGCCACCTCATTCACCAGATATCACTCCGTGCGACTTTTTTTATTTTCCAAGAGTCAAAATAGTGGTCAAGGGACACCATTTTCAAACAACACAAAATGTCCAAAAAGCTATGATGAGGGTCTTTGAGGATATTACAGAAAATGAGTTCCAGAAATGTTACCATCAATGGCAGAAGTGCTGGAAAAAGTGTGTGCAATCAGAAGGGAACTACTTTGAAGGAGACAACACTAAACGTGACAAACGGTAAGCAACATTTTTTTTCACATCGGTCTCATTACTTTATTGTCGCACCTCGTAGATCAAACACACACACACACACACACACACACACACACACACACACGAAACCATATAGTGTATGTTCTTTAATTAGCAAACAAAGACAATACAAAGGGACACCAGTAACTTAGAAACAGTCATATGTAACAGAGAACTCCACTAGTTTAAGAAATTCATTGGAGCAATGTCTTCTAACAACTTTTCTACAACCATACCACAGCATTCTACTTTTGAATGACTCTGAATCAATTATACACCTATATGAATAACCACTACCAAACTATGGTCAGGACCCAACTGGAGCATATTTGCAGAGCATGCTGCTCAACATAATGAGATTCACTCCAAAACTGCTTCATAATCTGTGCCATTTGTCCTTCTTCTAATAATGTGCCATTTGTGTTCTTAAACTTAATTCGCTCCCTTCCTCCATTGTGCCGGAGGCAGTTCTCCCTACAGAATTTCTCTGATTCCCACAACCTCTTGGCCTCAATATTTGCTAATCACTATCCTTCACCTGTCCTCTAACCTCTCTCCTGATCCCACACAATTTGAACCAGCTGCCCCTACGTCAGCTTTACTCACTCAGTGTCCCCCCCCCCCGAATCCCCCCCTCCTAACCCCTCCCCATCTTCACCCAAGACAATGGCTATTATCTTATTAGTCCATGGATGTGAGCTTTCTGCAGTGAGAAGAAACAAGAGAAATTTGCTTGACTGTTTACATTCCTATGAGAGTGATGGAACCCCCCAGCACAGATATGAACACAAACTCTAGCAGCATGACCTAACGATGATGTACGCCGATCAGTCTTAAGTCACCTAGGGGCTATGAAAGGTCACTACAAAAGCAGCCATGACAGACAGTTGTTCCTGGTGAAGGCAATGGAGGATTCCATTGAAAGCTCAACATTTTACCCAGATTTGGCACTATAGGATTCTTCTGTCACATACGTGATAATAAACCATTAATACACAAGTAACCAAATTATCTGATCTTATTCTTACGATTACAAAAATATAACTTGATAGTGATAAGAAAACAAAGAACTGTCAAAAAGAACAAAGAGGAAATATAAGACTGACAAAGTTATGTGAACAGACCAAAAAACTACATATATACTTTTTATCATTATCCAAAGTCAATGCCTCCTACAACATAACAAGTGAAATGAGAATGATTTATACAAGGATGTCATAACAAGAAACTTTGATCTCATATCAGTGTCTTGTCTGTTTAATACAAGTCTATTTTACATAATGACGTTAATGGCACTAAGAACACTTTCCATTTCTGAACAAGTAAATTAGTCAACTGTATTTCGACATTAGCTGTTACTTTCATCCAAGGTAGTCTCATTTAAAAAGTGATTTTGGAATAAGTTTACATGCAACTACGTCATACACATCCATAAATCTGACAGCAGCCTAATGCCAATGCAAAATTTTTTTTCACAGCTTCAGTTTGCATCTATTGTTCAGTAAATAGAAACAGTGTGTCAATATTTCTAGTTTTGTGCAGAACTGACCTGTATCCTCTTCATCTGCAGCAATTGTGAAGAAATCTATAACTTTGGATGTGAAGTCAAATACAACATGCTTCTCCCCATGCTGAACTGTGACGGTGTGACGGTCACTATAACTAGCTCGAGGCATCCCTCCAGCAAAAATAATATAATCTTCACTAAAACAAAAGTAATAAATAATGAAAACAAGAATGAGTGTTTGCCCTTTCATCACCTAATGTGTCATCCACAATTTATTATACTTTTGTACACAGTACATGACCCTTTCAATACATGAATGACAGCAGCATGACATTTTGTTTTAAATGTTTTGATATACTTAACAAGTTATTAACTGTAAATAAATAAGTACAAAGAACTTTAAAGTAGATGAACATATGCTTCTGAATAGAAAACTGCTAAAAATGTTTGTGACTACTTTTACATTCTCAGTTTATTTCACTGGATTCTATTCCAGAACTATTTGCAATTTGCCATCAAAACTCCAAAATAACTAAAATATCCGATGTTCATTAAATGGAAAGATTATAGTCTCCTGATTACCTACAAATCATACTCATCTTAAAGAGTATGTTCACAGGCCCACCACAACAGATGCCAATCTGTAAGAAGAAATGTTTTCAATTTGAAAATGAGCCCATGGAGGATCCTTCAAAACATCTGCCTTGGCTAAACAGCATACCTGGTACACGTAGCTGTCCCAAAGCAAACAGATATGTCAAAATGAAAGCAAATGTTGATACTGTCTGTATAACTGAAGTAAGCAGCTTTTCTGTAACCCTCCAGGTGCAGTCCACAGGATTGAGCATTATTGCGTATGTTGTGCATTACTACTACAAAACACAACATGATTAATTACCTTCTGGGCCTCTACTTCAGCATTTTTTTCTATTCACCCCAAATAAAAGCAGAATTCTAAATTTTGGCTATGATTAAAGGAACACTGTCTGAAATCGAAGGTTAGAAAGATGACCACAGCGATTTACTAGGCACCATTCTATCAGATGTGACAAGTCCTTGCCTTCCTACAACCTTTGGACTGACATACTTAACTAGTGATGTGTAGACACAAACTCCAGAGCACAATGAAATTCGGATTTTTCTGCCACTTCCTTCACCTCTGGTAATCAGTTATGTACTTGGAAAAATACCAAGGGTCAAAAGAGGATTGAAACTCAAATCTTTTGATTTGTAGTCTGACACTTATCCACACTGTCAAGAGCTATGCTAGTGATATTTAATGTTAATTTCTATCCGTCCAACTCTACTGTGGGTATGTTGATTGAACCAGAAATCTGTTATATCCCCAGGGTACTGGAAGAAATGTAATTTGGAAGGAAATAAATCAAAGAGACCTGTATCACAAATATTCAATGCTCTCAACACATTGCCTTCATACATTGTCATCAGTCTTTAAAGTCATCAGTACGTCATCCCCCAAATTTAAAATGCATGATAACTAGCAGCATGACAAATGTGGTCATGACAGTCTCACAATTTACAACAGTACACAATTCCATCAAAAATATAGTGTTGCCACTGTTGACTGGATATGGGAATAAATTGATTGGAAAGTGTTTTATTTTCCAACCAGCAGGCCATGCCGGATTTGGCACCATATTTGCTCTCTATATTAAGTAATGTCAAAACAAATACAGTTAGAGTTTTAAAGTTTTGTGGATTGTCTAATATTTTTCCAAAACTTTTAGGGAGATGGTTTTAATGTGTCAACAGGCCAACTGGTTCACCCAATTCTTTTAAAATGTCAGCCAGCCACATTTCCCTGTGCTTTTCTTTTAGCTGTTGCGTGTTTTGTTTTCTCTGTTTTAGTTCTATGTGAAGCTACGTTACCTCTTTCTAAGTTTTAGTGCATTTGAGATAGAGTGACTATGTGATCGTTTCGAGCGCATGAGAGTGCAAAATTTTTAGAAATTATCCCCATATTAGTTTGAGCATAAGGGCACTGACGACCTCACTGTTAAGCACCCATATGATGCAAACACATGTACGATTTAAATGTTTCCAGTTGATAGCAATGTAACCTTTTGAGGAATGACTGCTAGTCAGACATATGCACGGTGCATGTAGTATCACTGAGCATGTTGTCCTTGTGTAGACTGGGGAACGTGTGCTATCTGTCTTTAGTTTGACCGATGGCAGACTGTGATGGCCCGGAGGCTTGGCATGAACATTTCAGAAATTGCATTACTTGTCCGGTGTTTGAGGAGTGCTGTAGTCAGTGTCTTCGACACATGGTGAGACCAAGGTGAAACCACATCCAAGTGTCGTGGCATTTGGGGGCCACCCATTATTACAGATGTTGATGTTGTAAGCTGGGCAGACTGGTAAAACAGGACAGGTGATGAGCTGTTGCGGAACTAAAAATCAGACATTAATTTTTGGTAGAGTAAAAGTGAGTGCGAACACACAGTGCACCAAACTCTCCTAACGATGGGCCTCTGCAGCCGACATACAATGCATGTGCCAATGTTAACATGACAACATTGGCAATACAACCAAAAAGGAGCACATGACCAGCAACACTGGTTGTTGGTGAACTGGCAGAGCATTGCATGGTCTGATGAATACTGGTACCTCCTTCATTATGCCAATGGGAGGGCACAAATCTATCTTCTTCCAGGGCAGCAGCTCCTTGAGCTCCTTGACAGCTTCACTGTGGGACAGAGACAAGCTGGTGGCGGCTCTATTTTGTTGTGGAGAACATTCACTTGGGCATCCATGGGTCCAGCAGAGCTCGTGCAAGGCACCACGACGGCCAAGTAATATTGTACACTGGTTGTAGATCACATACACCCTTTCATGATGATCACATTTCCTGACAGCAGTGGAATTTTTAAGGAAGATAATGCACCATGTCAAAAGGCTAGGAGTGTGATGCAACAGTTCAAGGAATACAGTGGCGAGTTCTGATTGATGTGCTGACCCGCTCATCTCGCCAAATCTGAACCTGGTCAAAAACACCTGGGATGAGACTAAACGTGGTGTCAGAGATCATCATCTCCCTTAAAAAGCTATTTATTTATATAAATAGCACTGTTACGAGTTTTGAATCAACAGGTTCATCATCAGATGGCTCGCTCACGTTAACATAAATTTTTGCTACTTTACATTATTTTTAACTTTTTATTCCTCATATGATGAAATTTGTTTGGGATGGTGGTGCCATCAAAAGTTCTGTGCTATTATGTTCCAGTACTGACTGCCTGTGTTCATGCAGTTATGAAGAGTATATGAAGCATGCACTTGTTGATGTGAGTGTTATTTTGTGTGCAGGCTCAGAACATAAGCCCCATTGCACCATACATTCAAGGGTCCTCTCACTGGAGCAAGAATCCATGCATCACATGGCTGTTGCTTATGCGAAGACAAGTAAGGAGGAACTGGTCCCTTCGACACGGCTGGAAGGGGGTATACCATGGCCATAATGTGGGCTTTACTAGACAGAGCTTATTATCTGTCACTTTCAGCAACTCATCTTCCCATTGACACATGACTTTGCACCTCAGCAGCATGCAGGGGGACAACATGTCTCCTTGGCTGCTAGATCCACCTTTTGGTTCCCTGCAATAGGCACCTCCTTCCCCAGTCATCATAGTTGGAGGAGGGCATCCTGGTTTATTTTACCTGCTGGGTACATATATTAGAGAGACTAAAGGGCACTCAGAGAATTGTAACAGACAAGACATTTAGCACTGCAGGAATTTCTTGCTGTATGGCTATGGCAAAGATGGTAACACTTCAAAAGCCCCATTGATGCCTAGTTGTGTAGTATTTTTCACCTTACTGATACCTAAGAAGGTGCCGATATAGTGATGTTTACATAGGAAAGCCTGCTAAACAGCCACCTCTAGGAGGTTTAGGTTGTTAACAGTGGACTGAAATCTCTGGAATTCACAGTTAGAGCAGCTAAGGAGTTGTCTGGTCCCTAACAATCAGATCATACGATGATTGATCATTCACTACAGGGTATTTCCTACACAGCTTGTTAAGGTGGTATTGCTGTAACTACTGGGACATGTGCGGTCCTTCCCTGGTTTGAGTAGAGGTACTAAAATTGTCCTCTCCACAAGTTGGGGAAGTTGCACCATATAAAATTATAACATTCGAGGAGGACTTCCTTTGACACCACTGGCAACTGTTGAATCATGCAGTACCAGATTTGGTTGTGACCATGTAAAGTGTCAAAAGTATCAGACAGTGCCAATTTCAGCTTCCACATGGAAAAAGGGGGAGTTGTAGCATTCAGAACTGTCGAATCCGAAGTCCAATTTGCTCCTCTCGACAGTCACACAGTAGCAATGAAATGCCTGCATTGGTACTAGTGTTTGCAAACTGCTCCACTGGTGACTGAGCGATTTCTTCTTGTGTTATTTGGTGTCACCCCTGTTTCAGCACTGCTGGTATAGGTTACCAACTGTGTTTACTGACACTCTGCGTGATGGTTTCCCATACTTTCGTAGAACAAGTGGATTGGTTGATAGAGTCCAGGAACACTTGCAATGACCATTTCTTGCTCTCCTTCATGATGCGTCAAGCCCTGGCCCTCGTGACTTGAAAGGCCGTGAGGTTGTCCTCTGTTGGCCGGCATTCAAACTGTCGAAGAGCCATAGTCCTGTCCTGGATTGTTGAATGGCACTCATTTGGCCACCAAGGTATTTGTCATCTCCTAGGTTGATCATAAGACACTGGAATGGCTAGGTCAGAGACACGATGGATCACTCTTGATGTGTTCCACCCATTCCTGAGCACTGTTGCGGCATTCAAGCACAGCTGTCTAGCTGAACAGCACCTAGTTAGCCTCGCTGATCACCCATTTCGGTGGTTTCTATTCAACCAATCTGCCTTCCAATAAGTGGATGCATAGTGAGAAGTGGTCACTGGAATGAAAATCATCAGCAGCTTCCCACTGCGATGAGCCTGCAAGAACTAGAGAGTAGCTGCTGAGAAGTGGGTGGAATTGGTCATGCTGAGGATGCACAGTTCCTGAGACTTCAGGAGGTTCTCCAAGATTTGACCTCTGGGGCAAGTATAGTTGAGGCCCATAATACATTATAGGCATTAAAATCACCCAGTAGGAGAAACGGGTGGGGGGAGTTGCTCAGTAAGTCTTGCGAGAGCCTCAGAGTCTACGGCATCTGGCAGAGGAAAATACAGGGAGCAGAGTGTTGTTCTGACCCACATGAACAGCAACAGCTACTGCTCGTAAGTAGGTAACCGAGGAGAAAAGTGGTGTGTGCTATTAACAAACACAGCAATGCCTCCCTTGGCTCTGTCCATCATCATGTCATCTTTTCGGTGGAAGGCAAAGCCCAGTAGCACACAGACATCAGTAGCTTTGAAATGTGTTTCCTGTTAACACAAGTACAGGGGCAGTGCCTGCGCCAAGAGTTTCAGTTCCTCCACATGAGTACTGAAACCATTCACATTCCACTGTAGTAGCGAAGCCATCTATCACGGGGGTTGTACTTTCATCCTGTCTTTCCACTGGGGTGGGGAATCCACAATGGGCGGAGTTTCAGGCTTGGGGCAAGATGGTTGCCCCCAAGCAGACTTTGCAGTGGTGGGAGCTTCCCATTTGCTTTGGAGGAGCTACCACAGCAGCAGTGGAGGCCGTGCCAGATTTTTTACTGCACTCTGCCTTTGGAGGTAATAGAAAGTCCACAACTGCCATTTTATCTGGTCTTCACAGGAGGGCTTTGGGCTGTGAAATAACCGCAGCTTGACGTGTGCACTGACAAACGAAAGTACTTGTGCTGACACAAGAAACCTCCATTTATGTAGAAGCATTGGTTAACCATGGACTGGAGGTTGTGTTGGACTTCTGGGATGGGATCACCCTGACAGATTTTATAGGTGGAGTAGTTAGATTAATGATGGAGGCCTTCTGCCAGGTAGTCATTATGATTCATAACAACAGTGGTGGAACCTTACTCCACAGGTAGGACAGTGTTTGTTTTGAGTTTGTGTATGGCTGTTCTTTCTTCTAATGAAAGGTTGGTGCTCTGAGGAAGGGATCTGGGAAAGGATGGTGAGGCTGAGATGGAGGTAATGAATTCCTGGAATGTGACCAGCAGGTGGTTAGGTGGGAAGGGGGAGGATCACAGTTTGATGGTAGTATGGACTGGAAGATGCAGGGTTCAGTGTTGGTTTTGGATGGGGGGACTGATGGCAAATAAGTGCATTCATTGCAGGGATCAGGAGAAGGAGAGTAGGTCTTTGGTAAGTCCAGCATGCTTAAATTTGGGTATAGGGTTAAAGGTGAGGCCTTTGGATAAGAATGAAACTTCTGTACAGCTGAGGGTTTTGGTGGAAAGGTTACCAGTGTTATTTGAATGTTTTGGTTCTCGAAAGGCTACCCGACAGTGCAATATGTGAACCATGTAATATGACATTACATTTTACTGCTTTAGGCTGAATTGTAATTGGGAAAGGAAACAATGTTAGGACTTTAATGTTCAAATCTCACACAGAAAATAATCAGGCAAGCTCATTCTATTGAATTTAGAAGGTACATTCCCATACAAAACAATCTAAAATAATAATAATAATAGCCTACTAATAAATGATTATAACTGTGATTAACCTCATATCTTATTATTCTACTTTGTTACAAATGTTACTTATGACTTTACTGTAATGATTGTAATTATGGGTGTTTTACCTTAAAATTACCTGTGTGTGCCATTTCTGATATCTATTACACATTTTTGTTGTTTTACCTTCGGCAGTACTAGTAGTATGGTTAGTGAGGTTATGTCCGACTACATATGTTCAGTTATTTGTTTTTGAGTATGAGAATTTTTGCTGATGTGGGAAAATCATAGCCTCTTTTGATAAAGTTTATAAGTTTAATAGTTAATGTGATTATGTTTCTATGTGAGTGGCATGTGACTTGTATTGACCAATTTCTTTAAGTCATGCCTTTATATTATTGTTATCTGTATGAGGTTTTGTATTTTGAGATTCTGTAGTCACTTTTGTCTTCCTAAGATTGATAAAGGATCAAGACAATGGCCTTATTGTTAGATGATAACCAGTCATAAATAAATTGTTTAATGCAGCCTTGTGTCACAAGTTTCCAGAAATATATATCCACTGCTGATAACGGTTAGAAGAAAATATTTACAATGTAAGCAGCTTCACAGCAATATATTACCCAAATTATTTGATCCCTGTGCAGGGGAGATCAGGTGAAATAGGACAACTGAAAGGAGCTATTTCTGATGCCTACATAATGTCACATCTGCAAGCTGTGCCCAAGACAGAAAGAAAATGAAATAAATGTTTTAATACAAAAATACAGAAGCTAAACTAAATGAGCACCAACTGTTATCACATTATCAAGAGTCCAATACCACACCTTGAGGGCTCTTATTTTGTAAAGCGTTTATGAATCTGGTGTGGTATACAAAAGATTGAGCAAAGTATGACGACAGGCTTTACGTCAGGCCAGTCCAGCTGGACAGAAGAGACGACATTAAAAAATATCTGCAAGTAACTTGTTTAGTGACATTCATCATCATCTCCTCCTCTTTCCAAGGTGTTACAGTCAGCTGTCCCAGCCTTTATCAGCCATCCATGTCTTAGCAGGTCTATCTAGTTGTCTTCAGTCAATAATTTTCATTATCTTTATTTTTCAATCTATCCTTTATCAACACAATACTTCCATTTCATTCTATTCTCTTCTATCTTGTCATTATCTGGAAAGGTTTTTAAATCCAATCTTATTGTCTCAAGTTTTATTTTATCCATTTTAGTATAGCCCCTTACATATCTCATGAACTGCACCTCTGCCTCATGAACTGCAACTCTGCTCCCTGTATATGCGATTCCTCCGTCCCCCTACTGTCAGTCTTTCAACACCGCATACAAGAGTAGGAATAGCAATACTCTTATAGAATTCGAAACTTCCTGGAAGATTAAAACTGTGTGCTGGGCCAAGACTCAACACTGTACTTGCAGAAGTAAAGCTGTGAGGGCGGGTCATGAGTCGTGTTTGGGTAACACAGTCAATAGAGCAGTTGCCCATGAAAGGCAATGGTCCCGAATTTGAGACTCGGACCGAAACACAGTTTTAATCTGTCAGGACATTTCATACCAATACACACTTTGCTGCAGAGTAAAAAATTCATTCTTATAGAATTTTATTTATTTCCATTCTTGTTTTTCTTTCCAAATTTTTTTTCAATTGTTCTCAATGTCTCTGTCACAGTTAAAACTAATATCGCATACTACTTCACTGAAGTGGGATACTTGTTCTAAAATTCTCTCATTTATGGTTATTATTTTTGATTTGACTGGATTCTTTCTTTTGATAGCATGATGTGTCTCTTATTTGCAGATAAAGTGTAGTATATTGCATTTTTGGTTCAACTTATTTACTATCTTTGTAAATTATCTTATGTTTCCTGTACAATTATCTGGTCATCAGCATTCAACAGAGTATTTAATGGTATGCTAGATCATATTTTAATTTTGAACCCTATTTCACCTTTCCACTTCATAATTAGGTTGTCAATATATGAATTAAATGAAGTGAACGATGGACTACACACTTTTCAAACACCTTGATGCATTAAAATTTTATCTGAGATTTTCAAACCTAAAGTTATAATTATTTTTGTATGTACGTGTAGATTCTTTATGGTATTAAGATATTTAAGAAAATCTTCTGCTTCCAGTACTTCCCACATAAGGTGTCTCTTACTTTATCAAAGGCTTTATCATAATCAATAAACGCAAAATGTGTTTCTTCACATGGTGAAATCACTCTTACACGTTGTTAGATAAATAAAGCAGAATAAAGCCTGTACTTAGAGAAATGAAACAGCACCAGTAGCAAATTTTTTTTAATGATTATGGTTTCTGTCAATCTTATGGTGTTCCTTTATAGTACTATGTGAACAAATTAAACACATCAGTATCCTAATTCATTGTCAATGTGACTGCTAATTCCCTGTTGACGTATAGTTTGAAAAAACTGAAAGGGGGACTGAAGTCTTCAATCTTCAGCCCATTCCAGCCTAATTACATTTCAACCAGATCAGGTTAAATAAATAAATAAACAAACAAACAATTTTTTCTGCTACTCACTGGAAAGTACAGAAAACACTGATCATATGGGACTGTGTGTTACCAATTACACACACCTCTAATGGATTTTTGTTTGGGACAGAGCTACTTTAACACAAATCCCATGTCAAAATGCAAACCTAGCCAACTATCAATAGTGTGATTTGTACAATTCTGCATGCTGATGTGCAACATTCAGCCTCAGGTTTATTAATCATTCTCTGGTGCTTTCTTACTCAATTGTAGTACACAGTGTAGCTCAAACAAAATTATCATCTTAGTTGATGGAACAGTCAAAGAAACTGCTAACCCTCAATTTAGCTAGGGTCAGTCTGATCACATTACACGAGGGGGGACCCAAAAGTAATCGGAATCTTAATGCTGCACATTGTGTACTTGTAGTAGCAGGTTGCGCCGCCAGAGGGTTGTAGTAGGAGCTCTGCTGAGTCATTCTGCCACGCGGCAGTCACTTAACGGCGAGAAGTGTGGTTTCTTTGGCAGTTCTTTGAGTGTGCGTACAGTGCAGACATGACACGAGGAAATGGCTAGTTCTTACGAACAACGTGCGGCAGTGAAGTTTTGTTTCTTGCTCGGCAAGGACGCAGCAAAACTGTTGCGATTATTCGGATAGCCTACAAAGACCATGCTCTTAGTAAAACACAAGTGTACGAATGATTTTCTCAGTTTAAAAAGGGAGAAATTGTGGTTGAAGATCAGCCCCATTCCAGTCGACCTTCAACTGCTCGAAGCGAAGACAACATCGACAATATCCATGATCTCATCAGTGAAGATCGACACAGGACAATCGACCAACTCGAGAACTTGTCTAGTTGTCCTTGAGCTCAATTCAGCGCATCTTGACCATCGATTTGGGGATGTGAAGAGTGGCAGCAAAATGCTTGCCGAAGCTTGTTAACGGAGATCAAAGGGATCGTCGCGTTCAAGCCTGTCTCGAAATGAAGGACGCATTCAAAGATGATCCACATTTTTCCAACAAAATCATTACAGGTGACGAGTCATGGTGCTATGGGCACGGTACAGAAAGTAAACAACAGTCATCCCAAAGGAAGTCACCTCGCTCACCAAGACCAAAAAAAGCTCGACGAGTGAAAACGATGTTGATCTGTTTTTTTTGACGTCAAAGGGATCATACACTCTGAATTTGTCCCTGAAAACCAGACAGTAAACCAACAATTCTATTTGGAGGTTATGAAACGGCTTCGCAGAAGTTTGTCACAAAAACGTCCAGCTTTGTGGGATTCTGGCGTGTGGTTCCTGCATCACGACAACGCTCCCGCGCACATGGCTCTCAGAGTTTGCCAGTATTTGGCCTCAAATGAAGACGACTACCTTGACCCACACGCCCTATTCACCGGATTTAGCACCCTTCGACTTCTTCCTATTCCCCGGGATGAAAAGAGACTTGAGAGGGAAGCGTTTTGCGGATGTGGAAGACGTAAAACGCAATGTCATGAAAGCGCTAGTAGGTATCAATAAGGACGAATTTTAAAGGTGCTTCAAACACTGGAATGAACGTTTGGACAAGTGCATTAATGGTAATGGAGAGTACTTCGAAGGAGATTAAGGTTGTATTTGAAAACAATAAAGTATATGCTTTCTAGAAAGAAATTCCGGTTATTTTTGGGTCCCCCCTCGTATGTTGTGTTTTCAAGTAAACTACATGCTGGTAACTAGTTCCATCAGCGCCATTATAAAAAGCTGTCTACTATATAAACTGTTTTGTCTTATTGCAATTATGTTCTTGACTTTGAATTTAACCAACATGTAACATACAACTCAAAAATATGTTGTCATGGGTTAGCACTTCCACAGACTCCTTCATTCAGACCTGTTACAATTAATTACACAATAGCTCATGCAGGACCAAGTGTACTCAACAAGCACAACACTCATATTCAAAAACAAACAATTACATATGCTTTCTCAAAATTAAAAATATTCACAATGCACTTCCTACATGCAACTTACTTTCTTCCACGTCTCCAGAGGAACTTTGTAACTGCTTTGCATGGAAAGGGACCATACACAGTGACAGGGTCTTCAGCTTTATCACCCACAGAAATGTCCCACATTGCATAGCTTCCATCATTATGGGATGAAGCAAAACGTGTTCCTGATTTATGCCAACAAATGCTTTCCAGTTGCTGGTTACTAATGAAATTCTGTGGAACAGAAAGATAACTCAGAACAATATAAAAAAAAAAAAAAAAAGAAAAATGCACAAAGGTGTTTCTAACCACTGTCACACTGAAGGACTACCAAAAACCATACCATCCAAATATTACAAGGAAAAATGAAGTCATCCAGAATGAAAGTATGCACATAATTTAACTCAAGCTTTAATTTCTCACTTTCTTAATCATGTTTAGAACAGGACGATTCAAGCAAATATTTTCACAACAGAAATAATTTCAACTTGATAAGTTGCAGCAGAGACAGCAACAAAATCAGAAAGTGTGTGAGCTTTTGGTATCAGAGATTTCTTCATCTAATGGTGGAGAGAACAGGATTAAAAGTAACCATACTAATCAGGAATTAATTAGGGTCTCACCTAAGAGAGCTGATCAAGGAAGACCAGCAGCGCAAGATGAGAGAGAAATCAACAATGCATTGTTAGTTAAATAAAATATTTAAAAATGACGCTTTAATGAAAAGGATACACAGGAGATGCTGTCGCAGAGAAACACAAAAAGACTGTCATGTAAAGCTTTTGGCAAAACATGCCTTCATCAGAAGGACACACACACACACACACACACACACACACACACACACACACACACACACACAGAGAGAGAGAGAGAGAGAGAGAGAGAGAGAGAGAGAGAAACCTGACAAAATCACTGGCTGCCAAGGTCAGACTGCAAGCAGCGGCACATGACGGGAGAAGCAAATGGTGGTGATGGTGGTGGTGGTGGTGGTGGTGGTGGTGGTGGTGGTATGGAGGAGGCTGGGGCGGGGGATGGGGATGGTAAAGTGCTGCTTCTGGCACCACACAGGGACAAGGTGGGGAAATAGTAGGGCAGCTAGGTCAAACCTCCCAACTGCACCTAGCTGCCCTAACCTTTACCCACCTCATCCCTATATGCTCCCACAAAAAGCACTTCACCATCCCCCACCGCTACCCTGCTATCCCTCCCTCTCCCCACCCTGATCTCCTCCTTATCCCCACCGTCCAGTTTGGTTATCCCACCATGTGTTGCCACTTGCAGTCTGACCTAGGCAGCCAGACTGTGTGTGTGTGTGTGTGTGTGTGTGTGTGTGTGTGTGTGTGTGTGTGTGTGTGCGTGTGTGTGTGATGACTGCCTGTTTGGCTGAAAGGTTTGTTTCACAGTCTTTTTGTTGCACCTGTCCACGACTCAGCATCTCTGCTATATGGTGAGTCCTCTTGAAAATAGTCATTTTCCACTGTTGGAGATATAAAAACTGGAGATGCAGAAGTAACATGGGGAAGTAGGAAAGTCAGTGATATGAGCAAATCCAACTACAAATTGCAGCAGGGAGGAGACAGAAATCAACAACTACAGGAAGTAGGTATGGACCAGAAAATAGAAAAAAAAATCAATTATTTTAAAAACAAGCAGTTTAAGTTGTGGTTACAGCTGTTGGAGAACAAAAAGCATTGATGCCTCCAGCAAATTTCATTTTTGTGAAATAAGTAAAACTGGTCATACAAGCAGGGCGTAAGAAAATCTTGCTGTAAGGTATTTACGTGAGACACTGTTCCCTACGGATTGCGGACTACTGAGTAATATTAAAAGGATAATTCTAAACTCTGATGGGAATAGACTCTGAAGAATCAATTATTTTAGAAGAAGTGTAATTCAATGGAGTGAAGTACACCTTCAGTCACAGTTCTCAACAAGATCAAACATGTTAATTATATAAACTTTTACGTCATAAAGAAATTTCCTATTTCCAAAATACAGGACACTAAGTGGTTGGCATGAACTTCTCTCGAGCTGCAGAGCAAACTCAGTTCAGAAAGTTCTGAAGAACTAGTACTAGGAGGGCAAATTCAAATTGGGCACATGATGAAGCAAACAAAGGTCACAGCAGATCATGTTCTGCAACAGTGACTGTCACACCGGGCTTGATGCACATTACTACAGGCTCACAGAATCATTTCTCATGCAGTTTAGCAATATAAGTGAAATAATGGAGCCCCACACACTACAATCATGAAGCTGCAAACTCACAACGAAGATGCAGTGAGAGAATTGTACTTCCTCCCAGCGAACTTATCAATCTGCACAAAGCAGCAGAGGTCTCGAGAGAATTGGGCAGTGCACATGTATAAGCAATCATAGCAACAGCTACCATCAGCCTGCCTTGAAGACAGCCAGTTTGGTTGTCTAATTGCTATTGAATAGGTGTAGAAATATGGGACACAGCTCGCAAGTAATATCACAGTCTTCTTAGTATTAAGTACGTGAGAAGTTCAGAGAGAGTTTTGGTGCAAAACTGTATTAGATGAGAAACCACTTTGAAACATTTTTGCTCAAATGTGGCCATTAATTTGAAATAGCCCTAACAAACAAATGTTTTGCACCTTGGCGAGAGCCCTTTTATCTGATTGTATAAAATTTTAAAACAACAGTTTAAAATACATTCTTTCTTCTTCCAAATGAATAATCACAGCTTTATTGTACAGCAGCCACACTGCTTGTTTTCTTCTGCCTACATCCATACTGGTTGCCTTCCAATCTAGTACTGCTATGATGTTGCCTTGAGTGTATTGGATGATTTCTGATGCTACTTATACTCGCTCTTGGGCTCTGGCACTTAGAGACAATGGAGATGAGCGGACAGAAGTATAACGTACAGTATCCTTTTGCAGAACATGGATGAAGGACGAAAGGGAGTTGTTTACTTCACTGCTGTGCAAAGTAGACTTTTCTTCACTAAACCAGTATCTCAGGTTTTCACAGACAGAAACTTACTCTAAAGCAAATACTCAAATCCCTACAGGATCTTTACTTTCCCAACCTTTTCAAGTACATTCTTTTCACTTTGGTCTCCAACCTATTTTCTTCTGCCTCTTTTACATTCCAATTATCAGACCTTGATTCTTTTCATTTCTACTAGTTCCTTTCCTGCTTACTACATGGCCACTCATTTTCCTCTCATCTGCACTTCTGTTTGCAATGAGGCCTTCACTTATGTTTTGGTTCTGAATTACTTCCTCTGACACATACAATACTTTACGTTTTCAAATCATACATGTTGCCTGCATTCCACTGTTGATTTCTTCAAGCCCTGTCTTTTGTGTGCCCCCGACCCCAATTAATACAACTTCGGAATTTCTGGTTCCTTCGAGAAGGAAAGGAAAGAAGACCAGGTAGATGACTTGACAACATTCAGCAAGAAAGCTGCACAGGTTGTGTTACTGTGCTAAATGGCAAAAGGAATAGCGAAAATTTAACTAGTAAAATTGAATATGTGCGAGATTGTCAGTCTCAGCAACAGAATAATCAAATATGGCAGGATTTAGTGAAGCAAAACTGCTTGTATGTCCTTAAAAAAATTATTGTCAGTTTAATTTTACTACAAACATACTTTATCATTCAATGAAATAATGTTCACTTCTAAGCCCTTTTCACAGCTTAGCATTACACTCTTCCACTTCATGCAATAGTTCACAGCCTACAAACTGAACCAGTTGAAGAAAACATGAGTTTGAGTTATGATGGTCGTACAAAAATGAAGTTTGAGATATCTTTTACAGTTTTCCCGGAGGTAGTGTACCTTTTCTGTTCCTTGGGCAGGCCACATGCAACCATCTTACTGGTTAAGTTACAGTAGAACCTAAAGCTTAAAGCGAAATTCAAACCATATTGCAGCTTTCTTAGTCCCATGCACACAATGATCTTTTGAATGAAAGAACTGCTGTATACATGTAGTTATGTAATGTTTACATAAGGTGAGGCTGAATGCCCGTAAAGTATTTTATAAATTGCATTTTAACCATCACCAGCTTTTATGTCCCATTAGTCACCTATCAGTTTCAGTTAGTAATCATCATCCAGGATGTAGGATATAACAGGTTACTTGAAAGTATCCCATATTCCTTTGAAGCTGTTGTGAGGTGTTTGTACAATTTCACTGGATAATTTATATATTGTTCATAAAACGGGTAAATGACTAAAGGGACAAATAAGCTTCTGATGGATAAAATGCATTTTATAATAACATATAGTTATATCTGATAGTATCACACGCTTACCTGTTCTGCTCCTGGTGTTTTTCTGTTCCATAAAACCATTAACCCTCTATTGTAGCCAATTAAAATTTTGTCAGGATTTCCAGGCTGTTCAGCAATAGCTTCCACAGCACCAGGGTTTATCTTGTAATCTTCAGGAACGCTAATAAAATGAACTGCACTTAAATATTCACAAACATGGAATGAATTTGAGAAATATGCTAACATTTAAACAATGTTGTTTATAATATATTCCCACTGTAAAAAATGGTAAAAGAATAACATTAATGATTTATTCAATACAACTTGGCTCAATATTTGTGTGTCCATCACCAGAAATTTAATATCAGACTAGTCATGAAAGTTTGACAATTTTTATTGGTGCTGCCAGCAGTGGAGAAAATCAGCATTACTTTGAAGACATTCATTCATCTCAAAGTACTGGCAATATTTTCACGTGTGTTGCATCTGCTTTTGTATAAGCACTACTCACAGGCACATGGGCAAGGGTGCCAGCACTCCAAAACTGAGTCGGTGCTGCCTTTTCCTCTATCGCTTCTCTCCTCTCGGCAGTCCTAAATTTGGAGGGGGCGGGAGGGCCAAGGCATACCTCTTACGATACCCGAGTGCACAAAACAGTATAATGAATTGCTGTACTAGCAATGTATGACAGCTAACTGGAAAGTATCCTTGCTTATCATGTAGCATGGGAAGTAGTGAGAGGAATATATGGCATTCAGCTGCAACAAAGCTAAGATGTTGACATCAATCATAAAGCTGGAGCTGTCTACAGACCGAATGTGATGAAAGGAGTTGTGCATCAATAGTGTGCTTTGATTTTAAAGTTTATGAATGTGCTGACCAACACAAAGTGCTTCATTTTTAATGTCTGCTTCACAGCCTGTGCCATTTGGACCCTTCCTATCACCAGCTTTTCGGAACTGCACAGCTGGTAACCATCCCTACCAACATATCTTTCATTCCTGTAACTACCCTAGCCTCAACCTCTGCTAGACCTTGTCCTCCAACCACATGTAGTACCGTTCCCTGCTGTCCCTCCTGCACTACATATACGTTTCATTCCACCAATGCTACCCTAGTCTCTTCCCCTACTATGTGTGTCTCTTGACCCACCTTTAGCACTCTGCCTCCCCCACAGCACAGCCTCCTGAAAGGGCACCTAGTAGCAGCCCTTTCCTGTCCCCACTACACGGCACCTTCCCCGACTCCTACACTGCTATCCCTCCCCTTCATCACTCATTCTGTCTCCTTAAACACCACTACCCATCCCAGGTGATTGGTGCTCTCGTTGTTACTCTACCCATAACTTTCCATTATTTAACAATATGGAAAGGATGGATTGGTACTCACCACATGGAGTTGGTGCTGAGTCAGGGAGGCACAATCAAAGTACTGCTAGACATGTTCAGCTTTCACACTGCATGCTTCATCAGAACTAGAAAACACACATATTCACTCAAGTAAAACTCCCACACAAACGTCCACAATCATCTCCTGGTGCTAGGATGGATAGATACAATGTTATTCATGTAGTTAATGTCACACTAAGAGCAGAAATAATAAATAGAAGACTTCTGATTTTGAAAACATGTGAGGTATCTGTTTTGATACTGGTCTTCGAGACAGTGTAACAAAGAATACAACTTGAATTAAAGGTAGTAAATTCTCTATCACAGAGATGGTGTGGATATAGTTTATATTTTCTTTCTGTTATGTAACACAATTACACATGTTAAATCTCAACAAAACAATGAGGTGACAAAAGTCACAAGTTAGTGGTATGCATGTATACAGATGGCAGTAATATCACACACACAATGTACAAAAGGGCAGTGAATTGGCAGAGCTATCATTTGTACTCAGATGATTCAAGTGAAAATGCTTCCGACCTGATTATGTCCACATGACAGGAATTAACACACTTTGAATGCGGAATGGTAGTTGGATCGAGACGCATGGGACCATCCGTTTCAGAAATCATAAGGGAATTCAATATTCTGAGATTCACAGTGTCAACAGTGTTCAGAGAATAACGCATTTCAGCCATTACCTCTCACCCTGGTTTGTGTTTGGCTACTTCGAGACCAATTGCAGCCATTCACAGAGTTCTTGCTCCAAAAAAATGACGACACTGGGAAACACCTGTCCACGACTGGTTTGAAGAACATTTGGATGATTTGAGTGAATCAGCTGGCCACACAGGTTGTCCGAAATGAATCCCATCGAATATTTATGGGACATAGCCAAGAGCTCAGTTCGTGCACAAAATCCTGCACCAGCAATACTTTCACAATTATGGACAGCTATAGACACAGCATGGCTCAATATTTCTGCAAGGTACTTCCAAGAATTTGTTGAGTTCATTCCATACTGAGTTGCTGCATTATGCAGGGCAGAAGGAGATCTGGCACAAAATTAGGAGGTATCCCTTGAGCCCTCACCTTGTACCTCAGTTTGTGTGTCTGGACTGCTCCCCCAGGCTATTATGCCATGGTCAAATGGATTTCACATTACATCAATTTTAAGATGAAATTCATTCGACCACGGCATAGCAGCCTGGAACGCTTCATTAACTGTTAACATTTCCAGCCAAGAAAGTGTACATTTTACAAAGATTTATGTTACATTCTTTCAGTGTTTACTGAAAGCAAATGGAGAGGTTTTTTTTTTCAGTAATGTTTGGTTTATATTTATGGAACAGCCATAAAACACCATGATGATGCACCACGAGCATCTCTAAAGGCTCTTCCCAAGGGCGCAAGAAGAGTGAATCATACAGACCTGTAGCTAGTGCTATTGCGTCAGCAATGTAAGCAGTGATAAATCATATGACCACCACATTATCTGCCCATGTAATCACCACGATCATTATGCTGGAAATTCAGTGATATGTGGACACATTTAAAAACTTTAAATACACAACATTTTGATGTCATTCCACCACCCGCATCCCCACAATGGAGATCAGCTTAGTAATGTGTAGACAGTGAGTATGCATGGTCCTTATTCCAGTGGCCATTCTTTATCATCAATTGACCAGCCCAATTTTGTTAGCCTGGCACCACCTACAAATCAGTCCTTATGATAGATTGTGGATGATGGCATAGCCATTGTCGTTTTAAATTTCTTTTCCTACACAGTAAGGGTGCCACATCAAGGGCCCAATAGAAAATTTCCTTTGAGAAATATCTCTATCATTTATACTTGCTCCCTGCTCAAATCTAACAATTATTAACATTCCATTATCTGCAACTTACAACTTGATTGTATAAGTTCTGAGAGAAGATTTGCAGGGTTTTCTCCTTAGCCACAGCATCTGATGTCCTGCTTGTTCACTCCCTTATTTCCCATATTCTCCTCTCTAAAAAGAAGGGTGGTGGGGGGGGCAAATCGAGAAAACAAAAGCTCCAAAAATTAATGACTGATTTGCATTTTTATCTCTCTGTGCATATTGAGCCACACTGAATTTGGCAGTATTCACCTCTTTGTTGTTTACCAGTGAGTTAAAAGTCAAAACAGGAGGGACAAATATCTGAAGGAACCACAGATGTTAAAAGTGGAATATTTAATATCTTAAGAGCACGAAAAGCATTTCAGGCAACAATAAGAACATCCTTGAATACTTATAATTACCAACCTGTTTGTATAGGAAATAATCTGTAATAACACGACCACAGGGCAACATCACAATAAATATTTTATGTTAGTTAAAACATGCACAATTAAAAATGACAACAAACTCACTTCTGCATTACAATATCTTGATATATGATTGTATCTGACATTTGGAAAGTCTTCAGATTAAGGAGGTAAATATTTCCACCCTCGGTCCCCAATAGCAGATGTTCACCTGCAGTTTCAAGAGCAATTGCAGAAATCCTCTTCAGCCTGAAGAAAAAAGATCAGAAATAAAAATGTTAAAAACTATTTAGTTAAAACACACACACACACACACACACACACACACTCACTCACTCACTCACTCACTCACTCTCTCCACTATCTGAAACTAGGATCAGATATGGCATTGAGAAAAAAGTATTTAATTCTTTCTTATATAAAGGAGGAGACTACTTTCTAACTAAAAAATAATTTTCACTCATGTGACTCAAGACATGGGATGACAATTTTTTTGGCAGACATAAGACAGCTCAGTAACAGGGCAAGTAACCAAAATTACTGGTCCTGATCTGCTATGTGGTTTGCACTTTGACAGCTTGAATGCAATTCATTATATCCCAGCTTCTCAACATCAACAATTAACAGTTACATTCTAAATTTACATTTATGTAAATAAATCATTACAACTATCATTTTCAGTATCCTCGTTTGTCAAACTTTGCCAACAAGTTTTGTAACCATATAGTGTTCTACAGCCTTTATGATGATGTTGAATGGTATATCTGTACACGTACATAAGGCTGCTTCTTTATTTTTTATTTTGGTCATCTTTGTATACACACGTCATTTACCAATTATTGAAAACATTGTGAGGGACATTTTATCACATTACAAGAAGACCTGTCTCAAACTCTGGAACAATCCTAGGATCTGTTAAATTACCAACATGTGTCCAAGTGGATCCTAGAAACAACCAACAGGATTCAAGTCTAGACAGCAAGTCTAGAGGTGTACCCTTCCATTTTAAAGGATGGTCCACTACAGGGATCAGTACTGACATCCACAAAAATGAAATACTTGTAAATGGCACCAGCATACAGCATAACAAAGTCGATTCTTCCTTATGTCGTTGTTGTTGTTGTGGTCTTCACAAGTCCTGAGACTGGTTTGATGCAGCTCTCCATGCTACTCTATCCTGTGCAAGCTTCTTCATCTCCCAGTACCTACTGCAACCTACATCCTTCTGAATCTGCTTAGTGCATTCATCTCTTGGTCTCCCTCTACGATTTTTACCCTCCACGCTGCCCTCCAATGCTAAATTTGTGATCCCTCGATGCCTCAAAACATGTCCTACCAACCAATCACTTCTTCTAGTCAAGTTGTGCCACAAACTTCTCTTCTCTCCAATCCTATTCAATACCTCCTCATTAGTTACGTGATCTACCCACCTTATCTTCAGCATTCTTCTGTAGCACCACATTTCGAAAGCTTCTATTCTCTTCTTGTCCAAACTAGTTATCGTCCATGTTTCACATCCATACATGGCTACACTCCATACAAATACTTTCAGAAACGACTTCCTGACACTTAAATCTATACTCGATCTTAACAAATTTCTCTTCTTGAGAAACGCTTTCCTTGCCATTGCCAGTCTACATTTTATATCCTCCCTACTTCGACCACCCTCAGTTATTTTGCTCCCCAAATAGCAAAACTCCTTTACTACCTTAAGTGTCTCATTTCCTAATCTAATTCCCTCAGCATCACCCGACTTAATTTGACTACATTCCATTATCCTCGTTTTGCTTTTGTTGATGTTCATCTTATATCCTCCTTTCAAGACACTGTCCATTCCGTTCAACTGCTCTTCCAAGTCCTTTGCTGTCTCTGACAGAATTACAATGTCATCGGCGAACCTCAAAGTTTTTACTTCTTCTCCATGAATTTTAATACCTACTCCGAATTTTTCTTTTGCTTCCTTTACTGCTTGCTCAATATACATTGGATAACATCGGGGAAAGGCTACAACCCTGTCTCACTCCCTTCCCAACCACTGCTTCCCTTTCATGCCCCTCGACTCTTATAACTGCCACCTGGTTTCTGTACAAATTGTAAATAGCCTTTCGCTCCCTGTATTTTACCCCTGCCACCTTCAGAATTTGAAAGAGAGTATTCCAGTCAACATTGTCAAAAGCTTTCTCTAAGTCTACAAATGCTAGAAACGTAGGTTTGCCTTTTCTTAATCTTTCTTCTAAGGTAAGTCGTAAGGTCAGTATTTCCTCACGTGTTCCAGCATTTCTACGGAATCTAAACTGATCTTCCCCGAGGTTGGCTTCTACCAGTTTTTCCATTTGTCTGTAAAGAATTCGCGTTAGTATTTTGCAGCTGTGACTTATTAAACTGATAGTTCGGTAATTTTCACATCTGTCAACACCTGCTTTCTTTGGGACTGGAATTATTATATTCTTCTTGAAGTCTGAGGGTATTTCGCCTGTCTCATACATCGTGCTCACCAGATGGTAGAGTTTTGTCATGACTGGCTCTCCCGAGGCCATCAGTAGTTCTAATGGAATGTTGTCTACTCCCGGGGCCTTGTTTCGACTCAGGTCTTTCAGTGCTCTGTCAAACAAGATGTCATTAAGCCATCAAAAAACTGTTACCAACAGTGCTCGATTCCTGTCCATGTAGTCAGCTCACAGTAATAAACCAAGAATGTTTCGTGACCTGAGGCGAGTTTCAAGTTCCGCCCTCTCTGAAGACAGGAATTTGTTAACTGTGGGACTAAATAATGTGTCATCAGCAAAAAAGAAAAAAAATCTATTTGGAATTCAACAATTCATGACGTTTCTTCATCCATTTCAGGCTCTATGGTTTCACACCATTAATAGGATGAACTTCACAGTATTTCGTGGTAAGACTCTCCATTAAAATAAGAGTGATCAGTCTGCAAGGATGTAAGGAAGATAATAATTTAACATTTCATTACGATTTGGTCCTTACAGAAACAGCACAAGCTTGGAGAAGGATATGGAAGGAAACTGGTTGTGGTCTTCTCAAGCTAATCATCCTGACCATTTGCCTCAAGTGATTTAGGGTAACCACAGAAAAATTTCGTTGGGCGGACAGTTGACTGAACCACCATCCTCCCCGGACTTATCACCTACTTTCCTGTTCTGCCAAGTTGTGAGCAATAAGTAATATCCTGTTGTTCACCCCTGCCTCGGGGCAGCAGGCTTTTCAGTAACTGCAGGGGCAACAGCCTTGCCATGCTGGTAATATGAGCAGCTGGAAGCAAGGGGAAACTACAGCCACTATTTTTCTCAATGGCATGCAGCTGTTTTGTAAAGTTAAATGATAATGGCATCACCACCTCCTGGATAAAATATGGCAGGAGTAAAATAGTCCCCATTCGGCTCTCCGGGTGGAGACTATTCAGAATGATATAGTCATCTGGAAAAACTTAACTGACACTGTATGGGATAGTGTCTGGAACGTTAGACCCTTAATCAGGTAGTGAGTCAGAAAATTTAAAAAGAGAAATGGTTAGGTTGAAGTTGGATACAGTGGAAATCAGTGAAGTGCAGTGGCAGGATGAACAAGACTTCTGGTCGAGTCAGTGACAGGGTTGTCAACACACCATCAGATAGAAATGATGCAGGAATAAGCCTAATAATGAACATGCAGGTGTAAGCTTAGTAATAACAAAGAACTTCAGAATGCAGGTATGCTACTACGTATGTAAGAGTGACTGCATTACATAGCCTAGGTAGACACAAAGCCAACACCTCTACCACAGTAGTACAAATTAGTGTATCAACTAGTTCTGCAGATGAAGAGATTGAAAGAATGTATGATGAGGTAAAGGAAATTATTCAGGTAGTTAATGGAGAGGAAAATTTGATTATGATGGGTGACTGAAATTTGATAGTGGGAAAAGGAAGAGAAGGCAAAATAGTAGGAGAACATGGACTGGGGGAAAGGAATGTAAACTGCCTTGCACAATTTTGCACAGAGCGTAATTTAATCATTGATAACATATTATTTAAGTATCTTGTGCAAAGGCTATATATGTAGAAAATACTTGGAGATAATGATTGTTTTCAGATTATACAGGACGGTCAATAACAGTCTGAAAAACTTGTAAGGGTGCTGCAGGATCTGTTGTCTTGAGAAATGACTGTTAAAAAAAATATTTTGCACTATTTCTGAGTCAATTATCATTGAACTTGGCCACTGTGCATGCAAATTCAAGTGGCCCAACAGAGGCAGTGTCATCAAATGTGTTCTTTGTTTGATTTCCTAAAGAATGGCACAATATGTCCTATTTCTTCTTAATTTCCTTTCAGCACAACCTTCCTTCCAACACCCTTACATGTTTTTCAGACCACACTTTTCTGACAGCACTTTATAGTGGTAGGGCACAGGTTTCAAAACCATAGTTTGAAATGTAAGACATTTTTAGGGGTAGATGTTGACCATGACCATAATTCATCTTTATGAACAGTAAGTTAAAGCTAAAGAATTTGCAAAACAGTAGAATATTTAGGAGATGGGATCAGGATAAGTAGAAAGGACCAGAGGTTGTTGAGAGTTCAAGAATGAGCATTAAGAAACATTTGACTGGAACAGGGGAAAGGAATACAGTAGAAGAAGAATGGGTAGGTTTGAGAGATGAAATAGTGAAGGCAGAAGAGCAAAGTAAGTATAAGGACAAGGCCTTGTAGAAATGTTTGGATAACACACAAGATATTGAATTCAAATTGGGAAAAATAAAAAACGAGGCCAAAATGAACACAGACATATAAAAAATAAAACTGGTAGAAATTGTAAAATGGCTAAGCAGGAAAGGCTAGAGGACATTAAGGCTGTAGAAGCATTTATAGCATGGTAAAGACACATGCCGCCTACAGGAAATTTAAAGGGATCTTTAAAGAAAAAAGTTGCAGCTGAATTCCTATCAAGAACTCAGACAGCAAGCCAGTATCAAGCAAGGAAAAGCTGAAAAGCAGAATGAATATAAAGAGGGATTCTATGATAGAAATGAACTTTAAGACAATGTTATGCAAAAGGAAGAGGAAATTGTTGAATATAAGATAAAATAGTGAAAGAAGAATTTATTAGTTTTGTTTTGCTTTAGGGTACAAAAACAACTAGTGTCATATGCACTGCAGTCACAAACATAGAACATGAAGAAAAAAAAGGTTACAACTGACTACACATTTACCCCAATCGATGGAAGGAAAGACAGCGAGAAGCAGGGGCTCGGAGAAAATTCCATAAAATACACCATAGAGAAATGGAGGTTCTGAACTAAAGATTAAATGTCTTACACTATATTGGTACAACGGATAAAAAGTAAAATGCAGTCAACAGACCACACACTGTTTGCTAAAACAGCTGGTAATTCAGATGGCAAACATAATTGAGAACATAAGTGGTTATAAAAAGGGCATTCTGTTGGGAAGTGGTGAGCCACTGAAGGTCCAGGCCAATGAGCACAAAGTGGTGGGGGAGCACCACTGAACAAATGGCAATGGCTAAAAAGACTGTGCCCAGTACGTAACCTAACTAAAATTAGGGCCGAGAGGTGGTCAGCCAAGCCGCTGGGAGAGGCTTAGTTCCCTGGAGCTAGTTCCTACGAAGCGAGGACCAGTGGTTATGCCGCAGTGACACCACCTGCTGACAGATGGCAACACAGATCGCCTGAGAGCGTGGCAGAACTAATGGGCAAAATATGAGGACTGTAGCCTCGGCTGCAGTTTCAGCAGCCTTGTTTCCCGTCAGACTGATGTGACCAGGAACCCACAAATATCACAGTGGCTCCATCAAGAGTGAGCAAGTGACAGCTTTCCTGGACCTGTTGCACTAAGGCATGGATGGTATACAGCACACAGACGAATGAAGGGCACAGAAAGTTGGAGCAGATAACACATTTGAAAATCCTGCATTGCTGGTTATACAGTGTGGCCTGATACATGGCGAAGAGCTTGGCTGTAAATACTGAGCAGTGTTCCAGAAGCCGATATCAAAAACTGTCTGTGCCAATGACGAAGGCACACCCAATACCGCGGTCAGCCAGAGAGCCATAAGTGTACACAAAGGTAGTATTGCAAAGTTTTGTGCGAAGATCGTGAAACTTACAGCAATAGAGCAAGCTGGAGTAGTGACCTTAGGAAGCAGATGAAGGCCAGGGCGAACAAGGTGCCGCAGCATGAAGCCAAGGTGGTGAATGGTTCAACACATCAGGAAAGTGGCAGTAGCGTGAAGTTAAGCTGCTGGAGCAACAGTTGGAAGCAATTCCAGGAGGTAACAGAAGATGGACGTGACCCCTACTGGCGATCAAAGGAGACATCGAAGGAGGAGGCATAGGATGAATTACCAGGTATGGCAGACTCATGTCATGCATACCTGCCGAGGAGAAAAATCGTGGCAATATGACAGCAGTAGTATGGCACCTTCTGCACACAGACTCTCAACTGGGCTAGTGTAAAAGGTGACAGCGGCCAAACAGACGCCTCGATGGTGGATAGTATTGAGATGGTGTAAGAGGGACGGATGTGCAGATGCATAAATGAAACACCTGTAGTCTAATTTTGAACAGACAAGGGACCGGTAGAAACGGACGAGGGTAGTCCGGTCAGCTCCCCAGGTAGTACTGCTGAGGACACTGAGGGACTGCGTATAGTGGGCGGTCAGGTAAGACATGATGGAGAACCAAGGAAGCTTCCTGTTGAGCATGAGCTCCAGAAGTCATCTAGTTTCAACAAAAGGAAGAGCAACAGGCCCAAGATGTAAAGACGGTAGAAGAAACCAATTCCTGCCAGAAATTCATACAAACCGTTGTGTCAGCGGAAACGCGAAAGCTATTGTCTATACTCCATGAGTAAAGACGATTGAGACATCACTGAAGACGTCGCTTAAGGAGACAAGCCCAGGAGAACTGTAATAGGCAATAAATCGCAAACGAAATGGGTGCCGGAGATGCGCGGTGGGAGACAGGACATTACAGAGTTAATTGCGATAGGAAAGAGGATGACACTCAGGACGGAACCCTGAGGCACACCGTTTTCCTGGATAAAGGCGTCCAACAAGGTAGAGCCCACATGATGATGATGATGATGATGATGATAGAGGTTCCATACTCCGAGGAGCGTAGGGGACGATGCAGAAGACCCGCACTGCTGTACTAGGCAAGGACCTAGTGGAAGTGGTTTGCCATTGCCTTCCTCCGACCGTAATGGGGATGAATGACGACGACGATGATGATGATGATGATGATGACGAAGACGACACAACAACACCCAGTCATCTCGAGGCAGGAAAAATCCCTGACACCACCGGGAATCGAACCCGGGACCCCATACGTGGGAAGAGCGAACACTACCGCAAGACCCCATGTACCTCGAAAACTCTGTTTTTTAAAAATTCCTGAAGGAAATGGGGCAATCTGCGACGGAAGCCCCACACAGAGTGTACAGAGGGATCAGTCCTCCAGCAGGTGTCACAGGCTTTCTCCATATCGAAAAACACAGCCACAGTCTCGAATTTCCACAGAAAACAGTTCATGACACGAATGAACAAAGTGGAGAGATCATCAACTCCAGAAAGGAGTACTCAACTCCACACTGTGCAGTGGTTAGTAAATTGTGAGACTTTAACCACCAGACCAGACAGGCATGAATCATACATTCCATCACCTTGCAAACACAGCTGGTGAGAGAGATGGGGGCAGTAGCTAGAAAGAAGGTGTTTGTCCTTACTGGGCTGAAGTATGGGTATGAAAGTGGCTTCATGCCAGCATCTGGGAAATGTTCCCTCTGCCCAGATGCGACTGTATGAACGAAGCAGAAAGTGTAGGCCCGCAAGAGAAAGGTTCTGCAACATCTGAATGTGAACACTGTCTGGCCCTGGAGCGAAGGATCGGGATGAAGTATGAGCATGATCTAGAAACCGCAGAGTAAACATGACATTGTAACATTCACAATTCTGAGAGGAGAAGGGTATCATCCGATTCTCCTCCACTCGTTTTTGAGGGAGCAAGACAGGGCGATAGTGGGTGGAGCTCGAAATCTCTGCAAATAGCTGGCCAAGGTACTGACCTGCCTACACTGTGAAGCTTTCTATGTGGGAATGACCAGCAACAAACTGTCTATTTGCATGAATGGACACAGGCAGACAGTGTTTGTTGGTAATGAGGATCACCCTGTGGCTAAACATGCCTTGGTGCACGGCCAGCACATCTTTGCACAGTGTTACACCGTTCGGGTTATCTGGATACTTCCCACTAACACCAACCTGTCAGAACTCCGGAGATGGGAACTTGCCCTTTAGTATATCCTCTCTTCTCATTACCCACCAGGCCTCAACCTCCGCTAATTTCAAGTTGCTGCCGCTCATACCTCACCTGTCATTCAACAACATCTTTGCCTCTGTACTTCCGCCTCGAATGACATCTCTGCCCAAACTCTTTGCCTTTACAAATGTCTGCTTGTGTCTGTGTACATGCGGATGGACATGTGTGTGTGTGTGTGTGTGTGTGTGTGTGTGTGTGTGTGTGTGTGTGTGTGTGTGTGTGTGTGTGTACGCGCGCGCGCGTGTATACCTGTTCTTTTTCCCCCTAAGGTAAGTCTTTCCGCTCCCGGGACTGGAATGACTTCTTACCCTCTCCCTTAAAACCCACATCCTTTCGTATTTCCCTCTCCTTCCCTCTGTCCTGATGAAGCAACCGTTGGTTGTGAAAGCTTGAATTTTGTGTGTATGTTTGTGTGTCTATCAACATGCCAGCGCTTTCGTTTGGTAAGTTACATCATCTTTGGTTTTAGATGTATTTTTCCCACGTGGAATGTTTCCCTATATTATATTCATACCATCAATTTACCCAACAATTACGTTTGTTATTGTCACTGTTGCATTTCGAAATCTGTTCTGTCATCTACTTTCTCTTTCTGTTTTTGCAAGTAGTTTCACTTTGTATTCACCATCTCCTTTTTAACGTAATCTACCATACAATTTTATCCCGCCTATATATATATATATACACAACTCAATAATGCGTAACCCACTTCCAAACCACAATTTTTTTTTTTTTTTTTTTTTAATTTTTTCCCGCTTTCAACACTACCGCTGCTATAAAATCCACCGTTTCCAGCTCACAAACAGTTCCTTTCACCTATTAAACAACCATTTCGGATAGTTCTAACAACTTTCGCTTTGTTTCCATTTCTGTTTTTCCCACATCACTGATCATTTTTAGATGCTTCCCACAGGTTTTAACGTCATTATTTCTTTGTCAGACAATTGTTAGCCTCTTTTTCACAATCTGCCACCACAAAACCACTCCTTTTAATACATTTACACGCAGTGTTTTCGAAATTTTCCCAAATTTCTCCACCCTTTAACGTGTTTTGGCAGCAACACAACCACCTAACCTTTGTGCACATCGTTGTTTACCAATCCAAGTTCACCAAAGGACCAACATAGCTCAGTTTTAACCAACACTTTTTCGCCTTTTTTCACACCAGATCTCCAGTTGCTTTCTAGTTCACCTTTATCTCTCCCCATATATTTTTATTTTCATTTTCATTTCAGCCTCATGTCACCCTTTCCACCTTCTAATACCATGTCAACCTCACACCATCCCTAAAACGACCCCATTAAGTTTTATTTACATTCCCTTCGCAAACATGCCTTCACCCTGGCCAGATTACGCTCCCATATTTTATTTACTCAGGCTTGTCTGACATTTGGCATTACCCCCAAAGGCCTCACACTTAAAGTTCCCACCTCTGGCTGCAACCCTTCTTTCCATCAGTCCCTATACCAGTTCCAAACTGAACAATCCATTGCCCTCACCCACCTAATCCTTCACCTACACATCAACTCAGCCAATGAACACACCCGTCAACTCTTATCCTTAATAAAAGTCCTCAATCTTTCCTCTCCCACATCCACACCGGCTGTTCAGAGCATCCTCCTACAGGCCAACCGCAAATTAGAACAGCATGGCACCCTCCACCTCAAAAAACTATCCAATCTCCTGGTTTCCCAGTTCCAGAAAGGCAACTCACTCACCCTTAACAACCTTTCCAGCAAACCTCAACCTCCTCTCATTGCCCACAAACCCAGTCTCTCCCATCTACTCAATCTCCCACTTCCAGCTCCACTCCCTCCAAAACCTCAAAATTCCAATCAACACAATCTGGAACCACAACACCCTAATTCAGTAGTTAACCTTTCCTCCAAACCTCTCCCCCAATCCGAAACCTCTGTCCTATCCAAAGGCCTCACCTTCAGCCCTACTCCCAGATTCAACCAAACAGCCCTCATCAAAGATTTACTGTCCTACACTCGTACTCTCTGCTGGAAATATCACTTTGCCACAAAGAAAAATGATCCTAATCCTACCCCTAATGATCCAACACCTCCAGACACTATCCAAATTGAACCCTGCCTGGAACAGTTCCGTCCTCCGTCACAGTGGGACCCACCTCCTCTTCCTCAAAATCACCCTCTCCAAACCTTCCAGGAATTTCTCACTTCCAGCCTTGCCTCTCAATCCTTCTTAAAAAACCTTAATCCTACTCCCAACATCACCACTGCTGAAGCCCAGGCTATCCGTGATCTGAAGGCTGACCGATCCATCGTCATTCTTCCGGCAGACAAGGGTTCCACAACCGTGGTACTTGATCGTCGGGAATATGTGGCTGAGGGACTGCGTCAGCTTTCAGACAACACCACATACAAAGTTTGCCAAGGTAATCACATTCCTGATGTCCAGGCGGAGCTTCAAGGAATCCTCAGAACCTTAGGCCCCCTACAAAACCTTTCACCTGACTCCATCAACCTCCTGACCCCACCGACACCCCGCACCCCTACCTTCTACCTACTTCCTAAAATTCACAAACCCAATCATCCTGGCCGCCCCATTGTAGCTGGTTACCAAGCCCCCACAGAACGTATCTCTGCCTACGTAGATCAACACCTTCAACCCATTACATGCAGTCTCCCACCCTTCATCAAAGACACCAACCACTTTCACGAACGCCTGGAAGCCTTACTCGATCTGTTACCCCCGGAAATCATCCTTGTAACCATTGATGCCACTTCCTTATACACAAATACTCCGCACGTCTAGGGCCTCGCTGTGATGGAGCGCTTCCTTCCACTCCGATCATCTGCCACCCTACCTAAAACCTCTTTCCTCATTACCTTAGCCAGCTTCATCCTGACTCACAACTTCTTCATTTTCGAAGGCCAGACATACCAACAATTAAAGGGAACAGCCATGGGTACCAGGATGGCCCCCTCGTACGTCATCCTATTTATGGGTCACTTAGAGGAAGCCTTCTTGGTTACCAAGGCCTGCAAACCCCCAGTTTGGTACAGATTTATTGATGACATTTTCATGATCTGGACTCACAGTGAAGAATTACTCTAGATTTTCCTCTCCAACCTCAACTCCTTTGGTTCCATCAGATTCACCTGGTCCTACTCCAAATCCCATGCCACTTTCCTTGACGTTGACCTCCATCTGTCCAATGGCCAGCTTCACACATCCGTCCACATCAAGCCCACAACAAGCAACAGTACCTCCATTATGACAGCTGCCACCATTCAGCATGAAACGGTCCCTTCCCTACAGCCTAGGTCTTCGTGGCAAACGAATCTGCTTCAGTCTGGAATCCCTGAACCATTACACCAACAACCTGAAAATAGCTTTCGCATCCCGCAACTACCCTCCCGACCTGGTACAGAAGCAAATTACCAGAGCCACTTCCTCATCCCCTCAATCCCGGAACCTCCCCAAAAGCGCCCCACTTGTGACAGGATACTTTCCGGGACTGGATCAGACTCTGAATGTGTCTCTCCAGCAGGGATACGACTTCCTCAAATCCTGCCCTGAAATGAGATCCATCCTTCATGAAATCCCCTCCACTCCACCAAGAATGTCTTTCCGCCGTCCACCTAACCTTCGTAACCTCTACATCTACATCTATCTACATCTACATCAATATTCCACAAACCACCTGACTGTGTGCGGCGGAGGGTACCCTGAGTACCTCTATCGGTTCTCCCTTCTATTCCAGTCTCGTATTGTTCGTGGAAAGAAGGATTGTCGGTATGCCTCTGTGTGGGCTCTAATCTCTCTGATTTTATCCTCATGGTCTCTTCGTGAGATATACGTAGGAGGGAGCTATATACTGCTTGAGTGGGCGAACAAGCGCACTGTAACCTGCTTCCTTTGTTTTCGGATTGCATTTCCTTAGGATTCTTCCAATGAATCTCAGTCTGGCATCTGCTTTACCGACGATCAACTTAATATGATCATTCCATTTTAAATCACTCCTAATGCGTACTCCCAGATAATTTATGGAATTAACTGCTTCCAGTTGCTGACCTGCTATTTTGTAGCTAAATGATAAGGGATCTATCTTTCTATGTATTCGCAGCACATTACACTTGTCTACATTGCGATTCAATTGCCACTGCCTGCACCATGCGTCAATTCACTGCAGATCCTCCTGTATTTCAGTACAATTTTCCATTGCTACAACCTCTCGATACACCACAGCATCATCTGCAAAAAGCCTCAGTGAACTTCCGATGTCATCCACAAGGTCATTTATGTATATTGTGAATAGCAACGGTCCTATGACACTCCCCTGCGGCACACCTGAAATCCCTCTCACTTCGGAAGACTTCTCTCCATTGAAAATGACATGCTGCGTTCCATCCTCTTGGTTCCTCCCTATGAAATCCCCAAACCACCTTCCCTACCCTCTGGCTCCGACCCTTGTAACCGCCACCGGTGTAAAACCTGTCCCATGCACCCTCCCACCACCACCTACTCCAGTCCTGTAACCCGGAAGGTGTACACGATCAAAGGCAGAGCCACGTCTGAAAGCACCCACGTGATTTACCAACTGACCTGCCTACACTGTGAAGCTTTCTATGTGGGAATGACCAGCAACAAACTGTACATTCGCATGAATGGACACAGGCAGACAGTGTTTGTTGGTAATGAGGATCACCCTGTGGCTAAACATGCCTTGGTGCACAGTCAGCACATCTTGGCACAGTGTTACACCGTCCGGGTTGTCTGGATACTTCCCACTTACACCAACCGCAGATGGGAACTTGCCCTTCAGTATATCCTCTCTTCTCTTCTCGTTACCCACCGGGCCTCAACCTCCGCTAATTTCAAGTTACCACCACTCATACCTCACCTCTCATTCAACAACAACTTTGCCTCTGTACTTCCACCTCGACTGACATCTCTGCCCAAACTGGGAGGTGGGTGGGTGCATGGGACAAGTTTTACACGGGGGGGGGGGGGGGGGGGGGGGGGGTTTACAAGGCTAAGAGCCGGAGGGTAGGGAACGTGGTTTGAGGATTTCATAGGGATGAACCAAGAGGTTACGAAGGTTAGGTGGACGACAGAAAGACACTCTTGGTGGAGTGGGGAGGATTTCATGAAGGATGGATCTCATTTCAGGGCAGGATTTGAGGAAGTCGTATCCCTGCTGGAGAGACACATTCAGAGTCTGATCCAGTCCCAGAAAGTATCCTGTCACAAGTGGGGCACTTTTAGGGTTCTTCTGTGGGAGGTTCTGGGTTTGAGGGGATGAGGAAGTGGCTCTTGTAATTTGCTTCTGTACCAGGTCGGGAGGGTAGCTGCGAGATGCGAAAGCTGTTTTCAGGTTGTTGGTGTAATGGTTCAGGGATTCCGGACTGGAGCAGATTCGTTTGCCACGAAGACCTAGGCTGTAGGGAAGGGACCGTTTCATGCTGAATGGTGGCAGCTGTCATAATGGAGGTACTGTTGCTTGTTGTGGGCTTGATGTGGACGGATGTGTGAAGCTGGCCATTGGACAGATGGAGGTCAACGTCAAGGAAAGTGGCATGGGATTTGGAGTAGGACCAGGTGAATCTGATGGAACCAAAGGAGTTGAGGTTGGAGAGGAAAATCTAGAGTAATTCTTCACTGTGAGTCCAGATCATGAAAATGTCATCAATAAATCTGTACCAAACTGGGGGTTTGCAGGCCTGGGTAACCAAGAAGGCTTCCTCTAAGTGACCCATAAATAGGATGACGTACGAGGGGGCCATCCTGGTACCCATGGCTGTTCCCTTTAATTGTTGGTATGTCTGGCCTTCGAAAGTGAAGAAGTTGTGAGTCAGGATGAAGCTGGCTAAGGTAATGAGGAAAGAGGTTTTAGGTAGGGTGGCAGATGATCGGAGTGGAAGGAAGCGCTCCATCACAGCGAGGCCCTGGACGTGCGGAGTATTTGTGTATAAGGAAGTGGCATCAATGGCTACAAGGATGGTTTCCGGGGGTAACAGATCGAGTAAGGCTTCCAGGCGTTCGTGAAAGTGGTTGGTTTCTTTGATGAAGGATGGGAGACTGCATGTAATGGGATGAAGGTGTTGATCTACGTAGGCAGAGATACGTTCTGTGGGAGCTTGGTAACCAGCTACAATGGGGCGGCCAGGATGATTGGGTTTGTGAATTTTAGGAAGTAGGTAGAATGTAGGGGTGCGGGGTGTCGGTGGGGTCAGGAGGTTGATGGAGTCAGGTGAAAGGTTTTGTAGGGGGCCTAAGGTTCTGAGGATTCCTTGAATCCGCCTGGACATCAGGAATGTGATTACCTTGGCAAACTTTGTATGTGGTGTTGTCTGAAAGCTGACGCAGTCCCTCAGCCACATATTCCTGACGATCAAGTACCACGGTCGTGGAACCCTTGTCTGCCGGAAGAATGACGATGGATCGGTCAGCCTTCAGATCACGGATAGCCTGGGCTTCAGCAGTGGTGATGTTGGGAGTAGGATTAAGGTTTTTTAAGAAGGATTGAGAGGCAAGGCTGGAAGTGAGAAATTCCTGGAAGGTTTGGAGAGGGTGATTTTGAGGAAGAGGAGGTGGGTCCCACTGTGACGGAGGACGGAACTGTTCCAGGCAGGGTTCAATTTGGATAGTGTCTGGAGGTGTTGGATCATTAGGGGTAGGATTAGGATCATTTTTCTTTGTGGCAAAGTGATATTTCCAGCAGAGAGTACGAGTGTAGGACAGTAAATCTTTGATGAGGGCTGTTTGGTTGAATCTGGGAGTAGGGCTGAAGGTGAGGCCTTTGGACAGGACAGAGGTTTCGGATTGGGAGAGAGGTTTGGAGGAAAGGTAAGTCTTTCCGCTCCCGGGATTGGAATGACTCCTTACCCTCTCCCTTAAAACCCACATCCTTTCGTCTTTCCCTCTCCTTCCCTCTTTCCTGATGAGGCAACAGTTTGTTGCGAAAGCTTTAATTTTGTGTGTATACATCTTCAACTTTTGTGTGTATGTTTGTGTGTCTATCGACCTGCCAGCACTTTCGTTCGGTAAGTCACATCATCTGTGTTTATATATACACACACACACACAAATCAGTTGGTTTTACTGAGAAATTCATCAATGGAGTTGAAGGAGTTGGCCACCAATAAATCCTTTAGGCTTCTCTTAAACTGAATTTGGCAGCTGGCAAGTTATTGAAAGTGTGTGTTCCTGAATAATGCACACCTTTTTGTACAAGACTAAGTGACTTTAAATCCTTGTGAAGATTATTCTTATTTCTAGTATTGATTCCATGATTTGAGCTGTTGGTTTGAAAAAGTAATATATTTTTAATGACAAATTTCACTAAGGAATAAATATATTGGGAAGCGGTAGTTAGTATCCCTAGTTCCCTAAACAGGCTTCTGCAAGATGTTCTTGAGTTCACACCACATATAATTCTTACTGAACGTTTTTGTGCCTGGAAAACTTTAGCTTGGCTTGATGAATTACCCCAAAAATAATCCCATACGACATTATGGACTGAAAGTAAGCATGCCAGGTTTTTCATTTTTATATCCTCTTTATCCAACAGGATTCACATTGCAAATAGAGATTTGTTCAGATGCTTCAGCAGCTCTACGGTGTGCTCCTCCCAGTTGAATTAATCATCATGCTGTAATCCCAATAATTTAACACTGTCCACTTCTTCTATCTGCTTATCATATGTTAGGCATATACTCATGGGACACCCCTTACAAGTTCTGAACTGCATGCAGCGTTTTTTCAAAGTTTAGTGACAAAGAATTGGCTAGGAACCAGTGATTAATGGCCACAAATATTTTATCAGCCGATATTTGTACGACTACACTCGATTTGGTATTTATTGCAATGTTTGTTATCATCGGCAAACAAAACAAACTTGGTATCTGGTAATGTTACTGATGAAAGGTCATTGATACACACAAGAAAAAGTAAGGGCCCTAAGGTGGAACCTTGTGGGACCCCACCTGTAATTAGTTCCCAGTTGGATGCCTGACAGCTTAATACATGTCTCTTTCCTAATAACACCCTTTGTTTCCTGCCAGAGATATAAGATTTGAACCATTTTGCACCATTTCCTGTTACACCATAATATCCTAATTTACTTAAAAGGATATTGTGATTTACACAGTCAAATGCCTTTGACAGATCACAAAATATACCAGTTGCCTGGAAGTTTTTGTCTAATGAATTAAGCACATTTTCACTATAAGTGTAGATAGCCTCCTTAATATCAGAACCCTTAAGAAATCCGAACTGTGACTTCGACAGTATGTTATTTGAGATAAGATGGTTATAAAGCTGATTGTACATTGCTTTTTCTAAAATTTTTGAGAATGCTGGAAAAAAGTGAAATTGGATGGAAATTTGATGCTATTTCTTTATCTCCCTTCTTAAACAGTGGCTTAACTTCAGCATATTTCAACCATCCAGGAAATATTCCACTGATGAAGGACTGGTTACACAGATAGCTTAATACGTTACTTAACTCAGAGTCACATTCTTTAATTAACTTTGTTGATATTTCATCATACCCACTAGATGTTTTCGATTTTAAAGATTTTATGATGGACATTACTTCTGCCAGGGTAGTGAGAGTCAAATTCATATTATGGATGTTACTTGAAATGTCTGGTCTGAGGTATCCCATGGCAGCATCTACAGAACCGGACAACCCCATCTTTTCAGTAACAGTTGTAAAATGTTTGTTAAAAAGTTCTGCAGCACCATAAACATCTGTCACCAATGTATCATTTACTCTTCATACTATTTGTCTTCTTCATGTCTCCTCCTGCACCATATCCCATATTATCTTTATTTTGTTATCTGATATGACTGTCTTTTCCTTGTAACATATTTGCTTTGATGTCCATATTACAGTCTTTAATACTCTGCAGTATTTCTTGTAATGTGCTATAGCATCAACATCAGAACTGTTTCAGATTGACAGGTACAGTTTTATTTTTGTTTTACAAAACACCTCTATTCCTTGAGTAATGCATGGCCTCTTTGTAGACTTTGCTCTAACCTTTGTTTCTTTTTGGGGGAAAACCATGTTCAAATAAGGTAAGCACTTAATAAAGTTATAAAGTTGTTATATTTTCGATTCATGCCATGAGCACTGCAAACATCACTCCAGTGTATGTTTCTGAGGAGTGTCCTAAAATAATCAATTTTTGGCTTATTGATTACTCTCTTGGCTTCTGATTCAAAAGATTTTATATCCTTTTCAGTATTAACATTTAGCAGAAGGTCATGGTCAGAGACGGGAAATTAATAAAGGCACAAATAACAGACAGAATTAGAAAACATAGAAAAAATTCAAAGATTGGTTTGGGCTCCACAGTGTTTTACGAGACATCATCCTGTTGGAGGTGGTATTACATTGCCTTCCTCCAACCTTACAACTGACGTAGCCAGCCAGCTATCGGGTGACACAAAGTTTAACATCTACTTCGAACCACGTTGCAACTATGCTTTTTTCCACATCAACTAGCATGCCAGACGTTAAAGTATGATATGTGACAGATAAAAATTCTAGAACTGGCAGGGAAATCAAATGCCAGATCTCTGGATCCGTAATCTGGCTCTTTACGACTGAGCCACCTAATTTGCAGAAGAGGCAGTTAAAAGGTCAGAGGTAAGGAAAAAGACAGGAAAGCAAACTACAGGCAAAAAAATGTGGTAAACAACAACTGGTGCAAAAAGTGGAGAGGGGAGCAGGACAGGATAGTAAACCATAAAAAATAAAAGAAAGCTGTGGGAAAAGTGTTAATAAAGTAAGTTGAAACGGGAGAAGGCTAATTAATATGGAAACGTGGAGAGCAATATGGAAGAAGGATGGGCAGATGGAGAAAGTGGGGAGTATGTAGATAATACAACTTGTTATGATATGGTATGATTTTTTTTTTTTTTTTTTTTTTTTTTTTTTTGTGGTTTTAGGGCGCAAAACTTCTATGGTCATTAGCGCCCAGCCCGTGACGTAAGACAGTAAGAAACCGAAATTTAAAACCAGCAGCAAGGGGAACAAAGTCAGAAAATTGGAGAAACTAAAAATAGAAGACTGCTTAAAAATCCACTACAGAAAGGGGGTGATTGTCCCCAAAAAAAGCTTCAAATGACTGACGTCATTTCACTGTCACTAATAAACTGGAGAACGCGGTCGGCGGAGCGCGAGTCATCTGCTAAAATCGACGGTAGATCAGGCGATAGCTGTAGACGGGAGCGTAACTGAGTAAAATAGGGGCATTCAATTAAAAGGTGTCTTACCGTCCACAGCTGAGAGCAGTGGGGACAGAGTGGGGGAGGATCGCCGCTTAAAAGATGTCGATGGCTAAAACGACAGTGCCCTATCCGGAGTCTAGCTAAAATTACCTCCTCCCGACGACGCGTTCGGGAGGAAGAGGTCCAAGCGCAAGGAAGGGCTTTCACTTCCCGCAATTTATTACAGGAAAGTGCCGACCAATGGGCATGCCATAATTGAGCAACATGGCGACATAATTCGTTCCGAAGATCGGTGAAGGGAAGCGACTGAATAGCTGGCCGAGGAAGAGAGACTGCGGCCTTGGCCGCTACATCGGCCGCCTCATTCCCACAGATACCAGCGTGTCCCGGGAGCCAGAGGAACGCCACCGAGACGCCCCTCAGGTGAAGCAAGCGCAGACAGTCCTGAATCCTGTGGACCAGAGGGTGCACAGGGTAAAGAGTTTGGAGACTGAGGAGAGAGCTGAGAGAGTCTGAGCAGATAACGTACTGTATCCGCTGATGGCGGCGGATGTAGTGGACAGCCTGGAGAACAGCGTAAAGCTCCGCAGTATAAACCGAATACTGGCCGGGAAGCCGAAAGCGATTTGGGGTGTCGCCAACAATATAGGCACTCCCTACACCTAACGATGTTTTCGAGCCGTCGGTGTAAAGAAATGTGGCGTCCGTCATTTCTGCACATAGAGCAGCAAATGCCCGACGATAAACAAGTGTAGGGGTACCATCTTTGGGAAATTGACAAAGGTCACGGAGCAGGCAGATCCGGGGACGGAGCCAAGGCGGTGCTGTACCCCAAGTGGTCAGGAAGGTTTTAGGAAAGCGGAAGGAAAGAGAATGGAGCAGTTGACGGAAGCGGACTCCCGGGGGTAGTAGGGAGGAGGGGCGGCCTGCATACCCTACATCAAAGGAGGCGTCGAAAAAAAGGTCGTGAGCTGGATTAGCAGGCATGGAAGACAGACGGCTAGCATAACGACTCAGGAGGACTGCTCGCCGATTGGACAGCGGAGGTTCAGCAGTCTCAGCATAAAGGCTTTCCACAGGGCTAGTGTAAAAAGCTCCAGACACTAAACGTAATCCACGGTGGTGGATAGAGTCGAGACGCCGAAGAATAGACGGCCGAGCAGAGGAGTAGACTATGCTTCCATAATCCAATTTCGAGCGCACTAAGGCGCGATAGAGGCGGAGAAGGACCACTCGGTCCGCTCCCCAGGAGGTACCATTCAGGACACGGAGGGTGTTAAGTGATCGCAGACAGCGAGCCGAAAGATAGGAAACGTGGGAGGACCAGCATAGTTTTCTGTCAAACATAAGACCCAAGAATTTAGCGACGTCTGAAAACGGAAGGTTGACAGGACCGAGATGTAAGGAGGGCGGAAGAAACTCCGTACGTCGCCAAAAATTGACACAAACGGTCTTACTGGGTGAAAAACGGAAGCCAGTTTCGATGCTCCACGAGTGGAGGCGATCGAGACATCCTTGAAGACGTCGTTCAAGAAGGCTGGTCCGTTGAGAGCTGTAGTAGATCGCAAAATCGTCCACAAAGAGGGAGCCCGAGACATCAGGAGGGAGACAATCCATAATTGGATTTATGGCGATGGCAAACAGTACAACACTCAGCACGGATCCCTGGGGTACCCCGTTTTCTTGGGAGAAAGTACGGGAGAGAGTAGTGTTCACCCGCACCCGAAAAGTGCGCTCTGCCATAAATTCGCGAAGAAAAAGGGGCAGCCGGCCTCGAAAGCCCCAAGAGAACAGTGTGCGGAGGATGCCTGTCCTCCAACAGGTATCGTATGCTCGCTCCAGATCAAAAAATATTGCTACCGTTTGGCGTTGCCGGAGAAAATTGTTCATGATATAAGTGGAGAGAGCGACAAGATGGTCAACTGCAGAACGATGCTTCCGAAATCCGCATTGGGCTGGTGTTAAAAGGCTGCGGGATTCCAGCCACCAAGCTAAACGGTAACTCACCATACGCTCCAAAACCTTACAGACACTACTCGTGAGAGAAATGGGGCGATAGCTAGAGGGGAGATGTTTGTCCTTTCCAGGTTTCGGAACGGGAACGACAATAGCTTCCCGCCACCGTCTGGGAAAGGTGCTGCCGGTCCAAATTCGATTATAAAGGCGAAGGAGGTAACGCAGACTATGGGTGGATAAATGCAGCAACATTTGGACATGGATACCATCCGGTCCTGGGGCGGAGGAGCGAGAAGATGAGAGGGCATGTTGGAGTTCCCGCATGGAGAAAACAGTATTGTAGCTTTCGTGATTTTGGGAGGAGAAAGCAAGAGGTCGCACTTCCGCTGCACGTTTCTTCGGGAGAAACGCTGGCGGGTAATTTGAAGAGCTCGAAATCTCAGCAAAGTGCTGACCCAACGAGTTAGAAATTGCGACGGGGTCCACTAAGGTATCATGCGCGACAGTGAGCCCAGAAACCGGGGAGAAACTAGGCGCGCCTGAGAACCGTCGAAGCCGACTCCAAACTGCCGAGGAGGGAGTGAAGGTGTTAAATGAGCTAATAAAGAATTGCCAGCTTGCCTTCTTGCTATCGCGGATGACGCGACGGCATCGCGCACGGAGCTGCTTATAGCGGATACAGTTGGCCAAAGTAGGATGGTGACGGAAAATGCGAAGAGCACGTCGCCGCTCACGTATTGCGTCACGGCATTCCTCGTTCCACCAAGGAACTGGGGGGCGCCGGGGCAATTCGGAGGTGCGTGGTATTGAACGTTCCGCAGCTGTAAGGATAACGTCGGTAATGTGTGTGACCTCATCGTCGACGCTGGGAAAGCGACGGTCATCGAATGTCGCGAGAGACGAAAAAAGTGTCCAATCGGCTTGGGCAAACTTCCAGTGTCGCGGGCGCATATATGGCAGTTGAGGCTGCAGTCTGAGGACACATGGAAAGTGGTCACTCGAGTGTGTATCATCAAGGGCGAACCATTCGAAGCGCCGAGCTAGCGGAACAGTACCGACCGCAAGGTCCAAATGAGATAAGGTTGCCGTGGAGGCAGACAAAAATGTGGGGACCCCAGTGTTGAGGCAAACTAGATCCGCTTGGTGGAAGACGTCTAGCAATACGGAGCCACGTGGACAAGGGTGTGGAGATCCCCAAAGCGGGTGGTGGGCATTGAAGTCCCCAACCAGCAAATAGGGGGGTGGAAGCTGACCAAGAAGATGAAGGAGATCAGCTCGTGCCAGTGGTGTGGACGATGGAATGTATACAGTACAAAGAGAGAACGTGTATCCGGAAAGTGAAAGACGGACGGCGACAGCTTGGAAGGAAGTGTTTAAGGGGATTGGGTGATAATGGAGAGTATCACGGAGAAGAATCATGAGTCCTCCATGGGCTGGAGAGCCTTCAACAGAGGGGAGATCATAGCGGACAGACTGAAAATGAGGGAGAACAAAGCGGTCATGGGGACGCAGCTTTGTTTCCTGAAGACAGAAGATGACCGGCGAGTAGGAGCGTAAGAGGACCGACAATTCATCCCGATTGGCTCGAATGCCGCGGATATTCCAGTGGATAATGGACATGGGGTGAAAAGAGAATGGAGGAATGTGACCAAAGTTGCTGTCAACTCAAAGACTGCTCGGAGCTAGCAACCGACAGCATGGAATGGCATTCAGCCGAAGGCAGAAGATCCTGATCCATAAGTTGGTCAGGAGCAGTCCCTGCCACCAGCGATCGGCCGGTTGACCGGCCACCAGCAGTGCGCCTCGGCGACACAGAAGATGGCCGAGGGCGATTTCCGCCAGGTGGTGCTGTAGAGGGGGCACGCCTTGGCGGAGAAGGAGAGGAACTGGGTTTCTTTGTAGCCTTCTTGGAAGAATGTTGTTTAGAGGAAGGAGGAACCGATGGTTGTGAAGCTGCGGTCCGTAAAAACTCTTCACGAGTATGCTCTTGTTTGGAAGACTTGGCGTCCGACTTTTGGGCTCGAGATGTAGCAGAACCCGACGAAGGGTGAGCCAGAGAGTGGGCAGGCGAAAGTGGTGAGGTTGAACGAGCGATCTTTGCGCTGGCCGATCTGACGACCGTGGTACTAAAGGTGAGGTCGCAAGTCTGCGTGGCCGCCTCCTTGGTTGGCCGAGGAGAAGCAAGGACAGTGCTGTATTTTCCTGTCTGAGGCACGGTGGGCTTGCGACTGGCGAATAATTTTCGAGCAGCAAAGGTCGACACCTTTTCCTTCACCCTTATTTCCTGGATGAGCTTCTCATCCTTAAAAACGGGGCAATCTCGAGAGGAAGCAGCGTGGTCACCCATACAGTTGATGCAGCGAGGGGATGGAGGTGGACAAGCACCCTCATGGGCATCCTTGCCACACGTAACACATTTGGCTGGATTGGAACAGGACTGGCTGGTGTGATTGAACCGCTGACATCGATAGCAACGCGTAGGGTTTGGGACGTAAGGGCGAACGGAAATTATCTCATAGCCTGCTTTGATTTTCGATGGGAGTTGAACTGTGTCAAATGTCAAGAAGACAGTGCGGGTGGGAATGATGTTCGTGTCAACCCGTTTCATTACTCTATGAACTGCCGTTACGCCCTGGTCAGACAGATAGTGCTGAATTTCTTCGTCAGACAATCCATCGAGGGAGCGTGTATAAACGACTCCACGCGAGGAATTCAAGGTACGGTGCGGTTCCACCCGGACAGGGAAGGTGTGGAGCAGAGAAGTACGCAGCAATTTTTGTGACTGGAGGGCACTGTGTGTTTCTAACAACAGGGTGCCATTCCGTAATCGGGAACAAGACTTTACAGGACCTGCTATTGCATCGACTCCTTTCTGGATAATGAAAGGGTTGACCGTGGAGAAGTCGTGACCTTCATCAGATCGAGAAACAACAAGGAACTGTGGCAACGATGGAAGAATCGTCTGTGGCTGAGACTCAGTATGCTTACGTTTGTGACTAGACTTAGTGGAAGGTGAGGAAACCATTGCGGAAGAATCCCCCATGATTACCGGCGTCTCCGATGGCGCGCTCCTCCCTTGTGGGGGCCCTCTCTGAGGGCACTCCCGCCTTAGGTGATTGTTCACACCTCAGGTCACACCTCCCGACAAACGGACGGAGGGACCAATCGGCATTTTCGGAAGGTATCAGCTCGGGTAATCACCCCTCCCTGGGCCTGGCCTTTACCAGGGGGTACGTACGTGTCCTACCTGTCTACCCGGGGCGGGGAATTACGCGTTACCCCGTCACCGGCTACGCATGGAAGTGCGTGGGTCGGCCTTCAGACACGCACAGGGAGGAAGAAAGAGAAAGGGAAAGGAAAGAAGAAGGGGTCTCAAACGCCGCAGCGGAGAAAAGGGTAAAGAGAAGAGGTAAGAAAAGGAGAAGGACAAAGGGAGGAAGAAGACATACAAGCAAGGAAGAAGAAGAATGCGGTACATTTACAAGCGTCCGTCTCCGGACGTAGGCGCAAACCATACTCCCAGAGGGGGAGAAAGTGAAGGAAAGAGCCAGAGGTGAGGGGGGGGGGGGGGGGTGAAGACAGGGGATGGGGAAGGATGCGGAAAGGGAAGGTATGCAGCCCGGAAAGGAAGGAAGGCCACATTAGCTCGGGGCCCCGTGCTCGCTACGCACGTATCCACAAAAGAGTTGTGGATCCCCTGGGGGGTGATATGGTATGACTTCGATGGAAAAGGGGGACGGGTGGGGGCCAAGAAAAAGGCTTAGGAGATACTCATATCTGTGATCAAACATTTTTTCTCTGTGCAATTGATGGTGTGCTTCCAGCTGTACTACCAGGCTGTTTCCAGTGTGTTTGCATTGTTGTCTGGACTGAAACAAGACTGAACCACTGTTGGTCCTGTGTCACTATTAATAAACTGAGAAGAAAACAACTGGGTCAGTGAACAAAATATTATGCACAAAATGGAAACAATTACTCAACTGTATACTTGTAGGAATGTCATTAAATTTACCCCTGCTAATTCTGATGTCTACTGGTTCTAGACAGCAGACTACGAATCACAATAAAACCAGAACCTACATTGCAGCAATCATGTTTCTGTGCAAGTCTGCAAGTGGGCATGGGTGCTACCATGGTGGACTATATGCGCCCATCTTTCCTTACTGATTGCTGAATGCTACCAAACATAAATAACCAGTACACAACATGCTAAAATTACATTAGATGGGGAGGTGGGAGGGGGAGGGGGGGGGGGGGGGGGAAGAGGGATGGAAAAACAACAGTGTTACAGGTATCCTGTCTTGAAGCACATACCTGACAGCGTAAGCTTAAGTTAATTCTTCCTGCAGATGTAGTCCTACAGATATGAAATGAATGGCACGGAGATGGGTTGTGGAGGGGCTTAGTGCCTTATCAATACGTTGGTGTGGTTAGGACAGTTAAGGGAAGGTACTCTGTATGATGCAGGGAAGTACACCTGGATTCAATTCATGGCACATATTAAGAAAATTACCAACTTAGCAGACAAATTATTGTATCCAATTGCTGATTTCCGGGATTGACTCTATTGTTTTCTCATCTCAGACCTAGGTTTCCTATAGATTTTCTGGTCTAATGTTTGTGAAATGAAGAGGTACTAGTCGCCAGAAGGACATCTGTGAATGCACAGTGAAGTGCAGCATTATTCTGTGGTGACGAGAGCACGGACAATCCGCTTTACTCTGATTTTTATGAGTTATTTGTTGTAGGCTTAGATTTTTCAGTTGATTCTTGTGTGAGCCTTAAAAAGTAAAAAGTTATTGTTTGACTACTTCGTAGGATCTCTTTAGCAGACAGAGGTAAGCTGTAGTTGGCTGAAGTGGTGATTCCATACACTGAATTCCGTTGTAGATGAACAAATACAGTACTGTTCAGTATCGTCTACCACAGAGTCGGCACATCCGTGCGTCACACAGAGTACTACAGACTGGCGCAATGCTTTGATGAAGTACATCAAAGATTTACGGTGTGACATTGAAAACCAGGAAAATGCTGCGTTGAACTTTTACACTGCATCAAGGAACGGCCGTTCGATAGATAACAGTAGCAAGATGAAGATACACTGCGGTTCATTCCTGGTAAACCCGACTTTTGGCTTGCAATGCTCAATCTGACTTTCCAGCACCATGGCACTGTCAACAAAGATACCAAATTTATGATCACCGTTAGTGTGCTCCACAATAAAACAGCAACAATCAGTGCAGATATAATACTCTGTCTGCCTGCCATGCAGAAGTATATTGAGCGGCTAAGTTTGTCGGTGGAATGTATCCAACAATCACTACATGGCAAAACGAGGAGATACGTCGCCTTCAGAATTTTGGCAGCACCTGAGAAGCTTAGTCGACGACAACAAGTTGCGAGATGTGACACTACAACATGTATGGTGCGCACAGTTGCCAGACGGAGTTAGAATGGCTGTGGTGCTTTCCAATGCACTTGATAGGCTTGCAGCAACAGATATTGATGTTGCGCAGAGGTAAGGCACACACATACAAGATGAGAAGGGAACACAACAACATGTCTAAGGAGTGTATCTGCTGGTATCACCATCGCTTTGGAAACAATACAACCCAGAGAGTGATGACGGGCAACTACTGGTGAGTAACTTTCTTCTTTACCCTCATTGTTCCATTGACATTTTGTCGGGAGAAATATAAATACCCTACATTCCTGAGGCTCTACTCTACAGGAGGGTGATGGTGGGTCTGCGTGGGAGCCACCACAAGACCATCCGTGAATTTACAGTGAAGCGCAGCATATTCTGTGGCGATGAGTGCACAGATGATCTGCTTGACTATTCTTTGTTATTGACTGACTTTTTCAGTTGATTCTTGTTTGAACTTTTAAAAAAATAAAAAGTTATTGCCCGACTACTTCGTTAAGTCTCTTTAGCAAAGATAAGCTGCAGTTAACTAAAAAGATTTTGTGGTCTAACTTTTGTGAAGTCTTCTTTCTTCAAGCTTTTTTTTGTATCTGCTCAGATGAAAGAATCTCTTGCTCCAAAGGCAACTGAATTTAACATCTATACTGGTTGTACCTATCAGTTTACCACTACCTGGTAACGAAGAACATTCTGAAACTTCCTGGCAGATTAAAACTGTGTGCCGGACTGAGACTCTAGCTTGGGACCTTTGCTTTTCACGGGCAAAGGTCTCTAGTTTGAGTCTCAGTCCAGCACAGTTTTAATCTGTCAGGAAGTTTCGTATCAGCCAGTGCACACTCCGTTGCAGAGTGAAATATTCGTTCTGGAAGATCATTCTGTTTTAGCTGCAACCAAAACGAAAGTATCTCTCTCTTCATGTAAGACTCGGATTACACAGTTCCACTCCTGCACTCCATTCAACAATAAGCAGTCTCTACAATCTGCAAGAATCATATTAAGGGCAAAAGTTTACTCACTTCCCTTCCAATGCTTGAGCTTTGACTTCTTCCAAGGAACCTTCATTTATTTCCCACATGTGGAGAGAGTTATCGTCACACAGGGACACAATGCGGCCCTAGGGAAAGAAGTAATAGAAAAACAATAAACATTACACACACTTTCTTCAACATGAAATCCAGATCAGTAAATTACTAACCTCATTTGGTATGAACACAAGTCTTGTGACTGCAGCCTCGTGGTTTGTGTGTTGTCCATAGAATTCAACACCGGGCTTGCCAAAACTGTTTAAAGTTTAGGAAAATTATTGGCTACTACAGAAATGAATGTTCACACAGTTCACAATATCAAAAAATTGTCTAACAATCCAAATTATGAAAGTAATAAGTCCACAGTTCAAAAAGAGCTGTAACATGATTTTGGTCCATAATGCATACTAGCATTGTTATTTACTTAATATGAAAGTACATAAATTTCAGTTACCACCACCACCACCACCACCACCACCACCACCACCACCACCACCCCTCCAACATGGACTGAAGGCTTCGACCCAGTCACTCGGCAACCGTTCTGGTGTGGCAATAGAGGATAGCAAAATGAATAGTGAAGTTTCAAATTTCGTGCTTAAGAAATCCTTAACATAGGAGGATCATACAGACCTTTGAAGAGCAACTAAAAGAGACACTGGATTCAGAGGGAATCCTAATTTGTTCTCCAGCAAAACTTGCGGGACTAGCAGTACTGGAAGAACAGTTTCCGCAACCTCCTGTCTTCTCTGGGTGCTAGATCCACAATTTTTGTATGAGAACTTCTGTGAAGTCTGGAAAGTAGGATACGAACTACTGGAGGAATTAAATCTGCGAGGACTGGTCTTGAGTCATGCGTAGGTAGCTTAGCCCATGAAAGGCAAAGGTTCTGTCTGGGTTTGATTACCAGTCAGGCACACAGTTTTAATCTGCGAGGAAGTTTCTTATCAAAACACATCCTGCTGCAAAGTGAAAACTCATTCTAGATTAATTTACAAACCTGTTTCTGTTTAGGGATGACACTAAGCTACAATAGATTTTGAATTATCTTCTACACTTTAGTATGTGTACATTGAACTGTTTGCAGTAAGGTTTTGTAACTGTGTAAATTGAATTATATAAACTTTTTTCGGATATCCATTGGGATGTGTGGGATGAAAACTAGTATATGACTACGTCTGAAAATATGTTTCTTGTGGTGTTCCACATTCTTGAGGATCTCTTACTATGGGTCTATAGTATGAACAGTGTATATAATGTAATTTAACATAATTTTAAGAAATAAAAAATGTAAACATATGAAACAATTTTGAAGAGAAAACTGCACTGTGTGGGAACATAATTGTAGCTAAGGTTTAAGCTATTTGAGCAGAATGGAAAATAAAAGGAATCACAATGGTGACAGTAAAAGAGGTACATAGAAGGAGCATCACTGAGACTTCAGAGATGAAACTGTTAGATTGTTTGGCTGGTTACTCCCATACGTCCAACCATCCTATAAGCACAACAGCTGGATATTCAGCCACGCATTATGATAAAGCATGTCTTCAGGTCTCACCAAAATTGTAGAGCTCAGATACGGAAAAATCGGGCAGGTACTAGCATTGTCATTCATGAGTGAAGCATATGAACAATATATTGACTGATTGGCTAGATTATTTGCTTTGTTACACGTTGTAAACACATTCAGTCAGTGTTATTTGAGCTTATTACTGAAAACAATCTATTAATTACAACATAAATTACAATAAAAGTCATTTGGAAATATTTTGATACAAAGGTGACAATTATGGATTTGTCACTTATTTGCACTGCCGAGTTCAAATTTCTCATGGTGGCGAAAGAAAAGAAATCATACATGGTAGATTGGTTGGCTGGATGATTAAAGGTTCAAATGGCTCTGAGCACTATGGGACTTAACTTCTGAGGTCATCAGTCCCCTAGAACTACTTAAACCTAACTAACCTAAAGACATCACACACATCCAGCCCGAGGTAGGGTTTGAACCCGCAACTGTAGCGGTCGTGCAGTTCCAGACTGAAGCGCATAGAAACGCTCGGCCACACCGGCTGGCGATGATGATTAAAGGGACCAAACTATTAGGTCATCATACTTTTTCCATCGAACAGACAGGACTCCATGACTGGAAGCCGCCAAAAGCAGAGTGCAATGAGAGGACATACATCCCCACTCCCGCCATTTACAGAGGTATCCCACTCAGAATTTGACTAGAACAGACTGGCAACACTGACAGAGAAAGAGAAGCACAGATAGACAAAAGATGAACAAGTCAAACAGACCACATGAGATGGGGGAGGAAGAGTAAAAGAGCAGGTAGGGTGAGCCCAGACAGCTGCAACCTGGTGTGAGCAGAGGAGGCAACAGAGTGCTCTGCCAACCCCTCAATGGGCCAATAAGGTTAAGTGGCCCTCCCTTAAAGAGACTGGTAAAACATAAAACTAAGTCAGCCACTGACGCACTGTGTCCCAGCACCTCAGATAGCGAGTCGGGGAGATTAGAATTCTGACGTAGGGCGGCTAGGCTGCCCACCGTGAGACAGGAACCACAATAACAGCAGGGAGGATCCTTGTGACAGAGGAGATGACCAAGAATCAGCAAAGTACAGCTGAAGCAGAACTGGCAAAAGACAGTAGAGTCCTGGCAAGCGGCCTGTATGGAGGATCTCCAGAGATTTGTAGTTTCCCTTATCACCTGTAGTTTGTTTGGAGAAGTCAGAGTGAGACATTTTGTATTCCAGATCCTTAAAACTTGACAGAGTAATACTGAACAGAGGTCTGTTTTCAGAATACTGATCAAGAGTCTAGCTAACTGATAGCCAGTTTGGCCAGGCTATCAGCGAGTTCATTCCCCGAGATCAAAACATAGCCCGGGCTCCGTCACTGAGTGTCCACATTGTTCAAGGACATACAGGGAATTCTTGATAGCCATTACCAAGGGATGGTGAGGGTAACACTGGTCAAGAGTTTGCAAACTGCTCAAGGAGTCACTGCAGATGAGAAAGGACTCAGTGATGCAAGTACAGACATGTTCAAGAGCACGAGTGACGGCTACCAACTCGCAGCAAAAACACTACAGCCACCCGGCAAGGAATGCAGTTCAGTACGTCCCGCATGAGTATAAGCAAAGCCAATGTGACCATCAACCATTGAGGTATCAGTATAGACCACTTCTGATCCCCAGGATGTGCCAAGTATGGAGAAAAATTGGTAGCTGAGGGTCTCAGGATGTACCAATTCTTTCAAACTTTCTGATACGTCAAGATGAAGCTGTGGCCAAGGGGTGCACCCACAGGAGTGGGTGAGAGGGCCTGGAGAAGAGATGGTAGAGGAAACACCTGGAGTACAGGAAGGAGGGACCGGACGGAGATTGTGGTCATAATCCCTGATTTGGGCTGCTGTTGCGGCGAGATGGATTTCTGGGTTTGTGAAAAAGAGATGGAAGTCTGGATGCTTTGGGGAGCTGTGCAGCATAACTGACAAACTGTTGTTGGCACCTGATCTACAATGGAGAACCCCAGAATAAATAAGTAAGCTGTTCACACGTCTAGTTCTAAAAGCTCCTCTCACTAGTCAAACCCTGCAGTCGTGTATCGGATCCAGCAACCACAATGCTGAGGGTGACATCTAACTGTATGCCACACTACCACAATTAAGACAGGATTGTGTCACTCCTTGGTAAAGCTTCATAAGGGTAGTGCAATCTGCATCCCAGCAGGTGTTCCTCAGGCACTGAAGTGTACTAAGGTGCATCCAGTGGCTTAGGCTAGTAGAGACGGGGAATCCGTGTCAAACAGTCCGAAAAAACAGTAAGTATCCACCACAGAGTAGTTGGTCGTCGAGGTAGAGTTTTGGTTGTGGGTGAACAGTATGTCGGCAGAAGTGCATGACGCGAATCTTGGCAGCTGAAAACCAGAAGCCAATTGTGAGGGCCCTGCTTGCACATTTCGTATGGCGCCTCACAGTCAATGTTCAGCAACACCCACACTAGTACAGGCGAATGTTATCAGCATACAAGTTGGGTGATACTCAAGACCCCACATCTGCTGCTAGACCACTGATGGCTACTAGAAAGAGAGAGACATTCAGTGCAGAGCCCTGCAGGACCCCATTATCTTCGATATGGGGAGAACTGTGGGAGGCATTAACTTGAACCCGGAATATACGACGAGACAAGAAGCTCTGGATAAAAATCAGGAGTGGACCCTGGAGACCACACTCTTGTCAGGTAGCGAGGATGTGGTGCTGCCATATGGTGTCTTAAGTCTCTTGCAGGTTGACTAAAATGGCTATAAGGTGTTGATGTCGAGCAAAAGCTCTTCAGATGGCAGACTCCAGGTAAATCAGATTATCAGTAATGGAACGCCCCAGGTGAAAACCACCCTGGGATGGAGCCAGAAGAACGTGAGTCTCAAGGAGCCAACTTAGCCACTGGCTCACCATGCATTAAAGTAACTTGCAAAGAATATTGGTGACATAATTAGGCAATAACTGTCAATCTCAATAGGGTGCTTACCCATTTTCAGTACAGGGACAATGACACTTGCTCACCTTTGCGATGGGAACTCGCCCCCATTTTAATGATGGTAAGGATGTGGTTTTGAGAGCTTATGGTGTTGAGAGCCCACCTACGATTACTAATGGCCTCTGCATTTTCTGATAACCACTAGGCCCCTGTCTTCCACCAGGCAGTCCCGAGGAACAGGGTATCGTTACATCAGTGCCAAAAGAATGGCTGGCCGTAGTTGTATTCTGGACTGCCTCATCGATATCTCCATGCGGTGGGGGAAGGGCGACAGCAGAGGCAAAAGCAACTGAGTCAACACTGCTGAAAGCCCATCTGGGCAGGCATCCAGGGAAGTGATGCTGAGGGAGGAACTGGAAGATCGGGAAATGATCACTACCACATACATAATCATGGACCCTCCAGTGGGTGGATGGGAGAAGACAAAGGCTACAGACAGAAAGATCAATGACCAAGAAGGTTCCACATGCCACACCACCAGTATTCAACAGGCAAAGGTCAAGTTTTGCCAGTAAGTTTTTCAGATCTTTACTGTGGCCAGTGATGATTGTTCCACCTCACAAAGGGTTATGGGCATTGAAACCGCCCATCATTAGGAAAGGTAGGGGGAGCTGAGAAATCAATGCAAACAATATGTTCTGAGTCGCTTCACCATTGGGAGGGAGATAAGCATTGCTGATGATAAGTACTGAAATGCCCTTACCCAAACAGCCACAGTCTCTAAAGTTGTATAAAGAGCACACATTCACTGAATAGTGTCCAGAACACATGTGCAAATTCAGCCCAACAGCCTGTCGTAGGAAGCACAATTCTTATAATATCCCCAGTTTCCATGAAGGGCCAGGGTCCACACTGCTGGAAATCAAGTCCCCTGAAGGGCAAAGCAGAACGAAGGGAAAGTGCTTAAAAGATATAACTCAGCCAGGTTGTGGAAAAAACCGCTACAATTCCACTGGAGAATAATGTTGTCAATGTCACTGGAGAATAATGTTGTCAATGTACTGTGAGGCCATGAAGGGACCATGGAGGCAGGTTATGTCCTAAGGTCACTTGCTGCCACTTGCTGAGTGGTTATGGCAACAACACAAACAGGTTGTGGGTTCCATTGCGTGGTGCAACCTGGGGCAACAGGGGCCAATGGAATCTCTGCCTTGGCCACAGGTGAGGAACAGGCAGGATCTAGTGGTGTGGGGACCACTGGAATCTCCTTTTTGAGGACTACTACTTACCTTTCCTCTCCTAAGAGAATGTGAATGATTGGAAGGGCTTATCTGAATCAGTTTCAGGTAATGATGATGTTCGCTAAGCCCTGTAACATGTGATGTGTAGCTCCTTCAACCACTGGCTGGTTTACACTTAGACCAGCAGAAACCTGGGAAGAAAACGTCCTGAGGGAGCTGTTCCTGGGGAGAGAAGCCAGTGGAAGGTAACTTGGCTCCAGCTAGGAGGTACACCCTGTTTTTGTATGTCCATCCTTAAAATGGAACTCTTACAGCCATTCTTATGATGGTATTTATTGTACGGCTGCCAGTTTCAGTGCTTTAGCGCACCGTCTTCAGGCCTTAACTGATGCTCAGGAGGTTACTTCCAATCGTATAATATGATTCACCAGTTGCCAACATCTACAAGCTGCTTTTAGCAGATACCTCCCCCCCCCCCCTTCCCCCAAGTGCCTCCCAGCCTCAGCAATGGTTACCTGACCAGTAATCTCTAGCTCAGAGTCCCCGTGCCCCAGTCACGATGGGCACGTACTCCTTTGCTTACATGGGGAGTTTTCAGCTCAAGCACCAACGGTGCAATCCCTGCATGGTTAGGAGGCTACCACTAAGCAGGTACTTGATGACCCCCCCCCCCTCCCCACAACGGTATGGCTACAATGCTGGTTTTTAGGCGTACTACCTTATTAAAGGGACAGGTGCACAGATGGAAAGGTACGAAGGTGGAGCATGCACTAGGCGACCTTCCACGCACTATCCGCACTTCTGGAGAATTTTGAAAATTCGTGGCAGGTCAAAAACAACAATGGTGACCATGTATGTATTTATTTAATGAAAAATTGTAGAAAAAACGAAGTGGAAACTTGAATTCAAAATCATAAGCCAGGTCCAAGCAGAGTCTGCACCAAGAAAACCATCAGATGGAGAGGCATGTGGGGAAAGGGTTAGTGGAAGTATAAGCTTGCAGCAAGTAAAGGAAGTAACACTGCAAAGGCTGGGGCACCATTGTAAGCAAGCATGCACTCACAAAAAGAGTTGTGAGCCCCCTGGGGATAAGCAGGTATGTACCAGTCTTAGCTTATCTCTTATTCTTTTGTTTCGAATTGTTTTATTGCACTTATCAACAAGGTGTTTGTCCATAGATATGATGATCAATGCTGTTAGGTTGGTACTATACCAATTTACTCAATATTCTGTTTAATTAAATTTGTTTGGGATGTGCAAATATTTTGTGAAACGAGACTGCAAATACCATGTGACTAAAAGAAAATACCTAACCTACCTGAAATCCAGTGAAATATTTTCTCTTATCCAATAGGTACTTCAGCAATGAAAAATCAATTTTAAGTGAAATATCCAGACAAATTCCATGCAATTAATAAAGGTACAACCACAGCCACGCCCAACTGTCTTAAGACAAACCCAGTATAAGCTAATCTTGAACATGGACAGGAAAGCAATTGCAATGTATAGTGAGCCATTGCATGTAGTAGAAAGGATGGATTTATAAGATCTTGGAACAAGTTTTACCATGCTATGAAATGTCAAGCCTTGCATACATTTCCCACAAAATTGTTCCTCACACCTAAGACAGAATTTATGACAAATTTAGAAGAAATATTTCACAGCTCCCAAAGTTTCTGTTAGTTTTGATGTATGGACCTGTTTTTATAACTAAACCAGCTTCCTGTTTTCACGCCTCTTTTATATGTAACGTGAATACCAGTTGAGTTCTTGCTAGACAGCCTTCTCCAGGTTCTCACACTGGAGACAATATAGCAATGGAGCTTAAAACTATTGCAGATTACAATGAGTCACCGAGGGTCCAGCCTGAAGTAGCAAGAATGACTACTATTAGTAGATGTTTCTTAATGCACTTCATTTGAGCTTAGCTACAGTACAACTGTTCACCATTCAAAAAGAGCTAAATTAATGGAGCATCAATTGGTGCCAGATATCAGCACGAGACGGAATTCCAACTTTTATAAATGGTAGAGCACCCTTTGGAACAGAAACTGACTATGTCTGCATGTGGATAATCACAACATGCTCATTAATTTGATTTATCATCAGTGGTGGTTGATGGAGCTGTGTGTTAAGCTACTAAAGCTTTTTGAGGAAAAACAAAAGTAAGTTGTGGCCTCTCCTGCATATCCTAAGAAAGACCACATGTTGTAGTATTTAATAAGTACTTAGATAAGGAGACAGTACAAGGAATCCAAGACTTGCTACACACGAGTGTCTCATAGAAAGCTGAATTAGAAAGTCACTTCTCCTCCTAAAATGATTCCCAGTTTACTCAACTGCAATTTTTCTTGATCCGAGATTCAAGAAAGACTAAGGATTGTCAAAGAGGACAACCCTCTTCAGAAGATCCTACAGTACTGAGATTTTGTGAAGAACCTTCCACCAGTAGCAGTTCATCCCCAATGCTTATTAAAATAAGTACATGAGACAAGACTGAATCAACTGTGACTCAAAGCTCACGACTCTTCTGTGCTTTGTTTACTGAGGCGGCAAATGAAAATATTAAGAATCAGTGTGATAGTCAAGAATCAACCCAACTGCAAGAAAGAATGCCTAATATTTGAAGCCTGTTCGAAACTACGTCAACTGTACCCCTTATATTTGGAAAATAATTAGCATTGCCTAATGTGACAGTGTACGAATTTGACAAAGTTCATTAGAATTTATTTTTCAGCACCATCCAGCAGTGTATCTGAAGCTGGCCTTGTTTAAGAAGTGAAAATACTTATTCTCTCTTAGCACAGAGAAACTGCTGTTAATTCACCATAAACCATCTCTAGTAATGTATCAGAACTAATTTATTAATGTTATGAAAAGGAAAGTTGCTACTCACCACATAGCATAGGTGCTGTGTTGCAGAGAGGTACAAGAAGAAGACTGCCACAATATAAGCTTTGGGCCACCAAGGCCATTGTCGAAAATAGAGCGCCCCCCCAAGACCCAGATGCGAGACCTGTCCCATACATCCTCCCACCACCACCTATTCCAGTCCAGTCACAAACATCACCTATCCCATCAAGGGCAGGGCTACACGTGAAACCAATCATGTCATCTACAAGCTAAGCTGCAACTACTGCGCTGTATTCTGTGTGCGCATGACGACCACCAAGTTGTCTGTCCGCATGAATGGCCACTGACGAACTGTGGCCAAGAACCAAGTGGACCACCCTGTTGCTGAGTACGCTGCCCAACACGACACCCTTCATTTGAATGACTGCTTCACAGCCTATGTCATCCGGATCCTTCCCACCAACACCAGCTTTTCTCGAATTGTGCAGGTGGGGGAACTCTCCTTGGAATATATCCTATGTTCCCGTAAACCTCCCGGCCTCAACCTCCATTAGTCATTTTTCTCACCCATCGAGCCCCTTCCCTGTTCCCATTCCAGCAGTACACAGTCCTCATTCCACCAATGCACTCATCATTCTCTTTACTTCTCTCCTTTTCTGAAACACCTCCCGCCCCACCTCTCCTCTGCGCTCCGTGTAACCCCCCAACTGCACCCAGCTGCCCTCTCCACCTCGTCCTTACGTGCTCCACAGCAGCACTTCACTGTCCCCCACCTCTACCTTGCTACCCCTCCCCCTCCCAGCCTCTTCCTTACCCCCATCTAGTTGCCACTCCCATCATGCACTGCTGCTGTTGCTCGCAGTGTGGCTTCAGCTGCTAGAGGCTGCGGTCATATTTCCGAGAGCTGCATTTGCGCACGTGTGCGAGCACGTGAGTGTGTGTGTTTTTGACAAAGGCTTTGATGGCCGAAAGCTTATAGCATCTCTCCTTTTCATAATATTGTTACATTCCATACAGAACTAATTTATTTTTTGTTAAAATGAATAATAGTGTTTTGATTTGAAGATATTGTGGTTGTATATGTGCTTAGATTATTTTACACATGAATTAAATAAAGATAATGCTATTAAATTTTCATAAATTAAAAATATTCACTTGATATCTGGTATTTTGTCGGACAGTGAAATGAGATTAAATATTTGTTTCATCACTACTGAGAATTTGCACAATTTCATTCTGTTCAATTTGTTTAACATGTCACGATATACTGGAAATATCATTTGACTGGGCACACATTTGAAAATACATCATGAACTATTTGTTTCATATGTTTTGGTATGATTTAGCATTGACTAACATTCTAGAATATTAAATAGAAAGAGGATACACTTTAATGGCTCCAGAAGCAGTTCCCAGCGCCAACAGACGAAGGGTTGGATCCCACGCAAGTGATGTTGGTTTGTTTGGGAAACCATGCTGTATAGTCTGAAACAACAAAGACACTGTAAGTAACTGAACTATCATTTGATGCTTTGAAAATAAGAACAGTAATTATGATTTAGAGAATTATTCAAAATGATCGACACTTGGTTGCCAAACCAATGGAGAAGGCATTTTGTGTCATGGAGTTTTGTAAGAGTGAGTCCGCAACAACTGTGCACTGGAAATTCAGGGCAATATTTAACAAGGCTCCACCTGCCACACAATCAATTTACCAATGGATACATAAGTACAAAATAGGATGGATACAAAACAGAACGTCTCTGTAAACACAAATGCTGTAGGTGCTATTAACATCTGAGGAATGGGTTGAATGGACAAAGAGTACATTTTTCAGAAGCTCACAAAAATCAATTGATTGTGCTGGTAGCGAGCTATGAATTCCACAAACAACTGTTTGGAGAGTGCTGAGGAAATGTCTGGGAATGGAATAATATTGGATTCAGTTGCTCCAAGTCATTACACAAGATGAGAAAAGTTTGTAGAAATAGTTTTGCATTGACATATGGTTGCAGACTCACTCATGCACAACTAAGGCACACAAAATGCTTCTGTACTGGTCTGGCAGCCATGTTGCTGAAGATCACTAAAAAAATAAATAAAAAACTTCTTGAGTTGCCATTTCCACACACAAAATCATGTAATACCTTACCATAATACAAACATTTTTTTCCCAATCACTTGAAAGTGTCTAGATCATATTGAAGAACCTTGTATAATAATTTATATACACACTTTTCAGGAAATAACTTCTCTCAAATATGTATGATCAAGTATTTGTGCTCTTTTCTTAATATCTTCCAGATGTAAAAAAACGTTAAATTAAAAATAATATAACCATGAAGTCTTTCATGACAAATGTTATATTAAAGGATCTAATTCTCATGTTAATTCTAGATGAAACTCAAAACTTCTGAAAATATCCACCACAGTCATTGTCACATATGATTTCTATGCTTTCATAGTGAAGTGAGCATGGTGAAATATTGTCTGAAAGACAGGAAACAATTACATTCCCAAAGCAAGAAGAGGTAGGTGGTAATTTTAAAACTAAAACATATACATATGGCTGCCAGCTCATTAACAGAAGTGGCTGAGCCCCACTCTGTAATTCAGCGCAGTCTCCTCCTGTCCAGTTTTGGATGTTCTCTCAACATTAAACATAATATAACAATTTGCACCATCATCATCAAAAACTGACTATCTTCTTCAAACCTAGAGATTCTCTCTTGCCATGCAGTGAGTAAAAATGTGATGCACTGAAGATAGCACAGCACAAGCACCACAAACTGGCAGATCATCTCTTGGCTGACAGTAGGCATGCATTGGGGGGCAGTGCCCGATTCTCAGTCTTAAGAGAGAAATTTCTTACCATCCGCAGCTGGTAAAAATTGTATGAAGCTCTCCAGAACCACACAGTTTGGCTTGTGATTTTTTTTTTTTTACCATTCAGTTTCTCAGTTTTAAAAATGAAACAACTGCATGCAGAACAATTAGTCATCTCAGTATAGTGGCAAGATTGAGATGGGTGAATGATGATGTTCATCAAAGAGGACTACAATGGGAGGAAATGCTGAATGACGAAACTGTGGGAGAAAAAATGTGATTGTAAAGGTTTTGTGAACAAGGAAGAGGAGGAGCAGGAGGATGAAGAAGAAGAAGAGGAAGAAAACTCTGCATTTATCTTTGGTATGTCAGCTTCCTCTTTCCATCTGACTCACATGTGCTGGTAACTGGTCAAATGAGACTCACTTCCCTTTGTAGTAAATGGAGATGGATTTCCTGAAGTCCTGCAAAATAGTCTCATCTGTGTGAATCCAAGCAGCATTGTCAGTGTCCTCAGAATCGCAAACTTCTCAGCTTCATAGTTAGTGATATGGTTGGGAAGTGAAACCACCACAGCGCGAACAGCTTTTTTTTTTTTTTTTTTTTTTTTTTTTTTTTTTTTTTTTTTTTTTTTTTTTTTTTTTGTATTTGTCCAGTGTTATGTTCATAAATTTAGGCATTACAACATGTATGTTTCTTATCTTCTACACCTGGTTTTATTGTTTCAAAAATGTACATAGAAGTCAGTCATCATTTTAAAAACTATGAACAATCCCTAGCACAATGTTCTAGCTTCTTTTTTGTGAAATAATCTCAGAGCTCTTTTCTGCAGTTTTACTCTGTCTAATCCCTGAAGCACATGCAATTTAATATTCATGTCCCTTGACCTGTAACTTTTTAATGTTTCACGATTATTGTGTGGACTGCAGTTCACTGTCTTCGGGTTTCTATTTTTAATAAGAGGTAATAAGGTGCAAAAGTTTTGCACTGTGGCCAATTTTGATAGGAGTATCTCACGATCAACCCTATCACAATCCTTTGATAGATCTAGGAAAACTCCAGCTACTTGCATCCATTCATCAATTCTGTTAAGAACTTTCAGCATAAATTGTAGTGCTGCTGTCACTGGGCTACAACTGCTCCTAAAACCAAGCTGAAAATCTCCCAGGACGTTATGCATATTACAATGCTCTAATGTACATTTCAGAATTATTTTTTCCATTAACTTACTAAAAACTGAAGCAAAGGCAAGTGGCCTGTAATTTTCTACTAATTCTTTATCACCTTCTTTGTAGAGAGGTTTAACAATTCCTCAATTTCATATATCGGGAAACACTCCTCCTCTTAAGACACTATTATTAGATGCATCAAAGGATATGTCTATATCTACATCAATGTGATTACTTTGCTATTCACAATAAAATGCCAGGCAGACGGTTCAATGAACCACCTTCAAGCTGTCTCTCTACAGTTCCATTCTCGAACGGCACGCAGGAAAAACAAGCGCTTAAATTTTCCTGTGCAAACCCCAATTTCTCTTATTTTATCATGATGATCATTTCTCCCTATGTAGGTGGGTGCCAACAGAATGTATTCGCAATCAGAGGAGAAACTGGTGATTGAAATTTCATGATAAGATCCCGCCGCAATGAAAAACACCTTTGTTTTAATGACTGCCACTCCAATTCACGTATCATGTCTGTGACACTATCTCCCCTATTCCGTGATAATACAAAACGAGCTGCCCTTCTTTGTACTTTTTCGATGTCATCCGTCGGTACCACCTGATGCAGATCCCACACCGCACAACAATACTCCAGAATAGGGCAGACAAGTGTGGTGTAAGCAGTCTCTTTAGTAGACCTGTTGCACCTTGTTCTGCCAATGAATCCCAGTCTTTGGTCTGCTCCACCCACAATATTATCTATGTGATTGTTCCAACTTAGGTTATTTGTAATTGTAATTCCTAAGTATTTAGCTGAATTTACAGCCTTCAGATTTGTGTGACCTATTGCATAGTCGAAATTTAGCTGATTTCTTTTAGTACTCATGTGAATAACTTCACACTTTTCTTTATTCTGCGACAACTGCCACTTTTCGCACCAAACAGATATCTCATCTAAACCATTTTGCAATTCGTTCTGATCATCTGATGACTTTAAAAGACGGTAAATGACAGCATCACCTGCAAACAATCTAAGACGGCTACTCAGGTTGTCTCCTATGTCGTTAATATAGATCAGGAACAATAGAGGGCTTATAACTCTTCCCTGGGGAACCACGGATATTGCTTCTGTTTTACTCAATGACTTTCCATCTATTACTACGAACTGTGACCTTTCTGACAGGAAATCACGAATCCAGTCGCACGACTGAGGCGATACTCCGTAGGCACGCAGTTTGCTAAGAAGACATTTGTGAGGAACAGTGTCGAAAGCCTTCTGGAAATCTAAAAATATGGAATCAATTTGACATCCCCTGTCAATGGCACTTATTACTTCACGAGTATAAAGAGCTAGTTGTGTTTAAAAAGAATGATATTTTCTGAATCTGTGCTGACTATGTGTCAATAAATCATTTTCTACAAAGTACTTCATAATGTTCAGATACAGTATATGTTCCAAAACCCTACTGCAAATCGACATCAGTGATACAGGCCTGTAATTCAGGGGATTACTCCTACTTCCATTTTTTGGGTGTTGGCGTGACTTGAGCAAACTTCCAGTCTTTTGGTACGGATCTTTCTGTGAGCGAGTGGTTGTATATAATTGCTAAATATGGAGCTATTTTATCAGTATTCTCCAAGAGGAACCTGACTGGTACACAATCTGGACCGGACGCCTTGCCGTTATTAAGTGATTTAAGCTGCTTTGTTGCACAGAGGATATCTACTTCTATGGTTCTCATCTTGGCAGTTGTTCTTGATTGGAATTCCGGAATATTTACTTCGTCTTCTTTGGTGAAGGAGTTTTGGAAAACCGTGTTTAATAACTCTGCTTTAGTGGCACTGTCATCAGTGACTACACCGTTTTTTTCGCGCAGTGAAGGTACTGATTGCGTCTTGCCACTGGTGTGCTTTATGTATGACCAGAATCTCTCTGGGTTTTCTGCCAGATTTCGAGACAGAATTTCGTTGTGGAAATTATTGTTGATGTTGTTGGGTTGTTTTAGGGGGAGGAGACCAGACAGCGAGGTCATCGGTCTCATCGGATTAGGGAAGGAAGGGGAAGGAAGTCGGTCATGCCCTTTCAAAGGAACCATCCTGGCATTTGCCTGGAGTGATTTAGGTAAATCATGGAAACAGGATGGCCGAACGTGGGATTGAACCGTCGTCCTTCCAAATGCGAGTCCAGTGTGCTAGTCACTGCGCCACCTCACTCTGTGTGGAAATTTTTAAATTGCATCTCACATTGAAATACACGCTATATTTCTAACTCCTGTACAACTTTGCCAATCTTGGGGATTTTGCTTCTTTTAAATTTGGCATGCTTTTTTTGTTGCTTCTGCAGCAACAATCTGACCTGTTTTGTGTACCATAGGGTATCAGTACCATCACTTATTAATTTATGAGGTATATATCTCTCTTGAAAACATTCCACAACTTTTCTACACTTACATGATCGGATCGGAAGGAGTAAAGACTGTCTCTTAAGAAGGCATTAAGAGCATTTTTGTCAGCTTTTTTAAATAGATATACTTTGCAATTCTTTCTGATGGTTGTAGGTGTTACAGTATTCAGCCTAGCAGCAATGCCTTGTGGTCACTAATCCCTGAATTCGTCATAATACTCACTATTTGTCCAGGATTATTTGGAGCTATAAGGTCAAGTATGCTTTCGCAACCATTTATGCTTCGAGTGGGCTCATGAACTAATTGTTCAAAATAATTTTCTGAGAAAGCATTCAGTACACTTTCGGTTGACGTTTTATGCCTGACGCCGGCTATAAACGTATAATTTTTCCACTATATTGAGGGTAGATTGAAGTCACCACCGACTATAATTGTATGAGTGGGGTACTTATTTGAAATGAGACTCATGTTTTCTTTGAACTGTTCAGCAATTATATCTTCTGAGTTGGAGGGGGGGGGGGGGGGGGGGGTGTCAGTAAAACAATCCAATTAATAGTTTAGTCCGATTGTCAGGTATAACCTCTACCCATACTATTTCACACTATCTATCTACTCCAATTTCGCTACAAGGCAAACTACTTCTGACAGCAATAAATACTCCACGACCAACTGTATTTAACCTATCCTTTCTGAACACTGTTAGATCATTTGAAAAAATTTTGGCTGAACTTATTTCCGGCATTAACCAGCTCTCTGTACCAGCAACTATTTGAACTTCAGTGCTTTCTATTAGGGCTTGGAGCTCTGGTTCTTTCCCAACACAGCTACGATAATTTGCAAGTACAATACCAATCATTTCTACAACTACCTTACTGTGTTTTACCTTCCCACTTTTAGACGGACGCCCCTTCTGTAGTTTCCCCGAGACCCTCTAACCTTTTAAAAAAAAAAAAAAAAAAAGCCCAGTCCCTTCTACACAGCCCCCGCTACCTGTGTAGCCGCCTTCTGTACGTAGTGGACTCCTGATCTATTAAGCAGAACCTGGAAACCCACCACCCGATGGCACAAGTCAAGGTAATCTGCATCCTACACGATCACAGATCCGCCCGAGCCTCTGATTCAGACCCTTCACTCGGCTCTGCACCGAAGGATCACAGTCGATTCTATAGACAATGTTGCAGATGGTGAGCTCCGCCTTAATCTCGGAAGCAAGACTGGCAGTCTTTACCGTTTCTGCTAGCAGCCCGAAACCAGACAGAATCTGCTCCGATCCAAAGCGACACACGTCATTGGCACTGACATGAGCCACCAACTGCAGTGGCTGCACCTTGTACTCTTCATGGCAGCTGGAAGCACCCTAATCACATCCGGGCTGACTCCCCCCGGAATGCATGCGGAGTGCACACTGGCTCCCTTCCCCTCCTTGGCAGCCATGTTCCTAAGGGGCCTCATTATGCGCCTAACATTGGAGCTCCCAACTACCAGCATACCCACCCTCTGTGAATGCCCAGACCTTTCGGGCCGAGAAGCTTCCTCTGGAACAGGGTGGATGATTGCATCCGGCTCAGAGACATCGTCAGCCACAGATAACGCCCAAAACCTGTTCATCAAATGAACCAGGGAGGCTCTGCGATCGGGCCCTCAGAAAGTTTTTCGCTGCCTGCCAGACTTTGGAATGATCTCCCACTCGATCACGGGTGAGGGGTCAACCTCAGTGCAGGCAGCACGTGGGGTAGTCACAGCAGTGGACCGATCGGAGGACACATGGGACGTGCTTGACGTCCCTCGCATCCCTGAGTTCGATCCCCCACAGTGACACCCTTTGGCAGCAGCCTCAAGCTGTGTGACAGACGCCAAAGCAGCCTGGAGCTGTGAGCAAAGGGTCACCAACTCAGCTCGTATCAGTACACAACAATCACAGTTCCTATCCATTACTGCAGTTGCTCCTGTTTGAAGCTCATAAAAATATGCAACAAGCGAACGGTGTACTCGCCTTACTAGTAGCAGAAACTAGTGGCCCACTCTTGCTGATGGTCTAACCGCTATGCTAGATTATGTTAGCATTGCTTAAGTAAACATGGAGGAATTTCAACCCAACCAGTAGATTTTTTGTTTTACTTTCTCAGAAAGCTTTCACTATGTTTGTTAATTACACAGAGGCATACTGAATATTTTTTCCTGTGCACTGAATAAGTGGGAAGTGGGAAAATGATACAGGTAGATTTTGCTTCAATGATTAATGAAAACCATCTCAGCTTTATTAATACACATTTATTGTGCAACTATCAGTTTTGTTCTCAGAATGTCTTCAGGTTGTCAAATTGTGCTAAAGCCAAGACATACGCAGCCTCTATGCAGCATGCTGTACCTGCTCACCATACTTAAGTCAAGCGGTCAGCAGAATGTTTATGCCATGACTTTTGCATAACTTGACAACCTGAAGATGTTCTAAGAATGAAACTGATCATTCCACAATAAATGTGTAACAATATAGCTGAGGCAGTCTTCATTAATCATTAAAATTGTCCTCAACATGATCAAGATAGTTTATGTACCACACACCAAATAGTAGCTTGTGTAATATAAAGGTAGTAGACGACGAGAAACTAACTTTACCCTCTCAACAGGTCTTATCAGCTCCACATCACACTGTGTGCTGAAATCTTCTAACAAGAGGATTAAAAGGGAAGATGCATAAGGTCTGTATGAGACCGTATGTCAGTAGAACTATAGTGTAGGAGTTATAAAGTGAACACATCTTCAGTTATGCACCTACTTTTGGCAGATATGCTCGTAATTTGTGGAAAGTGGGATTAATGAGAAGTGCTATATGTCATTAACAAACACAGTTGCCCTATCTTTGACCCCCATCACCACCAAGCTCTTTTCATGTAATCTGAAGCCCAGTAACACAACTGTGCCACACAAGGTAACCATTTTCTCTGTTTACTTTGAGGAAACGCAACTGTAGTGTGTGTATTTCAACACAGTATATGCAGATATTTCTGCCTGCACATGAAAATAATTGAAAAAAATTTACACTTTAGGCTAAAGGTGCATCAGTAGCTCTGCAGAAATAAGACACACTCAAAGGTATGAAAAACGGTACTGGTCCAATGTCTGATAAGACTCCAGAGGAAATTATTACAACATTAAAAATAAAACAGGCTCTTCTGACGTGTATTGTGGTAGAGGGAGTAAAGCAGCTTATCCATGTCTGTCGAAGATATGGCCACAGTATTGCAGGAGAGGTCAAGTGGTGCTGTGCAAACATGCAGTGCACAAGGAATTGCTTGAACACTAGACATGCCTATGAGCACTGTGCGTACAAAAAATGCTCGTCACCTGATCTTCATATGTGCGACTTCTGCCTGTGGGCTTATCTGCAGGTGGTTGTATTCAGTGTCCCAGATATGAACACAGCCGAATCCAACTAGGTGAAGTTTGCTACTGATGGACAACATTCAAACATTGGTCTAATGAGTGTTTGGCAAGCCCCTTCTTTCATGGATTAATTACATTTCCTAAAGAATCTTACAATGAATTTAAGTCTGGCAACTGCTCTTCACAACTGGTATAGTTTCCAGCAATTTACCACCAACAGCATAATTAGACATCAATGTACCTCATCACTTACTTACACACAAAACAATACAATCATTTATGTTCAAGCTCAACTGCCAGCTCCTCCACTAATTGTCAATCCTTTGCAGGTCTTTTCACACTTTCCTACAGTGTTTTGGCATTACAATCCTGCTGTAGGCAACAGTATTAGCATGGTACAGTTGCACAGAAACATCCACTATGGCATATCATTTAAATACAAGGTGTTAAAAATCAGTGCACTTAGAAGCCAAAACTGGAAGGAGGGATGGTGAGCATAGAAATTGAAGTCCTATAAACACATCTCTGGAACCAAATACTTTCTGTGTGTCAAATATGGGACAGTTTCTTTGTGTCTAATCATTAGTACTTACTAGTGTAGTCAGTCTTCTGTTAATGTTCATTGCTCATTTCTTAATGGTTGTGTTTTTCTCTGCATTTAGTCATGTGATTGCAATGCTGGTTTCAGACATAGCACTTACAACTGTCTCCCTAAATCAGCCATTGAGTATGCATTGTTTTGAAGACATGTGACGATCACAACAAGATTAGGAATTCTGTGATATACACTATATTCTAGCCAAGAGTGTTTTTCAAGAAATTATCTAATGTACATTAAACATCCTTAATGATACTTTCCATCTCCAAAATGTTCTTCAGGTTGTCCAACATGCAGACATTGGACCATTTACAAGTTCAAAGAACTTCATTAGATCTCACACAGTATTCCCCCCACATAAGGAAGAGCAAGTGTTTCAACATGTAGAAGGTGATCCTGAAACAAGAGTGTGAACTAATTCAGCTGAAAGAATAAAGCACAGTTGTAAGTGGTCATATCTGCAAACACTGTAACTTTAACAGTGTCACTGAGTATGTTTAAGTTCTCAGGTCACATAACCAACATGGTTGATTACAGTTCTGCCAACAGATTAGAAAAAAAGCACTGAAAATCTGCAGTTCATAGCTTGCATTTCAGTTATAGTTCAGGTGAGATTGCACAGAGTGCCATGATAAAATACCACTATAGCCACATATGGGCAGATGCAGATTCTTACGTGAGCATGAAGGCAAGGTATTATGTTTCCTTTAATCTCAAAGTATGGGTAGGAGTTGTGGGTTGGCAAAGCCACATACTTTACCAGACAATTTAACAGGTGCTGTTTATCACCTATTTCTACATGCCACAGAAAAACAATGATGGGGTTTACCCACTATGATGTACCACCGCATATTCTGCATCTCATACAGCAGTACCCAACACCAATGTTAAATAACTGATGGCTTTGTTGATGAGGTCGCGTAGCGTGACCTCACCATACATCCACTACCAAACAAAGATTTCTGGCTGTGTAGTCATTGGTGGATTCTAAATTCATCAGTAATGTACAAAGACTGGGATCACACGTGACACATGTGAGGGCATCCAAATGTGTTCGTACACACTTACGATTCCTCAAGAAGAGCAGCTGAAAGACACACAAATTGGCAATAATCGCATTGAGCTCTCCTTTAGTGTTAGACAGAGAGCTCCGTAAAACATAAAGGCAGATATCTCAATTGTTACAGGACACAGGTTTACAGGCTCCCTTTTTCCATTTTTGCCAGCATCATTTAACTAAGAATATTGAGTTGTTTGGGTTTTTTTTTTTTTTTTTTTTTTTTTTTTTTTTTTTTTTTTTTTTTTTTTTTTTTTTTTTGTTCACACAAACTATACCGTAGAAAGCAACTGTTGTAAACAGTCTTCTATGTCAAGTGGTCTAATTTTGGGAGAACTTCCAGCAAGACGACTATGGATTTTGATGAAATTTTATGGGAACACACACACAGTATGTTCCAAATGAGCGTGGGTAAAGTTTCATGATCACCAATTTAATACTTGGAGGGAGACATTTGTTTGAATCCACTGCGCAACTTGCGACAGTGCGCCTCTGAGTTTTCAGTAGCTCCGAGACAGAATCTCCAACAATGTGTTCTTGAAAGAAACAAAACTATGCCACTTTTTATGACTGTTTGCTCTCTTAAATGGAATAATTACAAAAAGATTTCTTACGGAATTTTCATACCGATAATTTAAAGTAGTCACACGAAAAATTGTAGCTTCAAAAAACGTATGAAGTTTAGCTTTTTATATCTCCGGAATCAACTGTGCAATAAACCTGAAACTTTGGATGCAACAACTTATCAATATACAGTCTTATAACACAAAATTTCTTTCTCCCACAGCTTTCCAAAAGTTTACACATTAGAGCAAATTCAATTTTTGTAAAAATGCAACAAATGGGTATTTTCAGCCCACTTTTTTGTACAAGTATTTTCTGAAAACTCTTTTGAACATTTTCACTGTGCAATGTTCTGAATCATCTACAAAACTAGATTTGGTTTTGCAATGCATACACATACCCCTAAAAAGCAAAGAAAGTAAAGGTGCGGTGAAAATATGCCCTTATTCCAATGATACTCTAATATGGCAATTTTTTTCTATTATAACAGTTCAGTAGTGTTTGGAGAAATTAAAATCAGAAGTCCTAATTAATAGGATGTGTACTTTAATTAGAAAAACTCTAATGTGAAAGAAGCATCTGAAGCATTTGGCTCTATAAAATCCTCTTCATAAAAAATGAAAGTATAAATAATCCAATAGTAAGGATAACGTGCCCTTTCTTGTGTCTCTAATAATTTGAGTGACCACTTGAGCTTCTCAGGATGGTGGTTTGCAGTCTGCAATTTAAAGAATGCATTGCAGAGCACTGTGAAAAGTGTCTTGGACCAGAAGCTTCTGCAGTTGCTGACTGCTGTGTATAAGAAATGGATTCATGTCAACCAGGACACACTGGTCGCTAAGCAAGTGACTGTGGATGAATTTACTGAAGTAGGAAAAAAAAATTTGGAGTCTTTGTCATTATTATGTCGGCAAACATCAAAGTTTGCCTCTTAAAGCCATTAAATTTGATCTAAAGGTAGACAAGCTTATTATCCTAATGGATTTTCATCAATAATTTGTCATTTAGCAGTCAGGATGCAGTGCAAGATTTCCACTCGGAAATAGTCAAGCAACAAAGGTAGGAGACGAGGTACTGGCAGAAGTAAAGCTGTGAGGACGGGGCGTGAGTTGTGCTTGGGTAGCTCAGTTGGTAGAGCACTTGCCCGCGAAAGGCAAAGGTCCCAAGTTCAAGTCTCGGTCCAGCACACAGTTTTAATCTGCCAGGAAGTTTCATATCAGCGCACACTCCACTGCACGGTGAAAATCTCACTCTGGAAACAAACCATCTATTTACTCTCTATTTTCCCCTAAATCAGAATGTGAAGTCCCAGTTTTTGGATCGTCAGTGACTGACTGCAACATGACAGCTACTCTTCATGTTTTATCAAGGAGCTGATCAAATATGTAAAAAGGCAATTTGCTCAGATTTTCTACATTCATTATTTCAGCGATGACTCCAGTACCCAATACAAAACCTCCAAATTTTTCTCAATTTGTGCTATCATAAGAGACTTTGGAATGATGGCAGAATGGTATTTTTTTTTATACAAGGGTATTTCAGCAATCTTTCCACAGCAAGCAATATGAATTGCTGGTGAGATGCCTGTGGTTGCGTATTTTCCACAAAGTGTGTTAACACAGTATGGAATACAGATGCAAGTTACTAATAACTGTAACACACAACATGCATATGGACAGATTCTACGTAAATCTCTTCACACTGTTTTACAATGCTAAAGGAGCAACCGATTCTTAGGCATCATGCCCAGCAGTTCCATCTTTCTTCTGGAAATGGTAACTGCCCCACCAAGAGCACAGCTTGCTTTTCATTTTACAGACTGACTATTCCTCCCCAGCACTTCCTGTCCCATTCTCTCATGTGAGTAGACAAAATAACATCACTCTTACAAATCAAACACTTCTTAGTCATACTTTACAGGGGTGTATTTTACCTCACTTAGCAACTGAAAATAAGTACTCACTAAACTGAAAATACCTGCAGTATATAAACATTATCTCAGTGAAGTTATTTAGTCTACTCATATAAGAGAATATGACAGGAAGTGCTGGGCAGATATTCTGAAAACTGAGCAGCACTCATGGTGAGAAAAGTCCACCTACCAATAATAACGCTACAGCTGCCATACAGAAACAATGTGCAGAGATTTACAAAGATTCGGTAGATGGATGTTCTTGCTTTAGTATTATTAGTAACTACTCTTATCTGTATTTCATCTAGTGCTAAATGCACTTTGTGCAAAACAAGCACCCCCCCCCCCCCCCCCCCCCACACACACACACACACACACACACACACACACACACACACTTCCCCTAGGAATATTGTCTCACTGCAGAAGGGTAGGTGCAAATTTGTGAAGTACCATTGCTGTGGCTTCTTGTGACTTGGGGGTAGAGAGTAGGATTCACAAGGTTTAAAAATGGTCGGACAGAAGTTAAAGGTGATCCTTGTTCGGGGCGTCCATCGATGTCTACAGACGACGTTTTTGTCAGGAACATCAACGAAACTGTGCATGTCAACTGAAGACTGACTACCCAAGAGATTGCGGAAGAATGTAACGTATCAGTTGGATCATGTCATAAATCTTGACACAGCACCTTGGATGCATCGTGTTGCCGCCAAGTACGTCCCAGAGTTCAAGAGTCAAGACCAGAAAGATCTTCACCTCGCAATCTGCGAAGAGCTTTTGGATCGTGCAAATGAGAACAAGATGCTCCTTAAAAGAAAGTGGTGATGAGTCATGGATCTAAGGTTATGATGTTGAGACCAAGGTGCAATCTTCACAAAGGGTCGGGAAAGGTTCTCCAAGACCGAAAAAAAAAAGCTTGTTAAGTCAGGTCAAATGTTAAAGTCATGATAATTTTCATTGATTTTGAAGGATTAGTTCATCATGAATTCATGCCAAAGGGACAAACTGTTATCAATGGTACTACTGGGATGTGCTGCGACACCTGCTACAAAATATGAGAAAGAAACAGCCTGAAATGCGCAATTCATGGCTCTTGCATCACGATAACACATCTGCACATTCACCCCCATTGGTCCACGATTATTGCATACAAAACTAAATCACTGTGCTACCTCATCCTCTGTACTCTTCAGACCTGGCCTCTGCAGACTGTATTTCCAAACTTGAAAACCCCATTTAAAGGACGATAATTTGTAACAATAGACGTGATTCTTTCTTTTTTTTTTAAAAAAAAAAAAAAAAAAAAAAAAAAAAAAAAAAAAAAAAAACACACCACACACACACACACACACACACACACACACACACACACACTCGCAAATGGCACTTTGTGTGATCGAGCAAGAGGCACACCAATACTGTTTTTAGAAGTGCAAACTCCATTGGGAGCAGAGTATCAATTGTGGAGGAGAGTATTTTGAAGGATATCATGCACAATAAGTAAAAGGTAAGCACAGGAAGTCGAAACAAGGCCCCGGGAGTAGACAACATTTCATTAGAACTACTGATAGTCTTAGGAGAGATAGCGATGACAAAACTCTACTGTCTGGTGAGCAAGAGGTATGAGACAGGCGAAATATCCTCTGACATCAAGAAGAATATAATAATTTCAATCCCACAAAAAAGCAGGTGTTGACAGGTGTGAAAATTACTGAACTATCAGTTTAATAAGCCACGGCTGCAAAATACTAACATGAATTCTTTACAGACAAATGGAAAAACTGGTAAAAGCCAACTTTGGGAAAGATCAGTTCAGTTTCCATAGAAATGTTGGAACACATGAGGCAATACTGACCCTACGACTTACCTTAGAAGATAGGTTAAAGGAACGCAAACCTACATTTCTAGCATTTGTTGACTTAGAGAAACCTTTTGACAAGGATGACTGGAATACTCTTTCAAATTCTGAAAGTGGCAGGGGTCAAATAGGGGAGCAAAAGGCTATTTACAATTTGTACAAGGGCCAGATGGCAGTTAAATGAATCAAGGGGCATGAAAGGGAAGCAGCAGTTGGGAAGGGAGTGAGACAGGGTTGTAGCCTATCCCCGATGTTATTCAATCTGCATATTGAGCAAGCAGTAAAGGAAACAAAAGAAAAATTTAGAGTAGGAATTGAAATCCATGGAGAAGAAATAAAAACTTTGAGGTTTGCCGATGACATCGTAACTCTGTCAGACAGCAAAGGACCCGGAAGAGCAGTTGAACAGAATGGACAGTGTCTTGAAAGGAGGATATAAGATGAACTTCGACAAAAGCAAAACAAGGATAATGGAATGTAGTTGAATTAAATCGAGTGATGCTGAGGGAATTATATTACAAAATGAGACACTTAAAGCAGTAGATGAGTTCTGCTATTTGGGGAACAAATGTCGAAGAAGAGAGGATATAAAACAGACTAACAATGGCAAGACAAGCGTTTCTGAGGAAGAGAAATTTGTTAACATCGAGTATAGATTTAAATGCCAGGAAGTCTTTTCTAAAAGTATTTGTATGGAGTGTAGCCATAAATGGATGTGAAATATGGACGATAAATAGTTTAGACAAGAAGAGAATAGAAGCTTTCGAAATGTGGTGCTACAGAAGAATGCTGAAGATTAGATGGGTAGATCACATAACTAATGAGGAAGTACTGAACAGAATTGGGGAGAAGAGGAATTTGTGGCACAACTTGACTATAGGAAGGGATCGGTTAGTAGGACACGTTCTGTGGCATCAAGGGGTCACCAATTCAGTGATGGAGTAATGAATACTAATGCATGATGTATATGCGAAGATGATAAATGTAATGAGCACATATTGTAACAGTGCTATGAGGTCGATTCAAGTTTGTTTGTATACTTTGAAAGTAATGATGATGATTTCTTACTGAAATATCATAAAATATACTTTTCATCCAAAGGGGTGGTTAACAAACATAAAGAAATACTGAAACACATATTTATAAAATTCTTGCAGTAAAACCTATTTGTGATTACCGTTCAGTTTAATGAAAAGACCCAGGTAACTTGTTACTAGTAAAATCCATTAAGTATTTAAAGAGTACTTTGGTTTTGTAAATTATGTACTATCATGAAACTACATTTTCAGCATTTTGACAGCATAAACAATTTTTTAAACTTTTTTATTATTCTTGAAAGTTAGTAATGATTTATACATCTAAATTATATAATTTACCCTCAAAAACTATACAATTTTTAATTGAAATCATCAAACTAACTGTTTAAGCAACGTAAATAATCATGTTCCGATTGTTAAAATCTGTATAAACTCCAGCAAGAGCAGCCGAAAACGGTAAGTTTTAGTTTTTTGTGAGAGGTGGGAACTACAGCTTTCAGCTGTGTGTAACATCTTGTGATGCAATAAAAGTGTTACAAAGCAAATTTATATGTTTTGGATATACCATTTTGTAGGGGGAAGATTAACTACAATAAACTGCCTGACCATACAGGAAATCGAAGACTTATTTTTAATGTGGAGCAAGCTGCTGCGAATAGTACCAATAATCTTAAACATTAAGAACAAAAACTAAGTATCAACATTCATAGCCCAACAAGTTAGTTACGTTATAAACTGACCAAAGGAGAATTCCAATCACTTAACAGAGCATTGTGTGGTCCAATCTGGAGGAAATGGTTGTTTGTCATACCAGCACATCTATGGCCATCTACCTTTAAGTATTTCCGTGAAGCTCCAACACCGCGTCGCCTGCAATATGTGAAGACTCTAGACATAACCAGACAAAGGTATTATTGGCCTGGACTCTACCGATACATTAGACACTGTGAGCCACACTAAGGAGCGCCAACAATGGAAGCACATGTCACAATACCTCCAAAGCATCTGGTACCAGTGACACTTGGTTTGGATTTTTATACTTGAGCAGAAAGTAAGACTATCAGCAAATTCACTGAAGAGCTACACTATGTGATCAAAAGTATCGGGACACCTGGCTGAAAATGACTTAAAAGTTCATGGCACTCTCCATCGCTAATACTGAAATTCGATATGGTGTTGGCCCACCCTTAGCCTTGATGACAGCTTCCACTCTCACAGGCATATGTTCAATCAGGTGCTGGAAGGTTTCTTGGGGAATGGCAGCCCATTCTTCATGGATTGCTGTACTGAGGAGAGGTATCAATGTCGGTCGGTGAGGCCTGGCATGAAGTTGGCATTCCAAAACATCCCGAAGGTGTTCTATACGAATCAGGTCAGGACTCTGTGCAGGTCAGTCCATTACAGGGATTTTATTGTCTTATAACCACTCTGGAACAGGCCGTGCATTACGAAAATGTGCTAGATCGTGCTGAAAAGTGCAATTGCCATCCTTGAATTGCTCTTCAACAATGGGAAGCAAGAAGGTGCTTACAACATCAATGTAGGCCTGTGCTGTGATAGTGCCACGCAAAACAACACAGGGCGCAAGCCCCCTCCATGAAAAACATGACCACACCATAACACCACTGCCTCCGTATTTTACTGTTGGAACTACACACGCTGGCAGATGACGTTCACTGGGCATTCGCGATACCCACCTCCTGCCATCGGATCGCCACATTGTGTACCGTGATTCGTCACTCCACAAAACGTTTTTCCACTGTTCAATCGTCCAATGTTTACACTCCTTATACCAAGTGAGGCATTGTTTGGCATTTACTGGAATGATGGTAGCTTATGAGCAGCCGCTCGACCATGAAATCTAAGTTTCCTCACCTCCTGCCTAACTGTCCTAGTACTTGCAGTGGATCCTGCTGCAGTCTGAAATTCCTGTGTGATGGTCTGGATAGACGTCTGCCTGTTACACATTGCGACACTCTTCAACGGTCTGCGATCTCTGTCAGTCAACAGACGACACGTCGGAAACAGTGGACCTGGGACGTTTAGGAGTATGGAAATCTCGCATACAGACTTATGACGCAGTGACACCTGATCACCTGATCACATTCAAACTCCGCGAGTTCCGCAGTGTGCCCCATTCTGCTTTCCCACGATGTCTAATGACTACTGAGGTTGCTGATATGGAGTACCTGGCAGCAAAATGCATCTAATATGAAAAACTTATGTTTTTGGGGTTTCCCGGATACTTTTGATCGCATAGTGTACTTTGAGTCATATTGTATCCTTCATCACTTGTCACAAGACACATAAGACATTAAGGAATGTGACTGTTCATCAAGAAGAGAAAAGCATAAAAATGTCGTCCATGTCCTCTGTATCAAAGCCCGACTACAGTCCAGAGGCACAAGTCGACAATGAGATTCAAAGAAACTGAGGACCCATTCGATGATCACAAAGCTCTTACAGGAAGGGATACCTCTAATGCTCATTACAGTGAAGATGATGTAACAATATGACCAGATTGCGAGGATCCATCACCGTCGCTACAGATAGGGGCAATGACAAGATCAAGATCCAGAGGCCTGCAGTTGGCTCAAATGAGAACTTCTGAAACAGTGGGTCACTGTTTCTTCACAAGACAGAGCACAATGCTGCAAGCTATAGCACACTCATCACTGATTGACGTGCTGCAGGTCCTCAGTTCTTCCCAACCACCAACAATTATTTGTTATTTAGCATTTATAGTTTCTGGAATGTTCTTGAAATACCTTACGTTTTTAAACTAGTGGAATATTTGATTTTTGTATGAACACCAACATCCTGTAATATTCAATGTTTGTACAAATATCTGTACTCTCCACCCAGGAGTTGAGTTCAGTTTGGTTGTGGCTGTATGTTGGTGACTGGGTGATTGAAGGGACATGTTTGAGGCGTATCTATTAAGTTTACCTGAAATTGTGAACAGAAACAAAAACACAAATTAACTGAAAGATTTATTAGAAATGGAAGTCACTAGGAAAAGATTCAGGCAGAAGGGTGAATCATCAAACATTTCCCAACCGAATGTTTGCAGGACATACAGAAGTTGTTTAAGATTTAAATGAATAAAAAAACTCCTGATGTTCTGCAATTATTATTTATTTCATCACAAATCAGTTTACAGTTTCTTAGGACACCATCAAATGACAAGTACTAACCACAGACAAAATGACATGTTAAAGAGATTTTAGTCACACACATCACAGTTTTCACAAAGGAAAATGTGGCTTAAAATTATAAAATAAATAAACACACAAAAGGAATAATATAGATTATTTTACCTATTGCTTTGTAATTATTTAGAACATGTAAAAAGGAAACTGCGTTTGGTCCTTTAAAACTAGTCTTCCATTCTGGTTCTTACGTTGATTGATTTCAAGTACTTCCATTAGTACTACCTTTCTGCTTTTTTTAACGCAACATATAATAAGGGGCCGTTTTGTTATCAAATGCTTCCAAAGGGTTGAACCAGAGTTTGTTCGTCTGTATCTTCTTTCACATTTTGACAATATAATTGTCATAGCCGTGCCTGATAGAATAAATAGTTAATAAGGCAAAGGGAGAGTTTTTGTTTAAAGACTCCAATCAACAGGAAGTCACAAATACTTGTGTAAGCAACTCTGACAAATGCATTATAAAATATCTTTAGCCACAACTAATATGTAAGCACTGTTAAAAACAGACTAGTTGGGAATATACTTAACAAACATTCTGAGGTTTGGTGAGTAAGTACACTGATGAGCCAAAAGTATTATGCCCACTTTCTAATTAATGTGTTCAACAGATTTACCTCCACCTTTGGCTCAGGAGCCTGGGACAGTGGCTGGTCGATGAAATTTAATAATACTGCACCAACATCCATTATTTTGATATTGTTTCATTAGGGAACCAGTTTCAATGTTCCCAGTCACATTATCTTCAAGTCTGTCGCATGAACAACACCAAGTACCATTTGCGCATGCACAAGACTACGCACCAATATTCATATCTGGTTCCATAGATACCAGAATTTCATGAGCATGTGTTCTCTTCCCACATGGGACAGCAACTGTCATTTGACCACTGTTGCACAACTCTGGCCTTGTCATACTGACAGTTACCCCGCTGAAAGATGTCATTAACATCAGCCAAGACATCAAGCATGAAAGGATCCAGGTTGTCTGCAGTAATGCTCACTGAGTCCACAGCTGATCATTAAGCCTTTGATTACTACAAATCCCATGAAGCCTAGGTGAATGTTCCCTACAGCATAATACTATGCAGATTGGCACATGTCTGTGGTACAGCTGTTCACCTGAAAAGTGATTCATATGATCAGGCAACTGGTTTCCATTGATCCACAGTCAAATGTTCAAGATTAATGCAGTCTTAATTGACAATTATGTTCGGTCAGTCCACAAGGGAACATGAAGGGGTCACCTGCTGCAGAGCCCCTCGTTTAACAATATCCAACGATGAGCCCCAGAATACTTGTGCCTGCACTATCACTGTACTCTGTCATCAAATCTGTCACAAATAACCGACTATCCTGATTTACACAGTGGGAAGTTATCAATCTTCATATTCTATAATGAGGCTTTCATGTCCAACTTCTTGTTACCAATTCATGGTTTCAACGTCCTTCGAACACTTCCCATCATGCATGCATACAACCAACCTGTCTTACTGTTTCCAAACACTCATTCCCAGGCAACAGTCCACAACAACCAGCTTTTTATCAAACAATGGAAAATTCAGGACAAATTAATAACGAGATTATGAAAAGGATACATTGCTACTCACCGTATATCAAAGATGCTGAGTCACAGATAGGCACAACAAAAAGACCGTCAAACAAGTAATCTTTTGGCCAAAAGGCCGCCTTCAGAATTCGGAAGGCGATTTGGCATAAAGCTTACTTGTTTGATAGTCTTAATTGTGCCTATCTGCGACTCTACATCTCCAGTATATGGTGAGTAGCAATCAATCTATCGTTTTCATAATATCTCTTTTTTATTAAAGTCACTTATGCCAGTGGATTTCCCCCATTTGAAGCCCATATCTTCACTAGAATGTTCCCACATTCGTCTCTGCTCTGCTTATAAACTTCCCTTTTGATGTCACAGCAGACTTCTCCATTTGCTGCCTGCGTCATCACTAGAATAATTCCATATTTGTTTCCTTTGTACTTATATACTTTCGTTACTGCATCACATACCCACGATGGCATCAGTCTTGCAGTCAATGTTTTGGTTCATCATCATAGTTAAGCAACATCACGAAAAAACATGCAAAAGAATGAAGAATGTTCAGTATACTGAAGATAAATGAAAGTTAAGTAAAATGATCACACAAAAATGTCAGTGGAGCATTTTATGAATTTGGCAGCAAATTTAGCCACACCCTTTTACCAGGGAACTTCCAAATTAAACAATTAAACCATTCTGGGAATCAATTGGAAACCTTCACCTGGATGGTCAGACAGGGATTTGAAATCCATTTATTCAGAGCCTTAAACTGTGTGCCACCTTACTTGCTTTCTTAGAGTTGAAATGTGTAAAAGCAAATTGAAAGATGAAATGCTGTAAAATTTTCTCAAAATTTATTCACCAGTAAAGTCTAGCTACAATTCTTTATTTCAGTTATTCTACATGTGCAAAACAAACACACAAATGTGCTTTTCGCAATGAAAGGCACTTGGTCAAACATTCTGTCTTTATAGACTGTGAGGAATTCTCATTTTCAGAAAAGGCTGGAAGACTGAGCCACAGGACTGCTCTTCTGAATAACAGGCATCATTAAACTGTATAAATCTGGAACACACGCAAGCCACAGTACCATTTATGGGAACATTGGGCATCTACAAATGATGACCTGAATTAACAAAATTTCAGAAGCTGTGTACATTACGAATATATATGTATATATAAAAACAAAGATGAGGTGACTTACCGAACGAAAGCGCTGGCAGGTCGATAGACACACAAACATACACACAAATACGCACAAATATGTCTGCTTGTGTCAGTATATGTGTGGATGGATATGTGTGTATGTGTGTGCGAGTGTATACCAGTCTTTTTTCCCCCTAAGGTAAGTCTTTCCGCTCCCGGGATTGGAATGACTCCTTACCCTCTCCCTTAAAACCCACATCCTTTCGTCTTTCCCTCTCCTTCCCTCTTTCCTGATGAGGCAACAGTTTGTTGCGAAAGCTGAATTTTGTGTGTATGTTTGTGTGTCTATTGACCTGCCAGCACTTTCGTTCGGTAAGTCACCTCATCTTTGTTTTTATATATAATTTTTCCCACGTGGAATGTTATATATATATATATATATATATATATATATATATAGAGAGAGAGAGAGAGAGAGAGAGAGAGAGAGAGAGAGAGAGAGAGAGAGAGAGTGTATACACACAGGGCTAGCACAGCCACCTTGTGTGTCTGGAGAAGCCAGTGTGATTTCCAAGCACAGTCTGAAATGAAGTAAAAGGAGGAACAAAGTAAGTACCAATATGCCTTTTCAGTATCAAAGGGAACAACGCAAACATGTAAGAGTTTAAACTGGCAGAAAGAGCAGTCTTTGGGAAATATATCTGTTGAAACAATGGACGTTGTCGTTGGTAGGGAGGCTTGCAGCCACATCAGAGGGGTATCTGTTAAGAGGCAGCAGCCTTTTCAGTAGTTGCAGGGTCAACAGTCTGGATGGCTGACTGATCTGGCCTTGTAACATTAACCAAACTAGCCTTGCTGTGCTGGTACTGCAAACAGCTGGAAGCAAGAGGAAACTACAGCCATAGCTGTATGGTTAAATAATGATAGCATCCTCTTGGGTAAAATATTCCGGAGATAAAAAAGTCCTCCTTTTGGATCTCTGGGCAGGGAGTACTCAGGAGGATGTCGCTATCAGGAGAAAGTAAACTGACATTCTACGGATCAGAGCGTAGAATGTCGGATCCCTTAATCAGGCAGGTAAGTTAGAAATTTTAAAAAGGGTAATAGATAGGTTAAAGTTAGATGTAGTTGGAATTAATGAAGTTTGGTGGTAGGAGGAACAAGACTTCTTGCATAAAAAGTTTTACCCCTGACGAAGATGACGGAGGTAGTCATCGAAAGCTTGGGATTTTATCCAAATTTGACGCGGCAAGTAAACCTAGAACTTTTTATGCAAGGACTCCATCAAGAAAGACTTCGTAGTCATACAAGACTTCTTGTCCGGCGAATCCAAGATGGTGGTTGTTGTGGTCTTCAGTCCTGAGACTGGTTTGATGCAGTTCTCCATGGTAATCTATCCTGTGCAAGCTCCTTCATCTCTCAGTACCTACTGCAACCTACATCCTACTGAATCAGCTTAGTGCATTCATCTCTTTGTCTCCCTCTACGATTTTTACCCTCCACACTGCCTTCCAATGCTAAATTTGTGATCCCTTGATGCCAGGACATGTCCTACCAACCGATCCCTTCTTCTAGTCAAGTTGTGCCACAAACTTCTCTTCTCCCCAATCCTATTCAACACCTCCTCATTAGTTACGTGATCTACCCACCTTATCTTCAGCATACTTCTGTAGCACCACATTTCGAAAGCTTCTATTCTCTTCCTGTCCAAACTGGTTATCGTCCATGGTTCACTTCCATACATGGCTACACTCCATACAAATACTTTCAGAAATGACTTCCTGACACTTAAATCTATACTCGATGTTAACAAATTTCTCTTCTTCAGAAACGCTTTCCTTGCCACTGTCAGTCTACATTTTATATTCTCTCTACTTCGACCATCATCAGTTATTTTGCTCCCCAAATAGCAAAACTCCTTTACTACTTTAAGTGTCTCATTTCCTAATCTAATTCTCACAGCAGCACCCGACTTAATTAGACTACATTCCATTATCCTTGTTTTGCTTTTGTTGATGTTCATCTTATATCCTCCTTTCAAGACACAGTCCATTCCGTTCAACTGCTCTTCCAAGTCCTTTGCTGTCTCTGACAGAATTACAATGTCATCGGCGAACCTCAAAGTTTTTATTTCTTCTCCATGGATTTTAATACCTACTCTGAACTTTTCTTTTGTTTTCTTTATTGCTTGCTTAATATACAGATTGAATAACATCGGGGAGAGGCTACAACCCTGTCTCACTCCCTACCCAACCATTGCTTCCCTTTCATGCCCCTCGACTCTTATAACTGCCATCTGGTTTCTGTACAAATTGTAAATAGCCTTTCGCTCCCTGTATTTTACCCCTGCCACCTTCAGAATTTGAAAGAGAGTATTCCAGTCAACATTGTCAAAAGCTTTCTCTAAGTCTACAAATGCTAGAAACGTAGGTTAGCCTTTCCTTAATCTTCCTTCTCAGATAAGTCGTAAGGTCAGTATTGCCTCACGTGTTCCAACATTTTTACGGAATCCAAACTGATCTTCCCCGAGGTCGGCTTCTACTAGTTTTTCCATTCGTCTGTAAATAATTCGTGTTAGTATTCTGCAGCTGTGACTTATTAAACTGATAGTTCGGTAATTTTCACATCTGTCAACACCTGCTTTCTTTGGGATTGGAATTATTATATTCTTCTTGAAGTCTGAGGGTATTTCGCCTGTCTTGTACATCTTGCCCACCAGATGGTAGAGTTTTGTCATGACTGGCTCTCCCAAGGCCATCAGTAGTTCTAATGGAATGTTGTCTACTCCCGGGGCCTTGTTTCGACTCAGGTCTTTCAGTGCTCTGTCAAACTCTTCACACAGTATCTTATCTCCCAGTTCATATTCATCTACATCCTCTTCCATTTCCATAATATTGTCCTCAAGTTCATCGCCCTTGTATAGACCCTCTATATACTCCTCCCACCTTTCTGCTTTCCCCTCTTTGCTTAGAACTCTGTTTCCATCTGAGCTCTTGATGTTCATACAAGTGGTTCTCTTTTCTCCAAACGTCTTTTTAATTTTCCTGTAGGCTGTATCTATCTTACCCCTAGTGAGATAAGCCTCTACATACTTACATTTGTCCTCTAGCCATGCCTGCTTAGCCATTTTGCACTTCCTGTCGATCTCATTTTTGAGACGTTTGTATTCCTTTTTGCCTGCTTCATTTACTGCATTTTTATATTTTCTCCTTTCATCAATTATATTCAATATTTCTTCTGTTACCCAAGGATTTCTACCAGCCCTCATCTTTTTACCTACTTGATCCTCTGCTGCCTTCACTATTTCATCCCTCAGAGCTACCCATTCGTCTTCTACTGTATTTCTTTCCCCCATTCCTGTCAATTGTTCCCTTATGCTCTCCCTGAAACTCTTTACAACCTCTGGTTTAGTCAGTTTATCCAGGTCTCATCTCCTTAAATTAGCACCTTTTTGTAGTTTCTTCAGTTTTAATCTACAGTTCATAACCAATAGATTGTGGTCAGAGCCCACATCTGCCCCTGGAAATGTATTACAATTTAAAACCTGGTTCCTAAATCTCTGTCTTACCATTATATAATCTAAGTGATACCTTTTAGTATCTCCAGGATTCTTCGATGTATACAACCTTCTTCTATGATTCTTGAACCAAGTGTTAGCTATGATTAAGTTATGCTCTGTGCAAAATTCTACCAGACGGCTTCCTCTTTCATTTCTTAGCCCCAATCCATATTCACCTACTATGTTTCCTTCTCTCCCTTTTCCTACTGTCGAAGGTTATAAACACAAAATCAAATAGGGGTAAGGCAGGATTAGGTTTAATAATGAATACACAGAATAGGAGCGATGGCAAGCTACTATGAACAGCGTAGTGAATGCATTATTGTAGCCAAGAGAGACACGAAGCCCACACCTACCACAGTAGTACAATTTTATATGCCAACTAGCTCCGCAGATGATGAAGGGATTGAAGAAATGTATGACGGGATAAAGGAAATTGTTTAGTTAGTGAAGGGAGACGAAAATTTAATAGTCATGGGGGAATGGAATTCGACAGTAGGAAAAGGAAGAGAAGGAAAAGTAGTAGGTGAATACGGAATGGGGGAAAGGAATGAAAGAGGAAGCCGCCTCGTAGTATTTTGGACAGGACATAATTTAATCATAGCTAACACTTGGTTGAAGGATCATGAAAGAAGGTTGTACACGTGGAAGAGGCCTGGAGACACTGGAAGGATTCAGATAGGTTATATAATGGTAAGACAGAGATTTAGGAACAAGGTTTTAAATTGTACGACATTTCCAGGGGCAGATGTGGACACTGACCCTGATTTATTGGTTATGAACTATTGATTAAAACTGAAGAAACTACAAAAGGTGGGAATTTAAGGAGATGGGACCTGGGTAAAGTGAAAGAACCAGAGGTTGTAGAGAGTTTCAGAGAGGGAGCATTAGGGGATGATTGACAAGAATGGGGGAAAGAAATACAGCAGAAGAAGAATAGGTAGCTTTGAGAGATGAAATAGTGAAGACAGCAGAGGAACATGTAGGTAAAAAGCTAGTAGAAATCCTTGGGCAACAGAAGAGATACTGAATTTAATTGATGAAAGGAGAAAATATAAACGCACAGTAAATGAATCAGGCATAAAGGAATAGAAAACTTCTCAAAAATGAGATTAACAGGGAGTGAAACATGGCTAAGCAGGGATTTTTTTTTTTCTTTTATTATGGTTTTCGGGCGAAAAACTGCTACGGTCATAACCACCCATTCTGTGGTGTAATGAAGGGTAAAAAGCAGAGATTTAAATCAGCAGCAATGGGAGCTAAACTCAAGAATGAGGTAAACTAAAAAACAGAAGGAAATCTTTGAAAATTGCTATTTAAGGGGGGGTTGTTTTCCCCTAAAACGAACTTCAAATGACTGATGTCATCTCACTACCTCCTCACGACGACAAGGGCGGGAGGAAGATGTCCAAGCACAGGGAAGAGGTTTTATGTTCTGTAATTTATTATTGGGACATGCAGACCAATGTGTGTGTCAGAAAGGAGCAACATGATGACATAATACACTCTGTAGATCGGCAAAGGGAGCCATGCACTGAGGAAGAGAGACAGCAGCCTTCGCCGCTGTATCGGCTGCCTGGTTTCCACAGATGTTAGCATGCCCTGCGATCCAGAGGAATGCCACACAGATGACCCCAAGTGGAGCATGTGGATGCAGTCCTGAATCCGGTTGTCCAGAGGGTGGACGGGATAGAGAGCTTGGAGGTTGACAAGAGACCTGAGCGAATCCGAGCATATAATATACTGTATCCACCAATGGCGATGGACGTATTGGACAGCCTGGAGAACAGTGTAAAGCTCTGCAGTAAAAACCGAACACTGGTTGCGAAGCTGAAATCTAATAGGGGTGCCGCCAACAATATAGGCACTCCCAACTTGCAGCCGTCAGAGTAAATAAATGTGGCACCCTACATTTGTGCGCACAGAGCAGCAAATGCCCAACGATACACTACTATCCTTGGGAAGCTGACAAAGATCACGGAGAAGGCAGGTTCATGGGCGAAGCCAAGTTGGCGTCGTACCCCCATCTGTCAAAAAAGTTTTAGGAAATTGGAAGGAAAGGGAATGCAGCAGTTGACAGGGGCGGACTCTTGGCATTAGTAGAGCGGAAAGGCAGCCAGTATACCCTAAATCCAAGGAGGCATCGAAAAAAAGGGCACAGGTTGGATGAGCAGGCACGGAAGACACATGAACTGTGTAATGACTCATGAGGACAGATTGCCAACTGGACAACGAAGGTTCAGCAGTCTCAGCGTAAAGGTTCTCCATGGGGCTGGTGAGAAAAGCTCCAGACGCTAGGCACGATATAGGTGGAGGAAGACCACTCTGTCCTCTCCCAAGAAGGTACCACTCAGAACACAAAGAGTGTTGAGGGATAGCGGACAGCGAGCCAAAAGATGTGGAACATGGGAAGACCAGCGCAGTTTTCTGTCAAACATAATCCCAAGAATTTGGCAATGTCCGCAGATGGAAGGGCAACACGGCCTAGATGTAGGGAAGGCAGATAAAACACTGTATGATGCCAGAAATTTACACAGACTGTCTTACTGGGAAAAAAAAAATCTGAAGCCCGTTTCAATGCTCCATGAGTGGTGGTGATCGAAACATCCTTGAAGATGTCATTTAAGGTTGGTCCGTTGAGAGCTGTACTAGACTGCAAAATCGTCGACAAGGAGGGAGCCCTAGACACCAGGAAGGAGAAAATCCATAACTGGATTTATGGCGATGGCAAACAGTACAACATTTAGCACACAGACCTGGGGCAGCCCGTTTTCTTGGGAGAAGCTACTGGATAGAGTAGTGTTCACCCGCATCTTAAATGTGCACTCTGTCATAAATTCACGGATGAAAAGGGGTAGCCGACCTCTAAAGCCCCAAGAGAACAGTGTGGGGAGGATGCTTGTCCTCTAACAGGTATCATATGCCCTCTCCAGATCAAAAAAATATTGCTACCGTTTGGCGTTTCCTGAGAAAATTGTTCACGATATAAGTGGAGAGAGCAACAAGATCATCAACTGCGGAACGATGCTTTCAGAAACCGCACTGTGCAGTGGTTAAAAGGTTCTGGGATTCCAGCCCCCAGGCTAAATGGCAATTTACCATACACTCCAAAACCTTACAAACAGTACTTGTGAGAAAGATTGGACAATAGCTGGAAGGGAGATGTTTGTCCTTTCCAGGTTTAGGAACAGGAATGATGATAGCTTCCCGCCATCTTCTGGGAAAGGTACTGTTGACCCAAAGTTGGTTATAAAGGTGAAGGAGGTAGCACAGACTAGGATATGACAGATCCAGCAAAACTTGGATGTGGATGCAATTAGGTTCCAGAGCAGAAGAGCAAGAGGTGGAGGTGGAGAGTGCGTGTCTGAGTTCCCACATAGAAAAAAATGGCATTATAGCTTTCACGATTTTGAGAGGAAAAAGCAAGATGTCACTCTTCTGCTACTCGTTTCTTTGGGAGAAAGACTGGTGGGTAATAATAAAAGCTCTAAATCTCAGCAAAGTGTCAACCCAACGAGTTATAGATTGCGGCTGGGTCCACTGTGGTATCCTGCGTGACAGTTAGCCCAGAGATTGGGGAATAACTGGATGTGCCAGGCAGCCATCGGATTCAACTGCAAACAACCGATGAGGGAGTGAAGGTATTAAAGGAGCTGGTAAATAAGTCCCAGCTTGCCTTCTTGCTCTCGCGTATGATGCGATGGCATTGCGCACGTAACTGCTTATAGCAGATGCAGTTGGCCAACGTAGGATGATGGTGGAAAGTGCGATGAGCACGTCTCCGCTCACATATTACATCATGGCACACCTCGTTCCACCAAGGAACTTGGGGGCACTGGGGCAAAGGGGAGGTACAGGGCACTGAACGTTCTGCAGCTGAAAGAATAACTTATGTAACATGAGTGACCTGATCGTCGATGATAGGAAACTGGCGGTCATCAAAGGCCGCTAGAGAGGTGAAGAGTGTCCGGTCTGCTTGGGAAAACTTCCAGCATCTTGGGTGCACAGATGGCTGTCTTGGCTGTAATTGAAGGACACATGGAAAATGGTCACTCAAGTGTGTATCAGCAAGAGTGAACCATTCAAAGCATTGAGCGAACCAAACAGTATCGACCGAAAGATCCAAATGACAGTAGGTTGACATGGAGGCACACAAAAATGTAGGTTCCCCAGTATTGAGGCAAACAAGATTCACTTGCTGGAAGAGGTCAATCAATAGGGAGCCTCTCGGACAAGGACACTGAGATCCCCAAAGCAGGTGGTGGGCTTTGAAGTCCTCAACCACCAAGTGACAAGTGGAATGTATATGGTACAAAAAGAGAAGGTGAATCCAGAAAGGGAGAGACATACAGTGACAGCTTGGAAGGACTTGTGTAAGGGGATTGGGTGATAAAAGATACTATCATGGAGAAGAATCTTAGGTCCCCTATGTGCTGGAACACCAGCAACAGAGGGGAGATCAAACTGAACTGATTGGAAATAAGGGAAGACAAAGTGATCTTGGGGACATAGCTTTGTTTCCTGAAGACAGAACATGACTGGGGAGTAGGATCATAAGAGGATCGACAGTTAATCCCAACTGGAGCAAATTCCGTGGATATTCCAATGGATTATTGACACAGGGTGGGCAAAAAAAGGAAAAATCTCACCACGGTTGCTGTCAACTCAGCGACCGCTGAGAGCTGGTGGCCGACGGCGTGGAATGGCAATCAGCCAGAGGCAGAATATCCAGATCCATAGGCTGTTCGGGGGCAGCTCCTGCCGCCAGAGATCGGCTGGTTGATAAGCCGCCAGTGGTGAATCTCAGCGACACGGAAGTCGTCCGAGGGCGGCTACCGCTGGGTGGCATTGTGGAAGAGACATGACATGGTGGAGAAAGAGATTAACTGTGTTTCTTATGAGCCTTCTTGGAAGCAGGACGTTCAGATGAAGGAGGAGTGGAGGGTTGTGAGGTCTGGGTACACAAGAAATATTAATGAGTAGGTCCTTTTTTTTTTTTTTTTTTTTTTTTTGGAAGTCTGGATGTCTGATTTTGGGGGCCATGATGTGGCAGGAGCCGATGAAGGTTGAGGCTTAGAGTGAGCAGGTGATAGTGGGAAGGTGAAATGGGAGATCTTTGGGCTGGCTGATCTTACACATGTGATGCTAAAGGTGAGATCACAAGTCTGCATTGCTACCACCTTAGTACATCGAGGAGAGATGAGGACAGCGCTATATTTACCTGCTGGGAGCACAGTGGACTTTCTACTTGTGAATTACTTATGAGCAGCAAAGATAGACACCTTTTCCTTCACTCTGATTTCCTGAATAATCAGTTCATCTTTAAAAATAGGACATTCTCTAGAGGAAGCAGCGTGGTCACCCATACAGTTGATGCAGCGAAGGGATGATGGTGGATAATCACCCTCATGGGCATCCATGGGCATCCCTGTCACAGGTAACGCATTTGGCCATATTGGAACACTACTGGCTGGTATGATTAAACCTATGACACAGATAGCAACATATAGGGTTGTGGATGTAAGGGCAAACTAAAATTATCTCATATCCTGCTTTAATGTTCAATGGAAGTTGAACTCTGTTTAATGTGAAGAAGAGAGTGCGGGAGGGTGCCAATTTCTTCTCAATCGCTTTCGTTAGTCGATGTATGGCCGTTACTTCCTAAACAGACAGGTAATTTTGACTGTCCTCATTTGATAATCCATCGAGCGATGAGTAACTTACGGTGCGCTTCCAACAGGGGCGCCGACTTTTAAAAAATATTTGGGGGGGGGGGGGGGGGCCATACTGGGGGTCTTGGCCCGTGAAATTTTCTAAATTTTAGATGAAAAATAGCGAGTTTTAAAGGTTTTTAAGCATTTTAGAGTCATAAGATCAACATTAGAATCCCGAAAACTGAAGTCTCGATAACTCGACACTCCGGGAAACTCGACAAGCCTGACATTTTTTGGCTTTGAAAAGAGAAACGAAACAAACAAGCACAGTATTTTTTTAAAAAGCTAATTTAATTTACAGTAATAATCATGCTTATAGACTATTACAGAGCAGCGAATATATAGCTCTGAAAAGACTGAAATTATATTTAAATAAATCCTAAACTATCATTAAAAGAAAAAAATCTACAATATTGCTGTCACACAGTAATAGCACTTTGATTAATAAATGAAATAGCTAATTTAAGCTTACTTTGAACAATGCTCAGGTTTCATTAAATAAAAACAATATCTCAAAGTTAATGCTTTAATACAGGTAATAAAGTTAATACAGTATGCCTAATACTTTCGGTCAAAAAGTATGTAAACAGTGGGTTTTAATTGGGTCTTACACCCTAAAAATATTTTAGTATTTGAAAATAACTAATATAGTACTAATAGTAATATAGTAATACAGTACTAAACTAGTACTAATATTTCGAAACTGAAAATTTAACATTATGTATGAATTTAATTCTCTATTTTATAAAGCTTTTTAATATTGCCCTAAATGCCATTATTAGGGCTAAAGTGTCTTTAGAAAGGTGCAAATGTTGACCGCCTGACTGGATTACTGAATATGAAGTAGTCGATGACTGGTCGGATATCCAATTCATCCAAAACGTCTTGGGTGGGCATGAAGAACAGCCAAGTTGTTTAATCGCTTCTGTCCCATTGTTGATCGGAGATATGACTTCAGATGTCTAAGGGCACTAAATGACCGTTCTGCTGTTGCTGTCATGATTGGAACTACTTGGAGAAGCTTACTGCACTTCACTACTTCACATAAAATTTCTCTAACTGTAGGCTCTTGTGTAATGTACTTTCTTACATCACGCATGTTTTTTAAGACCATTTGCTTTTTATTACCTCTATCGGCTAAAATATTCAAGTGTAAGCACAGTCTCTCAATGTCTAGGTAATTTTTGAAAAACTCAATTGATTTTTCCAAATTTGTATCACCTCTGTTTACTAAAAGTAAGCACTCTTGTTCAGCTGCAATGACCTGTTGTCAGTCCAGTTGAAGAAAACCGCTCAGTCAGTAATGTAAGATTGAACCGTTCCACAAATTTAAATGTAAATAGCTTTGTAGTATTCCTTTGGGGTTTTGAAAGTGTGCGGTGAGCTGGCTTCGTTGTTTTCATACTTCTTTGATATACTTTGATTCTGAGGAAGCGAAGGATCATCAACTTGTGAAGGTTTTTCTTTAAAACACAATTCCCAAAAGTGTTCAAATTATCATGCCTTCCTTTCAATATACATATCAAGCCCTCATATTTTTTCCAGATCCGCAACACTTGGGTGAGGGCACTGAATTTTTTCGTTGACATTCTGTACTGAGTTCACTACATGGCAATAAAGATGTAAAACGAAATATGTCTTTAATTGTAACATTGACCCAAGGTAGCCTTTACATTTGTAACCTGCCTCTGTTTTGTCCTCTGCAGAAAACGTTTCAAGAAACTCTAGAAGTTCTTCAACGTTTTTCAATATTCTGAAGATACTAGAAGCTCACAGTCCACTGAGTCGTGCAAAGGGGTCGTAGACCAGCTTGGTCATTGGTGCTCTCACAGCATATGCTTTTGAGAAGTCCCATCCTTTTGTTGGATTCCTTTACGGTGTTTATTAAGTCCTTGGCTAAAGCCATAATATCTCTCATAGACATAAGATAGTGGATACTGTCTGCAACTGCCAGTTTTAAACTGTGAGCAGTGCAGTGCACATAACGTACTTTTGGTTGTATATCCAAAACAAACTTATTTAGTCCTTTGAACTTACCTCTTATATTCGAGGCACCACCACAGCACTGTCCCCTTACGTTATCCATTGACAATTCAAGACGAGCAAAAAAGTCTTTTAAAATACTAAACAGAGTTTGTGACTCGAATACAAAATTATATTTGTTCGTGAATCAAAGAATCACTTGTTTCATCAACCATAATAGAAAAATATTCCGTCTTTTTGATTGAAGCCGATACCTTTCTGAGAACTGACTCTCCTAGTAGATCAATGATCTAATTTTGAATATCGTGGGACGCCCACTTATACCCCGAACGCCCTAACCAATCTTCAAATTCAGGTATGTCATTCTTTCAGAGTTCCAACAATTAAGAAAACAAATAAATAAATAAAAATAAAAAATAATAATTTGAGTTAACATCTTCGCGTCCCCTAATTGCTATTCCTTGATGCCATAAAACTGCACGGTAGTAAAAAATGTCTTAAGAGCTAAATGGCCTTTCTTCATATTCTACCTAACTGTTCACTCAATTGGGAGGCCACACTTCGGTTAGTGATAGAATTTAGTTTAATGCTGAAGTGTTCACACCCACTGGGCAAGTTGCAGGTAGTGTGAAGTTAAGCTGCTGAAGCAAGAGCTGAAAGCGGACTCCAGGAGGTAGCAGATAAGAGGGACGCGCCCCATACTGACTACCAAAGGAGCACTTGAAGGAGGAAGTACAGGATGGGTGACCACACATGACAGACAAACAGCATGTATACCTGCTGAGGAGAAAGTCACAGCGGTAGGACAGTGTTTTGTTTCTGAGCACAAAAACAACTGGGTCAAAACTATAGAACACGAAGACAGAGAGGAGTTAAAAATGACTAGGAGTCAATCCCAATTGACGTAAGAAGACAGGTAAAGGAATGTGGAGAAAGGGCTACAAAACGACACCATACAGTAATGGAGGTCCGATACTAAAAATTAAATGGCCTTCCCCATACTACGATGGTAGGACAGTATAGTTTAGCAGCTTTGGCATACAGACTCTCAACTGGACTAGTGTAAAGGCACCAGTGGCCAAACAGATGCCATGTGGTGAATAGTGTAGAGATCGCATAGTGAGAGGGACAGACATGCAGAAGCATAAACAAAGCACCTATAGTCTACGTTCAAATGGACAATGGACCTGTACAAAATAAGTAGGGTGGTTTAATCTGCACACCAGGAAGTACCATTGAGGACACATAGGACTTGAATGACTGCGTACAGCAGGCTGCCAGGTATTGCACATGGGAGGATCAAGAGTGTTTCCTATCAAGCATGAGTACCAGGAATTTTATAGTTTGAATGAACGGAAGAGTAAAGGGCCCAAACTGTAAAGGTGGAGGAGAAACCAATTGTGCCACCATAAATTCATACAAACGGTTTTGTCAGCGGAAAAATAAAATCCATTGTCAATGCTTCATGAGTAAAGACGATCAAGACATTGCTGAAGATGCCACTCAATGAGACAGGTCCGTGGAGAATTGCAATAGATTGCAAAATCGTGAACAACAAGGGAGCTGGTGATGCCCGGAGGAAAACAGGCCATTATAGGGTTAATGGCGATAGCAAAGAAGATGACGCTCAGGATGGGAACCCTGAGGCACACTGTTTTCCTGGATAAAGATCTCCGACAAGGCAGAACCAATACGTGCCTTGAAAACTCAGTCTTTTAGAAATTCCTCAAGGAAACAGAGCAGGCCACCACGGAAGCCCCATACGTAGAGAGTACGGAGAATACCAGTCCTCCAGGAGGTGTCACAGGCTTTCTCCAAATCTAAAAACATGGCCATAGTTTGGGATTTCCACAGGAAACCGCTCATGATATGGGTGGACAAAGTGACGAGATGGTCAACAGCAGAACAGCGTGCTCTAAATCCACACTGTGAGGTGGTTAGTAAGTTGCGAGAGTCTAACCACCATTCCGAGTGTATACGTGGACGTGGAAAAAAAATTCCTGGATTTTTCCCGGTTAAAAGTACATTTCCTCCCGGGTGAAAATACACTTTTCCGTGTTAAGTGAGAGTATACTTTTCCTCGGAACTGTAAAACTTATCAGTCTTTTGAATGGTTGTGGTTTTATACACGGGCGTAGAATTTCCGGCACTTTAGAAAACGAAACTCAGGGGACTAAACACGTTTTGGGAAGATGTCTGATGTGCAGCAACATGTACACTGCACATATTCATATTACAAAAGTATAAATTCGAATTCCACCAAACACTGCATGTTACTTTCCGAAGCATTGAAATCGTGATTGTGATGCGCTTTTGTAAGCCAGTCATAGCTCATGTCACGTGATCTCGCCAGCCGATGACAGCGGATATTCAGAACATAGGACACGTGATGTAGTCGGCCAAAAGCAACATCACTGTTAGGTAGTGTGAACACACAATAGGGAAAGTTAATGGTTTAAATTAATATACGCAGTGTTACTACAAGAAAAGAAAAGATTCCACATATAATGTTGTCCCTTTTTTGCGGGTGTTACACTTTAAGATACATCACACAAATGTGCCAGTAAAATGTCTAAGAACGACATAAACGTTAGATCTTCTGGGCTCGAAATTATTCTAAATCATCGTACTCAAAGAGTTGATTTTTAAATGAAGAGTCAAAAGCTCTGGGATTTATGAAATTCATCGTACATTCTCGCACAAAGTTCATCTTGCGTAAAAGTAAGTTTACTTTGAAGAAAGTAACACTTTTCAAATCACAATTCACAATATTTTCCAGCGACCTGTTAGAAACAGGTTCGTTTCAGCACTTGCCAGAGGGCGCCCGATAACAAGCGTCTTACATAATGTCATAAAAGAAACAAGACATTAAGGACACTAAGAGCACGGGTATTTCGTGAACCATACTAAAATGCATAATTCGGCTTAAAGTGCACATTTGTATGTCCAGATTCGGATGTAAATATTCTTGGAGTACCAGTACTGTATTATCTCATGTTTGGTTCTTCATTATGGCATAAGGCCATACGTTCTAGAAGATGAAAACGTGCACCTGAAATGCAGCGAACAGTTTAAACTAGCCAATAGTGTGGAATCAAACACTTCGTTTCAAATAAATTGGCTGGTTCAGCAGAAAATATTAATAAAAACTAAATTTCTTTATCAAATTGACAGAAATAACTTCATTGTTCTGCAATACGATTAATGCTCGACTGTCAGAAAGGGGAAATAAAATAAAATCTGAAACTAATAACATATTTTAGCCTTACGTAATTATGTAATTTACTTGATAGCTCCCAGTCACAGAAATCAGTTTTGTTTTCATTTGACGTAAGAGCAATAAACGAAAAGGAAACAGCAAAATCACCAAATGTAAACATGGGTCACGTGAGACTACCCACTTCCCCATTACAACTTAGGACTGCTCTGTAGATCTGCACCGGATCTAAGATATTTCCGAACTGGGGCAATACTAGATAGTGGCACGCAATGTGCCGGGGCAATGTGCAAGGGCGCTGAGGAGCTCCCACTCTGTGATGTGTAATGAACGAGAGGACTTTCCTTTCCATCTGCCGTTTGAGGGTACAAAAGGCTGCGGGGTAGTTCTCCAACGCAGAGACTCAAGAACAGTGTTCAGTAAAGCGCTCGACAATCGCGTTTGCGTCAGTAGATAACACGCCATTGATGTTCATGCCAGGGACACCTGTTGGAGTCTGATGACCAAAGAGACGTCTGATATTCGTCCAGACTTGGGAAGGTGATGTATGGCACCCAATGGTCGACACATACCTCTTCCAGCACTCCTGTTTCTGTCGTTTTATAAGCTGGTGAACACGGGCACGGAGCTGCTTAAAGGCTATTAGGTGCTCTAGGGAAGGGTGCCACTTATGTCGCTGTAGAGCTCGTCGACGCTCTTCAATTGCCTCAGCGACTTCCAGTGACCACCAAGGTACCGACTTTCGCCAGTGGCACCCTAGAGAACGAGGGATCGCGTTTTCCACCGCAGACATTATAGTTGTAGTGACCTGCTCAAAGACAACATCGATGGCACCATGTGGGGAAGATTCAGCAGTGACAGCAGAGGTGAAGTCTTCCCAGTCTGCCTTGTTTAAAGCCCATTTGGGTAGGCATCCGTGAGCATGACTCCAGGGCAGTGACAGGAAGGTGGGAAAGTGGTCACTACCACACAGGTCGTGATGTGCTCTCCAGTGGATAGATGGGAGAAGGCCAGGACTGCAAACCGAGACATCAATGGCTGAATATGTGCCATGTGCCACTCTGAAATGTGTGGCAGCCCCAGTGTTTAAGAGGCAGAGGTCAAACTGAGACAGTAAATTTTTGACCTCCCTACCTCGGCCAGTAAGCATGGTGTCACCCCACAAGTAGTTTTTGCATTAAAATCTCCCAAAAGTAGGAAAGGTCCAGGGAGTTGATCAATCGGTGCAGCCAATACTTTCAGGGGTACTGCACCATCTGGAGGGAGATATATGTTGCAAACAGTTATTTCCTGCGTCATCCTTACACTGACAGCCACAGCTTCAAGAGGGGTTTGAAGGGGCACAGGTAGTGAACCTGAATTCAGGACATAGACACTATTATAGTCACTACGGTTCCTGTAATATCCCTTATAGCTGCAGAGGGTAGGGGTCTGCATAGCTGGAAACGAAGTTTCCTGGAGGGCAATGCAGAAAGCAGGTGTAAAGCTTAACAGCTGCTGTAGCTCAGCCAGGTGGTGGAAAAACCACAGGAATTTCACTGGAGGATTATGTGATCACCAGACTGGGAAGGCATGAAACACTCAATGAGGCAGTCTACGCCTCAGGGATACCTGTGCGATCAACATCCATCGTCTCTGAGGGCACAGTGAGATCTAGGTCCTCAGTGGATGACAGAATCTCCACCTCATCCTCAGACACAGAGCTTGTAGGTGGTGGTGGTGTGGGTGCCACCGCAGTACCTCGGTTCTTGGGGGTCTTTTTCTTTTTAGGTTTCTCTCACTGCCCCTTAGGTTTGTCCGGCCGGGAGGGCTTCACTGATTCAGTCTATTAGAGACTGAGGAGGACCATGAAGCCCTACGACCAGCTACCTGTGGTTGCTTCAGCCACTGGCAGGCAGCAACCTCAGGAGGGAGCGACCCAAAGGATCCCTTCCTGGCGAGAGGAGCCGAAGGAAATGTATGCTTCTCTGGCTGCAATGTGGGGACTGACGTCCCTGATCTGGAGGGGGGGGGGGGGGGGGGGGGGGAGGGGTTGCTCCTGAAGTAGGTTGTGCAGGAGCAACAGGAGGGCAGCGCCCTCCACCATCAAGGGGGCAGTTGGAGTCTGACTGCTCAGAGGCAGCTTTACGTGGCGGACTGGAAGATGGTAGTACCGTTGTCGTAGTGGCAGCATAGGTTGACGTCATATGCACAAGATGTAGCCTCTCATATTTTCTCTTAGCCTCAGTGTAGCTCAGTCAGTCCAGGGTCTGATATTCCATTATTTTTCTTTCTTTCTTTTTAGAGACTGCTGCAATCTGGCGAGCAAGGCGAATGGTGCTCTCTGCAGTTTGCACAGATGGGAGGCAGGGCACAGGGAGTATTGGGTTGTGAAGGACGTCCACAATCCCGACAGGTGACACTGGAAGTACAGTGGGAAGACATATGGCCAAACTTCCAGCACTTAAAGTACAACATCAGGGGGAGGGATACATGGCTTGACATCAAAGTGGTAGACCATCACCTTGACCTTCTCGGGTAATGTGTCACCCTCTAAGGCCAAGATGAGGCCACCAGTGGTAACCTGATTATCCCTCGGACCCCAGTGGATGTGCCAGCTGAAATGGACAAATGGCTGCTCTAAATTGGCACGCAGCTCATCATCATACTGCAAAAGAAGGTCCCAAAGAAATATGATACCCTGGACCATATTTAAGCTCTTATGGGGCATGATGGAAACAGAAACATCCTCCAGCTTGACACAGGTGAGTAGTGCCCGAGACTGGGCAGAGGATACCGTTTTGATCAAGACCAACTCTGACTCCATTTTGGAAAAGCCATCCACCTCCCCAAACTTGCCCTCTAAATGCACCACAAAAGCCGAGTTTCATAGACAAGAACGATTCCCATCAACTCTCGTACATACGAGGTACCAGGGTGAATTAGCTTCACTGCCATCCTTAGCCTGGCGTTCCTCCCAGGGGGAGGGGGAGGGGGGGGGGGGGCAGCGATTTGCGGTCGTATGTCTTAGCATTGACGTTAGACCCTGACCGCTTAGAGACTGCTGGTGTTTGACCACCAGCAAGAGATGAAGTACTACACTTCATGGCATGTCATCCGCCCTTATGCCACCCACTCTGACCAGGGAGCCTCCCCAGGGGCACCACCCAGCAGCAGGAAAGGCCACCTGGCAGGATGGCCATTGCCCGGGAGTCCCGATGCCCCCGGGTGACTGGCATCTAATCCTTGGCGTACGTGGGGAGTTTACAGCACAGGCATCAGCAGAGCAAATCCCTGTGTGGTCAGGGGGCTACAACCAACAGGAGACATGGTGGCCCCACCACAATGGACTGGCTACCGTGTTGAATACCATGAACAAATGCGCTAATAAGTCCAGCGCAGAAAGCCATACTGCACAAAGGATGGGGGAAAATGTACCCAGGAAAGTGACCTCACCCAACAGCTGGAGAACGAGCGAAAGTGCAGATCCATGTTGACGAAGGATGCAATATGTCTCAGCGCATGACGAACACTATGAATCAAGTAAGGCGCCGTTCCCCAATTGGCTCGCTCCTCGGGAAAATTTTGAAAAATGGAGGTCAAACCCTACAGGGGTCCATCACAAAGGCCGAAACGTGGGAGACTCCTTTAGTCACCTCTTACGATAGGCAGCAATACCTCGGGCCTATTCTAACCTCCGGACCCAAAGTGAGGGGTGGGGGGGTCATTCTGTTTGCATTTGGTACATGTGGACTGCAAAGATGATAACTGTCTCATTGAAAGGAAGTCCCCTATGGCTGTCAGCATCTCTGATGGCACGCTCCTTTCAACTGGGAGCCCCCTTCACAAAGAGGCACACCTGCCTTAGGTGATTGTTCATATCTCAGGTCATACCCCCCAAACACCAGCCAATCATCACTCCCTGGGCCTGGCCTTACCAGAGGGTACCTGCGAACCCTACATATTGGTCCAGGGCTGGGAATCAAGCATTACCTAGTCGCCTGTTATGCTTTTGGGGGTGCAGAGAGAGGAAGAAGAAAAAAGAGGAGCCACAAATGTTGAAGCGGAGGAAGGCTAGGAGAAGGTGAATGAAGAAAGGAAAAAAGGAATGCAAAACAGTAGTGAGACTGTATGTCAGCTACAGATGGTGCGGAACATCCCCAAAAACACCACAGATACATTCCCCAAGGGAAGGGAAAAAACAACAGCAAGAGACAGACATGCAACACTGAATGGAAAAGAGCTGCAAAGGCTAGGGCCCCGTGGTAACCAAGCACGAACCCATCCAAGAGCGGCGAGTCCCATGGAGAGGAGTAGAACTGGTGATTTCATCTCCAAAACATTAGGAGCAATCTGTTATGTAAGAAGAATTGGAGCGCAAAATACTGCCCCTCTTCCAGGAACTTCAGATACCATATTTCGGCAACACAATGTCCACAAAAAATGGATGTGCAAACCTTCTTTAAAGAACACCAAGTGCCACTGATCCCTTCGCTAAACCATTCGTATAACATTCAGCCATAAAAAAATGTGATATAATTTGAGAGCAACTTGCTCATATCAATCCTCCAGGAACAACTTGCTGATTTGTGGGCCCTCATACATATTTGTGTCTATACGGTGTTTTTAAGAACGTGTCTCATATTCTTATAAGAAAAAAGTCCTGGAAACAAATGTACAGGTACCAATACTTGCTAGAATATGGCCTTTCTGACCTACAACTGCTATCTACCTCTTGAAACGACAGCACGTGCTCAGTGTGATAACCACTCATTCTTCTACATCTTTTAGGTTTCGTTCTCAAAGAAACCAATTTGTGCAGACAGACTTGGCTGCTCTCAGATATGCTTACACACACACGTGTAAAGTGTGCCTGGTCTCAATGGGTTTGGAATATGCCAATGACTGTATATATCTGTACAACAACAAATCTAATGAACTGAAGGCAAGTGAACAGGGAGGTCGTGTTACTGCACCTCCTTAACCAAGCCACCATTCGCTAAACATTTATATTAAGTACTGCTACACAAGAGAGCAAACTGTAGTAGCTACACAAGAGAGCGAACTGTAGTATCCAATCATGGATAAATGACATTTATCTGCAAGGGTAACATTCTCCAACAGTGCAGGTAATTTGGCATGCAGAAATTTGTGACAGATAACAGATGTTAATTTGTCTGGTAAAGTGTTATGTCCCTATTGGTTTGTCATTCTCAATTCTTGGCCGTACATTCTTTTTATAGGGAACCTAACATGTTGCCACCACAATCGCCAAAAGATTTGCATCCGACCATCTCTAGTTACAGAGGATTAGTGTTTAAGATTCCGTTATTAGGGACAGAGCAAAAGTTCGGATTAGGGAAGGATGAAGGAGGACACCATCCATGCTCTTTCGAAGCAACTATTCCAGCATTTACCTTAAGCAATTTAAGGAAATCATGGAAAAACATGAAGTTATAGTGGTAATTTATTATCATACTATGCATGAATACCACCTGAACTGTAAATAAAATGGAAGCTGTGAACTGTGAATGTTCAGTGGTCCATCCTGGGATCTATTGGCAGAAATACAATTTGCCGCGATTGCCATGGGACCCGAGAGCTTATGCTGTTAAGTGAAACTGATAAACTTATCCATGTTATAATGGAACTGTTTGAGGTCTGCAGATATTATAAATTTACAGAATAATGTTTTCTAAAGCTTATTCAACCCCATGATGGGCTGATTGGTACAGCAACTGGTTTCCAAAATTATTCAAGGAGAGAGTCACACTGCAAAAGTCATTTTTATTACAAATAACGCATTTCACGTGGTTAAGGCTTCCTCAGGTTTTGAAAGGCTATCCAAGCGTTACATATTAATGGGTGATAGGTCAGTTAGTCAGAACAGTGGTAACAAATCATCTAAAGCAGTGGTTCCCAACAGGTGGTCCGCAGACCCCCAGGGGTCCGCGAGCTATGCCAGAGGGGTCCGCAAGTTGCTTTAAGAATAAAAAATATATTACATATATTCCATGTGATAACAGATTTTTCGTTTTGGCCACTTCCTGCATGAGCATAGCTTTAGTGAACACTAAGTTCCGCGTATAGTTTCTTCCTAGAGTGTAAAGAGATCGACAGTGAGCATGAGCAACTTCTTATTCATACGGAAGTAAGATGGCTTTCTCGAGGTAGGATCCTATCAAGATTTTTTGAACTTACAGACGAGGTTCGTGTCTTCCTTCTTGACACAAAGTATGCGGATTTTCTCACCAACTTCTCTTGGCTTTGCTCAGTTGCATTCCTAGCTGATGTGTTTGAACACTTGAATGTGTTAAACTTGAGTTTACAAGGAAAAAGTGTAGACATGTTCAAAGTTGAGGATAAGATTAGTGCTATGGTCAAAAAGTTTCAGATCTGGGCGTCAAGGATAGAAAATGAGTCACTAACTAACTTTTCTACTTTAAAACAATTCTTGGAGTTATCAGAAGAGAGTTTGCCTGACCAGATCAAGATCAATGTAGCCGAGCATCTTCACAGCCTAGCCACCACTTTTATAGAGTACTTCCGTGAACCTGACCCTGACGACAGATGGATTCGAAATCCCTTCAGCTGTGAAGAAATAGACAAAATCCAAAGCCTCACTGAAGATAAGCAAGATCAACTTGTGGATCTGTCCAGATGTGGTACGATGATAAACATTTTCATCGGTAATAAAATTACACACTTCTGGGCATTGGCACGCAAGGACTACAAGAAACTTGGAAATAAGGAAATGGAAAATACCCTTCCATTTGCAACCACATATCGGTGTGAGCAAGTATTTTTCCTCCACGTGTTTCATGAAAAACAAACATAGGAATCAGCTCGACATGTGGTCGGATTTCAGAGTGAAAGCTTCTTGTTTGGAACCTAATATTTCAAAAATAATGGACTCAAAGGTCAGATTGAACTCATCTCATTAAGAACTGAAAATAAAAACTAACTGTATACTCATGGAGTACTCTGTTGTAACTGCATTTTTTTCAAATAAATAACACTTTGTATAAAATTAGTATTTTCTTATTTTTCACACGTCTATTCAATGCTGTCTCAAGTGTAGTACACTTGAAAGGCCAATACACTTAGTTTTAATTTTTTTCCTGTCATTTTCAGTTCATATTCAAGTTTTATATTTTTAAGGCGTTTGTTATACTAAACACCCAGATTTGAAGACACAAGATTTTGAGGAATAATCAGAAATTTAACAAAAGTATTGATGGCTAAATTGGAAAAGTTTTAAGCTCAATATTTTTTCGATAATGAATATGTCAATGTTGTTTAAGTACCAAAAATAGAAAGTGTGTAAAAAGACTCTTAATTTGGCTTTTTTAGGTACTTGATACTGTGATATGACAAGGTACCAATCATGCTCGATGAGAGGGTCCTGGAGAAAATTTTGTTGGGAACCTCTGATCTAAAGGAAGAACTGACAGACAAAACACACTTTTTTATGTCCTTGAAAAACTGGTATCTCTTCTCCTCTTTCTTCAAGTACAGCAGATGCTGACCAAAACCATGTTGGAAGTCACAATAGTGGAGATTATATCTTACCTAACAACAGTATGACAATTTCTAAAAACAGTGATGCTGTTGAGAGGTAAAATGAATTTGTTGGAGATACAATCTCCATTTATATGACTTCCAACACTGTTTTGGTCAGTGTTTGCTGTACTTTAAGAAACAAAAAAAATGAGAGGCTTACTTTTAAAGTATATAAGAAGGTGTATTTTGTTTGACAGTTTTTCCTTTAGATGGTTTTTTACCACTGTTCTGATTAACGGCCCCACTGGCCACTGACATGTAATGATTTGAGAGCCCGTCAAAATCTGAGGAAGCCTTAATCAGGCAAAACAAATTATTTTTAATAAAAATAACTTTGCAGCCATGACTGACTCTTTATATAATTTTTCTGTTTCAATAACTTTTTGCTAATATTTATTAGTATGACATGTTTTGGCAGCATGCTGCCATTAGACACATCATGTACCTGATGATGGCAGCATGCTGCTGAAACATATGTGGCTAATAAATGATGATAAGAAGCAACTGAAGCAGAAAAAATTATTTCATAAAAATTAATTGGATAACAAACTGCTGCTGCAGATTTTATCATTCAAGAGCATGGTTTACACCTTCAACAGCTCCAACTTTTAGTATTTTGTTTCAGGTTTACTTTCTGCACATCACAACATTTGTTCTTCCATAAACAGCATGCAAATTGTGTGAAGTCTACACAATCCCTAGCTCTTATAGTGAATGATCTTTTATCTGCAAGTCACTGAAACAACTGGCCTACATGTTTGAGATGGAGTGCACTACTGAGGATGATCTGCTTACATGATATGTGCCTACTGCATACACTTTCGGCTGAACTATAGCATCATATGCTACACTGCTATTTCCTATGTGGTATAACATGCCTCCATTCACTGCTTACATTCTTCACACTCGAAAGAATCACTTCTCTTTGTCCGATGCCACCGCACCCTCAGAATGTAAATAGCGAAAGGCTGATTTAGCACACAACTGTAAGGGCTATTTCTGACACCACATTCTGTGGAAAACACACACACACACACACACACACACACACACACACACACACACACACACACACACGACAGAGTTACTTTCTATAGTATAGAATATTCACAGTTTAATACAAGTAAAATTGCCAAGATTATCTGTAATTATTCGTTTCCAGACTCATTTATAGGGCTTTTTTTCTACTTGTGATCAGCACTATCTCCCGTAAGAATGCGATACCTCCCGTAAGAATGCGATACCTCCCGTAAAATATCTCCTGTAAGAAAGAATGTGGTATCTCCTGTAAGAATGTGATATCTCCTGTAAGAATGTGATATCTCCTGTAAGAATGTGATATCTCCTGTAAGAATGTGATATCTCCTGTAAGAATGTGATATCTCCTGTAAGAATGTGATATCTCCTGTAAGAATGTGATATCTCCTGTAAGAATGTGATATCTCCTGTAAGAATGTGATATCTCCTGTAAGAATGTGATATCTCCTGTAAGAATGTGATGCGTAATCTGTAGTTAGCTGGTTGGAGGTTAAGGGACTAAAGATAAAGGTCATCAGCCCCTCAGTCAAGAGAGAGGGATCATCTAGGGTTTGTGATGTCACAAAGAAATTTTATCTAATTAAGAAAATATGTAGGAGTGGTAAAATCAAGGCCTTGCAAGTAATACTGATGGCAGAACCAGAAGATAAAGAGAAGTAAGAGTGTGTGGGTTGGGCCAGTACGTGTGCCAGAGCAGATGAGGTGTCTTTCAGGGCTCATCTGTTGTGAGAAAAGCCTCAATACCCAACTGACCCCCTGCAAAACAGATTAAGGGAACGACCATTACAGAGTATAGAATACTTTCTAGGCACAAGATTCATAAAAGTGACTAGGCTATAAATGTAATGAAAATCAGTTTGAGTGACAGTAATATGATAAGGTGAGAGAAATAATCATGTAAGCAAGTGGTTGGGGCCAGGCAAGTGTCCCTCAGGGCTCTACATGATACGGGGACCATCTCTCCCAAAGCTGTCCCACTCCAACCCACCATAGTTTAAGTATTAAAGAGGGTAACAGGACTCACTGTTCGTCAGAGTGCTACCCCTAAAGTCGAAAAAGGGTGTGGCAGAAGAAAGGGGCAAACTATCAAAAAGCAATAATAACAGTAAACGAGGGATGATAATTAAAACAGAGTGAAAGAGGAATGACAAAACAGTATAAGAAGGATGGCAAAGGCAGTTGGCAAAGGAGGTAGCATCAAGGGTCCCCCAGACCCAGAATGCGGTAGGAGATGCTCCAACATTCCATCCTGGCCTTGACCTAGGAGTAGCTTAAAACATTATGTCTGTGAATGAAAACCACTTTCACAGGGAAACTGAGAACCAGTTCAACTGTCTGAGGCATCTACCAATATTAGCAGCAAGTAATCTACATGAGGTAGGAGGACGGGGCATTCCACCAGGATGTAATCTACTGTGTGTCAGACTCCACAACCACTATGTGAGGATGGCTGGTGGATGGAACTATCAGTTCATTTTTTATAACCAGTGAGGAGGCAACACTAGAGCTCTGATTCCCTCCTGGAAGAACGGAAGGAAGAACACCGTGCAACAGCAGTATCCTTGATAGTGTTATGTTCATTACAGGGGACAGTAGCACAGCACATTATGATCCATCTCTTAGAGAGGAGAGGTCTTATTTGTACCTGCAAATCTGCACCTGAAACCTCAAAGCAAATGGGCGAGTAATCATACCTCTAGCTACACGATCAGCCAGTTCATTCGTTAGGATACTCTCATTACTTGGGATCCAGAGGAAGACAACAGAACAGGCAGTATGACAAAACAAACTTCAGAGGAAAAATCACAAATAGCAGATATCTTACGATTAAAATGCAGTGAAGGGACATCAGTTTAATGAAACTGTGCTCTGTTAGTATTTAAGGGCATCAGCTCCACCATAAAAACACTACACTTTCCTGGTAACAAATTATGTTTTTGAATGGTAGAAGATTTATAAGAATATCCCACCCAATCCATGGTTTTAGAGATGCCAGAATAACTGATTGTACCATCTTTATACTCCTGAAGAAGTGAAAGGAACAAAAAATGTAGAAGGATCATGGGACGCAACAAACTTTTTTTTTTTTGTCGTTTTAGGGCGCACAACTACAGTGGTCATTAGCACCCACACTAAATTATGAATGCACTGCGAGGCACAATGTTAAAACAGCAACTTAAAAGGACAACACTATAAAAGGCACATTAACAGGCAAGGGATTAAAAGAAAACAGCATAATCAAATGTCCTTAGACAGGTTTGTCAAGTGTATAAAATGAAGAACGCAAGCAGCTGCTCCTGGGTCATCCGCTAAAATTTCATCCAGAGTACATGGCAGGCCAAGATCAATGTGCAGTGTATTAAAATTCGGACAGGATGTTAAAATGTGGCGTACCGTCAGCACTTGCCCACACGGGCAGAACGGCGCCGTCGCTGCCGTCAGCAGATGGCGGTGGCTGAACGGGCAGTTCCAATCCGTAACCGGGTCAAAACGACCTCCTCCCGCCGAGAAGGGCGTGAAGAGGTTGTCCAAGCCGTGGGGAGAGGTTTCAAGGCCTGAAGCTTGTTTGCAGGAAGTATTGACCAATCGGCATGCCACAGCGACAAAATGCGCTGACAAATGACCCTGCTAAAATCAGATGAAGGCACACAACAAGAAGGTGTCCGAGGCTGGAGGACCGCAGCCTTGGCCGCGGCATCTGCAGCTTCGTTCCCAAGGATACCAACATGGCCAGAAACCCACATAAAGGTAACCGGAGAACCGTCGTCCGCCAGCTACTGAAGAGAGCACTGGATCCGGTGCACGAAAGGGTGAACCGGATACAGATCCCCGAGGTTCTGGATGGCGCTCAGGGAATCAGAGCAGACAACATAAGCAGAATGTCGGTGGCGACGGATGTAAAGAACAGCCTGATAGAGGGCAAATAGCTCAGCTGTGAAGACCAAACAATGCCCATGGAGCCGGTATTTGAAACTGTGTGCCCCAACAATAAAAGAACACCTGACACCGTCATTGGTCTTAGAGCCATCTATATAAATGAAGATCGTATTAATGAACTACGAACGAAGTTCGACAAACCGCGAGCGGTATACCGAAGCTGCGGTAACCTCCTTTGGGACCGAGCTGAGGTCAAGGCGAAGGTGAACCTGAGCCTGGAGCCAAGGTGGCATTTGGCTCTCGCCCACTCGAAAGGTTGCCGGGAGTGAAAAATCAAGGTGTTGAAGGAGGCGACGAAAGCGAACTCCAGGGGGTAGCAGGGCAGATACATACAACCCCTATTGATGGTCGAGAGAGTCGTCAGAAAAGGAACAATAAAACGGGTGGTCGGGCGTTGATAATAGCCGACAAAGCAGTATATCGCGCTGGTAGGTTAGTGGCAATTCACCAGCTTCAGCATGAAGACTGTCGACGGGACTAGTATAGAACACTCCGATCACAAGATGTAACCCCCGATGTTGTATAGTGTTGAGGCAGTGTAAGATGGACGGTCGTGCAGAAGAGTGTACAAAGCTCCCATAATCCAGCTTTGAGCGGACGATTAACCGATACAGGCGAAGTAGGACGGTTCGATCCGCTCCCCACGACGTACTGCTGAGAACACGCAGGACATTTAGGGAACGGGTACAACGGGCAGCCAAATATGACATGTGGAGATCAGCTAAGTTTCCTGTCAAATGTTAAGACCTAAAAATTTTGTTGTCTCCACGAATGGGAGAGCAACGGGACTGAGATGTAAGGATGGTGGGAGAAACTCTTCGTAGTGCCAGAAGTTAATACAGACCGTCTTCTTGGCAGAAAAACGGAAGCCATTGGCGACACTCCAGGAGTAAAGACAGTCAAGACAACGCTGAAGATAGCGCTCCAGGAAACATGTACGCTGTGCGCTGCAGTAGATGGAAAATCGTCCACAAAAACGGCGCCTGATACATCAGCTGAGAGGCAATCCATTATTGGATTGATCGCTATGGCGAAGAGAACAACGCTCAAAACTGAGCCCTGTGGCACCCCATTCTCCTGGTGAAAGATGTCGGACAGGACAGAACCCACACATACCCTGAACTGCCGATCCATTAAAAATGCACGAATAAAAAGAGGGAGGCGACTGCGAAGACCCCATGTATGCATGGTGTGGAGAATGCCCGCCCTCCAACAGGTTTCGTAAGCCTTCTCCAAATCAAAGCACACAGCCACTGTCTGGCACTTCCGGAAGAAGTTATTCATAACGAAGGTCGACAAGGTAACCAGATGGTCAACAGCAGAGTGGCGCCTACGAAATCCACATTGTACACTGGTTAAGTAGGTGTCGAGATTCGAGCAGCCAAACCAAATGAGAGTTAACCATACGTTCCATCACCTTACAGACACAGCTGGTAAGGGAAATGGGTCGATAACTAGAAGGCAAGTGCTTGTCCTCCCCGGCTTAGGAATCGGGACAACAACAGATTCACACCAGCATGTGGGAACACGTCCCTCAATCCAGATACGATTATAAGTACGAAGAAGAAAATCTTTACCTGCAGGAGAAAGGTTCTTCAGCATCTGAATATGAATAGAATCAGGCTCCGGAGTGGAGGACCGTGACCAGGCAAGTGCACTTTCAAGTTCCCGCATGGTGAATGGGGCATTATAACTTTCATGATTCGAGGAGCGGAAGTTAGGTGGCCTTGCCTCCTCTGCCTGTTTTCGGGGGAGGAAGGCAGGGTGGTAATGAGCGGAGCTCGAAACCTCTGCGAAAAATCGGCCGAAGGCATTGGAGACATCCTTGGGGGCCACAAGGATGTCATTTGCGACCGTCAAGCCAGAAACTGGTGAGCGGCCCTTAGTGACAGATAGCCGGCGCAGGCTATCCCAGACAACAGAAGGAGGAGTAAAACTGTTCAAGGAGCTTGTGAAAGCAGCCCAGCTGGCTTTCTTGATTTCTTTAATAACACGACGATACTGTGCACATAATCGTTTATAATTCATACAATTCGCCATCGTAGGGTGGCGTTTAAAGGTGCGTAAAGCACATCGACAAGGACGTAAAGTGTCTCTACATGCTGCGGTCCACCAGGGGACCGGTATGCGATGAGGAGGAGAAGAAGTAGTATGAGAGACAGATGATTCAGCAGCAGTGAGAATGACTTCCGTGAGGTGTGCGACCTGACTATCGCAGCTTGTGAAGGTTTGACCCTGAAAGGTCGCCCTGGAAGAGAAGAGCCCTCAGTCTGCTTTGGAGATGTTCCAACTAGTTGAGCATGGAGATGGGGTATGATGCAGGAGATGGATAACACAAGGGAAGTGGTCACTCGAATACGTATCACAAAGAGCGTACCACTCAAATCGGCGTGCAAGTTGGGTAATACATATAGAGAGGTCTAAATGGGAATAGGTGTGAGTTGTGTCTGAAAGAAAAGTAGGAGCGCCAGTATTGAGGCAGACAAGATTGAGGTGGTTGAAAAGGTTTGCTAACAGGAAGCCTCTCGGGCAGGATGCTGGAGAGCCCCAAAGGGGATGGTGGGCATTGAAGTCTCCAGTCAACAAAAATGGTGCAGGTAGCTGAGCAATAATTTACATAATGTCTGCCCTAGTAACAGCAGATGACGATGGAGTGTAAACGGTACAAATGGAAAATGTGAAAGTGGGGAGAGTAATTCGGACAGCAAATGCCTGCAGATCGGTGTGCAATGTGATGGGATCGTAGTAGATATCATCCCGGACCAGCATCAGAACCGCTCCATGAGCCGGAATACCTGTCACAGGGGGTAGGACAAAATGCACAGAGGCATAGTGTGCCAAGTCAATTCGAACGCATGGGCGTAGCTTTGTTTCCTGGAGAGCTACTACAAGCAGACAGTGCAAGCGTACCAGCAACTTTAAGTCCTCTCATGGGAGCGAATGCTGCGAATATTCCAATGAAGAAGTGCCATCGTGAGAAGAAAAAAAAAAAAGGAGAAGCAAGAGGGGGTCACCTCGAAGGCCACCGAGGGCCTGGCTTCGAGTCAGTACTGCTGCCGCTATCAATAGGTGGAGAGTCATCGTCCATTTTTTCAATAGGTTCGTCGGCCACCATGATAAGATGGCCGGGAGGGGAAGCTTCCTTCGCCAGTGAACGGCCAGCTGTTTGGCTACCAGCGGTGCAGCCAGGCGAAACGGATGACGGCCTGAGGCGGCAACTGCTGGGTGGTGCAGGAGAAGAAACGCGCCGTGGCGGAGAAGGAGAACTTTGCTTCCTATGAGCCTTCTTGGAAGGTCGTTTAGTCGAAGTACTGGTCAGTGGCTGGGAGTTCGGGGTACATGAGAAGTCTTCACCGGACGGTTCCTTCTTGAAGGCTCATGCATCTGACTTCTGGGTCTTAGTCTTGGCAGAAGCTGATGAAGGTGCTTGTGCCTTAGAGGTGACGGGAGGAAGAGGAGACACTGACCAGGCGATCTTAGCACTGGCCGAACGGACGACCATAGTGCTAGAGGTCAGATCGCATGTCTGCGTCGACACCTCCCTGGTAGGCCGAGGAGAGGCGAGGACAGTACTGTATTTCCCCGCTGGGAGCAACGTGGGCTTCCCACTAGCAAAAAGCTTGCGAGCAGCCGAGGTGTACACTTTCTCTTTGACCCGAATTTCCTGTATACAGCATTCATCCTTGTAGATGGGACAGTCACGAGAGGACGCAGCATGGTCACCCCGACAGTTCACGCAACGAGGAGACGGAGGTGGACAGTCACCCTCATGGGCGTCCCTGCCACAAGTGATGCATTTAGCCACATTAGAACAAGACTGGCGGGTGTGGTTAAAACGCTAACACTGGTAGCAGCGCGTAGGTGTCGGGAAATAGGGGCGAACAGAAATAACCTCATAGCCCGCTTTGATGCGCGACGGCAGCTGAACACTATCAAAGGTCAAGAAAATTGTCCGGGTCGGTACAAGGCCATTGTCGAGCTTTTTCATGACCCTATGGCCAGCCGTCATACCCTGCTCAGCGAGGAAAGACTGAATCTCCTCGTCAGTCAATCCATCGAGTGATCTAGCAGATACCACAACACGCGACGAATTCAAAGTGCGGTGAGCCTCCACCTGGACAGGGAACGTGTACAGGAGTGTGGCCCGAAGGAGTTTTTGTGCCTGAAAGGCGCTCTCAGTTTCCAACAACAAGGTACCATTACGCATCCTGGTACAAGACTTCACAGGTCCACCTATGGCATCTACGACCTTCTGAATAACGAAAGGGTTGACAAATGAAAAATCCTTCCATCCTCAGATCTAGAAACTACGAAGAACTTTGGGGCAGGCAGTAGTACTTCTGTCACTGGTGGCTGGTCAAGTTTCCGTTTTTGGGCAGAAGTCGAGAGAGAAGAAGAAGAGAAATCCATTGCGGATGAATCCCCCATGAGTGCCAGTGTCTCCGATGGCGCGCTCCTTCCTTGTGGGGACCCTCTCAGAGGGCGCTCCCGCCTTAGGTGAATGTTTACACCTCAGGTCACACCTCCCGAGAAACGGACGGAGGGACCAATCGGCATGGTCGGAAGGTGTCAGCTCAGGCAATCACCCCTCCCTGGGCCTGGCCTTTACCAGGGGGTACGGGCGTGCCTCACTTGTCTACCCAGGGCAGGGAATTACGCGTTACCCCGTCACCGGCTACGCATGCGAACGCGTGAGTCAGCCTTCAGGCACGCACAGGGAGGAAAGAAGAATAGGAAAAAAAGGGAGAGAGGGAGAGAAAGGACAAACTGTCTCAAATGCCAAGGTGGAGACCATAGGATGGACAAGCAGGCAAGGAGAAGAAGGCAAGGTAAAAAGTAAGGAAGACAGTGAGGGAGGGAGAAGGACAAAGAAAGGAAACAAACAAGGGAAGGAAGAAACCAGAATAAGCAAAACACCAAAATGACCACAAGTGTAAGTCGTTGAACCGTCCGTCTCCGGACGCAGGCGCAAACTACCCCCTTGAGGGGGAGGGACTCCTTTTAATCGCCTCTTACGACAGGCAGGAATACCTCAGGCCTATTCTTACCCCGCACCCGCAGGGTGAACCAAGGCGCCTGTGTGTGGGAAAATATGGGCAGCACATTCTAAGGTTAAATGGAGGTCCTAACAGAGGGCCTTGAGGATTTTGGTTTGTTTTGTTTTAGGGTGCTAAAACAACTAAGGTCATACATACCCACGTCAGAAACTTAGAACTTCAAGATGAAAAAGAAGTTAAAATTGTCCACATGTTAAGCCCAATTGCCAGAAGGAAAGACAGCTAAAAACAATGACTTTCTCTTGGAGAAAGGTAAAAAAAACTGTAGAGACAATAGAGGTACTGAACTAAAGATCAGATGTCCTTCCCCATATTGCTACAATGGATAAAAAGTAAAACGCAGTCAACAGCCCGCATGTCATTCGCTAAAAAGGCCGATAGCTCAGATAGCAAACACACAGTAGACCATACATGGTTAAAAAAAGGGCATTCAATCAGGAAATTGTGGCCCGTCAAAGATCGATGACAATGAGAACAAAGTGGTGGGGGATCACCACTTAACAAGTGGTGACGGCTAAAAGGACAGTGCCCAATAAGCAACCTAGCTAAAATGATCGTGAGACGGCTGAGAGGAGGTTGGCCAAGCAGCCGGGAAAGCTTTAATTCCCCAAAGCTTGTTCCCATGATGGAAAGACCAGCAGTGATACCAAAGTGACCCCCTGCTGACAGATGGCAACACAGAGCGGGTCGAGGTAGGAGGACTGCAGCTTTGGCAGCAGCATCAGCGGCCTTATTTCACATCAGATCACTGAGACCAAGACCCCCAAAAACATTGCAGACGCTCCCTCAAGAGTGGAAGCTTTCTTGGACCCTTCGCACTAATGAATGGACTTTGTACAGCACATAGAGGCTCTGAAGGGCACAAAGAGAATCTGAGCAGATGACTTAATTGAAAAGCATTTGTCGCCAGATGTACTGTGTGGCCTGATACAGGGCAAAGAGCCCTGCTGTAAACACTGAGCAGGGCTGCGGATACCGAAAATGGTTAGTGCCAATGACAAAGACACACCTGCCCATGGTCAGTCTGAGAGCCATCAGTGCACACAAAGGTACTATCGCTAAGTTCCGTGCAGAGGTCGAGAAACTTACACCAACAGATAGAATTTGGAGTACTGACCTTCACACCCATAGGGGTAAGTGGCAGGTAGCATGACGTCAAGGTGCCCGAGCAATAGCCGAAAGTGAACTCCAGGAGGTAACAGAAAAGAAGCAGTCAAAGGAGTCATCGAAGGAGGCGGCATACGACGGGTGGTCGGGCATGGCAGACGAATGGCAAGCTGCTGAGTAGAACATCACAAATATATGACAGTTTGGCAGCTTCTGGATGGAGACTCTTCAATCGGGCTAGTGTAAAAGGAGCTAGTGGCCAAATGGATTCCACAATGATGGATTATATCTAGATGGCATAAGACGGATGGATGTGCATACACAAAACACTCATGTCTAGTTTCGAACGGATAAGGGATCGGTACAAACAGAGGAGGGTGGTCCTATCAACTCCCCGGGAAGTACTGCTTAGGACACGTATGACATTGAGAGACCAGGTACAGCGGGAGGCCGTGTAAGACACATGGGAGGATCAAGAAAGTTTCATAACAAGCATGAGCCTCAGGAATTTTGTAGTTTCAGTGAACAAAAGAGCAACATGCAGAAGATGAAAAGATGTGGGAAGAAATCCATTGTACCAGCAGAAATTCATACAAACTGCTTCATCAGTAGAAAAGCGAAAGCTATTGGCAATGCTCCACAAGTATAGACAATCAAGACATCACCGAAAATGATGCTCAATGAGACAAGTCCATGGAGAACTGCAATAGATCACAAAAGGGAGCTGGAGATGCCCGGTCAGAGACAGGACATTATAGGGTTAATGGCGATTGCAAAGAGGACAACGCCCGGGACAGAACCCTGAGGCAACCCGTTTTCCTGGATACAGGTGTCTGACAAGGCAGAACCCACACGTACCTTGAAGACCTGGTCTTTTAAAAAACTCCTGAAGGAAACAGTTCAGGTGGCCTCGGAGGCTGCACTTGTTAAGAGTACAGAGGATACCAAGCCTCCAGCAGGTGTCATAGGTTTTCTCCAGATCAAAATACACGGCTACAGACTGGTCTCTCCATAGAAAATCATTCATGACATGTGTTGACAACGTTATGCGATGGTAAAATACTGAACAGTGCGCCAGAAATCCACATTGTATAGTGGTTAGTAATTTGCGAGAGTCGAGCCATCATACCAGCCGGGTGTGAATCATACGTTTCATCACCTTACAAACACAGTTGGTGAGAAAAATGAAGCAGTAGCTAGAAAGATTATGTTTGTCCTTACTGGGCTTTGGTAGTATGGGTGTGATAGTGGCCTCACGCCAGCATTTGGGAAACGTGCCATCTGGCCGGATGCAATTGTACGTATGAAGGATAAAGCGTTTGCCCACAAGAGAAAGATGCTGCAACATCTGAATGTGATCATCATCTGGCCCTGGGGCGAAGGATCGGGACGAAGTGAGAACACGATCTAGATCCTGCATCGTACGTGTAGCATTCATAATTCTGAGAGGAGAAGGGCATCACCCCAGCCTCCTCCACTTATTTCCGATGGAGAAAGGAAGGGTGACAGTGAGTGGAGCTTAATCTCTACAAAATAGCGGCTCAGGGCATTTGAGATAACAATGGGGTCCAGAGTGTCATTGGAGGTGATGGAATGCCGCCCTGAGGGGGGAGGGGGGGAGGGGAGAGAAAGAGAGGGGGGGAGGAGAGAGATGGTTGGTTGGTTGTTTTGGGGAAGGAGACCAGACAGCGTGGTCATCGGTCTAATTGGATTAGGGAAGGATGGGGAAGGAAGTCGGCCGTGCCCTTTCAGAGGAACCATCCCGGCATTTGCCTGGAGTGATTTAGGGAAATCACGGAAAACCTAAATCAGGACGGCCGGACGCGGGATTGAACCGTTGTCCTCCCGAATGCGAGTCCAGTGAGGAGAGAGAGATTTTTATATATATATATATATATATATATATATATATATATATATATATATATATATATATATATATATATAGAGAGAGAGAGAGAGAGAGAGAGAGAGAGAGAGAGAGAGAGAGAGAGAGAGAGGGGGGGGGGGGGTCAAATCAGATCTCAAAGCAGTGGGGAGGAAGCAATTTTGTTTGCTCGAGGCAGAAGCGAGTGATGTTGCGATTCCAAGAGCAGTCATAATTCCTCCTTTTTGGATGTAAGGCTGTGAATGTTCCATTGGAAGAGAGTCATGACAGGAAAAGGGGAAGACAGAAAGGATGAAACATTGTCAACTCAATGGTTGCCAAGTGCCAGCCTTCAAACACTCACTGCTACAGGGTGCATAGGCTGGAGGATTCTGATCCATGAGACCTACAGAGACGTCAGCATTCTCACTGGGTCAGCCAGCAGATTCCAGGGCAGACAAACAGTTGGCACTGTGCAATGGCAAAACAGAGGTCAGCCGTGTGAGGGTATCTTAAGGCGACACTGTGGAAGAGGATCGCAGAGTTGGCAAAGGAGAAGACCTTTTGCCTCTAGTTTCTTTGAGCCTTTGTGGTTGACAGATAAAGACTCAGATGTCTGTTGACTGGAGGGACATAAAAGGTCTTCGGCAGAGTATTCCTTCTGTCCTTTCTGACCTGCCATTTGTGTAGCAGGCAATTTTGCCACCAAAGGCCAAAATCTGGAGACTGGTTGCACATCTGGATGATGATGATGATGAGGAGGAGGAGGAGGAGGAGGAGGAGGAGACTGGGATGCTACTGCGACAGTGAGTGATTTGACAACCACAGTGCTGAATTTGAGGTCGCAAGTCTGTGTAGCCTTGTCCTTCATGAAGTGAAGTGTAGTGAGAATGGTACCGTAAGTGCCCGATGGTAAAACACAGTGGTTCCAACTAACCAACCACTTGCGAGTGACAGGGTGAAGCACATTTTCCTTCATCCGGACCTGCTGGACGGCCTGTTAATCATGATAGATGGCACATTATTAGGATGAAGCTGCATGGTCGCCATTGCAGTTGATACAGAAGGAGGTGGGCAATGGCCCTCTTGTGCTGCCACTGCTGATGATGATGTGAGGTGAGGTGAGGTGGAGTGGAGTGGAGTGCGCTTAACGTCACAGTTAACAGCACCCTGAGGAGAAGTCAGCATGCCAATCTCACGATTGAAGACAAAGGATGTGTGCTACCTTGAGCATCCTTACCACAAGCAACTCATATGGCTGGGTTTCAGCAGGACATTCAAGTGTGGTTGTAACACTGACATTGGTAGCAGCGCTTAGGATTTGGAATGTATGGTTGGACTGTGATGACTTCATAGTCAGCATTGATCTTTGATGGAAGCACTACTCTATCAAACATGAGAAAACGTTTGCATGTCGGCAAAAAGAATGCATAAATTGGTTTCATCAGCCAATTGACTGTAGTGGTGCCCTGATCATAGAGGTAAGTTTGGATTTCTCCCTCGGTCAGACCATCAAGCAGCATGGAGTAAGTAACACCAGACAAAGAATTCAGCACTCTATGAACCTCAACACGATCAGGACAGCCATGGAGGTGCCAAGCTGCAAGCAGTACTTGTGCCTGAGAAACACAATTATTCTCCAAAAGCATTGGAAATGAGAGTAGGATTTACAGGGCCAGAAAATGCATCAACACCTGTCTGAATAATGAATGGATTAACCGCAGTAAAGGGCTGTCCTTCAGTATTCAATACCACGTGGAACTGAGGTGTAGCTGAGCGACACTTGGAATCTTTAGCATCACTCCGTTTTCGTTCAGATGGAGTTGGTGATTGGCTCAACGTGAGAAAATCCCAAAGTTTCCCTGTGTCCCAACAGCGTGCTCCTTCCTACTGGGAGACCCTTCAGAGGGAGGCTCATCCACCTTAGCCGATTGTTTACACCTCAGGCCATTCCTTCCAAACTCCTGACAGAGGGACCGATTGGCAATTTGGGAATCCAGGCAATCGCCCCTCCCTGGGCCTGGCCTCTCCCAGGAGGTATGTGTGAACCCTACCTATCAACTTGGGGCTGGTAATTACGCATTACACAATCACCTTTTAAGTGTCAGATGCATGGGCCAGCCTTCAGGAGCACACAGAGAGAAAGAAGGAACAGAGGAACCTCAAACGCCGCAGCAGAGGAAGAATAGGAGATGGAGAATTAAGAAAGAAAGAAAGAAAGAAAGAAAGAAAGAACAGTGGAGGGACTGTTCTGATGTCAGGCTACTGAAAAAGGAGGACACATTTCCTAAAATATCCCAGACATGTTTACAAAGGAGGGGAAAAACAACAGCAGGATGACAGACATGCAGCATGGAAAGGAAAAAGTGCTGCAAAGGCTGGCTGGGGCCCCATGGTAGCCAAGCGCAAACTCACCAAAGTGTGATGAGCCCCCTGGGGGGCAGGGGCCTCGTGGGACATACTCACAGGCGGGTATCAAATGTCAGCTGCCCCTTGGATGCAGAAATAATCTGTTAAGTTGGATGATTAAAAATTGAGACAATGAGGGCAAGAGCTGGTCCCAATGGAACTGAAGAGAGGAGATCCCTGCCTCAGCAAGGGCACCATCTACAGGACTAGTCTGAAAGGTGCCAGTGACCAGTTTTATTCCATGTTGATGGACTGTGTCCATCAGTTTCAAAGCTAAAGGTGCCACTCAGTCATAAATCTTGCAACCTTATTTCAATCAGGATGTCACCACAGCCTGGTAAAAATGGAGGAGATTAGCACAATCCACACCCCAAGATGTGCAGGGGAGGAAGCACATAGTGTTATGATTTCACATACAAATAGTCTTCAGTTAATGAATATTGGGGCAGCCATATCAGCCTTTTATCAAAGACAAGTCCCAAAAATCAGGATAGTGCAACAACATCCAAGTAGAGATACAGGTCATGATGAACTGTGGTACGACGACACAAATGTGTGACTTGCATTGTTGCAAGTGAGAACTGGAAGCCACTGGAAAGGCTTCAAATTGAGGCCCTTCAGATGGCACCTTGGAGCTAGCATTCAGCCAAGGCTAGAGACTGGGTGCTATACCACGTGCAAAAGTCTTCAACATACAGTGATCAGTGTTATGACTGACGGTGATAAATAATGTAATACTTAGACCTGAGCCCTGTGGGATACTGTTCTCTTGCACCAGTGGGAGCTGGGTAATGTACCTACTCTTAAGGTGAAACAACATGTAGGATGAAAAACAGTTGAACAAAAATTTGTAGGGAACCTTGAAAGCCCATCATGGAGGGTAAGTAAAACGAGATATGTCAAGGTGTCAAGCAGTCATGTGTGCTACGCTCATATCCTATTTAAATTGCGATATATGTACATTATTTGCCAGGAATAGTGTAGGACACTTTAAAAAAATCTGATTTTCACTAATGACAGAAGTACACTGATAAATGGCCCAAACCCATACTAGGCATAACCGCAAAAATATTGGAACAAGCTTACAACTAGTTTCCAGGAAGCACCATAACACTTATTAGTACATCTCATCTTGTACAAAACCAAACAAGTAAATATGGCTGACAAATACCAGAAGTGGAGATCAATTGACATGCACTGGCAACACTCCTTATGGGAAACTTCTAGAAATCCAAGAGGATAATAAACTCTGACAATATCAGCACATGGATAAGGTAGTCAAAAAGTTTAGTTCTGTCTGCTTTGCACTCAATACTGCCCATATGGGATAACTGTCACGACAATGTCACTAAGATCAAAAATGTGTTTCTCTACAGAAGTCACTTTTGGTTAATAAAAAGATCTTAGTTAGAATGAAATGTAGAATTCACAACCACAACATTAGAAATAAGAATAACTCCAATTAGACAATGCACACCTCTCTAAGTTTCAGAATGGAGTATTATATCCTGGTGCAAAAATCTACAAAATGCTGCTAAAGAACAGGTAGGCACATGAAAATCTGCAAATATTCAAAGTGAACGAGTACCTTATCATTATTATTTGCTCCTATAATTTATCAAACCCACTCTGACTTTGGGATGTTAATTTTCCTAACTCTAGGGTTTCCATTAAATTCTTTTTTCCTTCTGCAGTAAACAGACAACTGACAGTTTTCTATAGTATCAGTACATCCATGAGCACAAAGAAATACCTAAGAACAGTGGGCAAGTAATATGTGAGAAAGCGCAGTGACTTTCTTAAAAGTAGCTGATTTTTCCTCTAATAAATATTTATGTAAGGGTGAGGCACCTCAATTTTCTCTTACAGTTTTAGATTTTAGTCACCAAAAAATGCATTTCCATTGTATTTTTCATACATGGCTCAGTAAATTCAACACACCTTACATTTCCCACATTTAATCTAGAATGAAATTCACATCCTCTTTATTTGAAAAACTTGAGCAGGTGCAAGTACCAGTTGACCTAAAAATGACCTACACATTGATAAAACATAATCCACTGCTGCTGATAACGTAAGCTGTTTGTTCCAATGACACACGATGCTGGCATCCTAAAAAACATTGCTGCTGCCGTTACACGCAACATCTAAAACTCTGTTGTTTTAGCTCCTGCAATTAAAAGTTTCCAAACACACACACACACACACACACACACACACACACACACACACACACACACACACACACACCTATATTTTATAAACTTTAAAACCCACAAAGAGAAAAACAATCCTCCTGGACAGGTCCTTAGGGGGGGAGGAAAAAAATCACCTGAGTGTGATAAATTTAACTATGGCTTAAATGCTCGAGTTCTCCAATAAAAATTTCACCAACAAATAATCATTTTTATTAAAAAAAACTAACAGCAGTAGTTATCAGTTTTTGATTTCCACTCTTCTCAGTCTAATGCCTGGAACTTCTTATCAGCAGCAGGTGAACCATATTTACAAAGTCAATATGATATCATATCTCCTGCAAACATTTCTTGGAAGAACACGATATGACTCCACCAATACGCAAACTGGGAACCCTGTCTGCGTAATTGTAAACGAACAAAATTTTAGGAAAAACGAGTGCTAAGATAACGACTGTATAACGAATGCACCTGTAAATCTGTAAATGATTATTGCAGTACTGAGTTATGGGAGGGGGAGGGGGGGGGGGGGGAGGTTGCAACTAAAAGTATTCTTATATGACAAAAAGCCAATCATCATAAAAGTCATGCAAACTACCAAGAGAAGGAAGAAAAGTGCCCCATACTGCAAAATTAGAATTTTTTTGTTCACTGACAATTAACTAGGAAAACAAAATAACGAATGTTCGTCTGATTATTTTATATTTTTAACTATTTTATATTTTTAACAGTTATATAATATCACAACTGAAGCTCTAAGCAATACAAACTGACAGTGCGTGATGTTACAGTAAACTGTGGTGAGAGATAGCTGCCAATTTAATTACAAATATTTCAGGCCTGACAGAAAGCAAATGAACATATTGCTAATTATTCAGGACTGAATTCAACATGGCTTATGAAATTCAAACCTTTTCAAATACTATAAAATGAAAGTCGCTGTTCTGTACTTTTAGAGTGTGGGAATAATTTTTGTAAAATGCTAATAACAGAATAACAGTAAAGATGCTACATGAGCTAGATACTTAGTAACACTAGAACAAACAAATTTTCAAAAACATACTCTAAAAGAGCTTAGAATTTGGAATATTTTTATCAGCGATATAAATTCTCTTCAAACAGTAATGGTATGCAAAATTCTCTCACAGCAAAAACGGTTGTAAATTTTAAGTTCTTACAACAAACAAATAATCGAACATCACATGTTCTATTTCTCACTAATCAGTCCTGTTTTACTGATAAATATGTGACAGGTTGCAATCTAAGCACTTTATTAAAAGAAGTTAGAACGGAATTTTTTTTTCACATTTTTATCTCCTTATAAAATTTGCAATTTTCCAAATAAAATGATATATGTATCACTTATAAACTCGCATGGGAATTACTTTATTTTATTTTTTTAAATATAATCTACAACAGTTGAAAATGTTAAAATTTTTACATGCATTACTTCAAGATCTAACTATCGGTGATTTTTATATACAAGGCTGTGGATTGCTGTGTTATAAAGGTTAAATTATGTGTTTGTACTGGAAGCACTGTCAAAAGCAGTATCTTATTTCATAGTATAAACACACATTGTATGTCTAAGTGCTAATGTTTTTCCGAGGAAAAGTGACAACTAGATTGGTAAATCTCTCAAAAAGTAAAGTATAGTGCTAAAACGAAGTGTTTTTAAAAATCGTGGGTTTCATGGTAACAGATTTTCGAATAAGGGGAAAAAATGTGTTCAACATGTGGTGTGTGAAGTTACTGACAATGAAATACTGGCAAGCTCATCAGTATCTAAAGAAACGTCCATTAGTGCTTTGAAGATTAAAAGAAAACGTTGTGATACAATTTTTCTCAAAACGAAAGTGATGTAAATGGTAGGTTTGGTTATATTTACACATTCTAACAAAGGTGTTAGGTGAATGTTGGCATTGTAAAATATGTGGAGGGCCAATTAGTTTACATGAAGGCAATGAGGTATCCAGTGGACTAGCCAAAAAACTTGTCATTAATTGTGCCAGTTGTAAATATACTCATTCATTATAAAAGTAAAGATAATTATTTTGAAGTAAATGTTAAGTGGTTTAACGGATTGAGAGCTACTGGCAAAGGACACACTGCAGCAGAAAGAATGTGTGCCGTGATGAATATGCAATGCCCACCTTGTAAAATCAACAAGTATGCAGGGTTTATTGGAGCTGCTGTGGAATCTGTTGCATGTGAGTCAATGAAGGGTGCTGCAAACAAAGCTGTTGAAATAAATGATGGTATGACTGACATACCAGTAGCTTTTGATGGCACCTGGCAGAAGCGCGGCTGTGGATACTGGAAAGGTAACAGATTTCCAGATTTTAACCAAACATTGTTATAAGTGTAAATCAGGGAATGAAGAAAGGCATATCTGTGACAGAAATTATGATGAAACAAGTGGTGGTATGGAGGCCTCTGCAGCTATTGAAATTTTTAGTCGATCTGTGATTGAAAAGGAGGTGTGTTACACTAAGTTCTTAGGTGATGGAAACTAAAAAGCATATAACAGTGTAGTAGCTGCTCAGCCTTACGGTGAGAAGATCACAAAACTGGAATGTGGTGGTCTTGTCCAGAAGAGGATGGGCACCAAGTTGAGGAAGTTGAAACACAGTTTGAGAGACAAGAAAATTTCTGATGGTAAAACCTTAAGAGGCAGGGTGACAGACAAAATGATTGCTGAACTACAGCAGTATTATGGGATGGCCATTACAAAAAATACTAAAGATTTGTTGAAAATGAAGCAGGCAGCATTGGCTACCTTCTTCCAAAGGCTGTGTACTGATGAAAAACCAGCACACCACCTTTGCCCTCCTGCAGCTGATTCATGGTGCAATTACTGCAATGCCCAGTACTCAAACAGTTCATACAGCCATAAACATTCCATCACAGCAGCAGTCATGGATATCATAAAACCTGTTTACAGAGACCTGGCAAATCCTGAATTACTGAAGAAGTGTCTGCATGGTCAGATTCGAGATCCCAATGAGTTGTTCAATAACCGTATATGAACTCGCTTACCAAAAAATGTTTTTGTTGGAATTAAAACACTAAAGTGGTGGGGGGTCGGTGGTGCTGTAATTGCTTTTAATGATGGCAACATTGGTAGGATGAAAGTGTTAAAGCATATGGTAATTAATCCTGGAGCAAACTGCATCAGAGAACTTGAACAGATGGACAAGGTTCGCATTGATAAAGCAGAGTATGCAGCACAGTTGGCCACTAGTGTCCAGAAAGAAGAAAAAACTAGGAAAAAGATCAAGAGGATGATATACAGTATGGTGCAGGGTGCTTCTGGGTGACTAAAAATTAAAAAAAATCTGCATATATTAGGTGAGTTACAGTATATTGAAACTTTAGAAGGCTCCGTTTCTGAAAATTTACATTTTCTGTTGCATTTTTCCCTGAATCTCAGGAATCACATCAAGTAGCGTATTCAAATTTTCAAGGAGTAATAACATACGCATCCTGAGTCTACTGGACTAAAAGAAGAACATAATATTACATATAATTAAAATTATTTGGGATAATGTACAAAAAGTACACAATATTTTAACCGTGTAATTAAAAATTGTATTTCCAAAAGCTGTGGCTGAAATTCAATTATTGCAGTTCAGTAGACTCAGAACATACAGTTTAATGTCCTGTAAAAGTTTCATGTCAATGGCTACAGTGCTTCCTGGAATACAGAGAAATCAAGTCACTAAATTTAACATTGTAGGGATTGGGTGTTCCAACTCCCCTTAAAGCACCAAAGAAATAGTCCTGTAATATGAAATGTATTATATGACTCTGCACTGGAAAAAGTTGTTTAAAATATTGGAAAGAATTAGGTGAAAAGCTATATAACTAGAAGAAACATTTGAACGAACTATCTTCAAATAATCAAGCATCATCCCATTCGCATTCATTAGCAAACTCAACTACAGGGAGAGATTACAGCCCTGTATCATTTCCAAATTGACTTCTGTAAGTGATTAGCCATGAATCTAAGAATGTTTACACATAGTGGAAGAGTTGGTATAATTTGATACACCACTAAAATGCTATTGCAGCATACAACAATTTGCTGGCATGCCAATCTACATGTACCATCACTGCAGTCTAAAAGCAGCACAAGTTGTGCCAATAGGATACCTGACTGAGATAACGGCTGTTAAGTAATCAGGTTTGTGGTTGGCACAATTAAAAGCTGGCAAGGAACTGCTGTTTGAGCACTGGAAATATTTTGATGATTCACTACAGTTGAGGTTCAAGAGCTAAAGATCATTCACTGATGTCACCAAATGCTCTAAGAATAAAATATCAGGGAGCTGCAAAAGGTACAATTAAGAGTTCTGTAAATATTGCACACAAACTGTATACAGTTCTTCCCACCAACAATCATGTAATCTGTAAAATTTAAAAAGAAGTGGGTAGACGCATTTGTCAATAACGGGCAACTTACATGGACACACAAATCTGCTGAGTCTTCTTATACAAATTGCGATGAGAGACAAGGTACAAACACAAAACCAACACTGTAATAAATACCCACGTCCAATAAAAAATGCTACCATGCAGAGAAGTTAATTTCCATGTTAATTACAAAACAAAAACTAATACAGATGGGCAACAAACCTAATAATAAACACATACCAGAACAAATACCAACACAAAAGTCAAACAACTGGAACTACAGAAAAAAAGCAGTATGGGAAATTTCACTTTAACTACACTCCTGGAAATGGAAAAAAGAACACATTGACACCGGTGTGTCAGACCCACCATACTTGCTCCGGACACTGCGAGAGGGCTGTACAAGCAATGATCACATGCACGGCACAGCGGACACACCAGGAACCGCGGTGTTGGCCGTCGAATGGCGCTAGCTGCGCGGCATTTGTGCACCGCCGCCGTCAGTGTCAGCCAGTTTGCCGTGGCATACGGAGCTCCATCGCAGTCTTTAACACTGGTAGCATGCCGCGACAGCGTGGACATGAACCGTATGTGCAGTTGACGGACTTTGAGCGAGGGCGTATAGTGGGCATGCGGGAGGCCGGGTGGACGTACCGCCCAATTGCTCAACACGTGGGGCGTGAGGTCTCCACAGTACATCGATGTTGTCGCCAGTGGTCGGCGGAAGGTGCACGTGCCCGTCGACCTGGGACCGGACCGCAGCGACGCACGGATGCACGCCAAGACCGTAGGATCCTACGCAGTGCCGTAGGGCACCGCACCGCCACTTCCCAGCAAATTAGGGACACTGTTGCTCCTGGGGTATCGGCGAGGACCATTCGCAACCGTCTCCATGAAGGTGGGCTACGGTCCCGCACACCGTTAGGCCGTCTTCCGCTCACGCCCCAACATCGTGCAGCCCGCCTCCAGTGGTGTCGCGACAGACGTGAATGGAGGGACGAATGGAGACGAGTCGTCTTCAGCGATGAGAGTCGCTTCTGCCTTGGTGCCAATGATGGTCGTATGCGTGTTTGACGCCGAGCAGGTGAGCGCCACAATCAGGACTGCATACGACCGAGGCACACAGGGCCAACACCCGGCATCATGGTTTGGGGGGCGATCTCCTACACTGGCCGTACACCACTGGTGATCGTCGAGGGGACACTGAATAGTGCACGGTACATCCAAACCGTCATCGAACCCATCGTTCTACCATTCCTAGACCGGCAAGGGAACTTGCTGTTCCAACAGGACAATGCACGTCCGCATGTATCCCGTGCCACCCAACGTGCTCTAGAAGGTGTAAGTCAACTACCCTGGCCAGCAAGATCTCCGGATCTGTCCCCCATTGAGCATGTTTGGGACTGGATGAAGCGTCGTCTCACGCGGTCTGCACATCCAGCACGAACGCTGGTCCAACTGAGGCGCCAGGTGGAAATGGCATGGCAAGCTGTTCCACAGGACTACATCCAGCATCTCTACGATCGTCTCCATGGGAGAATAGCAGCCTGCATTGCTGCGAAAGGTGGATATACACTGTACTAGTGCCGACATTGTGCATGCTCTGTTGCCTGTGTCTATGTGCCTGTGGTTCTGTCAGTGTGATCATGTGATGTATCTGACCCCAGGAATGTGTCAATAAAGTTTCCCCTTCCTGGGACAATGAATTCACGGTGTTCTTATTTCAATTTCCAGGAGTGTATATAACTCAAATAAAATCTGTGATACCACAAGCTCACACATAGCTCCAAAGCATAGTAGAGGAAATTTCACCAGACCTATATAGTTCCAGTAAAGCCCATGATAAAAAAAAATCTAAAACCTATACCAGAAAATTCACTACCTACATAGCTCAACCAAACTTGGCGATACTACTATAATGCCCCCCCCCCCCCCAAACACATCCAACACCATATCACACTCCATGATACCCACTAATAAGCTGGCCACATCCCCTCCCTCTTCCTCCACCCCCGCTCCCCAATCACACCAACACCACCACCACCACCACCACCACCACCACCACCACCACCACCACAATCACCCAATACATGCATCATTGAGAACTGCAGGGCAGCAGGGGTACGTGGAGATACCAGTAACACAACCACCCCCCCCCCCCCCCTCCCTCCCAAAATTTAACTAACCAGCTATAGCCAGAACATTTTCCTAGTTTCTACACACACTGATGACAATTTTCCAGCTAATTCTTCCTCCAACAATACTCCAAGATGAGACTGTAAAATACCAAAATGCCTCTTCCCCATATCTATAACAGACAGTGTGTCCCCTAATAACCACCTACAGAATAGGTACAAGCACCTGTTGCTTAATTTTGTAATCTTTGATGTACTGTTAAATGCTGAAAACCCCTGCTACCCAAATCTACATCTACATTTATACTCTGCAAGCCACCCAACGGTGTGTGGCGGAGGGCACTTTACGTGCCACTGTCATTACCTCCCTTTCCTGTTCCAGTCGCGTATGGTTCGCAGGAAGAACGACTGTCTGAAAGCCTCTGTGCGTGCTCTAATCTCTCTAATTTTACATTCGTGATCTCCTCGGGAGGTATAAGTAGGGGGAAGCAATATATTCGATACCTCATCCAGAAACGCACCCCCTCGAAACCTGGCGAGCAAGCTACACCGCGATGCAGAGCGCCTCTCTTGCAGAGTCTGCCACTTGAGTTTGATAAACATCTCCGTAACGCTATCACGGTTACCAAATAACCCTGTGACGAAACGCGCCACTCTTCTTTGGATCTTCTCTATCTCCTCTGTCAACCCAATCTGGTACGGATCCCACACTGATGAGCAATACTCAAGTACAGGTCGAACGAGTGTTTTGTAAGCCACCTCCTTTGTTGATGGACTACATTTTCTAAGGACTCTCCCAATTAATCACAATCTGGTACCCCGCCTTACCAACAATTAATTTTATATGATCATTCCACTTCAAATCGTTCAGCACGCATACTCCCAGATATTTTACAGAAGTAACTGCTACCAGTGTTTGTTCCGCTATCATATAATCATACAATAAAGGATCCTTCTTTCTATGTATTCGCAATACATTACATTTGTCTATGTTAAGGGTCAGTTGCCACTCCCTGCACCAAGTGCCTATCCGCTGCAGATCTTCCTGCATTTCGCTACAATTTTCTAATGCTGCAACTTCTCTGTATACTACAGAACCATTCGCGAAAAGCCGCATGGAACTTCCAACACTATCTACTAGGCCATTTATATATATTGCAAAAAGCAATTGTCCCATAACACTCCCCTGTGGCACGCCAGAGGTTACTTTAACGTCTGTAGACGTCTCTCCATTGATAACAACATGCTGTGTTCTGTTTGCTAAAAACTCTTCAATCCAGCCACACAGCTGGTCTGATATTCCGTAGGCTCTTACTTTGTTTATCAGGCGACAGTGCGGAACTGTATCGAACGCCTTCCGGAAGTCAAGGAAAATGGCATCTACCTCGGAGCTTGTATCTAACATTTTCTGGGTCTCATGAACAAATAAAGCGAGTTGGGTCTCACACGATCGCTGCTTCTGGAATCCATGTTGATTCCTACATAGTAGATTCTGGGTTTCCAAAAACGACATGATACTCGAGCAAAAAACATGTTCTAAAATTCTACAACAGATCGACGTCAGAGATATAGGTCTATAGTTTTGCGCATCTGCTAGACGACCCTTCTTGAAGACTGGGACTACCTGTGCTCTTTTCCAATCATTTGGAACCTTCCGTTCCTCTAGAGACTTGCGGTACACGGCTGTTAGAAGGGGAGCAAGTTCTTTCGTGTACTCTGTGTAGAATCGAATTGGTATCCCGTCAGGTCCAGTGGACTTTCCTCTGTTGAGTGATTCAGTTGCTTTTCTATTCCTTGGACACTTATTTCGATGTCAGCCATTTTTTCGTTTGTGTGAGGATTTAGAGAAGGAACTGCAGTGTGGTCTTCCTCTGTGAAACAGCTTTGGAAAAAGGTGTTTAGTATTTCAGCTTTACGCCTGTCATCCTCTGTTTCAATGCCATCATCATCCCGGAGTGTCTGGATATGCTGTTTCGAGCCACTTACTGATTTAACGTAAGACCAGAACTTCCGGGATTTTCTGTCAAGTTGGTACATAGAATTTTACTTTCGAATTCACTGAATGCTTCACGCATAGCCCTCCTTACGCTAACTTTGACATCGTTTAGCTTCTGTTTGTCTGAGAGGTTTTGGCTGCGTTTAAACTTGGAGTGAAGCTCTCTTTGCTTTCGCAGTAGTTTCCTAACTTTGTTGTTGTACCAAGGTGGGTTTTCCCATCCCTCACAGTTTTACTTGGCACGTACCTGTCTAAAACGCATTTTACGATTGCCTTGAACTTTTTCCATAAACACTCAACACTGTCAGTGTCGGAACAGAAATTTTCATTTTGATCTGTTAGGTAGTCTGAAATCTGCCTTCTATTACTCTTGCTAAACAGATAAACCTTCCTCCGTTTCTTATATTCCTATTAACTTCCATATTCAGGGATGCTGCAACGGCCTTATGATCACTGATTCCCTGTTCTGCACATACAGAGTCGAAAAGTTCGGGTCTGTTTGTTATCAGTAGGTCCAAGATGTTATCTCCACGGGTCGGTTCTCTGTTTAATTGCTCGAGGTAATTTTCGGATAGTGCACTCAGTATAATGTCACTCGATGCTCTGTCCCTACCACCCGTCCTAAATAAACATCTGAGTGTCCCCAGTCTATATCTGGTAAATTGAAATCTCCACCTAAGACTATAACATGCTGAGAAAATTTATGTGAAATGTATTCCATATTTTCTCTCAGTTGTTCTGGCACTAATGCTGCCGAGTCGGGAGGTCAGTAAAAGGAGCCAATTATTAACCTAGCTCGGTTGTTGAGTGTAACCTCCACCCATAATAATTCACAGGAACTATCCACTTCCACTTCACTACAGGATAAACTACTACTAACAGCGACGAACACTCCACCACCGGTTGCATGCAATCTATCCTTTCTAAACACCGTCTGCACCTTTGTAAAAATTTCGGCAGAATTTATCTCTGGCTTCAGCCAGCTTTCTGTACCTATAACGATTTCAGCTTCGGTGCTTTCTATCAGCACTTGAAGTTCCGGTACTTTACCAACGCAGCTTCGACAGTTTACAATTACAATACCGATTGCTGCTTGGTCCCCGCATGTCCTGACTTTGCCCTGCACCCGTTGAGGCTGTTGCCCTTTCTGTACTTGCCCAAGGCCATCTAACCTAAAAAACCGTTCAGCCGACGCCACACAACCCCTGCTACCCGTGTAGCCGCTTGTTGCGTGTAGTGGACTCCTGACCTATCCAGCGGACCCCGAAACCCCACCACCCTATGGCACAAGTCGAGGAATCTGCAGCCCACACGGTCACAGAACCGTCTCAGCCTCTGATTCAGACCCTCCACTCGGCTCTGTACCAAAGGTCCGCAGTCAGTCCTGTCGACGATGCTGCAGATGGTGAGCTCTGCTTTCATCCCGCTAACGAGACTGGCAGTCTTCACCAAATCAGATAGCCGCCGGAAGCCAGAGAGGATTTCCTCCGATACATAGCGACACACATCATTGGTGCCGACATGAGCGACGACCTGCAGATGGGTGCACCCTGTACCCTTCATGGCATCCGGAAGGACCCTTTCCACATCTGGAATGACTCCCCCCGGTATGCACACGGAGTGCACATTGGTTTTTCTTCCCCTCTCTTGCTGCCATATCCCTAAGGGGACCCATTACGCGCCTGACGTTGGAGCTCCCAACTACCAGTAAGCGCACCCTCTACGACCGCACCGGATCTTGCAGACTGAGGGGCAACCTCTGGAACAGGACAAGCAGCCATGTCAGACCGAAGATCAGTATCAGCCTGAGACAGAGCCTGAAACCGGTACGTCAGACAAACTGGAGAGGCCTTCCGTTCAGCCCTCCGGAATGTCTTTCGCCCCCTGCCACACCTTGAGACGACCTCCCACTCTACCACAGGTGAGGGATCAGCCTCAATGCGGGCAGTATCCCGGGCAACCACAGTCGTAGTCCGATCGGGGGGTGCGTGGGACGAGCTGGCCGTCCCCGACAAACCCCCATCCGGACCCCCACAGTGATGCCCATTGGCAACAGCCTCAAGCTGTGTGACCGAAGCCAACACTGCCTGAAGCTAGGCGCGAAGGGATGCCAACTCAGCCTGCATCTGACCACAGCAGTTGCAGTCCCTATCCATGCTAAAACCTGTTGTGCAAAGAACGTCTGAACTAATCTACAGACAGCGCAAACAAATCGACACAAAATTTAAACGGTTATTAAAATACAAGATTGGCCAGTAAATGCAGTAATGCTGCTACTTGTGCACTGCTGACACACTGCTCGGCAGCGGAAGGAGACTACACGATTTTACACTATTCAGGTACTAAAGTGCGATGCTACAACTCTGAAATACTATAATACGCCCGAAATTTATGAATTAAACAATGCAAGTACCAAAAACACGCAAAGAAATTAAGAATTAAACTATGTAACAAATGAGTGAGCTAGGAGTATACGACTTGCTGCTGCAGCTGCTTATCTAACGGCGGCAGGAGCAAAGAAAAATTATCTGAAATTATAAAAGACCCCTCAGCAATATACTCCTCTATTAACCCAACAAAATCCATTCCATACATCTGACTTCCATCCTAAGAGCAACACCAGAAAATGCACACACACACACACACACACACACACACACACACACACACAAACACACACAAAACACACACAAACAAACACACACACACACACACACACACACACACACACACACACACACACAAAAAACTACAAACGTCAGCTGCCACCGCGCCCACCCATGCTCACACAAAAGGATCACCCATACTTTGCCTTCCCGAATTACTCCTCGGCAATTTCTACCACTAAGACAGACTATACTTAATAACCTCTGAAGACATTTCCAGCAAAAAGAATACAAATCTAAAACACACCTATTACACACATCAAATATGGGATAATGCAGGAGAAGGTTTAATAATGGAATAGGAAAATAGGAATATGGGTAAGCTACCACAAACAGCATAGTGAACGCATTACTGTGGCAAAGATAGGTACGAAGCCCACGCCTACACAGTGGTACAAGTTTATATGCCAACTAGTTCTGCAGATGACGAAGAGGTTGATGAAATGTATGACGAGATAAGAGAAATTATTCAGATAGTGAAGGGAGACAAAAATTTAATAGTCATGGGTGACTGGAATTTGATAGTAGAAAAGGGAGAGAAGGAAATGAAAGATGGAGCCACCTGGTAGAATTTTGCACAGAGCATAACTTAATCATAGCTAACACTTGGTTTAAGAATCATAAAAGAAGGTTGTATACATGGAAGAATCCTGGAGGTACTAGAAGGTATCACTTAGATTATATAATGGTGAGACAGAGATTTAGGAACCAGGTTTTAAATTGTAAGACATTTCCAGGGGCAGATGTGGACTCTGACCACAACTTATTGGTTATGAACTGTAGATTAAAACTGGAAGAAACTGCTAAAAGGTGGGAATTTATGGTGATGGGACCTGGATAAACTGAGAGCCAGAGGTTGTACAAGGTTTCAGGGAGAGCATAAGGGAACAACTGACAGGAATGGGGGAAAGAAATACAGTAGAAGAAGAATGGGTAGCTTTGAGGAATGAAATAGTGAAGGCAGCAGAGGATCAAGTAGGTAAAAAGACGAGGGCTAGTAGAACTCCTTGGGTAACAGAACAGGTATTGAATTTAATTGATAAACGGAGAAAAACCATAAAAATGCAGTAAATGCAGGCAAAAAGGAACACGAAACGTCTCAAAAATGAGATCGACAGGAAGTGCAAAATGGCTAAGCAGGCATGGCTAGAGGACAAATGTAAGGATGTAGAGGCTTATCCCACTAGGGGTAAGATAGATACTGCCTACAGGAAAATTAAAGAGAACTTTGGAGAAAAGAGAACCACTTGCACGAATATCAAGAGCTCAGATGGAAACCGTATTCTAAGCAAAGAAGGGAAAGCAGAAAGATGGACCGAGTATACAGAGTGTCTATACAAGGTAATGTTCTTGAGGACAATAATATATAAATGGAAGAGAATGTAGATGAAGATGAAATGGGAGATATGATACTGTGTGAAGAGTTTGACAGAGCACTGAAAGACCTGAGCCAAAACAAGGCCCTGGGAGTAGACAACATTCCATTAGAACTACTGCCAGCCTTGGGAGAGCCAGGTCTAACAAAACTCTACGATCTGGTGAGGCAAGATGTATGAGACAGGCGAAATACCCTCAGACTTCAAGAAGAACACAATAATTCCAATCCCAAAGAAAGCGGGTGTTGACAGATGTGAAAATTACCAAACTATCAGTTTAATAAGCCACTACTGCAAAATACTAACACGAATTCTTTACAGATGAATGGAAAAACTAGTAGAAGCCAATCTTGGCGAAGATCAGTGTGGATTCCGTAGAAATGTTGGAACACGCGAGGCAATACTGGACCCTATGACTTATCTTAGAAAATAGATTAAGGAAAGGAAAACCTACGTTTCTAGCATTTGTAGACTTAGAGAAAGCTTTTGACAATGTTGACTGGAATATACTCTCTTTCAAATTCTGAAGGTGGCAGGGGTAAAATACAGGGAGCGAAAGGCTATTTACAATTTGTACAGAAACCAGATGGCAGTTAATAAAGAGTCAAGGGGCATGAAAGGGAGGCAGTGGTTGGGTAGGGAGTGAGACAGGGTTGTAGACTCTCCCCAATGGTATTCAATCTGTATATTGAGCAAGCAGTAAAGGAAACAATACAAAAATTTCGAGTAGGAATTAAAATCCATGGAGAAGAAATAAAAACTTTGAGGTTCGCCGATGCCATTGTATTTCTCTCAGGGACAGCAAAGGACTTAGAAGAGCAGCTGAACGGAATGGACATGGTCTTGAAAGGAGGATTTAATATGAACATCAACAAAAGCAAAACAAGAATAATGGAATGTAATCGAATTAAATCGGGTGGTGATGCAGGAATTAGATTAGGAAATGAGACGCTTATAGTAGTAAAGGAGTTTTGCTATTTGGGGAGCAAAATAACTGATGTTTTTTTTTACAGGAAAGACAGCCCACTGGTTGCAATGGATTTTATAGTCGAATTGACCATGGCTCAAAATGGTTAAAATGGCTCTGAGCACTATGGGACATAACATCTGAGGTCTCATCAGTTCCCTAGAATCTAGAACTACTTAAACCTAACTAACCTAAGGACATCACACGCATCCATGCCCGAGGCAGAATTTGAACCTGCGACCCTAGCGGTTTCAGACTGTAGCGCCTAGAACCGCCTGGCCACTTCCGGCCGGCCCGAATTGACCATGGTTTCGACTGCTAAACTAAGGGAATCTTCATCAGAATTTATATTACCTAAATAAGGGGGATACAAAGTTAGTCATTAATAAGAAAATACAAGACAGTAATAATTAATATTCGTATATAAAGACGTACTTACATACGTAAAAAGTTGAGCATGACAGCTCTCGTCATACAATTTTAACACCATAAAAGGCTACATAACATAATGAAACATCCTAGGTAAAAGTTTTATTGTCAGTTCTAGTTAAAAATTAAAGACTGCCGCTAAGGGCTGCTTGTGTATACTGAAACAGGTGGCATCAGACTGGGTGGTGCGTGCGCCAGCTATACTACAATGTGGACATGAGGTGTCACACCATCTAGTGATAAAAATTGGTAATATCTGCTTTACATGATAGAAAGGTTATAGCAGTTTGTATAGCAGATGTGTCTACAACTTTTAAACATTTTATAGTATGAAGACATAATTTAAAGGCAGTAAGAAATTATCAAAAAAGATTTTTTCAGTAATTTGATACATTAAAATACAGTAAGTGATTAAACTGCAATAAGAGTATGGGGAGGAAAACAACATTTCAGAAAAAACATGAGGAAAAATTGACATAGATGAAAAATATCTTTTAAGGATCCTTCAGTAAAGGTTTGAAGCCACCAAAAAAATTCTTGTTACGTAACTGTAACTGTTCATTAAGAATAAGGTTATCATTGAGAGAGAAGTGTTTGAATATTTCCATTTCCTCAAGCACATCAAGTCTACGACCTTTTTTCTCTGTGTGGAGAATATTAATTTCCATAATTTCCTTAGGTTTGTGGCCTGTGATCAGCAAATGATCAGCGAAAGAAGAATTATGAATGTTAGTGCCTTTTTCCCCCCATGGATGCTCTTTATATCTGACTGAGATATATATATTATACGAAGGACATGCGTCGCAAATGATTTTATAGGCTATTGAATGTAACAAAGGGCAAAGACTCCCTTAGTTTAGGAGTCGAAACCATGGTCAATTCGACTATAAAATCCACTGCAACCAGTGGGCTGTCTTTACTATAAAAAATATTTTCACGGTTGCTGCACACAACTATGTTTAAAGTTGTAACTGATGATGGTCGAAGTAGAGAGGATATAAAATGTAAACTGGCAATGGCAAGGAAAGCGTTTCTGAAGAAGAGAAATTTGTTAACATCCAGTATTGATTTAAGTGTCAGGAAGTCGTTTCTGAAAGTATTTGTATGGAGTGTAGCCATGTATGGAAGTGAAACGTGGACGATAAATAGTTTAGACAAGAAGAGAATAGTAGCTTTCGAAATGTGGTGCTACAGAAGAATGCTGAAGATTAGATGGGTAGATCACATTACCAATGAGGAGGTATTGAATAGAATTGGGGAGAAGAGGCGCTTGTGGCACTATTTGACTAGAAGAATGGATCGGTTGGTAGGACATGTTCTGAGGCATCAAGGGATCACCAATTTAGTATTGGAGGGCAGTGCGGAGGGTAAAAATCGTAGAGGGAGACCAAGAGATGAATACACTAAACAGATTCAGAAGGCTGTAGGTAGCAGTAGGTACTGGGAGATGAAGAAGCTTGCACAGGATAGAGTAGCATGGAGAGCTGCATCAAAGCAGTCTCTGGACTTAAGACCACAACAACAACAACACACACCTGTCATACCCAGCAGACAAACAATAACATTTAAGACATGTTAGCAAAACAATACCTTGTTTGACCAGCCTAGAGTGCCTGAACAAACAGCCCCTTCTAACAGACCTTCAAACATTATCACAAAATTACTGCCACATGCGCTGGTCCCTGGCTAGAGATGCATCAACTTCCATCAAATTCATCAATTCAACACTTCACACACTCTGCAGCAAGGTCATATAACTGAAGAAACTTTATAGTCACAGCCATATCCTCACCCATAGCAACAACTAATGAATTATGAACACACAAAACTAAATTCCGTGGACAAACAAATTTAAAACAACAAACTGACAGCTTCAAAACAAAAAAAAAACAAAAAAAAATGGTAGCCTGTAACTACAGAAATTATGATACTCTGTGACAACCCAACAACACCTACCTCAAAAAACAAGTATTACACAGCTTAAAGTCCATTGATACATTTTCACTATGCATAGGCATATTAGAAACACAGACATTCAACACTTAAAGTGCACCACAGTTTCCTCCAACATGCCCCCACAAACATGATCCATTTCAAAGACACCACCCCACAATGATGTGACACAACACAATTACGTCACAGGTCAAAGTCGGGTGGCATTGCAACTATCGGTTGACCCAAACCGGTACTAAGCAAAAAAGGATAGCCATCAAGATGAACGTAATATAAGGGCATGCTGAAAAGTAATGCCTCCTAATTTTTTATGCAGAACCTGTTAGAGGTTTTTTAATGAAACAAATTTTATCTTTATTCTTCATACTCACATATTTATTTGTCTACGCAGTCACCATGGCAAGCAACATATTTCTTACAACGAGAGACCAGTTTGATGATACCGTTACTTTAAAATGTTTGTTGACGAGGGAAGAACCTCACCTCTGCTTGCGCACTTTCATCACTATCAAAGGTGGAATCTTTCAAGGTGTTCCATAAGTTAGGAAACAGACGAAAACCAGATGGGGCCAAGTCCGAACTTTATGAAGGATGACTGATGACAGAACCCAAGACATCAGACTGCTGTAGATGTCACAGCATGTGGTCTGAGACTGTGCTCCACATGTGGACGAACTCTTTGAATTGAAAACTCGTTTACAGCACACAGTTTCTCACACACACAGGCACAGTTGCGCTAAACACTGCCATGTTACAAGCTACAATTCCAAGCCCTCTAGCAGCAGAGGGCTGCAAGTATGCAAATATGAAGAATAAAGATGAAGAATATTAATAAGGTAAACAAACTTTCTCACAGTACTGTAGAAAGGGTTTAGTAACTACACAAAGATGAGAAGGGAGGTTTGATAATGTTTTAAGAATCTGACAGAGCACTAGAAGTCCCAAGTGCACACAAAGCCACAGGAGCAGACAACATCAAAGATATTGAGTTTCCTTGGGGGAGTCAGCGATGACAAAATATACTCAGAACTAAAGAAGACTGCAATAGTTACAACTTCAAAGAAGATATGTGCTGGCAGGTGTGAATATTACTGAACTATCAGTGGAGTAAGCCTTGGCTGCAAATTACTAACAAATTATGTACAGAAGACTGCAAAAATTAGTATAAGCTAGTCGTGCGGAAGTTTAGTTTGAGTTTGGAAAAATTTAGGGATCCGTGAGGCTATACTGACCCTGTGACGTAGAAGATGGGCTGAAAAAGGATGGACATATGTTTAGAGTATTTACAAGTTTAGTAAAAGCTTTTGACATTGCTGACTGGAATACACTCTCTGGAATTCTGCAGGTAGCAAAGATAAAATACAGAAAACTTAAGTTTATCTACGAGTTGAAGCACATCAAAGGGATGCAACAGTTGAGAAGGAATACAGGGCTGTACTCCAACCTGATGTTATCCAATCTGTACTTTGAACAAGCTGTGAAGGAAACCAAGAAGCAATGAAGAAAAGGAATTAACATTCAGAGAGAAAGAATTTTATCTCTGAAGTTTGCTGATGACACTTTAATTATGTACGAGATGGAATAAGAAACTAAATGTAATGTAAATGGGGAATTATACAATCACAACAAAAAAATAATAGTTTTCATACAGTTTTTCATTCCCTGTCAGCATTATGTGTGGGGCATTCTGGGGCAAAGTCAATAAGCTCCTTCCACCACTTTTTATGAGCTGTACAGCCCTTGCATATTTTATTGACAACATACGTTATTCAAATAAATCGTCAATTATACATTAAATATAAAAGGAAATTATTACAACAAAAATAAATTTATAAAAGACCCTACTGGGCACTCTCTCTAAATTGTCTCAATATCTAGAGTCAAGGAATGGAGTTGCATTGAAAGTTAAAAAAGACTTCCGTAAAACAGACTGTTATTAAAACATATTGCAACTTTTTGGTCTTAGGTACATTAGTTATCTGATAAAATGACAACTTCAATTAAACTGCAGTCATGACGTACCTGGGTCTTCCATTGTATGCACAATGAATGGTCGTTGACGGCCAACCACAATGTCTGTTCTTAGTTTCCTATGGTTCGTAAATAAAGTTAGCTATTATTTTATTCCATTAGGTTAGAATTGAACTGTACTGTTGGAATTATCAGCAACATTGGAAATAACATATACAAGTAGGTTATTCGATTAAGAACGTATCTGAGGCTATGCAACACATCAATTCATTATGGGAATCTTATTCTTGTGCTGACATTCGCTGGCTTCACCAACTCTCAACGAAACTGTCCAGTCAAAACCAACCTAGGCTTTGGGCATCACTACAGGTCAATCTGTATGCATACCTAGTTTTCTGCCCACTCTCCATTTGAAAATCAAATGTAATCACTTAGCATTTTCAGCTAAAATAAATCATTACATTTTCTTATTCTCAATGGCTTCTAGCAACTGACTCATGATTCACTGTGCCCACATCCCTTCACAGCATGCAACACTTGATTAAAGAAGTGGGTACACCTTGATTACACTTCAGCCCAAAATTAATTTGCAGTTCCTGCTTCCATTTGTTGATGTACAAGTTGTCTTTCACAGTGTTATCTACAGAATTGGATGGATGGAAGGAATGGAGGCTTCCTCACAAATTGCAACTGCAGGTAAGAGCCTTATCAACTGTCAAAAAATATCTTCCAACAGGCCACAGATTGACTCAAATATTTAGTTTTAGAGTGTGACCATTATCAACTAAGCCACCATGAAATAGATATACGACAATTGCTAGAAGAGGTTAAGGACAAAACATTTGTTGTATTTGTTTTGAGTTATATAATTTAATATTTTCCCTTATGCATTTTATACATGTGAAGTAACATCTGGAATCTCACCTAGAGATGCTTTCAGTGTCACCGAGATAATACATAAAATGTGTGATAAAATATAAAAGAAAATAAAGAGGAAATCTAATGCAGTAAAATGAAAAGAGATGTAAACACCAATGCATGAAGGAAATTTTCGAGTTTCTCTTGGCCACTACAGAGGTGGGACCTAGAGGTGTGAAATTCCATGTGCAGTACTTCCCACTGCTAGAGCACAGACCAAAGCTAAGCACTGTGAAAGGCTGTAAGGCTGTGCAGCTGAGTATCCATGGCACTGTTCAAACCAGATAGAATGTCTCCAACAGCAACGTCCCAGACTGGACAGCAGGGGAAGCCAATATGTGTGGGTTGCCAATGGTCAACTCATGTTTAAGGTTTCTCTAGAGGGAAATGTGGAACTTAAGTTGGCCTTTGGTGTGAGTCTATATCAGCAGAAGAAAAGTGGCTTATATGCAAAATAGGGATGTGTTTAGGAAAACAGCATTGTCCCTCACATTGCTTAAAAACTTGCTAATAATTTCAACAGTGAGTGAAAACAGTTATTTGTGTGCAGAGGTGTATTTACGGAGAAGTACTCTATGCCTGGCAAGGAGGGACTGGCATTGCGCCTTGTCAACAGATTCTAAGAGACGTGCTTAAAGAGTACAGCAAATTTCCTCCAACAACAAGGTAATACATTGTAATTTGAGAATACAGCCCACTACAGCAGTCAAAAAGTGGATATGCAGCATTATCATTAATTAAAGAGCAAGAATAAAGAAGATGGAATAGAAGAAAGTTTACCAATCACAGTAACAGGTTACCATTTAAAGATGCTCCTGTCCTTGTGTTAGGGCTACTGACTGAACAAATGACTGCTCATTCCAACTATAACAGACCGTTTCCAGAGAATCCTAACAGTTTATAGAAACTTATTGTATACTCATGTAATGAATGAATGCAGTTGGCTGTCAGGGAAGCACTACGTGAAGCCTTCAATGACTACAGTAGCAGAATACTGCAAATGATATTTCACAAAACACAATGAAATGGTTGTATGTAAAGGCTGTTAGTGGCACCAAAGTCAGTGTCCAATTACTCGCGAATGAGACAGAAACTGAAACAGAGACCAGCACAGCAAAAGCTAAAATGTTCAACTCCATTTTAAAATGTTCCTTTACAAAGAGAAACATCTGAAATAATAAAAATTAAATAAAGATCCAGGGCCCGATGGAATGACTAGCACATTCTGTTCCAAGTTAGCTCCTTTTCTAACAATAGCCCATCATACATCCCTTGAACAGAAAACTTTGCTCAGTAGTTGGAAGAAAGCACAGGTCACAACCATTTACAAGATATGGATAGTAGAACTGACCCACAAAACTACACTCCAACATCCTCAAAATCTATTTGTTGTACAATCTCAGGACCTATTCCAAGCTCAAATATATTGAGGTATACCTAACTTCCTGCCAGCCAGCAAGGATTCTGTAAACAACGATCGTGCGAAACCAAACGCACTTTTCTGACATGACATACTGAAAGTTTTTGATCAAAGCAGTCAGGTAGAAGCAGTATTTCTTTACTCCTGAAAAGTACTTGATCCGGTACCTTTTCTACACTTGTTGTAAAAAGTACAATCATATGGGGTAACGATGAAATTTTTGAGTAGATTGAAGAATTTTTAAGGGTGGATGGAGCATGTGATCTTGGATGGAACATCACTGGCTGATCTAGCACTAACTTTGGGTGTGCCCAAGGGAAGTGTTATGGGACCCTAGCTGTTATGTTGTATATTAATGACCTTGCGGACAATATTACTAGTGACCTCATACTTTTTGCAGATGATGCAGTTTTCTATAACGAAGTACTGTCTGAGAAAAGCTGCACAGATATTCAGTCAGCTCTTGATAAGATTTCAAAGCGGTGCAGATTGGCAACTTGCTTTAAATCTTCAGAAATGTAAACTTGTGCACTTCAAAAAACAACAAAACACAGTAGCCTATACTATAACATCACCGAGTCATAGTTGGTATCGGCCAACTCCTACGAATACCTGGGTGTAACCTTGTACAGATGTGAAATGAAATGATCTGACAGGCTGAGTCACTGGTAAAGCACTTTGTATACTTTGGTTAATTAGTAAATTACTTGGTAAATGCAATCGGTGACAAACAAATCTCTCATATGACCCATCTTGGAATATTGCTCTCTTGTGTGGGACCCATTCCAAATAGGACTAAAAGGATATATTGAAAGTATACACAGAAGGGCAGCACACGAGTGATCACAGGTTTATATGACGCTAGGGAGAGGGTCACAGAGATGCTGAAGAAATTGAACAAGTAGACTCAACAATAGACAAACTATCCCCAAAAACCCTACTTACTGAAGATTATATATAAACTAGTCCAAGAAAACCTACTTACTGAGTTTCAGGAACAGGCTTTAAATGATGATACTAGGAATATATAATGGCCCTCCTACTTATCGACAACACACACACACACACACACACACACACACACACACACATTTAAACACCAATTGTTTCCACACTCAGGACATGAATGGAATGGGGAAAAAACCCTAATACCTGTGATAAAACACTATACTCACTGCCACGTATTCACAGTTGTCTGCAGAGTAGAGATGGAGAAGGAAGCGCAAGCCACCCCTGCATTCCCATTGTTTACAAAATGTTATTCAATACTACATGCAACTAGCATTTCATTAACCTTGAACTCATTCCCATTAATATTGCAAGGCAAACAAGCACCACTCAATGTAAACCACTTTTCAGTCATCAAAGGAAGATTACCCCAAAGCTGTAATCTTTGTTGATTGAATGCACATTACAAAATAACTAAGGAAACTGCACATTACACAATAACTAAGGAAACTAAGTTTTTCGCCGTCATATACTACTACTATAATCCACATTTCATGCATGTGTGTTTTCAAACATTAATATGTGATCTTACACACCTATTCATACTGATGTGCAGAGAACTTACAGCAAATAACATTATCACAGAATTCATGAATAACAAGCCATGAAAGGAACTGAATGTGCAAATTAACATTACATGAATTTTTGATAGCTACAAGTATATACAATCAATTATATGTGAACATTTTAACTTTTTAATACTGTTTGAATACTCTGTGACTTCACAGATAAGGGAAATAAATGTGACATGAAACTAAATTCTATACTGTGCAGCAGCTTCATCTTACAACCCTTCACAGCAAGCAGTGGCATATCTGTGTTTTGACCGAGATTCCATAAATAAATATGTAGGCCCACAGAATTTCTGATCTGAGAGAGTAAAAAGGATTTTTTACAGACTGAACTCTTGGTGATCTGAAATGGCAGATATAGAGAACAAACTTAGCTGCTTGTGAGGGTGAGGACTCATTATTAACCATTCAATTGACTTCAAATATAATACTCAGACTCCACGTAAAAGTATTTTGGGATTGTACAGTAAATATTGTTTTAATTAAATAAATCTTAACATCTACAAATAGTGGTATGCCTACATCATTAGAGGCTGTAACTATTATGAAACGTACAATGTGTAGAGAACAAAGCCAGATCTACTACAGGATTTCTTTGAACTGTAGCTTACAGGTAATACGAGGTCTTGTATTCTTTGACCAATTCAAGATCACCACTCATCGACCCATGCAGAGATTAAGCAACCACTGTAGAGCAAATCTTTAAACGTGGGAAGACTAAACTTTGCAGGTTATAATGTGACTTTTTCTAATCATACGACATAATAGTGGTGATATTTGCTGTACAACAAGGGCATTACTATGGCGTCATTGCTGTGGTAACACTAATAAGCATCTATCAATGTACTGCAGTCCATTAATCTTAGACCGAAAGAAACCCAATAGCACTTTACACAGATATAGATGGGACGATTTTAGTACCAAGTATTCGAAAAACATAAATGAATCCACGGCCAGTTTTTAATTGCGAAGCTGCTTGTTCTGACCGAACGAACAACACACATTCTTGTCCCTTGGAACATCACACCTGTTATAAATAACTGTCAAGTATCAAAACAATAAGAAACGAAGACACGACCGGTGCAAGACTTAATTATAAACTATTTCTTGTAACTCAAGAATTAGTTTCAAGCTCTTAATCCCACTATATAAGTGTTACCATTGTAGTAGTAAAAAAAACGATACCACCACTTACACTGTCACACAAATCATAACGACGTTTGCAACCTCCATGTAGTTGAACAACAAACTGTGTCAAACCGTCTATTAAATGACGGTGCGACGAAAAGCTATACTGAAGACGTACTCACCTTCCTAAAAGCAAATAGCTCTCTCTGTAACTTCTGTCTTTCAGCTGATGGCTGCTGGCCTTTCCCTCTGATGAACTTCAGCATTTTGCTTTCAAATAACGTACAATAAAATAGGTTAGGAAGTAAGAAACCAACAATTTGCACTTCACTTTTACACTTTTAACTATTATACGCCAGATAATATCTTTTTGAATGGAGGATACAAACTTCCGGCCAACGGTTGTTCATAAACCTTGCGGTATGTCACTTAAACATTCTCTGCAGCGACGCCTGCCTGTCTACGTCAACCTGTGTAACCCGCCCTTCTCACAGATATCTAAACGGCTTCAACGCTATGTCAAAGCTGTTCAGTTTACTAGACTCTCTTCTGATTACGAATGTTGACTTTTTTTTCATCTAATGCTCAAATACTGAGATCACGATTTAATTTATTTATGTAAAATACATCTAAAAACGAAGACACCGTAATTTAATTAAATGACTGGTTTAGATGTGAATGAAATTATATGCCCAAACCATCCCTGTCTATGGACCAATCAGTTTCACTCAGTGACAGCACAAAAAAGATTTACCGATCTCAAACACCTAGAATACCAACGGATGACTCATTAGCGACACCTTTTGTTGCATCACCTGTTATTGGAATGAAAGAGTTGTCACAGTGTTTTGTTTTGTTTTCGCGGAAAACAAGCATGTATGTTTACAGGCGATGGTATAGCTTGCTGTCGGAGATGAACAAAGTCACGAGCCAATAAATGGTTATAAATTGAAGTAATTCAGTTGTAAAAGATAACAAAACAAATACCCATCTGACTTTTCTCGTTTTCTGCAACATAAATTGTTGCTTAGCAACAAGCTGAAACAGTTTAAACAAGAATTCCGTTGGCTGCAGACAGAAGCAGTACTGGTATTACGGATGCAAATGCAGAAGTTTTATTTCCCACGATGCCCAATATACTTCGGGTAAAGTGTGCTGTTGTCGGTGATTCGACTGTCGGTAAAACTGCTTTAATGCAAATGTTGTTGTCAGAGGGTAGACAGTTTCCGAAAAGTTATACAATGGTAAAAGAATTTTTAAGTTACTTCGTTTCGCCTTACACAGGGAATGGAAGGAAAGTTAAATCCATATTTTCTCTTCTAGACTTTAGGAGCTGATTTGTTTGTGAAACAGATTCCAATCCCGGATACGGACGATGTGGTTGAACTATACCTGTACGATTCATCAGGATTGGAAATCTACGAAGATCTCCTACCAAAATATGTAGGTAACAAAATGTATATGCAATATACATTTGTTATCACCAGTGCTTCCTTACAAACATTACTTTGAAATAGGCTACCGAGTCTCTCGTGTTGGAGCGCAACCCCACCCAAACGGTGTAAGTGCGTTGACCCCGTAATATCGGTACTGAGGTGTCACTTGTAAGTCAAATATACAATCTGGAAATAACAGCTGACGAAATAACTACCAGAAATTCCGAACAAATTTCAGTCAATTTTAAATGATAATGCCCTTTTTACTTATTACATGCATACTCTATATACACTCCGTATTTTCTTGGTCTTTAGCAGTTTACGGTCAAATTTAGAACTTCTATATCAGTTGCAATGTATAGAGGCTTTTTAATGCATGACCAGCGATCCCCGTGAATTTAGAGTTTTGCAACACTAACTCTAGTCATTCTTTCAGAGAAACCGAAACCTGCAGTTGTTAAACATCTCTTTACGAAAGGTGATAGAGAGATGTCTATAACTAACGACCTTCTTCACTGCTAACATCATTTTACAAAATTTTTGAGTACGTGATGTATTGTAGAAAAGTCTATCAACTGAACAGCAATACTAACTCAGCAAACAATTTGGATTTCAGAAGCGCCAGTTGATACTCTTGCGACTCATCAAAGGCATTTGACTGTGTGGATCAGAGTATTCTCCTAAATGAATTGAGGTTTTGTGCAGTTGATGGGGTAGCAAACCAATGGATATTGTCGTATCTAACCAAAAGAATGAAGTAAGTTGTACTTAATGTAGACAAGAGACATTATCCTAAGTGATGAGAAATTAGGTATGGCGTTCCCAAAGGCTCAGTGTTACACCATTATTCTTCCTCATGTACACGGTAGAGCCAAAGAAACTGGTTCACCTTCCTAATATGGTGTAGGGTCCCACGTGCATGCAGAAGTGCCGCGACATGACTTGGCATGGATTCTACTAATGTCTGATGTTATGCTGGAGGGAACTGACACCATGAATCCAACTGACATCATGAATCCTGCAAGGCTGTCCATAAATCTGCAAGAGTCTGAGAGGGTGGAGATCTCTTTTGAGCAGTATGTTGCAAGGCATCCCAGATATGCTCAATAATGTTCATGTCTGGGAAGTTTGGTGGCCAGCGGAAGTGTTTAGACTCAAAGGAGTGTTCCTGGAGCCATTCTGTAGCAATTCTGGACATGTGGGGTGTCACTTTATCCTGCTGGAACTGCCCAAGTCCGTAGGAATGCACAATGGACATGGATGGATACAGGTGACCCCAGGCAGGGTGCTTATGTACATGTCACCCGTCAGAGTTGTATCTAGATGTATCAGGGGTCCCATATCACTCCAACTACACACGCCCCACAGCATTACAGAGCCTCCACCAACTTGAACAGTCCCCTGCTGACATGCAGGATTCATGACGTTGTCTCCATACTCATACACGTCCATCTGCTCGATACAATTTGAAATGAGACTCGTCTGACCAGGCAAAGTGTTTCCAGTAATCAACAGCCCAACGTCGGTGTTGACGGGTCCAGGCAAGGCATAAAGCTTTGTGTCGTACAGTCATCGAGGGTACACGAGTGGGCCTTCGGCTCCGAAAACCCATATTGATGATGTTTTGCAGAATGGTTTGCACACTGACACTTGTTGATGGCCCAAGCATTGAAATCTGCAGCAGTTTGCAGAATGGTTGCACTTCTGTCGCATTGAATGATTCTCTTCACTTGTCGTCAGTCTCATTCTTGCAAGATCTATTTCCGGCCACAGTGATGGAGGAGATTTGATGTTTTACCGGAGTCTTGATTTTCATGATACACTTGTGAAATGGTCATAAGGGAAATTCCCCACTTCATCGCTACGTCGGAGATGATGTATCGCATTGCTCATGTACCAACTACAACGCCATGTTCAAACTCATTTATATCTTGATAACCTGCCATTGTAGCAGCAGCAACTGAAGTAACAACCATGCCAGACACTTGTTTTGTATAGGCGTAGCCAACTGCGGAGTCATATTCTGTATGTTTACATATCTCTGTATTTGAACATGCATGCCTATACCAGTTCCTTTGGTGCTTCAGTGTATCTAAACAAAGTTTCCTGTGAATGGTCTCACCCACAATTTCAAAAGCACATATCATCTTCAGTACTGCATGTCTAGGCCCACTGTACTAATGATACATGTAACACGTAGTGTGGAAATAATAAATAGGGTGGAAACTTCAGAATTATTAGGTGTCCATATTGATGAGAACTTCAGCTGGAAAAATCAGATTTTTGACCTCCTAAAACAGCTTAGTTCAGTTTCATTTGCAATGTTTCTAAATGCAAATGAGGTTGAACTTAATTGTTTTAGGAGTTTCAAAATTTGACTTTTCTTCTTTAAATTCTCATCAATATGGACACGTAGGAATTTTGAAATTTTCACCCCATTTGTTATTTCCACACCACGTGTTACGCCTATCATTGGTATAATGCCCCTGGAGGTGCAGAACTGAGGATGTTGCAGATGAGAGCATTAACAGGAAATACATTTTCATTCAGTAATCTCATGTAGAAAAATGCTCAGGTGTAACTCATCTTTAAGAAAAAAAAGTCTTCATTGCTCAAAAATATCGTGCCTACCCATGATCATATATTAGACATCTGTTAAAGGAGTTGGGCATTCTGCTGACTGCTTCACAGTATATGTATTCCCTCATGAATTTTTTTTTTTTTTTTTAATAATCCACTGCAGTTCAAAAGGAACAATGACATACGTAATTACAATACCAGAAGGAAAAATGACATTTCATTACTCCAAATTATAGTTGCCTTTAATGCAGAAAGGGGTGAATAATGCTGCAACTAAAATGTTTTTATGAGGCACCCACTAATACAAAATGTCTGACAGACAGCAAAGTAAAATTTGAAAACGAACTGGAAAAGTTTCTTCTTGACATCTCCTATTCTATAGAAGACTTTCTATTATTGTAATGTATAAAAGGTGGCGGGTATCACATACAAAGGCACATTTGTTTTAGGTTCTTTATAAATGTCCAATAAGCAACCATCAGCCATATTTACAAATTAATTTGAAATGTGAAAGTAAAATGACTCATTCCACATTAGTAGGATTTACTGTTCTTTATTACTTTATTACTAAATCTGTGTCGTTTAACAGCCATGACTGGACAGACTGCGTCAAGGTTAATTATGTTTAAAAAAATATTCACAATATTAAGACATTTATACTTAATAGAGACAATATTTGTTTGTCCATTCACTTTGGTCACTATTAAAGAATTCACCAATGGAGTACAATGGGCGTTCTTTCAGGTCCTGTGCTACTCTCCTTCTGAATGTTCCTAGCAGCAGGGATTGCACTTCTTGAGGCAGTGAGTTGAACATCTTTAGGGCAACCACTGGAAAGCTGTCTTGCGTTCCCGTCAGTCGACACCTGGGTATTTCGATGCTCCTCTTGTTATGGGTATTGTGATTGTGTATACCTTGCCTCATGCTGAAGACTCCTCGGTTTTCTTTCATGCTGATGAGACATAAAAACACATACTGGCTGAAGACTGTCATAATTCCTAACTGCTTGAATATAGGCCTGCAGTGCTCCTGTCTTTGCTTGATGTGATTATTCTGAGAGCTTTTTTCTGTAGAATTAGCACATCCTTACAACCTGCAGAATGTCCCCATAACAGTAGGCCATAATTGATGTGACTTTGGAATAGGGCATAATATACTGTTATGAGATAATCGTCACTCAATACACCTTTTAACCTCCTCAGAAGATATATTACAAGGGAGAGCTTGGAGCACACGTACACTGTGTGTTCGTTCATTATTAGTTTCCTGTCTATCATGAAGCCCAACAGTTTGACAGCCTCCATATTATCATGACATCCGATGTTGTTAAGGGTGCATATCAGATGTTGTGTTTTTTCTTCTTTCATTTTATTTTTGATGAACCATTCTTTAATGTTTTGGAAGAGTACATCTGTTTCTTGGAGTGATTCAGCAGCAGTTCTTCCTTCGGCAAAAAGGGTGGTGTCATCAACAAACTGTAACATATTGTTGTTATAACCCATATTATTGACATAAATAAGGAACAGGAGAGGCCCTATGACGGACCCTTGGGGTACTCCATGTTCCAGCTTTTGTTCTTGTGATGTTGCTTCATGAATTGATACCACTTGTCTCCGGTTTTCCAGATAAGACTGAAAAGTTGCTAGAACAACTCCTCCGACACCGTAGCACTTCAATTTATTGTGCAGTATCTTGTGGGAAATGCAGTCAAATACCTTGCTAAGATCACCGAGTGTCAGTGCCACACTTTCTCTGTCTTCGAATCCTTGCCTTATTTTTCTGGTTAAGTCCAGTGCTGCCGTAAACGTTGACTTTCCCTTGCGAAAACCATGCTGTGTGTCCTGGAAGAGCTTATTTACTTCAAAATAATTCTGTAACTGGAGTTTCACAACAGACTCCATAACTTTAGCTAGAATAGGAAATTGGTCTGTAGTTGGACACTTCACACGGGTCACCTTTTTTGTAGATTGGTACTGTCCTTGCTAGTTTAAGAAATTTTGGGAAGACACCAGAGGATAAGCATTTGTTAATTGCTTAATGGTTGAGCAAGCTCTAGAATAATTTTCTTCAGCATTGTGCAAGACATACCATAGATATCTTTGCTCTCTGAGTTCTTGTATGACATAACTATTTTTACGATATCCTTAGGGTGCACTTCCTTCCAGTTTTCAAAAGTGCTACTGGTTATGTTTCTCATGTGACTTGTGGGGACTAAGCCTGAGTCGGGTATTCCATTAATAGTATCTTTCACTATCCTAACAAATTACTGATTGAAGGCATCAGGGCTACCAGAATTTAAGGCTGAGGTGGGCTTTTTTCTGCACTCATTTACCAGATTCCAAGCTGCTTTGCATGGATTGTGAGCCTCTTCAATGAACCTGTCATTGTATCTCTTTTTTGCCTCCTCCACTTGCTTTCTATAAATTCGTTTGGCTCTTACATAGTTACAATGAAGCAGGTCTCTAGATGGGAGACCTCTAGCTACTTTCATATGGTCCCTGAAAATTAGCACAATGCATTTTAATTAGTTTAGCTCAGGGGTATACAACATCTTCCCTGTAGTAGCTTTGTCCCTTCCTTTAGCTTTGCCTGTAGGATACTTCTTGTGGATTTCTGGAAATAAATCATCAAATTTAGCTTTTAATGATTGGAACAGACATTCGAATGAGGCACTGGCCCCCATTCCTGCAATTTTTTGCTGCCAGTTTACACTTGGCAGGGCTATTTTAAGATCATTTAGTCTTTCTTCTTTTATGATCCTTTTACTAAATGTGTAACTGGAGTGCCATGAGCTTGGTTGCAGTTGAGTCGAGCATTTCATACTTATTTCCATTACTAATGCACTATGGTCAGCAATCATTGGTTCAACTACATTGATATTATGGTCCCAGATATTGAGGTTAGTGATAACTGTGTCTAGGCAGGCATCACCTCTTGTTGGCAGTCGGTTTGCAACAAATAGCCCATAGCTATTTATCAAAGTCATGAAGAATCTGTCTTTAGTGCTTCCATCACCTGTATGTATGTTGAAATCTCTACACAGTGCTATTTTAGATTTAAGACGTGTTAGGTAGGACAAACAGGTTTCCATTTGTGCAATAAAGTTTTCAAAATTACCATCTGGTGAGTGGTACACAGAGACAATAATAAGGTCATTATCTGTTGACACTAGTGAAGCTAATTCTAGATCAAGGTCTGTGGAAAAGTTTTTTTAAGTCTATTTCCTTTACACTAAGAATCTTGCTTGCATATTCAGATACACCACCATGAATTGTAGTAGCTCAATACCATGAATTTACCATGTCCAAATATTCAATGGCTCTGTAATAGTCACCTTTTGCTTCATCTAACCAGTGTTCACAGATACATAAAACATCTGGTTTGACTTCTTCTACAAAGAACGATATAAGGTCCACCTTGGTTCTTAAACACTGTACATTAACAACTGCTATAACTATGGGCATATAACTATTATCTCTACTGTAAGTGAGATATTATGGGGTCTTGGGTTTTTGTTTCAGGCACTATTTCACTGGGGCACTGGTCGATATCCAGAATAAAAAATGCCTGACAACAATATTCTTTGGCCATAGTGTTGTGTCCATCATCTTGTCCTTTAGATGGAAGCCCACACCAATCTTGAAGCTGCTGTTCACACCCTTTGTTTCCAGTTTTTCTACATGAAAGTTGCTATAGCCTGAAAGATTTTCTCAAGGAATTTGGTGAAATTTTCAGTTGTTGTGCTGTTTTTCACTTTTCCTAAATGAAACCATGCTATTTTCACTTTATATAGCACTCCTTGTTCTTCACCAGTGTCTATTATCTGATTTTTTCCTTTCTCTAGTACTTGAATTTCTGACTGATGCTATGGCAGATGCTTGAGGTCTTTCTTCCTCTACACTTTTCTTTAGTGCAGTTGCATACAGCATTTTTGGTTGTGCAGATGCATTCTGCTTCGTTTTGTGTATGTTGTTGGTTTGTTGTTTTCGTGTTGTGAATGATATTTGCTGATCTGTAGATCAAAAAGTTCTTTTCCTACACTGCACATCACACCAATTTGTATCTGTATTGGGTGAAGGTTTCTCATCAAAATGATCCTATGGAAAATGAAATTAACAAAACTTTACCAAAAGGTTATTTAAATAGGGAGTGGAGTCTAAATATGTTAACTGGTGACTTGTCTTTAAATTAATACAATAAAATTAATTTTAACTTATGAAAACAAATTCTACTTCATGAGACAATGTGTTTTCCACCTGTGACGGTCTTCAATTGCAGTTTTTATAAGTAAATATTAATAATGTTACATTTGTTGATATTTCATCATATAGATAATTGTTTTAATCATGTTATTCAATGTTTTCAAAAGAAAACAAGTGCATGATTCACTTGTAAAATATTGGTGGGCATTCAATACTATAGCCATTTGTTGCCCCACACATGACAAGGTTTTAAAGATGATTAACACCTCACAATGTGTTTTTCTGATACTCAGATTTGAAGAGTTAAGGTAAAACAAATATTTTTATAATCATCAATCAGTCTTTAGTTTATTTTTGTGTATACTTTTTGTTATATTAGCATTTGATTGACAAAAAATTTAGTGCACCTGCCCCATTCATGACAATGGAATCCCCCTTTAGCAAAGTGTGTGTATGGACATGTTCCATTCTGCCCAACCAGAGCTCTTCATTCTTAACAGTCTTGATTCTAATGTGTCATTTTCCAATATAGAATATAATGCCCTCAAACATGACAAGGTTGTTTATTTTTCTACAAAATGAGTTACCACATTTCCAAATATTCTTTTGGGATTCCTTTTATGTATTTCCTCATTCAGGATCATCTCACAGTGATAGGGGATTTGTCATAACACAACAGAAATAAATAGTTCAAATATAATAACCTACATGTAGAATATATAAGATTGTTTTTGCTATGAGAGGACAGGTAATCAGCCGTGGCTGTGGCCTTTCTGAAGGAACTATTCCGGCATTTAACTGAAATGATTCAGAAAAACCTAAGTCAGGATAGCTGGAGAGAGCAAACCATACTTCTGAATATCAGGTCATTGTCTTAACAACTGCACTGCCTTATTCATTTTGCCTGTATGGTACAATGTTCTTTGGAAATGTGTGATTTACAGAAGATAACATACATTACAAAAAATAGTTCTAACTTCTCTCTTCACTGTCACTGTGCACATTGTGTATACCTGCACTCTGTGGAACATGTTGTACAGTATTCTTTCATTTGTACACTTTGCAACCTTCTTTGCTCCTCTGTCCACAGAGTTTTTGTTCTCTTTCTAATTGTGTATGGTAACCTGTGGCAACTTCAATTATCAGTTTGAAATGACATTTTTGTAGCACATCCCAATTTACTGTATTCCAGTTGCTCTCCAAATTCATGTGCACCTCTTGGATCCAGTCAACTTTAGCTTTCTTGCTCAATAGAAACTGTAATATGTGATGTATCAGTCCCTTTTTCCATTCCTCAGTTGTATTGAGCTTAAATATAATTGAAACAGAATGGTCTCCATGCCAACCAGCATGGATTCCAAAAACCAAAACTGCCAGTCGTGTGAAAATCAACTTACACTTTTTGAACACAAAATTCTTAAATTAGGGATCTAGGCAAGCAGGTGAATGTAGTATTTTTTGACCTCCAGAAACCATTTGACTCAGTACCGCAGTAATGCTTATTAATGAAAGTATAATCATATGCGACATCAGATGAAGTTTATGACTAGATTGAGGATTTCTTTGCAGTGAGGATATGAAGCATGTCATGTTGGATGGAAGGTCATAGACAGATGTAGAAGTAATGTCACGTGTGGCCCAGGGAAGTGTTCAGCTACATCTGCATCTACATCTATATCTATACTCAGCAAACTACCGTGAGCTGCATGGCAGAGGGTACAATCCATTGTACCAGTTAAAAGCTAGTTATGAATACCAGAAAACCATGAAGAAGATCCCAGCAGAGGGGTCTAAATGTCAATCATTTAGAAGAACATCCTAAAAGATTTTACCTTCAGTAACAACAGTCTGCAGACTCTGCACCCGGCCAGGTTATTATCGCACTTGGTGTCTCGTGGCCATTCTCGGAAACAGTTGGTGAAGCTACACCACACGAAATATCATGATAAAAGCTCATGATTAGCTGATCGAAGTGCTTTCACTCAAAGGTACAATAATATTATGTCATCTAATGCGTAACATATAACATTTTCGATCTTTTGCTGATTTGTTGACTCTATATATAATAACAATCTTATGTGGAATTCTCTTATCAGAAGCGAACTGAAACTACTATCTATACATTATATTTAGGCCCTTGGCTACCTTGCTAACAGTCAGTGGAATTTTGGGAGATTTCGGGATGCTAGTATTTTTGTCTTAAAGCTGCAAATGTATGTGATCAAATAATACTGTAGTACTCATTTTTTTTTACTGGGTACCAGAAGTGTCCTCCACCACACCCTGTGACTTGCAGGGTGTAAAATCTAGATATGTAAACTGAACATGCAAATGTGTAACAGTATTTCAGTTCTGATTAAACAAAAATATAAGTGTTCATTACCTCTGTATGTCACTTTTATTTATTAGCTTTATAAAACTCAATATGCAGTACAAACTGTGCTGTAGCTGCATTTCATGAGAAAAGTGGAGCTTAGACCCTTTACACCACTCATCTTTCTGTAGCAGTCTGTGTATAAGGGAGAGCTTCTTTCCTCCTGCATGTATTTTGTCAGAACTGAAATGAAAGTGTACAGCTGCACATTGTTTTGTTGAAAGTGAATTTACTGTAAATGACTCTAAACTTCAGAGAGGAATTTGTTGCCACCAGATTCTAGACTGGGTGTCCTTGTTGTTGATTAGAATTGGCGAATGATGTCTGCTTCATCAGAGGGCAAAGATCCTAAAGGATTAAAAAAAACAACCTTAGGTGACAAAATACAGGTCAAAACATGTGCAGTCAAGTAATGGGTGCCTGTAAGAGCACACACATGCTCTACCAACAGATCAAAAAAATTTTGCAGTGTTTTATATTGGCACACACCAGTAAGTTCAGACTAGAATGAATGATAGAAAACACTGCAGTACTCTCCAGTGCACTATTACTCCACATGTCATGGAGCCTAACAGCATATGTTTCTGTAAAAACTCGAGTAATTTGGTTCATACCTTCTAACAGCAGTCGTTCTCTTTACTAGGGATGGTAAATGAATTTGGAACGCCTATTTGGTTTCTTAGCACCCCCCTTTCTTAACATTCTCTCCCTATCAGTGCTATGTATATTAACATTTTGTTTATGCTATATCTTCCTTTTCCTTTGTATCCATATTCTGACGGGCTCCCTCCTCTAGATCTTCAAGTTTTATTACTTTTCTCTGTCTTTTCTTTCCATTTCTATCCTGTGTTATCTGTCAAGTATAGCTTTCCTGTTCGATGATTTTGATTGGACTAAAGTAGTTTAGAATATAAATCATTAGTCTGTGGTTGGAACAGTCAGTATATAAGATGACAGGGAAGATGTGCAGTGACAGTATACCATGTGACATCTAATTGACCTGAATTTTATTTGATCCTCCAGTATACAGCAAGTTTATGTGTAATTTGGACATGAGAAACACAGAAAACATTCATATTGCTTACTTTCTTTGGAACAACCATTTTAATTACACTCTCTAATAACACTGATTATAAAAAACAATTTATGAAAATTTAATTTAATTGGTACTTTCTGACACTGTAAAATTCCTTTTCCATCAGATAGCCTTTCAGTTTTGTTAAGAAGTTAATAGAATGTATTATCTTGTACGTATTTTGGCACTCTCCTTAGTAACTTGATATCAGAGGACTAAGGTCTCCTTTCAAGGATTGTCAGTTGGTGAGGTATGCTTTGTATTTCTCTCTTCTTCTATGTGCTGTGGGTATGTATGTAAGCTTTTGTAATCCACTCCAAACTATCTTTTGTAATGTATAGTATTGTATATAAATATAATGTCAAAATTAAGATATCTAGACTTGAAGAGGTTAAAAAATCAGCCAACCAGTTGCGAAACAAAGGTTTTATCAGCCCTTGACCTATGTTTCGATATTTCTAAAAATATCTTCTTCAGAAGATATGTTTATGGGCCCTAAAAATGTACATAACCATTTAAAACATCATTTTTACAAACAGAACAAAATATTAATAGAAAAATATTTGTGAGGTAAGCATACTCACTTGTTACATCACATGGTGGTACATTAGAATAGCTGAAACCGAGCAGCTCTTGTCATATGTGACATGGACAAAAACAAAAATTATCCCAAGCCATGACATTAGATAGCACCCAGATTACATTTAGTGTTCTTCAGAATGAATTCTCACTGGTAAATGCCCACAGTTAGAGGCTCTTGCCAACATAAAATTATAATAGGAGTCACAGGATAAAATATTTGCATATGTTAAGTGTACATCATGCCAGAGAGAGAGAGGCCAACTGTTACAAATATACAGGCTCAAGTGACCAAGAAAAATTGGGCTGCAGATGGCACTAAATACATGCGTATAAGAACTGTGCCTTGCTTGTGTTAAATGATAGCATTTTATATTAAAGTAAGAATGAAATTTCCTCTACGAGGCTACTAAAAATGTAATAGATTTACTGGTATACATTACTGTTTACTAATATACTTGCTGACAGTAAAACTGTATGTAAATTCAGTGTGCAGAAGATAGAGTTCTCTTTACAAACGATCATTATTATAAAAATCTGGGGAAAGCAAAGGAAATATAAGCTAAACAACATCACTAAAAATAAGAAAGAAAAAAACTTCCACTTAACATTGCAGAAGCTTAAGTGATAAGGAAAATAGGAAAGCAGCGGGCACTATCTACTTGCACGTAAGCACTGCATCTTGCTGGTGTTAAGTAGCATACTGCAATATCTCTTTATATTCTACTAATTATCCCTGCACAATTCTAAGAGAGAATTACGTTTCCTACTTGACCATCTATATACTCGCAGAATCAATGCGCAAGGTAATACAGTAGTATTACTCTTTGTAATATTCTCTCTGGTGTGTTGAGGGTACTTCTAGGATCTTCTCCGTGCCAAATAGCCACATTGAATAATTGTAATTTTGCTATTGAGATTATTGGAAGAAAGAAATTGAAAATATATTGTATGCTACTCAAGAAGATATATACTGAGCATTTACATCAAAGTTGTGTAAGGAATTTCGTTATATATGTATTCTCCAATTGGAAATTTGCACAGAGGTGTCGTTTCATTGGTAATCAGGAGGGAACTTCCGATGAATTGGAAATGAACCTGCAATTATTAGATCCAAGAACTCCATTATTTCATCGGATAAATAAACTCTATCAAAGCAAACTTTTCGCTTGATCTGAGGTTTCCCGACTGACTAAGCAACGCAAGAAAACCAAGACATTTTATTTACACAGGATTGCAGATCGCATCAGATCATTGAGACTTCGGACAATAAGAGTCATCGTCCGATTCTGATTAAACAAGTAAAGCTTAATTATAACTTTCTTGAGCGACTGTGATATAGCTGCTTATGAATGATATCATTAATAAAATACTAAATACTAACTTTCCTCATCACCAGCAAACAGTATAAACACAATATTAATTAAAATTATAGGCGGTCAAACGGCACAGAAAAGTACTTGTTGGGCAATCCATAGATGTTTTAGAGGAATAACCATGGAGTTTTTATGCAGCTCTGTGCCTATTGTGTCACTGACTATTGTTATGTGTAAGAAGAACGGTTGAAATAGTAATCTCGTGAACTCTTAATCCAGCCTTGGTAGAGGCAAGATCTATTTTATGATTCATATGGAGTAGAGTCATGGTTATTAAGCCAATTCCTTTATAAATGTAATTAAATTCGTTTCTGACATTGGACGGAGTGAGTGACTTACTGGAAGTCATACATGTATGTGGAAAATGAGAATTTTGTTCTGTATGTAGTCCAGATATACCGGTGGTTGATGAAAAGTAAAGTTCGCTTATCACATTTTGTGATCGACATGCATCGTGTTGCGGGCGATGTACACATGCCAGGACTGCAACACGATGCCTCTCACTCGACAATTACACTGATTTCGCCGGACGTTTTCGAGCCTGCAACAATAAGTGAGGTTAGGAGTGTGCATGACTCTGGCTATCAAATGCCTTTGATCGCTCCACATGTGCCCTCCCTCATTGACTGTGCAGTTACCTCTTACGGATATCCGTGCAGTGCGGGATCAATGCTGATTTCTGCAAATGCTTCATTGGACAACCCACCACTGCCAGGACAACGATTTGATATGCCACAGTCCGTGCTGTACCACGCGGATACCTCCCACATGGCTGCAACTGCTTCATTCACAGGTCAACCTCCTCAACATCCGACCACGCCCGCACCCGCCTCGGACTGCTACATGAACAATAACTTTTTATCTGTGCCTGACCTCCACCTCCGTTCCACTGCTACGCATCAGTGTTCTTTGCCACAACATTCACCTTATCCGCACACCGTTTTCAGTGGAGTGACTATGAACAGTGAACATTCACACATTCTGTCCTACGTTTGACATCATTTCCTGCACTGTGCTTCTGGACAGCCCGCACCTCCGCAGCCTCCCTGCAACACAGGTGGCCCTGGCTCTGATCAAACGCCGAGCTTTCTGCAGACTAAAACTTTGAACTTTTTCTCGCCTGTCACCCACGCGTCAAGCTTCCGCTACCGTTCTCGGCACATCTCGGTGCCTCATCTGGATCGGTCTTCTGCGATGCATCAATTCGAGCACACCTGCAACATGTTGGGCTTCCGAAATCACAATCAACACATTGCCTGCATCACAACGGATCGCACTCAACCACAACGTGTCACTTTCACACTGCCACCCGAACAGCCTTCGTTGCCACATCCTCTGGAGGCACACTCTCCTGGAATACTACAGCAACAACAGCTTGATCCAGGCAGTGCCCCGATGAACTCAACTCAACCTGTTCTTCCGAACATTCTACAATGCTGACTAACACTGCCGCTGTTTAATTCCGACAGAGCAACAGCCTGGTTCAAAATTGTGGACGAAGTGTTCGACCATTACAAACTCGATGAGTCAACCAGGTTTCTGTGCCTCATCACCCACCTGCACGACCAGGAGGGCTTGATTGCTGACCTGGTCAACGCCCGGGACTCATCTACCCAGTACACTCTAGCCAAAGAGTCAGTTGTACGTCGGCTTGCATGCTCAACTGACGCAGCAATTCGGCAAGTGCTCCATGTCGGGCAACTAGGCAATGACAAACCTTCCCAGCTCTGGAGATGGGTACGTGCCCTGGTTGGCGCCGATCTACTCTCTGACACAGCTCTCCTCGCCATCTGGTCAGATCAACTATCTCCTCACATCCGCTTTGCTCTGGCTCAAAGGCCTCCTGAACCTGTCAAGCAAAGAATGACAATTGCTGACAAGCTACATGATGCATCACTGCTCCATTTCGTCAGCCACTGCCTACCTGTCAAGTTTCAGGTTCAGGTTCATCACCCTGCGGCCGCGGCCGTGCTGTGCCGACTGTTCCACTCGCCCTGGGAAGCAGTAAACAAGGACCTGGGACGTCACCGGCTCTTCCTGCGGTCACACCCCCTCCAGCAACTGAACCTGCTGCGGCCACCGAACCTCAGCCACTGCCACTGGCAATGAACTTCCCGCAGGAAATGCAACCGCCTTACCCATGCTGTTACTTCCACACATGGTTTGGTGAGGCGGCAGACCACCCTGCTACTTCCCAAACACCAATCGCAGGTAGGTTCAGGTGCCGCCTCCTGCGCACAACATGACAGGCACCCCCCAGTGCTCCATTCTATCCGGCAACGACCAGATAATTGTGGATGACTTTACATTAAAGACATTTCGTCGGGATACCTTTTCCTAGTGGACGCAGGTGGCGATGTTTCACCGCTGCCCATGTCGTTAGCGTCGTCGAACATCCACCCTCATCATACTTCACTGCAAGCCGTGAATTCCACTAAACTACAATGGTCGGGTTCAACCTCAAATGTCGTCTCACTCTCCACAAACTGCAAACTCGAGTGGACTTTTTTAGTGTGCAAAATTGACGAACCTATACTAGGCATTGACTTCTTGCGACATCACAAACTTTCACCGGACCTAGTGTGAAACACTGTGTTTCACCATCCGTCCAAGTTTCACTTCCCCTGTGTTCCGTCAAGCAACCCACCACGTGACACATCGGTCCAGGCTCATCTCATCCATACATGCTTGTCTCTGTCGACGACGTTACAAGAAACCACGCATAAGTGCCTTGTTGAGCTTGAACACATCGCTTGACTACGCAAGGATAACTTCGAGCTCTCCCTCTGGCTTCACGAAACACAGCTCCAGCTCTCCGATGCAGCAAAGTAATTACAGACACTACAGCAAGGACAAAGCAAGGTCAGTAAGTGCGCCGAATCTGCTTGCAATCCCATCAATTGAGCCTCCGTGTGTTTACCTCCCGCTACCCCTCTCAACTGTGCCATCAAGACTGCCATAACGTGTACTGACAGTTCCACAGGGCCACACCCTCCTAATACGGCAGCGTTTGACACTCAGCTGGACACAAGTGTGCAGGCGCGACGAGTGTCACGTGTTCCCGAACTGACAGCTCCTACCCCGCCCCTCGCGGACAGCACCTGAAACAATGCAACTTCGGCTCCTGCACGCCGCTGTGCACCACTGACAACACAAACAGTGCACTCGCGCCAAGCATTTCACCCGTGACTGTGCTGCCACAGGCCGCGGCCTCGGGCAATTGACTCACTAACGCTTCACGAGCTCTACCAAGCCCACCTGACCATGGTGCCACTGCTTCGGTCAGGCGGCCATCTTGTTACGTTGACTCCTGTGACACTTCGCCGTCTCGGCTCCCATCGGATCCGCCGAGTAGCTCAACCTCGCCTCGCCTGCCCCGCCTGCCACACATTGTAAACAATCCGCCTCCCGTGCTGCCGGCAACATTTCCGTTGTCACCAACTGCATGGTTGAAAAGCTTCACCTCACGCCAGGCCCCCTGATCTCCAGTAAACCATGTCGACTTTGTCCCGAGCGCCTCTCCGCCCTAAAAAAGCAGATTTCTGAACTTCTAAGCTCCAGCGTCATTGAACCCTCTGCCAGTAGCTGGTCTATGCCCATTCATATGACACCCAAGAAAGACGGGTCCTGGCGCATGTGCGGAGACTTCCGTCGACTAAATGCACAAACAATTATGGACACCTACCCCATACCCAACATTGCCGACTTTACCAGTTCCCTCACAGGTGCGACCACGTTCTCCTTCATTGATTGCAAATGGGCCTACCACCAGATCCCCATGGCTCCTAAAGATATCGAGAAGACAGCAATCACCACCCCAATTGGGTTATTTCAGTTTCGATTCATGCCCTTTGGTCTGAAAAACGCAACCCAGACCTGGCAACACTTCATCAACAAAGTGCTATTCGAACTAAAATTCTGCTTTGTATATCTTGATTACATTCTTGAGTTCAGCTCTTCCATCGAGGACAACATTCGACATGTGCAAACTGTTATGAACACTCTTGCGCCAGCAGGCATCGAGACCAACCAGGACAAATTGCAGCTACATCAACCCGCTGTCACTTTTGTTGATTTTCGGTTCTCTGCCGATGGCATTTCACCGCCCCCTGAGAAAGTACAAACAATAGTAAACCTACCCAGACCTTCGTCATTCAAAGAGCTCCGGCACTTTCTTGGGACGGTTAATTATTATCGCCGACATCTACCTCGGGCTGTGGAGATTCAGGCTCCACTGACGGACGCCTTGGCAGGCACCAACACTTCTGGATCTCGGCCCGTTCCATGGACCCCTGTTAAGACTGACTCTTTCACTGCAGTCAAAAACCGTCTTGCCGAGGCCTGCACCATCGTGCATCCTCATCCCAATGCGCAGCTTTTCATCACCACAGACACGAGAGATACTGCCATCGGCGCTGTCCTTAGCCAGACAGTCGACGGCCAAGCTTCGCCTCTGCAGTTCTTCTCGCGCAAGCTCACCAATGCACAACAGAAATATTCCGCGTTTGACAGGGAGTTGCTCGCGGTCTACGAAGCTATCAAGCATTTTAAGACTGACGTTGAGGGACGCCCTTTCTATGTTTTAACAGACCACAAACCCTTGGCTGCGGCCATTACAAATCTGTCAGCTGACCCGCCTCCTCGCCGCTTCAGATACATGGACTTCATATCTCAGTTCACCACCAATGTCAGACAGATAAAGGGTGCTGACAATATAGTTGCTGATTTCCTTTCACGAGTCGACGCCGTTCGTTCACTGTTAGACCTCCCTGAACCGCCTAACCTCCAACCCGCCGATGAGATCACACAAAACTTGATTTCAGGCTCCACCTCTTCAATACACTTTGTCCGCACCACCTTCCCTGGCATTTCTGGTGCGATCTGGTGCAACGACAGTACGGGCTCGTTACGCCCCCTCATCCCAACCACGCTCTGTCGGGCTGTCTTCAAAGCATTGCATAATTTAGCCCACCCTAGCGTTCGTGCATCCACCTGCCTCATAGCGGAGCGCTTTGTGTGGAGAAATGTCAACAAGGGCTGCCAGCAATGGGCACACTCCTGCGTTGCGTGCCAACGCTGCAAAGTACACAAGCACACTTCACCCCCCCCCCCCCCCCCCCTCGGCTCCTTTACGATCCCTCCTGGGCGTTTCCAGCATATTCATATTGACATTGTCAACCCTCTCTCCCCCCTCTAATTGCTTTCGTTATGTTCTCTTGTCTATCGACCAAACAACTCGCTGGGTCGAGGCTGTCCCCCTCCCCAATATTACAACAGAAACTGTTGCTCGAGCTTTCGTCGAGTCATGGGTATCGCTTTTCGGATGTCTAGCTATCATCACGACTGACCAGGGCAGACAATTTGAGTTGGTGCTGTTCAACGGGATTTGTAACATTTGCGGCATCCGGCACATCCATACTACAGCATATAATCCGCAAAGTAACGGGCTAGTCGAGTGATGGCACCGCAGTTTCAAGGCGGCTCTTCGATGTCACGACTCTCTGTGGACAGAGACCCTTCCCCTTGTGCTACTCAGCATTCGTACGATTCATAAGGAAGACCTCAAAGTCACAGTAGCCGAGTTTGTATACGGCCAGAATATTGTTCTCCCTGGCGAACTTGTGAGTCCTTCCACTTCTCTCCCTCAGTCTGACTTACCTTCCTTCGTTGACCACGTCAGATGCCATTTCATCAACCTCCATATCCCTCCGCCCTCCAGCCACTCCTGCCCTAAGGTTCACGTCTCAAAATCTCTGGACAATTGCGAGTACGTCATGCCCCGAGATGACACTGTCCATGCTCTCCTCCAACCTCCATACACTGGCCCATACCGAGTTCTCTGCCACTCAGCCAACGCCTATGACATCCAGATAAAAGATTCAGCTGTTACAGTCTCTCTCAACAGACTCAAGCCTGCTCATGTCGAGTCCGCTTCTACCCCCCTTCAGGCCACGAGCACGCCACTCACTGTCCTGGCTCACAATGCTCCGACCACTCCCTCCATGTCAGACTTCCACACTCGGTCGAGTGACTTCCAGCTCCAATCGTGGAGCTCTTCTCCAACCTCGCACTCTACTCCGGTCTCACGAACTTCATCGAGTGACCACATGCTCCCCACATCGAGCTTACCTACAATCACGCATTGCCGCCGGGCCCTTCGCCAGTGCCTTCGACCTCTCCCCCCGTCGCCTGCCTCGCCGTGTCGAGGTTTCTCACACCCCCCTATCTTGAATGTGCCCTCGCTCAAGGTGTTTGTGCCTGTTCCCCCGGACATAATCCATGACATCTCTATAATACTACGCGATGATACACTGTTCGTTGTGTGTTTCCCTTCATCCGGTGCTCATGACACAACCTCCACCATTCCCTGCAATCTGGTGAAATGTGTTCCCCTCTCGCCCGATGTCGACCTGGACATGCTTCGTGTGTTCGCCATGCCCTCTAGAGGCATCATTGTCGTTGCTCCATTCCACCCACAAACCGCTGGCCCACCTGTCGCTGGACGACCAGCACACCCAGCACGACGCCCAGCGCACTTCAATGACTTCCAGGTTCGGTGGCCGAACCTTCCTTCACGACATGTACCGACACAGCTCCCCTGCTGTCGAGCTGACCGTGATCCAGCTCCTGCGGACCACCCCTGCCGACGCCATAATCACCCCCCCCCCCTCCCCGGTCTCTCAAGAGTACTCCGTACTGCGGGGAGGGGGGGGGGGGGGGGGGGCAATGTAGCATCGATGAGGTTGACACCAGAATCGATCTGAGTATCGTCTTTGAACTAAGCTAAACTTTATATTTGTGCAGTGCCGCCATGTTAGTTCTGTGTAAGCCTTGCTTGTGTAAAGAGGTGAATAAATGAACTACTGTAAAATGGGAGTGTTGTTTGGTGAAACCGACCCAAAGTTCCTCCTCACTTCAATATTTTGCAGTATTCTTTGTAACACATTAGAACGCTAACATCAGAGCTGTTCATAGATAGTAGATACAGTCTCCTTTTTGCGCCACATATCTTTATTCCTTGCATAATGTATGGTTTATTTTTAAGACTTCTATTTGATTATTTACCTTTAGGGGAAAACAATTTTCCAAACTTTATTAAAGAACGTTTTGTATTTTCCAATTGAGTCAGAAGTATTGTCAACATCTATCCAGTTAATGTCTTTGAGCAGTCTCCTAAAAGTCTCTATTTTTGACTGATTTTTTACCCTCCTGTACTCAGATTTAATAGATTTTTTTATGCTGACAAGTTTCAACATTTAACACAAGATGCTGCATGTCAAGATCAGATGGTCCATTTAGTATTGGTTTTGTGATAATACTTTTTTCCTAGATTTGTCTACAAAGATATTATCAATAGCAGTCTCAGAGCATTTGCATACCCTAGTTGCAAAGTTCACAGTAGGAGTTAAATTGAATGACAAGTGTTACTGATTGCAATAATTGATCACTAACAGAGATTTTCAATAAATCCATTAAAATCAGCAGCTACCACTATTTCCTTGTATTTTACTGTGAGATGGGACAAAAGAGCTTCCAGCTTTTTATGAAGAGGTTAAAGTTTCCTAAAGATGCTTTGTATATACTTACTAATGTAAAGGACTTATTATGAAATACTACTTGTGTTTCACAACCTTATAAGTGCTACTCTGAGCAAAATTTATTATCAGTATTCCTGAACTCAAAACAGTTTCTGACAAATGTGGGAACTCCTCCTTTCCCCATATTTTCTCTACAGAAGTAAGAAGCTAACTTGAATCCTGTAACATTTTCATGTGTATACTGCTGTATCTGTGTCTTTATTAATAAGGGAAACAGATGCACCAGTGTCTAACTGCAATTTAATTGTCCTTTGGCCACTCTCAACTGAACAAAAAGTTTGTTCTCCTGTCTTCTTATTGCAGGAGAAGTGTTCCGCTGTTACAGAATGCACTTTTAGATAGCTATGCTGCCGCTGCCGCTGCGCATTGCATGGCATAGGCCGTTGCTGAAACCTGGGTCACCCTGCACACACAGTATTTGAATATGACATTGCTGCCGACACTAGAAACATTTTGCATCACAATAAGGACAGCTTTTTGGCAATGATTTGAAAACACTGAGGACAGGACTTCCTCAGAGCATGCTGTAGTACACATTGTGTACCATGAAACAGAAAGTTTTTACTTCCATACTGTTTATCTGAGCATTATTCTTAATCACTTTAATATTATCATGAACTTTAGACTGAGTATCATGTACACAACAAAAATATGTGGAGCCTCAAAATCAACCTCAGTGGTGTTCACTATTGTTTGAGATTCCCCACCAGAAGAACTGTTTTGAGATCAGGATCCAGCAGTTTGAGAGTAGAGGTGTGAGTGTGATTGCAATACGTAACATGACATCACTATAACTGATTCCACAAGAACATTTAAACCTGCAATGTCTTGTTCCTGGAAACATTGCTGGAGAAAGTCACGAATCACAGTGTAATATTTGAAATTAATTGTAAAACAGTCTAGATTGCAAGGCACATTTATTAAAAGGGGACTGTTTTGATCATCACATGATCATCTACAGACCTTCAGTCATACTGATGGACAATGGCTTTGTATGGGGCAGTAACTGCTGAATGACATGCCTTGCGATCTAGACTGTTTTCTAATTAATTTCAGTTACTGTAATTTCTTGTTAGCCCTCTGAGTTCAGCTACCCTTGTTTAAAAGTTCGTGCCAGCTGCTGCTTGAGTTGCAAAAATTTAAACCTTTCTGCAGCCAAACTAGTTCACTGTAACTACTAGTCTCAGTTTTAAACACAGATGGTACATGTTAGCTCCGACTGTCTAAAGAAAAAATGCTTTGTGCACCATACATTGTAACTTACCCTCCTTCCTATTTGCAGGAGTCTTTCCTAAAGATTAGGGAGAAGTAAGATTACAATAAACTTTTTAGTTTATTTATCTTTTCTTGTAGAGTTGGCTGAGTGTTGAAATAAGAAAATGCATTGAAATGTATGACTACCAACCTAACAATATCTGATTTTATCAGATTCTGATGATTATTTACAACATGGTTTATAGAAGTACTCTTGAACTTTTTAAGTTTTCTCATTTCTGTGTTGAACATAACAAATCATCAGTCATAGAACATCAACCTCCCACAGCATTATTTATAGTTACATAATGTATTGGGAACTTAATCCCCCTACTTGAGAAAACATACATTTACGTGCAGTAACACTGTTCATAGCAGTGATTACTTTTTAAAACAAATAGTTCCATGACTTCTTCATATAAGATAATTTCTTGGCTAACAATTTACAAATTTCAGTCACAAGACTGATGTAGGTAACAGATACTTGAGTACATTACCCAGCACCTATGATCTCTTGTAAGTTGACCGGACCAGCAAGAGTACAGCCATGCTGGAGTATGGGAATCAGATCCATCCACATCTTTCAGTTTCCTCCCTAGATTTCTCATCACAAACTACAATGGATGGGTAACTTCCTATCTAGCTTTCACATTGAATCCGGAATAATTGTTTTGTGTGCTAAGCATGCTGTTCAATACCTCCCTCACATCACACAGTACGTGTTTTGCCTGTCTATATTGGAAAAAAAAAAACAAGTATACCGGGTTTACATCACAATGGATTAAAAAGTGTTCACATATGAAACTTTAAGATACTGTTCCTAGTATTTACAGTACATATGAATAAAATGAATCTTTACTCAGTTTACCACAACAACCATGAATTTATTGAAAAGAGTTCATGACAATTAAATTTAATTATTCTCTGCAGAGTACATGGAAATAACAATAATGTTTAACACCAGTAGCATTCTAAGATAAGAAATTTATTACTAGATATTTAATGGCATTGTCCCATTTCAAAATTGTAAAAAGGATCTATTCATTTAGTCACATGGCATTTATGTCTCAAATTCTAAAGCACAAATCTATTACAAAACAGAATTATATAGTTGTATGAACCTGCAAATATAGTACGTATTTTCTTGCAGACTAGGAGTTACTATGCATCCATGTTCAAAGGTCTTGTCTTCTATAGAAAAAGTTAACAGTATCTGAGATTTTACCAATTTGCTTTGCTTACCAGTTGCTCGTCTTATCTTCACACATACAATAGACATTTCCACAAAACTCTTACTATACCTGAGCTTGTCCCTAAATTGCCCAGACATACCACAAATTGGGCTACCTGTATCAATCAAATAGTTACCTTCCCACTGAGCAGTCGTAATTTTAATGTAAGAACACCCAAAATCTGAATCATCTTCTCTGTTGTCAGACACTTCTTGCAAAATATCACTTTTAGTTTCATCAAATGCTACATCCACACTGTCTTCACAAGGTTGTATCAACTTTACACGTATCATAGCATCATTTTGGTTACTAATGTTGTCAGGTAGTGATTGAACACAATGAATATATTCCATGGAACAACTAATATCACTTATTACAGATGGAACACAAAATATATTACTGTCAAAATTACACTTCCTGCTTAGATCTTCTTTCACTTCATTCCACCAATTTGGATACAAATTTTGACCAACCACAGCTAACTTATTCCAGAATGCACGTTTATCTATGCCACCATCAATCTGGCCCCAAACAAAGTTCAAAAAGTTTTCACCTTTATTCTCCAGGCTCACAGATACCTCATATTTACTCTTTGGATCATTACTCTGCATGACATTAATGAAAAACTATTTAGACTGGACTGGTATTCCATGACTCTCACTTACAAATTCGTATACATCACCTTTATTGTCAACATCATTTACGAATAACTCTGAAACTTCATTATTCTTAAACTCCACAAATACCTGATACTCATCATTATCATCACATTCATCCAAAATTACTTCATCAACAATACCACCAACAATACAAGTCTCATCTCCATCAATGTCACTTACCTCACCTAAATTCATCTGCAACAAGCCACCAGTCTCAGTCTTACCAACCTCAGTTACTTCACAGCTCTCATTCACATCTATATAAAAAACACCACCTAGTTCAGATACAATACAGTTATCACCTGATTTACATACATCAACAACATTGTTTTCTGACCAAGAGAAGAAATCATTAGTACATACTACATCATAATTCCCACTACTCTCACATTCTGATTTTGATTAGCACCAGCATCACCATAATTAAACATAGTATCCCAAAACTTTTGATTAAATCATAAATGAGAAATCTGATATTACTTCTGTTCCAATTTCAGATACATGTGCCATATCGTTAACACTATTATTACTGTAATTGCAAGAGTAACTTAGGGGTTCTCTGCTTGTTATGTTTCTTCACCCCAAAACTGTGGACCTTCATTGAGGTGAACTGCTGTTTCCCGAGTACTTACTTCTATGATTGTTTCTTCTATTAAAATGCCTGTTCTATTAAAATGGTTGTCTCCATTATTCCTATCCTGCTGATGTTCAGAATATCTTTCTCTACCAACACTTTGATCGTGAAAGAAGTTACCATTATCCCTGTTTCTGTGATTACTCCCATTGTTGATTTCTATCATTCTGATTATTATGGTACATACTTCTTTCTACTGCCCTACCCAGTCTGTCAATATACTGTAAAAATTGTTCAAGACAATTGTCAGGTCTGTGTATTAAATCCCACTGCAATCTTTATCGTAATCTCCTTTTAAGTGCATCAATCAAGGACATTTCATCAAATGGTTTGTCAAGATGTGTTAATTTTTTAAGATGGTTCTTCCAAAACTCTTTCAAAGTGCTGTCCCTTTTCCTGTAATCAGGATAATTCAAAAATTCACTTTTGATTCTGCTCTGTTCAGCTTCTGACCAAAATTTATTTAAAAAAACCCTTCTCAAAACTCTGATGTTTCCCACTGATTTAAATTTAAATTTACCCATGACAGAACTTCGCCTTCAAGAAATCTTTTAACAAATTTAATTTTTTGATTGTCAGTCATGCCTGACACAAAACTAACTGACCAGTAGTGCAGAAAATCCACTGGATGTAAATTATCTAATGGAAAACATTTGATAGGAATGAAACATCCTAGCAGATTAAAACTGTTTTCCAGACTGAGACTCAAACTCGGGACCTTTGCCTTTCATGGGCAAATACTCTGTCCCAAGTGCACAACTCACAACCATCCTCACAACTTGATAGGAGTGTTGAACCATGCAATACCATTGTTTGCACACAGACTTTGGTTCAGACAAATTTCCTGAACTGCTGAAATTTTTTGATCTAAAACAGTTACATTAGTTTGCGTATTGCTTTCTAAACTTATTTTTTAAAAATTTAACCTGACAATTTTTTTTTCCCACTACGGCCTTCTGTTCAACACTGATGTCCTCAACATTCTTTGATTGTTTTACTGACTCAGCTACAAACTCATTTTCCAAAACAATACATTTGTTTCCTAAAATTTCAAATTTTTCATTCCCACATATTTTAACTCCTCTGAAAACCCATTTTTTAGCTGTGATACTTGATTATTAAGTTACTGATATTGTGCTCTGTTCAATTTGCCTTTGATATCTGTCTTCATTTCCTCTATTTTTGCCAAAATTAACTGCAAAATATCAGTTTTTACTGTTTCTTTACTGACTACAATTTCTCTCGGCTCAGACTTGTCCTGACTGGATCCTATAGCTTTCATTTCTATGTCACTTCTGCTTTTGTGCCTATTCATTTTGTTGACAAGCATACACCACCACAAACAAATTAACTTCACAAATAGTGTGTATATATCTTTCCTTTTTGATGTCCCTGGTTGTAGTTGTAAAGTCCTCTTCCTTTTCATTCAGTCCAGCCCATCGTTATTGGTAGTACACCGTCGCTGTTGGTGTGATTTGCTTTGTTGGCCAGTCTTCAGTTTTTTGCTCCATGTGATTGAAAATGTATTCGTACATAAATTTCAAAAATTAACAAAATCAAGCACTTTCTGCAACAGACAAAATTTTATTATTAGTCAATTAATCAAGGATGATGCCAACACTTGTAATCTACCCCTCCTTCCTAATTGCAGCTATTGTTCACAATGAGCAAAGTCTTTTCTGAAGATTAGAGAGGAGTAAGATTACAATAAACTTTTTAGTTTACTTATCTTTTCTTGTAGAGTTGGCTCCAGTTCTTGTCTAGGGATCTGATACTTGAAGCTGAAATTCTCACATTTTAGGTCCTCATGGTTGAATTGATCTAAATAATTTTGAAGAACGTTGTTGCAGAATTTTTGTTTTTACATTAATTTATTTTGTCACATTTTAGTATATCACAGTCTTTAGAATTTTCACATTAACTAAGCCAAAGTTACATTGTTCGCCCAAAATACAAAAATAGATCTGATCACATCTGAGGCATGCTTACTACCACTTCACTTTGTGGTAATAACAATATTAAAAAATAAATAAATAAAATTTAACTGTACATTCTGAGCTGGTACATATTAATTGTAACATTGAAAATAAAGTAAATTCTTTCTATAAATTTTAGCCTGAAATATAACATATTGTGTATAAAATTATATGAAATTTTTCAGAAAAACAGCTGAGATAATGTTGACCTGTCCAAAATTCAAAAAATATTACTGGTATTGACTACTACTATTGAGAAAAAGTGATGCTAGAGGAGGATGTCCTGTTACAACATGTAACATTGTATGTGGTGAAGTGGGCCTCCAATTGCACCCGATATTCTGACTATTCATGTGCCATACTACTGAATGGGTGAAATTTAGTTGCAACGAATGGTAGCAGAGCAGCTTGTTGAAGAGGAATGTAGTTACCTGTCGTACACTAAGCAGCAGGCATTCAGTCTGTTGAGCCTGAAGCTGAGCAATTTCATTTTGAGACATTTCCTGCAGTGGCTCATACATGGTTAAACATTTGATATGATACACAGTAATAATTAAAAGGCATACTCAGTCTAAGGCATGGTAATGTGCACACCATGACACTTAAATGAGCAGGTGAGGCAAGTCTACAGAAATGATTAGCCTCAGTGCCATTTGTTGTACCTCATGAAAATACTCGTCAGTACAATGGTGGAGTCTTTACATTGCTCTGGGAGGAGAATGAGTGAATACTGTAACACATAAATATAAGTTCATCTTATTATAATATAGATAAGAAGAATTATTTAACTTTGTACCATTCCATTTCCACAGGAATGTCATGAATATTTACAGCCGTCTCTGAACGTTAACATATCACCTGACACAGACAAAATACAAATCTTTCACTCAGAGGACATTTAACTACAACTTTTACTTAGAATTCTACCTAATAATTTGATCACATAGCTGGCCAACTAGAAGGCAATGCTGTCTTATAAGGCAGTGAACACGTACCAGGCTGAATTGTACTGCACTCATGTATAAGTAGAAGAACAGTTGTTGTGGCATAGTGAAACAGTTCTGGGCATGGTTATGCTGGTGTGACTCACTTGCTGATGTGACTTGCAGTGACTGTCTTCTCATGTGTTTGTGTTGTGAGCTTTGGCACCTCACTCTTTGGACGACACTACAAATGTCATAACCTGCCTTTTGCCAAGCATATTGTAACATAGGCATGTATTTTGGTGAAGAAAGTTGACTTATAGCTTGTATTGTCTAAGCAAGCACACATGAGATGCAATATTTTATTGGTCTTCGATGTGTTTTTGGTCCATGGCCTTACTCTGGCACCAGAAAATGTGGCAGCCATTTCCCATTTCCAATACCAAAGAATGTGAAGAACCTGCAGATTTTTATTGGCTGAGATACATATTATGCCGGATTTATTTCCCAAATTGCCACAATAGCCCAACCACTGAATCGATTACAGAGAAGAGAGGTTCATTTTCAGTTGTTGACAGATTGTCACCTAGCATTTCTTGTTGTTGTTGTGGTCTTCATTTCAAAGGCTGGTCTGATGGAGCTTTCCAAATTTCTCTATCCTGTGCTAGTCTCTTCATTTCTGAATAACTACAACAGTGTACATCCATTTGATCCTGCTTACTGTATTCATGCCTTGGTGTCCCTTTAATTTTTTTACCTCTCACACTTCCCTCCATTGTCAAACTGACAATTTCTTCATGCTTGAGGATGTTTTCTCTCAATCAACCCCTTCTTTTAGTCAAGTTGTGCCATAAATTTCTTTTTTCCAGCAGTTCAGTTAAGTACCTCCTCCTTAGTTTCTGGATCTATCCTCTAATTTTGAGCATTATTCCATAACACTACATTTCAAAAGCTCCTATTCTCTTCTTGTATGATACCCTATTGCCCACATTTTTCTTCGATACAAAGCTACATTCCAGACAAATACATTCTGAAGATACTTATTAACTCTTAAATTTATATTGGGTGTTAACAAATATCCCCTTTTTCAGCAATGCTTTTTATGCTCCCCCAGGGGGTCCACAACTCTTTTGTGGATACGTGCGTGGCGAGCACGGGGCCCCGAGCCATTGCAGCCTTCTTTCTCTCCCGGGCTGCATTTCCTTTGCCTTCCCCTCCATGCTCCTTTCCCCTCGCCCTCTCCTCTCCCTCTATTGGTGTCCTTGCTTATCTTGGCCCCCACTATCCTCCTGGTTCTGTTGGCTTTACACTCCGGCTTTGTTGCATAATCATCTCCTCCTTTTGGCATTCCTTGGTCCCCCTCTGGGGTTTGACCTCCATTACAAAATTTCTCCTCCGTAGTGTGAGCCATTAGGGGAAGAGCACCTTACCTAGTGTCTTCGACGTGCGCCCTCCTAGTACATTCCACCTTTTCTTTCACGTCGTTGTGCATAGCCAGCATGTTAGCCAGCCCGTGTGGTGGGGTCGCTATGTACCCTTTTGGTTGAGCCCCCTGAACACACAGCGATCACACTTCTGATACCTGAGCTGTGACCTCCTCATGCATGCCTTGGAGTGGTTGCTCGTCATCCTGGAGCATCGGAACTCCCGGCAATGGCCGCCGTGCCAGACGGCCCTTGCTGTGGCTGGGTGGCGCCCGTGAGGAGAGCCCCTGATCGGAGTGGGTGGTATCAGGGTGGACGCTATGCAGATGAAACGCATACGGGTCCAAAACTCTGGCCATTCTTCTGCGGCCATCTCTCTGCGTGGGACTGATTCCTCAAGTGCTGCTTCTCTTGCCCCTTCGGCCTTCCCTTCCATGGCTACCCCCTGGGAAGAGGGTCAGGCCTGTCGTCTAGGGGCAAAATCTTTCCCCCGTTATCTAGTTTGCACCAGGACTGATGGAGATACTTTCACCAGTGTCAAACCTTTATTCTTTGTGGAACACATTGAAGACAAGTTTGGTGAAGTGGACTCCCTGAGCAAGATGCGGTCAGGTTCGTTGCTGATAAAAACTGCTTCAGCTGCCCAATCTGCGGCCCTTCGTGCCTGTACCCATCTTGGCACAATTCCTGTGTCCATTACCCCTCACTAGTCTCTAAATATGGTACAAGGTGTGATTTTTCACAGGGACCTCATCCTTCAAACTGATGAGCAACTTCGGGACAATCTCGGACGGCGGGGTGTTCACTTTGTTCGGCATGTTCAGAAGGGTCCTAAAGATAATTGTGTTGATACTGGTGCCTTTATCCTGGCCTTTGAAGGGGATACCCTCCCTGAGAAAGTTAAGATTATTGTCTATCGCTGTGATGTGAAGCCGTACATCCAACCTCCTATGAGGTGTTTTAAGTGCTTGCGTTTTGGCCACATGTCTTCTCGCTGTTCCCAGGCCCCTCTCTGTGGTGACTGTGGACGTCCACTCCATGAGGGGAGTCCCTGTGTTCCCCCTCCTGTATGTGTAAATTGTCATGGTAGTCATTCTCCACGTTCACCAGATTGCCCAGTATATAAGAAAGAAAAAAAGATCGTTTAACCTATACAGAGGCCCGTTAGAAATATGCACGACTGCACCCTGTGTCCATGACATCTAGTTACGCCTTGGTTACATCTTCACCCCTTCCTCCCCCTTCCTTACCTCCATCCCGGACCCCTCTCCTCCCCCCTTCCCCTGCGGCTCCCACACCTTCTCCTATGGGGGCTGCTCCCCCTCCCCAGCCGGAGGAGTGTCCCACTACTTCGGCGTCTGCCAGTCAAGGGCGCCTCTCCCGGGATGCCCCTTCCCGGCACCTTCCAGGTCAAAGGTCTGCTGCCGCGCGACGACCATGAGAGCCGCGGTCTGTCGGCCCCCAGGTTGCCCGGTCTCTTTCTGTTCCTGATCTTGCTGCAGCTGGCTCCTTTATGCCACACAGCCCTCCTCGATCTCAGCCTGAAAAGAAGAAGAAACGTAAGTCCCGGGACAAAGAGCCTCTGGTGTCACCGGAGGTCCCTTCCCCGACTTCACAACACTTGTAAATGTGGACGGCACTCTTGGTGCTTCGACATCTTCCGCGAAGGGTAAAAAGAATGAAGTAAGGGGAGTAGGTAAAACTGCTCAATTTGTTCTTATTAATGGCCCTACTTTGTTTTGTGGTGCGAGGTTAAATTTTTCTTTAATGAAAGTTTCTTCTTCTTCCAGTTTGGGTAACGGCTGGATAACAGTTGCTTTTGTTGCATGTAACAGTGCAGGTAGACCTGGTTTGGAATCATTTGAAACTCGTGAAATTCTGGCTTACCGTACTATACCTGTATCAGAGATTATTATTTCTGGTGAGGGTTCCTACCTTTCGCCACATGGGAGTTTATCTTTGTCTTGCCGTAGACGGTGTAAGATAAATTCGGATTGTAGTATTCACTTATGGGTGAAGGCTAGTGGTTCATCGTCTTTGGAAGATTGTCGCATTGTGGGTGACTGTACTCTGTATAACCATTGAAAGCATTGTTCATGGATGACGCCCCCTCCTTGTCGGTGACGGGTGGGGACCCAGCGGTATGACTGGATTAAGCGTGTTCAGCCCTCATTTAAACCATCGTTCTGTGGTTCTCCAATGGAATTGTAATGGATACTATCGTCACCTTCCGGAATTGAAATCCCTTCTTTCGTCCTACTCTGCAGCTTGTGTGGTTCTCCTGGAATCTCATTTTACTGATGCTCACTCACCGACCCTCCGTGGGTTCCGTGTTTTCTGTCGAAATCGGGTCGGACCCTTGCGGGCTTCTGGTGGTGTTTGTACGTTGGTCCATACAGACATTGCTAGCACGTGGATTCCTCTCCAAACTACATTGGAAGTGGTTGCTCTTAGGGTCCACTTAGACTCTGCAGTCACAGTTTGCAATCTTTATCTCCCTCCTGACAGGACTCTTACACCTGCTGCCTTAACCACCCTTCTTCAGCAACTTCCTCCTCCCTTCCTCCTCCTTGGGGATTTTAATGCTCATCATCATTTGTGGGGCAGTGCCTTTCCATCTAGACGAGGTCTTCTTATAGACCAATTTATTGCAGACCACGACCTGTGCCTTCTTAATGATGGCTCCCCTACTCATTTCAGTGCCGGTCATGGTACCTTTTCTGCCATTGATCTTTCTCTTTCTTCTCCCTCTCTCCTCCCTTCATTACACTGGTTGCCACATGATGACCTTTGTGATAGTGACCATTTCCCGTTGATTATCACGCTCCCTTCCCGCTCCCCGATGGACAGGTTACCTCGTTGGTCTTTCCACCGTGCCGATTGGCTTCTATACACTGGACAGGTCGAGTTTTCTCCCTCTTTGTCGGGTTGTATTGATGACATCCTACGTGACGTGTCTGACGCGATTGTTCGCGCTGCTAGCCTTGCTGTCCCGTGCTCATCTGGACCATTTCGTCGCCAGCAAGTCCCGTGGTGGAGTACGGCCATTGCCATTGCCATCCGTGATCGCCGTCGAGCTTTGCAACACTTTAAGAGGCACCCATCCGTAGCCAGCCTTACTACCTTTAAACGCCTCCGTGCTAAAGCCCGTTATTTAATCAAACAGGGTAAGCGGATATGTTGGGAACGATTCGTTTCTTCCCTTGATTCTACTGTCCCTCTGTCATGGGTGTGGGCTACACTTCGTTCTCTCCAAGGTTGCCATCGGCAGTCCACCCTCCCACGCCTTCACCTCCCAGATGGCATTTGTACGGACCCATTAGTTCTTGCAGAACATCTTGCGACCCATTTTGCAGTGGCGTCAGCGTCAGCCTCCTATCCAGCTGCTTTCCTTCCTCAAAAACAGCTGGCTGAAGCTTCCGCCTTACGTTTCACCCCTTGTGAGTCAGAATCTTACAACGAACCTTTTACTGAATGGTAATTTCTTTCTGCTCTATCTTCTTCTCATGATACAGCCCCTGGCCCAGATTCCATTCATAACCAACTGCTTCAACATCTCAGTGCTCCACAACGGCAACATCTTCTTCGGGTGTTTAACCGTATCTGGCTCCAGGGTGACTTCCCTTCTCAGTGGAGGGATAGCATTGTGGTTCCTGTCCTTAAGCCTGGTAAGAACCCCCTATCTGTTGACAGCTATCGGCCAATTAGTTTGCCCAATGTTGTTTGTAAGTTACTTGAACGGATGGTAGCCCGTCGGCTCAATTGGGTCCTCGAATCTCGGGATCTATTGTCGCCTTACCAGTGTGGCTTTAGAGAGGGACGGTCTTCAATCGATCATTTACTTCGCTTGGGATCCACGGTTCGGCAGGCTTTTTCCCAGCGCCGCTATTTGGTTGCAGTGTTTTTTGACCTTCGCAAGGCCTATGACACGGCCTGGCACCATCACATCTTACTTACCCTTCATCAGTGGGGTCTTCGGGGCCCACTCCCGATTTTTATCCGCCAGTTCCTGATCCATTGGTCATTCAGAGTTCGAGTTGGTACTGCTTTTAGTTCTCCACGGACCCAGGAGACGGGCATCCCACAGGGTTCTGTCTTGAGTGTCCTTCTTTTCCTCATTGCTATCGATGGACTTGTGGCCTCTGTCGGTCCCTTGGTCGCCCCTGCCCTGTATGTGGATGATTTCTGCATTTGGGTTAGTTCCTCCTCGATGGCATCTGCAGAGTGGCAGCTCCAGGTAGCTATACGGCGTGCCTCTGCACGGGTTTCAATTGTCTCCTTTAAAATCGCGAGTGGTCCACTTCTGTCGCCGTACTACGATCCACCCTGATCCAGAGCTCTATCTCGCTGCACAACGATTGCCTGTGGTCCCACAGTTTCGTTTCCTGGGTCTTCTTTTCGACAACAAGCTCACTTGGCTGCCCCATATCAGACTCCTGAAGGTAGGATGTTTCCGTAAACTCAATGTCCTTCGCTTCCTTGCCCACTCCTCTTGGGGTGCGGACCGTTCCCTCCTCCTCCGTCTTTATCGTGCTCTAGTTCTGTCTCGCTTGGACTATGGTTGTCAAGTTTATGGTTCAGCTGCTCCTTCCACACTGCACGTGCTGGATCCAGTCCACCATCGTGGTATCCATTTGGCCACCGGTGCCTTCCCTACTAGCCCGTTGACAGTCTCCTGGTTGAATCTGGGATCCCCCCCTTTCTGTTCGGCGGTCCCAGCTTCTGGTGTCTTATGCACTCACTATCCGTTCCTCTCCCACTCATCCTTCTTATTCTATCCTGTTCCCAGACCATGGACGTCGCCCACCCGACTCCCGCCCTCAGGCGGGTTTACCAGTTGGGCTGCGCCTTGCGTCTCTTTGCCGTGATTTTCAGCTTCCTTCTTTGTCCTGTCTTCCTCGCTCCCTCCCCTCCACTCCTCCTTGGTTAGTTCCTCGGCCTCGACTTCGGATGGATCTCCGCCGCGGTCTGAAAGATTCCATCCCCCCGGTGGCGTTCCGTTCCTTTTTCCGCCAAATTTTATGGGAGTTTCGGGATGCTGTTGTTTTTTACACTGATGGCTCTAAATCTGCTGATCCTGTTGGGTATGCCTTCACGTCCTCTGTTGGAACGGAAAGTCATCTGCTGCCACCTACATGTGGGGTGTTTACTGCGGAATTGATGGCAAAATCCCAGGCTCTTACCTTTATTAAACAGTCCCAACACTACCGCGTTTTGTTATGCACGGACTCGATGAGTGGCCTTCTTGCTATTGACCGGTGTTTTTCGCGCCATCCCTTGGTCTCTGCCATCCATGACCATCTCGCTGATATTCACCGTGCTGCTTGTTCTATTGACTTCCTTTGGGTCCCTGGCCATGTGGGTATCCCGGGTAATGAGCTCGCTGATCGTTTGGCTGGGGGAGCAGTTACTTACCCCCCGCTTTCTGTAGCCCCTCCTGCAGCGGATTTACGGCTTCACATCAAATCCCACTTCGCACAGTCATGGGCCAATTCTTGGGAGGCTACTCCCCTGTCTAATAAACTTCGTGCAATTAAGGTGACACCAGGCCCGTGGCGTTCTTCCTTTCGCATCTTCCGAAAGGACTCGACCACAATCTGTCGTCTCCGCATTGGCCATACCCGGTTGACCCATGGTTTTCTTTTGCGTGATGAGCCACCCCCACTATGTGGTTGTGGAGCCTTCCAGTCAGTAGCCCACATTTTGGTTGAATGCCCCCTTCTTTTGGCTCTGCGTGCTAAGTACAGGCTCCCCCACACTTTACCTTTGATGTTGGCTGACGATTCCTGGATGGTCTCTCTGGTTCTCGGTTTCCTCCGGGAAAGTTGGTTTTATTCTCAGTTTCAAGGTTTTTAATCTCTCTGGTGTTGGGGCAGGGCGGTGAGTGTTTGGGTGTCTCCCACTGTAAGCAGTGTTCGGAGATTCCTGATTCACCTCCCTGACCGAATTCCTCTTTTCTTCCCCTTTTACTCTGTTTTTACCCTTTTTTTTAAAGGCTTGGTTAGTCTTTATATTCCCATACGTACTTTCTACATTATAGCAGTTGTACCTTTTAAGTCACAGGTGGTCTTGCCTATGCTGCTTCAGCATAGTGTTGGGTTCGTTCTCTTGCCGACTTCCCTCATTTTGTTTTTTACCAATGACGACATGACTGCCTTTTTACATTTTTTCCCTTTTCCCTTTTTCCGTTTTATTGTTCTGACTTTACTAAGTTGTCCCATTAGCGGAATGGTGCATATTTGAAACAAGGGACACAGTGATTCACAATTGGAAGAACTGGTGGGAGAGTTTCCCATTACTTCCAGAAACTTGACAGCAGTCATGCATAAGGATCCCCTTTTGTCAGTTTGTACAAACTGGTTGGCCGCAGCCCCCCCCCCCCTCTCAATAGCCCCTCTCAACTTTGTTGTTCCTTTTAATGACTTAATGCTCTTCACCTTTACAAAGGTGTCCTATTATTAAATCAAGATGACTATCAGTGTTTAGTGGTAATTCGGAGGTTTTGTGCTCTTGGGTAGAGCGACTACCACATCAGTCCCACTGGGGCATTTACAGAATGAATAATATGACATGTGTATTGGCCACTGATCAGTGAGGATCCTGCATGCACAGCTTAACAATTCCAAGCTTGTTGGACACAGCAGCTTGAACCACTTTCAGTCTACCAGCTGAGGCCTTTGCCTACCCAGCTGTGGGATTAGGCATGTGAATTTTTCAGGCCCATTTCATGGGGCCAAGTAAGTCATTTTAATAGGGTCGTATTCTCATTTCCCATACATCATCAAAAAGTAACAGACCACAATTGAGAACACTATTAAGTCAGTCACCACTGTATTTTATACTGATGGAGCCTCATGTGTTCTGGTTAATGATGATTGACCACAGTTTACTTCCAATATTTATCAACAGCTTTGCACTCACAATAGAATCAAGCATACTACTGATCATCCGTTTCACCCTGCCTCTAATCACATGACCAAGAAGAAGAAGTAGCCACACCTTTTAACATAAGTGTCCCAGCCTGGTTGCTTACACTTGGACATATGCTTGACTGCATGCACAGGCTCCAATACTGCCCAGCAGGGCCACCAGCTAGTCCTGATAGCCACATCTTGCAGCATTCATTGCAGCCACTGGAACAAGTTCCTTTTGTGCCACCTGGGTAAGCTCCACCTCCAGATCTTCCATCCATCAGGGGCAGCCCTTCTTGCCCAACAACAGCAGATGTAGGGTCTAGTTCCAGGATGACATCTCAGGCAGTGGGCACTTGGCATTGCCATTTCTCCAGACCTCGTCAATAACTCTTACTGATTTGGATCTAGACAATATATGCTACTTGCTTTTCTCATGGACTGTGATTTGGACTTTGTTGTTAATCACCAATGTCATTTGGCTAACACAGGGGTTTTCCTGTCTGCCTAAGGCAGAAAGTCATCACTCACCATTCAACTGACTTTTGTGTTTTCAGTGGACAAATTAACATCACATGGGTGCACTGAGAATGTAGTTTGTATCTGATTCTTTACCAGTCAAATGTAAAAACAATGTTCTCCAGTGCTGATGTGTGAGTTATTCAATGAACTTAAGAGTACCCTATTGACTATGAGTTATCCACCTCCACAAGCCCTTTTCTTTTGTGTATTTTTAGAAGAGTCATAAACTGTTATATTCTATGATTTAATTGTAAATAAGTTGTGCTTAAAAAAGTGTGTTGCTGAAGAAGCAGACACACGATAAACAGGTTGATGGTCATTTTCAAAATATGTTGGTAAGTGACTTGACCATTTTTATAAAGGTAGGACATACCAGTGATGTATATGGAATCAGCTACATTGGATGAGTAAAGTCTTGTATCTGTGTCTTTCTCGCAGAGGTGACCCTTGTAGGAAATAATTCGGAATAAGGGTGCCAAAGGATTATCCAGGATATGTCACATGCTGAGCAGACAGTGGAAGATAACTTTGGAAAGGGTAGAAGATTTTTGGCAGAGGATATTCCTTATTATTTTTTATTATTTATTTAAGAGTCCTGTAATGGTAATATTGCAATGTATACAACAGCCATCAGGCCAGTCTGAAGGAACTACAGACTTTTCTTACATTATTTATCCAACAGTGACACTATAATGTTGAGAACCTTTTTTAAAAAAAAGCATCAAAGGATGGTAAAGTTTTGTTTTTATACATGCTTCCTCACAGAATAGAAACAGCACTTAATTAAGTAATCCTTTATGAGCATTTTGAATTTATCCCTGCCCATTAATGGATTTACGTAACTCACTATTATGAAAAGGACAGATTTCTACACTCCACATAGAGGAGGCACTGAGTTATAACTAGCACAATGAAAAGATTGCTAAACATTTAAGCTTTCAGACAAAGATGACCTTTCTTTGGAAACAGAAAACACACGAACATTCATCAAAAAATGATGATTAGCAATCTATCCTTTTCATAATGTTCTTATTCTTGTTCCTCCTAGACTTCCCATTGTTTGATTTATGTAACTCAGTAATACATAATACAGTTTGATGCTTGGATGAAGCTAGTCTTTCTGGAATAGTGTTGTACGTTTCTGACAAATATGCATACAGTATGTTTGTTATGTATATTTGCTGCGCTCAGATTAATTACAGGAGGTACCATGAACACTACTGTTCAATTTTACTTTTGTAATGCTCATATTTTGTAGTATTTACACGGGGAAGTGGTTGAAATTTAAGGACCTGGTAAAGAGTTGTACTCTCTGGTGACACTATTGTTTAATTTTTCTTTTATAATGTTTACACTGTCTAATATTTACATACAGGCAATAGTTTAAGGATAACGTAAAAAGGTGTCCTCTCTGCTGAATGGTATTGTTCTGGTTTTTGTGCTATAGTGGATGCAATATTGTGTAGGATATAGTTTGCTACCTCATGCTATAAGTAGCTGACTGCATATACCTTCAAGAAATACCTAGCTTGTTAAACATAGGTGTTTACCTGGGTAGAGATCATTTTTCAAGGCTATGTGGTGTGTTGCCTTAATGCGTACTCAAGGAACTACTTGGCATAAATTATTGTTTATGTTTTCACATTTGTTAATCCCAATAGTAGCCATCATACTTTTTCAATAAAATTATTTTATTCTGCTCTGGCTATAACTGTTTTGTGTCATAGTGTCTCATTGTTTCTTCTCACTTAGGCCATTTATTGTCATGGAGTTTATGTTTTTAATTGTTGGTAGGATCAATCCAATAACACCAACTGATTGCCATATACATATAAAATTCCCAGGCATTGGATGACAATACACTCCATCAGTGATACATTTTTGTGTTGTTAGCTGAATGCGGCATCATGTTGTCAAAACGTTGTGACAATGTGACCCCATAATTGAGCTGATGGTTTCTGAAAAAGTATATGTTTGAGTCTACAGTCAAAATTTATTTTGCCTGCTGGCTACTACTTTTGGTACACAGTACTACCCTCAGGCCATCCTTTGGCAAGCAGTTGTTACACTTGCTTCCCAAGTAAGTCTGTCCAATATCAATAGGTATTTGACACAACTACTTGGGAAGCAAGCATGATGACTGTAGTAACACTGTTCACGTTTTACGTCACACTTCACTTAGCGTAGACTGGGACTGTGTCCTAGGCATGCCCGATATTAACTGACTGGGCACGACCCGTGCTGCCTGAGTTGTTGTTGTTGTTGTTGTTGTTGTTGTTCTTCCGCCGGCAGAGGTCGCATCCGAATTCTCATGTGCTCTCTGGTGGACGGGACTCTACTTGCGGCAACTACCGTCTGTGACGCGCCATGCCGATGTGCGACTCCCGCGATCTTTCTGATGGCTACTGCACTCCTCCTCCTTCGGGGTGTGAAGCCACTGTGATCCACTGCGTCGGAAGGTGGAGCATCAGGCAGGAGCGATGACCTTCACTTCCATTGGAAGGCTGGAGTCGAGGGGATCTGCCAACCCTCGAGCCGGAACCTTCGAATACAGCTGGAAGTGACCCACACGAAGAGGCCCCCGTCGTCCCACCACCGGAGCCCGGGACAGAATGGGCGACAAGCTGTTGAACTCCGGATCCTGTTCCACCTCGGGAGGGGCAAGACCCAGTGGCAGGGACAATGGGTAAGGGACAACCACAGGTGAACCAACCTCCTGAGAAACCGGGCCTGCGAGGGGGGCCGGCTCTCGCTGGGGCATCTCTAACAATTGCGATGCCGGTGCTGGAGCTACTTGAGGCTGCCAAGGCCGAGAACCATTGCAGTGCGGCAGAGTCACAGCGGGGAGAGGCAGTAACGCCCCTTGAGAAACCAACACGGGTGCCGGCAATGGGGAAGCCGGTGCCCAAGATGTCAGAGGGTAGGTGCCTAAACGTTGACGTAGCTGATTTTGGTGACGACTTACCACCCGGTCCCCCGCCTGCAAGGTAGAGAGCCGGTGGCCATTTCGGCGCAGGACCACCGCTGGTATCCAACGTGGATTGCGACCAAACCCACATGCCCGGACCGACATACCCAGTGGAAAGCCAGGTACTCTGTTTTGCGGAGACTGGCGAGGACCAGGCCGGAGGAGGTGCAGCAGAGTCCTAGGTTGGCGCCCGTGGAGGAGCTCTATGGGGATGCGTTCTCCCATTGGTGTGGTCCGGTATGCCGTCGGGAAAAACGTCAATGCCTCCTCCGCAGGAAATTCGTGCACATACTTTTTCATCTGCATCTTAAATGTGTGCACCATGCGCTCGGCTTCCCCATTTGATTGTGGATGAAAGGGGGGAGAGCAAACGTGCCGAATACCGAAGCGCCTACAAAAATCCTGGAAGGCCTGCGAAATAACCTGCGGTCCATTGTCCGAGACCAGTGTGATCGGCAGACCTTCCACAGAAAAGATTTTTGCTAGTGCCTGGATTGCAACTTCTGAAGTGGTTGAGGAGCAGCGAACCACATATGGGAATCGGGAATAAGCATCAATGACAATGAGCCAAAAGCCATTGAGAAACGGACCCGCAAAATCGATGTGAACACGTTCCCATGCTTGGGTTGCCAACGGCCATGAAGAGAATGCCACCCTGGGAGATGCCTGTTGGCTCGCACACTGGGAACAGGCAGCCACCAAGTGCTCAATTTCTCTGTCAGTACCGGGCCAGTACACATGTCTGTGAGCCAAGGTTTTAGTACGGGAAACACCCCAGTGCCCCTCATGTAATAACCTGAGGACCTCTCTTCGTAAACTTGCAGGAACAACCACGCGAGGAGCTGTATCATCATTAGCCAGAAGGAGAACTGCTTCCAATACCGAGAGGCGGTCTCGTAGAACAACATAATTACGAAGAGGGTCCGAGGCCCGGCCTGGAGGGCGGGATGACCACCCCTGCTGAATGAGGCGAACTACTTGCCGGAGAACCGGGTCAGCTGCTGTTTCCCTAGAACCAGTGACCAGGAAGCTATCAACCGCTTGGCGGGACGCCACATCCAAATGAAAACACATAATCTCCTCTCGATCGAACTTAGGATCCGGGCCCACCGGAAGACGGGAAAGAGCGTCGGCGTTGGCATGCTGTCCGGTAGGGTGAAAATGAATGTCATAATGGTACTTAGAGAGGAACAAGGCCCAGCGCTGTAGTCTGTGGGCCGCCCTATCCGGAATCTGAGAGGCGGGGCCAAATAACGATATTAACGGCTTATGGTCACTGATTAACTGAAACTTCGTGCCATACAAGAAAGGGTGAAACTTGGTAACGGCATAGACAATGGCCAAAGCCTCTTTCTCCACCTGGGAGTAATGGGCCTGCGCGGGACTAAGAGTTTTAGATGCAAACGCCAGTGGTTGCTCAGAACCGTCCGTGTTGCGATGGGCCAGGACCGCCCCCACCCCATACTGCGAAGCATCTGTAGCCAGAACCAACAGCTTATGGGGGTCGAAAGTAGCCAAACAAGGCGCTGATGAGAGGAGGCCCTTCAACGAGGTGAACGCTCGCTCGCATGCGGGGGACCAATCAAAAGGAACACCCTTGTGCAGAAGGCAGTACAGGGGGTGGGCTATGGTGGAAGCCCTGGGAATGAACCGGTGGTAATAGGCAATATTGCCTAAAAAAGCTTGTAACTCTTTCAGCGAAGCGGGCCGAGGAAGGTCGACGATACCTTGGACCAAACTTCCTAGTGACTGGACGCCGTGCTGAGTGATGGTGTAGCCCACCTACTCAATGGACGGTTGGAAGAAGTTTGACTTACGCAGGTTGCAATGCAAGCCCACAGACCTGAATTTGAGAAAGAGGGTGCGAAGGTTGTGCAAGTGTTCCTTCGTGCTGTGGCCTGTGACAATTATGTCATCCAGGTAATTAATACAATGAGGGATTGTCGACGTGACATGCTCAAGATAACGCTGGAATATCACCGGGGCACTGGATATTCCGAAGGCCAACCGCTGGTATTGGTAAAGGCCAAACGGGGTGTTGACGACCGCCAGCCGTTTGGAGTGCTCATCAAGTGATATCTGATGATAAGCCTCGAAAGATCGATTTTCGAAAAATATTGGCCTCCCGCCACGGCAGAGAACAATTCATCAGCACAAGGCAAAGGATAGGTGTCCACCACCAATTGGGAATTAATGATGGCCTTGAAATCGCCACAAAGACGTAATTTGCCCGAGGGTTTCCTGACAATAACGAGGGGAGAAGCCCACTCACTAGAAGAAATGGGAAGAACGACCCCTAGGGCTGTCAGCCGGTCTAGCTCCTCTTTTACCTGAGGGTGGAGAGCCAAGGGGATCTGCCTCTCGCGTAGAAAACGCGGGCGAGCCGACGCCTTCAATGTTAAGTCTGAAACACGCCCCAGGCCCTCCTCAAAGATATCTGGAAAGTCTGAGATCAAAGATTCCAATGAATGATAGGGAACATCTTCGGAGACCAACTCTATGGGGTCAGCAATAGAAAAACCGAAAGCTTGAAAGGCATCCAGGCCAAAAGGGTTAGCGGAGCTCACATCACTGACAACAATAAAAGTAATAGGCCGAGTGACTGATTTGTAAGTCATGTCGGCAGTGAACTGACCCAGTAGGGGAATGAACTGTTTACCATAACCGCATAGACGCCAGTAAACTGGCGCCAACGGGAGCGATCCAAGGTCGGAATAAGTTTGTGCATTCAACAATGAAACTGCCGCGCCCGTATCTACTTGCAGTTGTAACCAGCGCGACCGAACTGACACCTCGATAAAGAGTTTGCGTGCCGATGCGTCGGGAGTCTGGCCAGATGAAACTTCCTGAATTTCAATGTCCATGTCCTCTGTACCTGCTTCCTTTGATTCTTTTGAGGCTGAGCGGCAAACTTTAGCAATGTGACCTTTTTTATTACATTTGCGACAAACGGCCCAACGCTGGGGGCACTCTGACCGATCATGATGTATATAGCACGACGCACAGGATGGCAACAGGGGCCGGCGGCTGGAATTCAGTTTACGCGCCGTGCATGAGCGGCTGTAACGGCCGGATTGTACCACTCGCACGTCGTCCACCCCGGATGCAGTGGAGGCGGCCGCGCCGCCCTGAACCGCCGCAATGTCGCACCACGCTTCCAACAGTTGACCTGCGGCGTGAGAGACTTCATACGATTGAGCAATGGACAGGACTTCCTCAAGGGAAGGGTCTTCTAACTGCAGGGCCCTTTGCCGGGCCTTCCTATCAGGGGCCGAACGAACAATGACGTCGCGTACCATAACGTGGGCATACGACTCTCGTGACTGCTCCGTGACAAAATGACGCTTGCGACTAAGACCGTGCAGGGTAGCGGCCCACGCCCGGTAAGACTGATGGAGCTGTTTCTTGCATTGATAGAACTCGACCCGAGCCGCCACAACATGCGTGTGGCGGCGATAATATGAAGACAGCAATGAACACAATGCGTCAAAAGACAAGGACAGGGGTTCCTGCAACGGCGCGAGCTGCCGCAAAACTTGATACAGCGAGGGAGATATCCAAGACAAGAAGAGAGCACGACATACCTCCGCATCGGCAACATGAAACGCCTGGAAATGCTGCTGAAGGCGATGTTCATATGCGTCCCAATCCTCTGCCATCTCGTCATACGGGGGAAAGGGAGGAGGGAACGGCGCTGGAGCAGACTGCGTGGAGAGCAACACCGGAAGCACTTGTTTCATGGTGACCATGAGCTCCGTCTGCTGCTCAACCAAAACCCGCACTAAATCCTCCATGCCATGGATAAGCCGCGAAACCAGAACAACGATGCAACACGTGAAAGAACGACCCTACTCATCGCCAATTGTGTAGTAACACTGTTCACGTTTTATGTCGCACTTCACTTAGCGTAGACCGGGACTGCGTCCTAGGCATGCCTGATGTTAACTGACTGGGCATGGCCCGTGCTGCCTGAGTTGTTGTTGTTGCTGTTGTTGTTGTTCTGCCGGCAGAGGTTGCGTCCGAATTCTCGTGTGCCCTCTGGTGGGCGGGACTCTACTTGCGGCAACTACCGTCCGTGACGCGCTGTGCCGATGTGCGACTCCTGCGATCTTTCTGATGGCTACTGCAAAAGACTCCTTGCTAGTGGATGACTTGAGGATGGTATTGTGTAGCGAAACCAGTAGCCAGTAGACAAAATAAATAAATATGACTGTAGATACAACCATGCAATTTTCCAGTACTGTAATGGCTGCTGTTCCAACAACAATATGTCAAGAATATGTAGAGCGAGAAGATTTCATTAATGTAATTAACTAGAAAAGCCTGCATTCCCATACAGCACACTTTATACTTTGAGACACTGCACTAACATGGATCAATCACTCATGTGTATTTATGTCATGTTTTGATAATGAAATAAATGGTCAGTGAAATGCTGTCCCACTAGGTAGTGCAATAAGTATAATTAATTTAATTTAATTTCAGAACTATCAGTCAACCCTTTCCCTTTCATCTTTCGTTCCTGCAAAATTTTGCTCACCCATGTTTTCCATTTACCGTTTTATTTTATAATGTGAAAATATCACTCAGTGACATTTTCTGTTTTCAGTGGAATGAACCAAAGATGATGATGGTTCTTTATGATGTTACATCGGAATCATCATTCCAGGCTGCAAGTCAATGGACAACACTGGTTCGGAGTTTCATACCTAAAAAGTTTGCAGATGTAGCACCTGGGATCTTGTTTGCAAATAAAGTTGATCTTGTTGAAAGAAGAACTGTTAATGAACAAATGGGAACTGAAACAGCCGAAAAATTTGGTCTTCATTATTTAGAAGGATCTGCTGTATGTTAAGAAAAATTGTCATTTTTATAAGTTTAATTTATAAATCTTATTTTTATCCATAAAATTAAATTCAAGAAACAAACCTAATGCATTGAAGGTTTAGCAGGAACATATTACTAGCATTGACTCAGTAATAAATGACACGTGCATTTGCACAATCATATTTGATTTGGAACATGATCACAGAGATAAACATATTGTTAGTATCATATGTCAATGAGGAACTTGAAACTTGCAGTGTGGGGCAGGAGCCTTTAGAGGAACTAAGCCTCAAGTTCAAAAAAATAGTTGATCATGTACTGGATAGAGATGTACCCAGTAGAACAGTTCATAATGGGAGGGAACTTCCACAATATACAGTCACTATAAAGAAACTTCTAAAGCAACAGAGATTACTACATAATAAGTGTAAAACAAAGCATAGGGCTATAGATAGAGAGATGCTGAATGAAACGCGTTTGGCTGTCAAGAGAGCAATGCGTGAAGGTCTCAGCAATTATCGTAGCAGAATATTGTCAAATGATATTTCATGAAGCATAAAGAAATTCTGGTTGTATGTAAAAGATTTTAATGACACCAAAGTTAGTGTCCAGTCCCTAGTGAACGAGACAGAAACTGAAACTGAGGATAGCTAGGCAAAATTGGAAATGCTTAAATCCATTTTCAAATGTTCCTTTACAAAGGAAAACTCAGGACAATTGCCACAGTTTAATCTTCAAGTCACTGATAAGATGAATGAAATAAGTAGCAGTGTCGGTGGTGTTGAGAAATAGCTGAAATCATTGAAAGTGAACAATGCTCCAGGATCCAATGGAATTCTATCAGATTCTATACTGAATTAGCTCCAGAGTTAGCCCCTCATCTAACCATAATCTATCGTAGATACCTCGAACAAAAACCTGTGCCCAGTTCTTGGAATAAAGCACCGGTCATATCGGTCTACAAGAAGGGTAGTAGAAGTGATCCCCAAAACTGCCATCCAATATACGTGACGTTGATTTGTTGTAGAATCTTAGAACATATTCTGAGCTCAAACATAAGACATGTCTCAAACAAAATGTCATCCTCTGTGCCAACCAGCACGGTTTTCGAAAACATCGATCATGTGAAACCCAACTTACACTTTTCTGACATGACATACTGAAAACTTTGGATCAATACAGTCAGATACATGCAGTATTTCTTGATTTCCAAAAAGCATTTGACTCAGTACTACACCTATGCTTATTGTCAAAAGTTTGATCATGTTGTTGTTGTTGTGGCCTTCAGTCCAGAGACTGGTTTGATGCAGCTCTGCATTCTACTCTATCCTGTGCAAGCTTCTTCATTTCCAAGTAACTACTGCACACTACATCCTTCCGAATCTGCTTGGTGTATTCATCTCTTGGTCTCCCTCTATGTTTTTTACCGTCCACACTGCCATCCAATACTAAATTGGTGATCCTTTGATGCGTCAGAACATGTCCTACCAACTGATCCCTTCTTCTAGACAAGTTGTGGCACAAATTCCTCTTCTCCCTAATTCTATTCATCACTTCCTTATGAGTTACATGACCTACCCATATAATATTCAGCATTCTTTTGTAGCATTGCATTTCGAAAGCTTCTATTCTCTTCTTGTCTAAACTATTTATCGTCCACATTTCACATCCATACATGGCTACACTCCTTACAAATACTTTGAGAAAAGACTTCCTGAGACTTAAATCTATACTCGATGTTAACAAATTTACTTCTTCAGAAACGCTTTTCTTGCCATTGTCAGTCTACATTTTATATCTGCCCTACTTTGACCATCATCAGTTGTTTTGCTTGCCAAATAGCAGAACTCATCTACTTCTTTAAGTGTCTCATTTTCTAATCTAATTCTCTCAGCATCACCTGATTTAATTCGAGTACATTCCATTATCCTCATTTTGCTTTTGTTGATGTTCATCTTATATCCTCCTTTCAAGACACTGTCCATTCCTTTCAGCTGCCCTTCCAGGTCATTTGCTGTCTCTGACAGAAGTACAATGTCATCAACAAACCTGTGGATTTTAATTCCTACTCCAAATTTTTCTTTTGTTTCGCTTACTGCTTGCTCAATATACAGATTGAATAACATTGGGAATAGACTACAACCCTGTCTCACTCCCTTCCCAACCACTGCTTCCCTATTGTGCCGCTCGATTCATAACTGCCATCCTGTGTCTGTACAAATTGTAAATGGCCTATTTCTATGGAATCCAAACTGATCTTCCCTGAGGTTGGCTTCTGCCAGTTTTTCCACTCGTCTGTAAAGAATTTGTGTCAGTATTTTGCAGCCGTGACTTATTAAACTGATACTTCAGTAATTCTTCTTGAAGTCTGAGGGTATTTTGCCTGACTCATACATCTTGCTCACCAGATGGTAGGGTTTTGTCATGGCTGGCTCTCCCAAGGCTATCAGTAGTTCTAATGGAATGTTGTCTACTCCTGTGGCCTTGTTTTGACTGTATCATATTTCCCATTTCATCTTCACCTACCTCCTCTTCCATTTCAATAACATTACCGTCAAGTACATCGCCCTCCTATAGAACCTCCTTATACTCCTTCCACCTTTCTGCTTTCCTTTCTTTGCTTAGAACTGATTTTCCATCAGAGCTCTTGATACTAATACAAGTGGTTCTTTTTCTCCAAAGGTCTCTCTAATTTTTCTGTAGGCAGTATCTATTTTTCCCATAGTGATATATGCCTCTACATCCATACACTTGTCCTCTAACCATCCCTGCTTAACCATTTTGCACTTCCTGTTGATCTCATGTTTGAGATGGTTGTATTCCTTTTTGCCTGCTTCATTTACTTCATTTTTATATTTTCTCCTCTCATCAATTGAATTCAATATCTCTTCTGTTACCCAAGGATTTCTACTAGCCCTTATCTTTTTACGTACTTGAACCTCTGCTGCCTTCACTATTTCATCTCTCAAAGCTACCCATTCTTCTTCTACTGTATTTCTTTCCACTATTCTTGTCAACTGTTCCCTAATCTGTCCCTAAAACTCTCTACAACCTCTGGTTCTTTCAGTTTATCCAGGTCAAATCCCCTAAATTACCACCTTTTTGCAGTTTCTTCAGTTTTAATCTGGAGTTCATAAACAATAGATTGTGGTCAGAATCCACATCTGCCCCTGGAAATTCTTACAATTTAAAACCTGGCTCCTAAATCTCTGTCTTACCATTATATAACCTATCTGAAACCTTCCAGTGTCTCTAGGCCTCTTCCACGTATACAACCTCCTTTCAAGATTCTTAAACCAAATGTTAGCTATGATTAAGTTATGCTCTGTGCCAAAATTCTACCAGGTGGCTTCCTCTTTCATTACTTACCCCCATTCCTTATTCACCTACTACTTTTCCTTCTCTTCCTTTTCCTATTATTGAATTCCAGTTCCCTTTGACTATTAAATTTTCATCTCCCTTCACTATCTGAATAATTTCTTTTATCTCATAATATATTTCTTCAATCTCTTTGTCATCTGCGGAGCTAGTTGGGATATAAACTTGTACTACTCTGTCATTTCGAGGGCTCCTGGGTGTCCAGCTGGACGCGATCATTGAAGGCCTATGATATTTTGGTGAATAACCTTTCTGCCATCATCAGGTGGATCTGATAGAATGGTCTGTCTGCTCATTGTCAATGTTATTTATGTCCGTCAGTTGGGCTTTGGTTCCTTGCGTCAACGGTCCAATTGCAGCCACCGACATTCCGATTGCAAGTGCCGACACTTCGATTGCAGCCGCTGAAAATCTGTTTGTGGGCACCAACCCAGGTCCGCACAGGCTTCGGTGCAAATTTGAGTCCTTTTTCGAGTATGAAGTAGCTGTGTCATCCAATGGCTTCCCCATGGGGTTAATCACGGTTCTTTTTATTGGCTCCATCTCTTTTTGTTGTTTGCCTGGTAGCCTTGCAGACTTGTCAATGTGTTTGTCAGTGGATTTCAGGTGTGTCCAGTTCTGAGAATATATGACCTACCTAAGACACATTAGGAAGTGATGCATCCCATTGTTAGCATCATAGGGGCACCCACGTACCCTCTTGCACAACACCTGGTGGGCTTGCTCAGACCATATGTGGGAAAATGTAAACACCATTTTCTTAACTCATCTTAAGGAGATGACCCTGCGAGAAACAGACATCATGGTCAGCTCTGATGTCGTGATGTCATGTCACTTTCCACACGGGTCCCGCTAGAAGATTCAATCCACCTTATCAGCAAGAAATTTGGTCTCGAGTTGACACAACTTTTCAGGCATGTACGTACATCCACCTACTTCATCTTCAATGACCAATACTAGGAGCAGACCAGCGGTGTGGCTATGGGGAGCCCTCTCTCACCAGTGGTAGCCAACTTATTTATGTAGAGTTTTGAAGAGGATGCACTACAAGCAGCCGAACGGGAGCCTGTGTGTTTTTTCTATTACATGGATAGCACGTTTGTCATCTGGCCCCATGGACTTGATCATCTACAGACGTTTTTAGAACATCCAAATTCCGTCCATGACAACATTTGGTTCACCATGGAAATCAAGAAGGAAGGGAAATTACCCTTTCTTGACGTACTTGTAGAACCGAGATCAAATGGCATACTGGGTCATAGCATGTACTGCAAGCCTACACATATGGACTTATATTTACATGCCTTGAGGTGCCACCATCCTGCACAACTCAACAGGATGCTCAACACACTGGTTCACAGGGCATACTTGAACTGTATGAACAAAATCTACACAAAGAACTCAAATACCTATAAAATATGTTCCTCAAGAATGGGTACAGCAATCAACAGATTCAGACAGCCCTCAGATGACAGCAACAGAGCAGAAACCCAGATGAAGAATAGTCTAAAGATGAGGAACCAGGCCTTGCCTTTCTACCATAGGTAGGCATCGTGACATCAAAAATTGGGAGACTGCTAAAACAACACAAAATTGACATGGTCTTTCGACCATTGTCCAAGATACGTATCTTACTGGGGACAGTGAAAAACTGATTTGGCCTGAAGAAGGTGTGCATATATAATATTCCCTGTGGTTGCAACAAATCCTACATTGGTCAAATAATTGAACAGTTGAAGACTGCTGCAAAGAACACCAACACCACACGTGTCTAGGCCAGACCAACAAACCAGCACTGTCAGAACACTCTTTGGACACTGGATACAACGCTAAATACAAAGAAATCAAGATTCTGGCCCCCTACCAGCTTCTACTGAGACAACATCTTCAAGGAGGCCATTGAAATTTGCGTAACAGACAATCTCATAAACCAAGACACAGATTTTCAACTCAGCAAGGCATGGAAACCATTACTTAGCTCTATCAAGGAGTCATGCCTCAAGCGGATTCAAGGTCCTTCCACAGCAGCCGCCGGGAACACTCCACAGGATTCTGCATCTGCCACCACCCACTGCAACACCAGGGACAGCGCAGACCTGGGTCGGCGCCTGCAAATGGAATGTTGGTGGCCACAATCGAAGAGTTGGCGCTCGCAATTGGAATGTCGGTGGCCGCAATCGGACCATCGATACAAAGAATCGAAGCCCGAATAATGGACATAAATAACACCAACAATGAGCAGACAGATCATTCCATCAGAATCAACTGATGATGGCGGAAAGGTTATTCACAGAGATATCGTTGGACTTCAACAATTGTATATGGCTGGACACCCGAGTGCCCTGGAAACATCACATATGCCAGGAAAGCCTCCAATCACATATTGCACTACTGTGGTAGGTGTGGGCTTCATGCCTGTCTTGGCTACAATAATGTGTTCACTATGCTGTTCGTAGTAGTTTACCCGTGCTCCTATTTTTTTATTCATTGTTAAACCTACTCCTGCATTACTCCTGCATTTGATTTTGTATTTATAACCCTGTATTCACCTTACCAGAAGTTTTGTTCCTCCTGCCACTGAACTTCACTAATTCCCACTATATCTAACTTGAACCTATCCATTTCTCTTTTTAAATTTTCCAACCTACCTGCCTGATTAAGGGACCTGACATTCCACACACTGATCCGTAGAATGCCAGTTTTGTTTTTCCTGATAATGACGTCCTCCTGAGTAATCCCTGCACAGAGATCCAAATGTGTGACTATTTTACCTCTGGAGTATTTTACCCAAGAGGATGCCATCATCATCTAACCATACAGTAAAGCTGCATGCCCTCGGTAAAAATTACAGCTGTAGTTTCCCCTTGCTTTCAGCCGTTCGCAGTACCAGCACAGCAAGGCCGTTTTGGTTAATGTTAGAAGGCCAGCTCAGTCAATCATCCAGACTGTTGCCCCAGCAACTACTGAAAAGGCAGCTACCCTTCTTCAGTAACCACACGTTTGTATGGCCTCTCAACAGATACCCCTCCATTGTGGTTGCACCTACGGTACAGCTATCTGTATCACTGAGGCATGCAGGCCTCCCCACCAGCGGCAAGGTCCATGGGTCATGGGGGAGGGGGGGGGGGAGAGTTTCATCATATGGGGCATCAAATGAAATTTGTGACTGGACTGTGAACATTTTGGTAGGGAGGACACAGTACATTATCGTGAATGGAGGGTCACTGTCAGATGCAGAAGTAATGTTGTGTGTGCCCCAGGGAAATGTGTTGGGACCTTGCTGTTCAGGTTCTGTATTAGTGACCTTGCGGACAATATTGAAGGCAACCACAAAATTTTTGCTTGTGATGCAGTTATCTGCAGTGAAATAATTTCTGGATGAAGCTACATACGGTAAATATTCATTCAGGTCTTGATAAGATTTAAAAGCAGTGCAAAGATTGGTAACTTGCTTTAAATGTTCAAAAATGTAAAATTATGCACTTCAAAAAATGAAAAAACATAGTATCCTATGACTATAATATCAATGAGTCACTGTAGGAATTGATACCTGGGTGAAGCCCTTTTTAGGGAAATGAAATGGAGTGATCATATAGGCTCAGTTGTGGGTAAAGCAGAGAAAACTGAGGAATTGCAATCAGTCTATAAAGGAGAGTGTTTACAAATCACTTGTTTGGCTGGTTCTAGAATATTGCTTCTTGTGTGGACCCATACCAAATAGGACTAACACAGGGTATTGAACATATACAGAGAAGGGCAGTGTGAATGGTCACAGGTTTTTCTGACCTGGGGGGGGGGAGTGTTTCTGAGATGTTTGAGAGAACCGAACTGGCAGACTCTTTAAGATAGATGTAAACTATCCTGTGCCAGTCTACTAACAAAGTTTCAAGAACTGGCTTCAAATGATGACTAGGAATATACTACAAACCCCCAGCTATCATTCACATAGGGATTGTGAGAAAGAGATCAGAATAATTACAGCATGCATAGAGGCTTGAGACAATCATTCTCCCCACATTCCGTATATGAATGGAACAGGAAGAAACCCTAATAATTGGTACAATGGGGTGTACCTTCTGCCATGCACTTCACAGTGATTTGCAGAGTATAGATGTAAATGTAGATAAAACTGTGCCAACTTTCTGTTTGCCCACAAATAAGCATGACATGTAGACTAATTCCAGTTTTGGGAAAAGTAGTAATTGACATACATAATTCATGAAAAGGTAGTAAAGAGTAGAATATGACAGCTTTTTCTCCCCATCTTCATTGCACAAGGACATCAAAATTTCAGGAGATAACTAACAAATGAATGCTACACAAAATACAAGACATCCTCTTTGGAGCTTCCACAAATGTCCACTCTAATTATAAGTTTTCGTACATGTTAATGTTCTACAAGTCTTCCACTACATTATAACATCTTGTCTTACATATAAAAGTATACATGAATGTCAGTGGCTTGAAACTGACAGAAAATTTAAAAAAAATTGGGTGCAAAAATTTCATACTTCATAACAAAAGTATCTTATCAAAATATAGTTTTATTGCATATTTGGACAAATAACATGACAATTTTGGGAAAAATCAACTACTGAGATGTGTAACAGCAAGGTCTGAGAGATAATAAATTGTATTTCAAATATTTATGCATAACAGAGAATTTTACTCAATTAATTCTGTGTCCCCCTATATTGCTATAACACTTTTGCATATATATTTCATGTGTCCCCTCATTATGTGTGGTGGAGGTCACTCCAGGTGTCACTGTCATCCATTTCCTTGTTATATTTGTTTCTCAGAAAGCATACATATATTATTACAGTTCTCTGTATTTAAAAATGGGGATTTATCTCTCTCTCTCTCTCTCTCTCTCTCTCTCTCTCTCTCTCTCACACACACACACACACACACACACACACACACACACACGATGCACTTGAGTGAAGAGGAATAATGTGCCTAATTTATTTCTAAGTAAAGTGAAACTGCCTTCAACCCAACAGTTGATTTGGACACCACAGTGCTTAACTTTACCTCAGAGTTGCGACAGGTTCTGGAAATCAGGGAATTTTAAACACATCAGAAAAATCAGAGAAATTTAAATAAAACAATGGAAAAAATCTTGTTTTTCTCTCAGTAGATGAAATTGTTTGCTTACTGAGGTGTGATACATTGTCACTGGTTGGGTGCAGCCGAGTACATGTGCTGCTCCCGTACTCTCTCATTACTACTGCTTCTAGCATTCCTACCACTCCCCTCAACTTGCAGTCAATGCTGCCACCACTTCTTGCCGCTAGCCTAGCAGCTACCAACAAGAGGCAGGGAGGCATAAGTAGTAGTTTGTTTGGATCTGATTGTCAGAGACTGCAGACACAGTGGCTGGAGACAGTGTCTGACTGACGGAGTTCTGTCTGAGTGACTGTGTGGATGTATGAGTGCCCTCATTTTCTGACAAAAGCTATTGCTGAAAATTTATTTGTGAGAGTGTGATTGTCTTTTCTATGTGCCTGTCTGCAGCTCAGCAATCATCTTTATGGTGAGTTGCTATCTATCCTCATTATTATTGACTCTCAGAGTACTTGCACAAGTTATCCGTTGCATCGATTGATTGCTTTGGTCTCATTTCATCAACATGCTGTCTGTGGCTCACGAATAGCTGGCCACACAAGTGGATTTCAATCACGGGTCAAAACTGCAGGCCGTTTCTGTGGGTATCTGTAATGGTTTGGGCCTGCCGATCTGAAGCTGTTTGGTTCCCACTAATGTGCAGGCCCTGCCTGTTGGATCTAATCTCACCATACGGCCCGCAGGCTGGGTCTGTTAGTGTGTGGTGTAATGCAACAGATTGTCATGGTTTATCCATGGACCCAGGACTGTGGTGCTCCTCAGCAGGCCAGAGGCCATGGGTGATGGGTTTCAGGAATTATGACTGTCTCACTGCAAGTACTTTGCACAGTGTGGCATTTTGTAGACATTTTATCTGTTCTAGTACATTTTGGCATTTAAAAAGTAGTTTATATGTTAGAAAGTATGGATGACAAGAAGAAGAAAATTGTGTCAGTCACTGGCAGTTTGTATGCTATGTACTTAATATATTTCTAGAAAGAATTACCTATAAAATAATAAATATAACACAGTGGGTAATAACTGACAATAATGAACATATTAGAACCAACATTTTATTGGCGGTCACCTACAGTCTTGGTTTACACAATTCTTTCCTACCTTATACACTTCTTTCAAGAGGCCTGCTTTTTATTGAGGTTATTTCTGAAAGCAGTGAAGATATTTTAAATCTGTACTGTGACTCTAAGGAAATGTGTATTTTTGCCACCAAATGTGTTTAGTTTTAGTGAAATAAAATAACATCAGTGGTCTTAATGAAAAACACATACCATCTGGCTTGCTTTCTCCGTATAAAAACAGTTCATTACAAAAGATGTTGATGTTAGTACTTAAAGATTTTTGCTCACATCAGGAAACATCATCTTTTTGAAAGTTTTTTTTAGATATTTCCTTGTTTGCATTATTGTTTCTTGTACCATAGCTGCAAAGACAGATTCTCAACTTATGTCTTAACTTACCCTTGAGATCTCAAAATTTGTCAGGGAAAAATGCTAAAACTTGTCTGGAAATCAGGGAAATATCAAGGAATTTCACTTGGGGAAAGTTGTGACAACCCTGTGTCCTGTTGGGTATGATATGTCCTTTATTTCCTCCAACTTTTCAACTGAACTATCAGCCAATTATAGGGGGACCTACCTTTTAATGTGTTCACTCAACCATGGTGCAACTCGTCATTTTTTTATACAAATATAAACATTTTCATGTACATATCATGGCACAATTCAAAGAAGTAAATTGCATTTTTTACTGTTGAGTCACTGACTTTTTTTTCCAGAAGCAGAACCTAGGTGTGAAGGAACCATTTTCTCTGCTGGCTCAAGAATGGTTTGGAATAGTTCACAGAACACCAAGAAACTTTGGTGTTTCCTAATGGAACTTGATTGTATATTTCATAAAATACCTTAAAAACTTTAATGTGCTTCTTTGTTTACTTATAAAATATAAAATTTTGATTATATTCTCCAACCACTTCACTATATTTACAAAAGCAATTTATCTTGTTAGTCTTCTGATATTTTATACAGGTAGTAATATGTAATTTGTGTGATGATGTTACATGTCTGTTTGGTTACTGTGGACTTGATGTCACAGAGTATCTTCTAGTCATGAAAATTGATGTATTTTATTGTATAGGTGCTTTAGATATCCATTTACAAAACTCCAGTCTTGAGCTTTGTGTAATAACTAAATACGCTCTGATATTCACAATTTAACAATTTTATACTTCTGTACCAACATTTTATTCATTAAATTTTCACAAGCCACTTAAAAATGTATTTGTATTAGCATTCTTCATAATTAAAAGTAGATAATAATAATAATAATAATAATAATAATAATAATAATAATAATAATAATAATGTTTTCAATATTCATAAAACTGTTAATGACATTTAAACATGGATAAAATGTAATCTATTGCATTTAACTCAAATTATTTGGAAAATGTTTTTTGTTAGTTTAGAGGTTCCATTATTTCAGTTTCATTTGTTTTCTTTCTTGACACATACTCCTAACGTGCCTTGCTTTTTTCATTGTTACATGAATATGTGACAATGGTGTACCACTTTTTAACCCAATGTCAATTTAATAACTGCTTACACTTTAATGTATGGTTATCATCTGAGCTATCCAATGTCACAAACAATATAGCACAGGCTGTAGAACATGGTGAAGAGATTTAATTTTCAGCTGTAGACACCAATACAGAAACTCTTACCGAATGTCCTCTTAAAAAAAAAGGTCATCACAATTGCTCATTTTACTTCACTGATATGTTTGTTTCCTTATGACCAGCATTCCAGGCTCATGGTCATTATTCATCTACTAGTGCAGTTTAGGCATATATATGTCAACACACTTAAAGAACCACAGGTGCTTTCCCTAGGAGACAGTCAGTTTTAAGTCATTATTTGTGCACTTATGACCTCAGCCATTTTTGTAACCCCCCCCCCCCCCTCCCCCAAAGGAAAAAATTATCTAGTACTAACAGCACTTTGGTTGTGTGATGGAATTACACTGAACTATTCTGTGCCAGAATACTGTACTTCTTTCTACACAAGATTCAAGTGTTTTGATTGTTTTCACACTGTGTTTGTGATACACATTATTTCATCTTTAGTTGGAGTAGTTCCCTTTGATAAAGCATGTAAGGTGAAAATACTACCAATATAAAAACTATAAGGAGTCAAGTTTTTAACACCTAAATTATTTCCTACTTAGTCAAACTTCATGCAGCAAAGTGAGAATACCCTAGTACCAGATTGTGCCCCATGGTTGGAAACCAATGCCCGATTTCTTTCATTTCACTACTCCTATCATCTTTCATCTGGGCCAGAATACTTATGTCTCAGGCACTCACATGTTGCAGGGCAGCCTCTGACAGCTGTGCCCATGATACACTTTCATCCCAGGACTGAAGATTTTCCTGAGACACATTAACAGTACTACATCTTTGCCAAGTTTTTTGCACAGCAGTCTCAGCCCAGGCTTGAGCACATTTGAATCACAGAACCTAGGGTCAACTATATGAATTTGCTTACTGGTCATATGCCAGCAGAACCTGCAATCTACACTTGAGGATTTTGATAGTGAGACAAGGTGGAAGCTGAGAAGGTAAACATGCTGCAGGTGGTGCCAATCTACCACTGTAGCTATAGGTGCAGATGGCATTATGTCAGGAATGGTGTAGGGGTTGGTGCCTAAAACAAGAGAATTCATACAGGCAGCATTGCTCTTGACTTTGCTCATGATTACTATAGTGCTGCCAGCACTTCATGATCAGCAAATGATCTGAATTCAGCTGCTAGCAAAGGTGAGAACATTGTTCAACAGATGTGGAAATCCTTACTTTAACTCAGATCCAACAAATTATGAGGAATAGTATGTGTTCCATTCTATGAAATCTCATCTTCACCTATGGTGTTAGGCTCTAATTTGTCTTTTGCTTCAATGACTCTCCACTTGAATTAAGCATTTTATTATATTTTTACAGCAATATTTTATTGGTAACAAGAGAGTTGACTCGAGCTGGTGACTCACATGGAGCCAAAAGTTGTGAAAATTTTGTGGTGACAGCAGCTGCATTTGAAATGAGAAGGAATGCTGAAATGAAAGCAAGAGCTGTTGAGACAACAGCAAGAACAATTGGAACAACTGATGAAACTGCAACACCCCCAGCAGAAACAGACCGTGATATACACAAAGCTCACTCTTTCAATTCAATTATTTTATTTCAAGCAGTTAAACAAATAATGTAGCTCACACTTACATCAAGTTGAACAACACCCTATAGCCTAGAGGGTAACAGATGAATCCCCTTAGAAATCCCTGTTTCTTTCTTGGTGTAAGTCAGTTACTTTATATTTCATTTCTGAACTAATCCTCCTAGGATGATTTATGAAATGAGTGATACATTTGAGACATCTTCCCATAGCTAGAACAGTGTAGTAGTTTTCTGATTTATGAGGGCTGTGGAGAAAAATAATATAAAATAAATGAAATACTGTATTTGTTCAAGCAAATTTATTATAAAAATCTTGAAAGTAGATCTTTGTATTGCCTCTCATAATATTTTGCAACCTGAGATTACAGCCAGACTGTAACTGTTTCTTGTTCTTTTTCAGAGGCAATCTAATATTTCATATTGTGAAATGATCTTTCAATAATGATAACACTTCCGATGGCACATCAATTTTTACTTACGTTCATCACTTGCTTACACTTGAAGGAAATCATGTCTACATTGATAAATTATTAATCTTTTACTTATCAGTCTTATTTCGGCTTTGTTGTTTTCTTGGGATATGATTTTTGTCTTGAAGTTTACCTTTACAAAGAAATCTGGGACTTTTTAAAATTGTAATAGGACTTGGAAGAGCAGTTGAATGGAATGGATGGTGTCTTGAAGGGAGGATATAAGATGAACATCAACAAAAGTAAAATGAGGATAATGGAATGTAGTCGAATTAAGTAGGGTGATGTTGAGGGTATTAGATTAGGAAATGAGACACTTAAAGTAGTAAAGGAGTTTTGCTATTTGGGGAGTAAAATAACTGATGATGGTCGAAGTAGAGAGGATATAAAATGTAGACTGCCAATGGCAAGGAAAGCGTTTCTGAAGAAGAGAAATTTGTTAACAACGGGTATTGATTTAAGTGTTAGGAACTCGTTTCTGAAAGTATTTGTATGGAGTGTAGCCATGTGTGGAAGTGAAACATGTACGATAAATAGTTTAGACAAGAAGAGAATAGAAGCTTTCGAAATGTGGTGCTACAAAAGAATGCTGAAGATTAGATGGGTAGATCACATAACTAATGAGGAGGTGTTGAATAGGATTGGGGAGAAGAGACGTTTGTGGCACAACTTGATTAGAAGAAGGGATCGGTTGGTAGGACATGTTCTGAGGCATCAAGGGATCACCAATTTAGTATTGGAGGGCAGCGTGGAGGGTAAAAATTGTAGAGGGAGACTAAGAGATGAATACACTAAGCAGATTCAGAAGGATGTAGGTTGCAGTACGTACTGGGAGATGAAGAAGCTTGCACAGGATAGAGTAGCATGCAGTGCTGCATCAAACCAGTCTCAGGACTGAAGACCACAACAACACACAACAACAATAGTTTTGTGGATGACTTTAAGTACTAAATAATAAAAGCTCGATCGTTTTAGCTTCTGTTTTCTTTAAACATTCGAATGACTGGTTTACAATAATTGTTCAACTTCCTCAGTAACATAATTTCCACCTGCTCACATAGGCTATGGCTGCACAAACACATCTGACTTTACACTGTCTTTTGCCACCAAGGAAGAGAGATTAAAACTGTAGGCAAAGATATCAATGATCTAGCAACAAAAATATTAAAATTGACTTGGCATATACTTTTTAGGAAATGTAATGATATTTAGTGAAAAACTGCTGTAACTAACTTTATAAAATTTACAAGTTATGTTCCTTGTCAGTTAACTTCAAAAATTACTCTGTTCATGTCAAATGAAAGCAGTTCATAAAATATTTCGCGTGAATTATTCAATTTACACAAAGTTATAATTTTTTTAATAAATGAAGTGATTGATACCCACCAGTATTGTAGGATTTCTAACACGCATTAGGCTTGATAACATCTCAGTATGTGTGGTGAGATGAGAATCACCTGGACGGTGGACGTTCAAATACATCCCATTTGAAATGACATAATTCTTGTGTCTACCGGGTAGTGGGTCGTCAAGCATTGTTAAGCAAAATTGTGCTACTGATAGTCAAGGACCATGTTTCTTGTTTTAAATGGCTCTTCACAGTTTTATAAGTATTTCACAGTAAGTTTCAGAATTGATTGTCCTTCCATATTCTGTCAAATCTGTAAACACAATTCCTTTACCATTCCAAAAAGTGGTGGCAACAAGCTTTCTAGCTGACACAGTTTCATACCCTTTTTGGATTTGTTGGGTAAAGCATATGGCCACCCACTATTGAATACTGTTTCGCCTCTACATGACATATGAAACATTTGTCTTCTCACTGATAATGACTCAGTCCAGTGTACCTTCCCCTTCCTCACTGTAACAAAAAAGAAATCCCATAGAACCAGTCATCTATTGAGTTTATTGAGTCTCAGAATGTAGTTTTGAAATCTAAAAAAAGACCATAGAACTTGTGATACCCTCATTGCTTAGTCGTGATCTCATGCTAAAAATGCTCATAAATCACTGAAAAGTTGTGGAATTGTCAGTTTTCATGAACTTTATTGTCAATTTTCTGTGCTACTTCATTACTGATTATACTGGGTGTTCATTTTAACTGAAGACATTGAAATATCTCAAAAACTACACATTGGTTGAAAAAAGTTGTAATTACAATTTGTTTGTTTTATAGGGGGACATCCAATGATACCACAGTTGATTCCCCCCACCCCACCATGTGTGTGGCTGCCGGTGAGGCAACTTTGAAATCTTCAAACCCCCATTTTCATTGCAGATTATGATATTATGGTAAAATCTACAAATGTTTTGTCTGAACCATTTTCTTCATTTTGCCACAGATAATGTGTAGTCAGAGGAATAGAAATGGGTACACAATCATAAGTTATGACTTGCTACTCAATGGCCTTGAATATCCAATGGCACATCCATGCTGTGATGGTGGGATAGTCCAATGTTTCGTAATTTTTAATTGGAAACTCCATTCACAATGTTTTATTCCTCTGACGTATCAAATAAGGGACTAATTGATGTGCTGTTGTGGCCAAGGCTTGAGTTGAATGCTACTCTACTTTTCCAATCAGAGTCAGTGTTTAAGTATAGTATTGCCGACTTCAATACACTTTGTGATCCATTTTTCAAATGACCATATACAGGACAGGAGCATATTTGAGGGAATGTCAGTGCAGGCATTTCTGATGCAGCCAATCATGTCTTTATGACCTGTTGGCACTTGCTATTACACCTTGTATTTTGAATATAAGAAATCCAGCAATGTCAACTCTGGTGACCTAGCAGGCCGATTAACGGGGCCACCTCTGCCTATACACTGACCAGTGTAAACACTGTTTGATATCTCTCATGCTGCAGTTCCATAATGTACTGGGCAGCTGTCATGGTAAAACCATGTACATTGTCGAATGTCCAGGCCAACATCCTGCAGTAATACTGGTAGTTAACAATGTTTGATAATTGCATCCATTCAACTTGCCATTGATAAAATATGGACCAATGAGTTTGTTCCCCATGATGCCACACCACTTGTTAACCAACCAAGGATGTTGATGGTCAACTTCCTGTAACCAGTGGGGATTGTCTACACTCCAGTAATGCATATTATGCAGGTTAACGCTACCAGGGTTTGTGAATGTGAACTCATCGCAAAATAGTACCTCAGCAAAGAACATGGGGGTCATTTGCATTTGTTGATGTGATCATTCACAAAGCACTACCCAGTTATGGAAATTGGCACCATGGAGTTCTTGATGCAGTAACACATGGTATTGATGGTACTTAGGACATTGCGGTATTGTGACAATACTACTGACGTACATACCACAGTTGCAGTCTAATTGCCAGGCACGTATCCAGGGGTTGTGGTCCACTGCTGCTAGTACAGATATTTCATTAGCTTTTCCTGTCACATGTTTGTTTCATTTCCTTTTGCCAGTCTGAACACTGCCATTAGACATAAAGGGATTCACAATGTTGTAAAAAGTGAACAAGAGTGAGTTTTCTCTGAAAAATGCTTGGGGTACAAGGAAACAGCAGCCTACAATCACCATAAATCAGCGTCATTTCATTTTTTTCTTTTGTGGTTGCAACATTCATTGTCACTTGCATGTCTGTTCTGCAACCATTGAATGTGTAGGGCCACTATCTGTTCTGTGTCTTCACGATACAGCAGTTGCGGTCACAGTGTGGAACTATAACCTTTGTTGATCTGATGTGTAGTTTTCAAGGTACAGTATTTCAATGTCGTAAGTTAAAATGAACACACTGTAAATAGATGATTATTTCTATCACATCATGAATCTTCATCTTTCCTCTGTTGAACAACTGATGCCTTTGATGCACAACACCTTCAACCACATTCTGTCTTTATACAGCACATATTTCCTCATGAATGTCAATTGCTTTGAAATTATTATATTAAAAACCATAACACTGAACAGATTTCTCATTTGGTAGGATTTTCAGTCACAGTGCTCTTTTCAAATAGCTGTTGCAACCAAATGGGAAGCAATGTGGTCTTCCCACTATCACAGCTCTAAGTACACTGATATATGGTGTGAGTCAGCATAGTAGCAATTGTTTGTGTATCCTAACTCCTCCACTACTCCTCCTGCAATTCCCATGTTATATGAAAACAGAGGTTTCTTTATTGAGAACCCTCATAAGTTCCACCAGGGCTGTGAAATAAAGAGCTAATCCCATTGCAGTTGAATTCCTGATCAGATACTTGCCTAAAACAAGTGAAAATGTTCGATAAAGTCCCTAAAATCACTAAAACATTGAAAGAGCATTTGCAGTGTGAGACAGAAGTAGCTTGAATTTGTATGTCACAACACAGTTCTTTCCCCACAATCAACACTCCAATAACGCAATCAATCTGTACACCACAACTTAGTATGAATGCCAGGAAGTTGCAAAAAATCTTTGCTGTAAATTTCCCTCTTCAGTGTCAAGTTAGGTAAAGACTGTGGATTCTTGCATTACACATCACTTCCATTATGTAAGAAGTGTTTTATTTGGCATGATCGTGACTCTTGCCTTTTAGGAGAGGCACAGTGACTTTTATTATATTCCAGACCACCTACATGGAAGCCGTGGAAATGCAGGTAGATAGTAAGCTATACACAATTTAACCCATAATACATACTATATGCAAGTTGTTTTTATCTCTTTCTATTTTTTACTATGATGTTCAGTGCCAAATAGAAATTGGATCATCTGTACCTTTATTAAACAAGTAGACATAGCAACAGTTCAGCAGGTCATTTCTAGCCTCTACATTCTAATCTTGCTTAGCAAACTCAAAGAAAATTCCTAATGACAGCTAGTTGTAACCGTACCAAAAGTAACTGGCTCAATTTTTTTTCAGCATTTGGCTTTTCAGTTATGAAGTCTATGGACCTGTGGTCACCAGTACTGCAGTAGTAAACTTATGCAGGGAATTTAAGGTGCAGTTTATACCAGAACTTGGAAGCACACTGCCCTTTCAAGCAGACACATTTATTTTATTTTATTTTATTTATATACTTGTTCCATAGATCTATACATGTGAGCAAGTCACTCAGATGTGGAACGTGTCAATGTACATAATAAAATACATAGAATAAAGACATAGTTATAGTATTAATAACAGTGCACAAAAGTCACTTATTAGCTTAAAAACTAGTCAACATAAATGTGAAGATAGCAGTTTCATATTTAGGGCATTATTGCATCTATTTTAACCGTGAACAGTAATCAAAACTCCCCACTTTGGGTTTAAAAGTGACCCAAAAATGGAAATGAGAAAAACAGGAATTTTTACATTAGGGCATTATTACATTAGTTTAACAGTAAACAGTGTCAAAAAATTTAAAAACATCTTTCCAATCTGGGTTTTACTTATTTCTTTGAAAGAATTCCTCTAGTGTATAAAGTGAGGTCTCAAGTAAATAATTTCTCAAGCTACGTTTAAATACTGATGTACTACTACTTATACTTTTGATGCTGTTGGGTAGGGAATTGAAAATTTTCGTTCCAGTGTACTTTACCCCTTTCTGAATAAGTGTCAAGTTCTTTAACTCACAGTGGAAATCCTCTTTTCTTCTGGTGTTATGTTCATGATATAGGCAATTCGTTTCATACAGAGTGGGGTTATTTATTATGAAGCACATCAGTGAATATATGTACTGAGATGTTGCTGTCAGTATTTCAAGTCGTTTAAAAAGATTTCGACATGAGGTTCGTGGGGGTACACCACAAATGATTCTTATTGCTCTTTTTTGTGCTGTGAGGATTTTCTTTGCGGCAGGTGTATTGCCCCAGAAGATGATGCCATAACACATGACTGAATGAAAATAGCCAAAGTAAGCTGACTTTGAGATGGTAATGTCATTGAAGCGTGACAAAATTCGTAAAGCAAATGTTGCCGATGTCAGCCGTTTTAGTGTTTGTAGAACGTGATGTTCCCAATTCAGCCTACTGTCCACGTATACGCCTAGGAATTTTGATAAGTACACTTGCTTTATCATCTGATCATTCTGCGTGATAACTATTTCTTTTGGGTTTTTGTGGGTTGTCTGGAACTGGATAAAATTGGTTTTTTTCAGGTTTATTGAAAGGGAGTTAATACTAAACCAACCCAGAACTTCTTTAAGGATATCATTGACCTCAGATTCTAAGTCAGTAGCTGACACATTATCCACCACAATGCTCGTATCATCAGCGAACATTGTAAATTTACACTTCTTATTGATGGATAAAAGCAGGTCATTAACATATATGAGGAACAGCAAGGGCCCAAGCACTGATCCCTGTGGCACTCCATGCTGCACAATTCCCCACTCAGAGTCCACTGTATATTGTGATACACTATCTGAAACATCTAGAATAATCTTCTGTTTCCTATTTTCGAGGTACGATTTTAACCAGTTCCCTACAGGTGCTGTAATTCCATAATGACAGGCCTTCTTGAAGAGTATCTGGTGATCTACACAGTTGAACGCCTTTGATAGGTCGCATGCTCAGGCCAGACACAGTGCCAAAACTATATTATGTATGACATCCCTACTATTTGCCCCCTAGAGAGCAGCGTAAACTGGAAGTATTGTAATGTAACAGATGGAGACTCACCTGTTGAACAATATGATACACACAACTAATATACACTATTGGCCATTGAAATTCCTACACCAAGAAGCTGACGTGCTACAGACACGAAATTTAACTGACAGGAAGAAGATGTTGTGATATGCAAATGATTAGCTTTTCAGAGCATTCACACAAGGTTGATGCCGGTGGCAACACTTACAATGTGCTGACATGAGGAAAGTTTCCAACCGCTTTCTCATACACAAACAGCAGTTGACCATGTTGCCTGATGAAACGTTGTTGTCATGCCTCGTGTAAGGAAGAGAAATGCGTACCGTCACGATTCCAACTTTGATAAAGGTCGAATTGTAGCCTATCGCGATTTTATCATATCACGACATTGCTGCTCGCGTCGGTTGAGATCCAGTGACTGTTAGCAGTATATGGAATCGGTGGGTTCAGGAGGGTAATACGGAACGCCGTGCTGGATCCCAATGGGTTCGTATCTCTAGCAGTCAAGATGACAGACATCTTATTCGCATGGCTGTAACGGATCGTGCAGCCACGTCTCGATCCCTGAGTCAACACATGGGGACGTCTGCAAGACAACAACCATCTGCATGAACAATTCAATGATGTTTGCAGCAGCATGGACTATCAGCTCGGAGACCATGGCTGCAATTACCCTTGTTGCTGCATCACAGACAGGAGTGCCTGCGATGGTGTACTCAATGACGAACCTGGGTGCAGGAATGGCAAAATGTCATTTTTTTGGATGAATCCAGGTTCTGTTTACAGCATCATGATGGTCGCATCCCTGTTTGGCGACATCGCACTGAACGCACATTGGAAGCGTGTGTTCGTCATCGCCATACGGGCGTATCACCCAGCGTGATGGTATGGGGTGCCATTGGTTCCACGTCTCGGTCACCTCTTGTTCGCATCGACAGCACTTTGAACAGTGCACGTTACATTTCAGATGTGTTACGACCCGTGGCTCTACCCTTCATTCGATCCCTGCGAAACCCTACATTTCAGCAGGATAATGCACGACTGCATGTTGCAGGTCCTGTATGGGCCTTTCTGGATACAGAAAATGCTCGACTGCTGCCCTGGCCAGCACATTCTCCAGATCTCTCACCAATTGAAAATGTCTGATCAATGTTGGCCGAGCAACTGGCTCGCCACAATACACCAGTCACTACTCTTGATGAACTGTGGTATCGTGTTGAAGCTGCATGGGCAGCTGTACCTGTACACACCATCCAAGCTCTGTTTGACTCAATGTCCAGGCGTATCAAGGCTGTTATTACGACCAGAGGTAGTTGTTCTGGGTACTGATTTCTCAGGATCTATGCACCCAAATTGTGTGAAAATATAATCACATGCCAGTTCTAGTATAATATATTTGTCCAATGAATACCCGTTTATCATCTGCATTTCTTCTTGGTGTAGCAATTTTAATGGCCAGTAGTGTACTTCAGGGTACACTTCTATATCTCAATTTTTTCCTAGCTACTTTGTCAGTTCTTATATTATTTAATGGTATTACATTAAAGGTATTCAGTTATGTTCATTTTTCTGTAATTTTTCTTTCATTTACACTTATTATTCTATAAATGAAATCAAATGATAAGAGAGCGTCATAAAACACTGTATTGAAGTGGATGTTCCCTGTTGGGTCAGGGTGAGTCAAGAGCGGCTTGTTGACAGCAGATATTTTAATTTACATCCAGAACAGCAGTGAGGAAGAAATAACCAGTAAAACTTGAAACTTGATTCACTCAGCCAACACTGTTTTTACAAGTTCATGAACTGTTGTTAGTGGACTCTGGCACAGCAAGTCGGTAAGTCATTTACATATAAATAAGATAACCATTGTAATTATGGAACAGTGCAACAAACTGTGTGCAATTTTAATTGACTCAAACAATTTTTAAGTGATAAATGGCTGGGAAAGGATCGACTACATGTGAATGGACAAGGTTCGATGAGTTCCAGCAAAATTTTTGTAGAGATCTGCTGAATAATGAAAAGCAAGGGAAATTGATAATTTCTGAATGGGGGTTGTGAGGTAATGCACGAGTTGTGGCGCACTGGAAATATTCTAAGTTCAGAGTTGGCGGCCACCGCTCAGGCCGCTTGGCAAGCCGGGGCTTGTTAGCAACTGTGTGATGCCGCGTACTGGCCGGACCACGTGGTCCAGCTACGTGGCTGGGAATTCCATGGTGATCCTGTGTCGACGAAGGAGACATGCAGGGAGTGCCAAAGATGGCGAACTTTGTAAAACCTTAATGGCAGACATTTCACAGTTGGTATAGAAATTAATTGTAGCCAGATGACTCATGATACCCCAAAAACAAACATGAACAATACCATTATTTGCACAACGATTCTGATGGTGTAATCAGATTTTCAATATATTTATTAGTTTAAAGTGTAGTATCTTACGATAAGTTATACAAGTAACATCCAGCAACGAATTTCCAAAATCTAAATGCTTCATCTGATTTTGGCGATCGATGCATCTTTAGAACGCTGTTAGTGTAAACTTAAATTGGTATAAATAACAGGTGTGTAACTTGAATAGTATATGAGTGATTGGAGGTCAAAGTGGCCGATTACTATTGATCGCGCCAGCCATAAGTACTCCACAGTTACATGAAAAAACGGTAGCAGCATGCTTAAAAATATATTTATTCATCTATGCCTTTGTTTATATCTGATATATACTATTCATGAAGAAATTGGTCAATAATTTGTGTTTTGGAAAGCACAGAGACATTAGGCTATTGGCTTACTTCTGTTCTATTCCTTTGATTTATGTTTATTTAATTTGGTTATGTATTTAATAATGTGTGTTAGAGTGTGTTTATGGTCCAGTTGTAGTAATACTTATTTAATTTCAAGTTATTTAAATGTAAATCCAGTATTTCGAATGTGTTTCATTACGTTTATGAGTACGCGTTGGCTTGGAGACAGGGTGGGGGTGATCTAGCCAATCACAGCGATCGTTCCAAAAAGGACATGTGGAGAGACTGTATGGAAGTGGGAGTGGCTGGACAGTACAGGAAAGGACACAGAGAGAGTGCTGGACAGTATGACGCGACGGATGCACAGTCGCGGGAAAGACTAGGAGAGCGGAGCAGTTTGTGCGTGGTCACGACAGAGAGAAATACTTTGTAGTGGCGACTTGTTGTGCACTTTTTTTTCCATGGTTCCTGCAGTGAAGACATCAAATGCATTTACACTACTGGCCATTAAAATAGGTACACCACAAAGACGATATGCTACAGATGCGAAATTTAACCTGCAGGAAGAAGATGCTGTGATATGCAAATGATTAGTTTTTCAGAGCATTCACACAAAGTTGGCGCTGGTGGAGACACCTACAACATGCTCACATGAGGAAAGTTTCCAACCAATTTCTCATACACAGACAGCAGTTGACCGCCGTTGCCTGGTGAAATGTTGTTGTCATGTACACTGTTCAAAGGGCCGTCAATGCAAACAAGAGGTGACCGAGACATGGAGCCAATGGCGCCCCATACCATCACGCCAGTTGATACACCAGTATGGTGATGACAAATATGTGCTTCCAATCTGTGTTCACCACAATGTCACCAAACACGGATGCAAGCATCATGATGCTGTAAAGAGAACCTGGATTCATTATAAAAAATGACGTTTTGCCATTCGTGCACCCAGGTTTGTCGTTGCGTACACCATCACAGGCACTCCTGTCTGTGATGCAGCGTCAAGGGTAACCACAGCCACGGTCTCCGAGCTGATAGTCCATGCTGCTGCAAACATCGTCAAATTGTTCGGGCAGATGGTTGTTGTCTTGCAAACGTCCCCATGTGTTGACTCAGGGATCGAGACGTGGCTGCACGATCCATTGCATCCATGCGAATAAGATGCCTGTCATCTCAACTGCTAGTGATACGAGGCCGTTGGGATCCAGCATGGCATTCCATATTACCCTCCTGAACCCACTGAATCCATATACTGCTAACAGTCATTGGATCTGGACAGTGTGAGCAGCAATGTCACGATACAATAAACCGCAATCGCAGGAGGCTACAATTCGACCTTTATCAAAGTCAGAAACGTGATGGTACGCATTTCTCCTCCTTACACGAGGCATGACAACAATGTTTCACCAGGCAACGGTGGTCAACTGCTGTTTGTGTATGAGAAATCGGTTGGAAACTTTCCTCATGTCAGCGCGTTGTAGGTGTCGCCACCAGCGCCAACCTTGTGTGAATGCTCTGAAAAGCTAATCATTTGCATATCACAGCATCTTCTTCCTGTCAGTTAAATTTCGTGTCTGTAGCACATCATCTTCAAGGTGTAGCAATTTTAATGGCCAGTAGTGTAATTAACAGTTTTGTCGACAGTACTTTTTACGTAACCATATCTGTTAATTTCATCATTTAAACAAATAATTCGGCCTAAACCTTGTAGTAGAAGAAACTGTTAAAAGGAATGAATTTTTTGAAGTATGCAGTTAATTTAACGAGCTATGTTTTAATTCCCCCCCCCCCCCCCCCCCCCCCCCCTCCCCCCATGAATCATGGACCTTGCCGTTGGTGGGGAGGCTTGCGTGCCTCAGCGATACAGATGGCCGTACCGTAGGTGCAACCACAACGGACGAGTATCTGTTGAGAGGCCAGACAAACGTGTGGTTCCTGAAGAGGGGCAGCAGCCTTTTCAATAGTTGCAGGGGCAACAGTCTGGATGATTGACTGATCTGGCCTTGTAACATTAACCAAAACGGCCTTGCTGTGCTGGTACTGTGAACGGCTGAAAGCAAGGGGAAACTACAGCCGTAATTCTTCCCGAGGGCATGCAGCTTTACTGTATGATTAAATGATGATGGCGTCCTCTTGGGTAAAATATTCCAGAGGTAAAATAGTCCCCCATTCGGATCTCCGGGTGGGGACTACTCAAGAGTACGTCGTTATCAGGAGAAAGAAAACTGACGTTCTACAGATCGGAGCGTCGAATGTCAGATCCCTTAATCGGGCAGGTAGGTTAGAAAATTTAAAAAGGGAAATGGATAGGTTAAAGTTAGATATAGTGGGAATTAGTGAAGTTCGGTGGCAGGAGGAATACAGGGTTATAAATACAAAATCAAATAGGGGTAAAATAGGAGTGCGGGTAAGCTACTACAAACAGCCTAGTGAACGCATTATTGTGGCCAAGATAGACACAAAGCCCACGCCTACTACAGTAGTACAAGTTTATATGCCAACTAGCTCTGCAGATGATGAAGAAATTGATGAAATGTATGATGAGATAAAAGAAAATATTCAGGTAGTGAAGGGAGACGAAAATTTAATAGTCATGGGTGACTGGAATTCAAGCGTAGGAAAAGGGAGAGAAGGAAACATAGTAAGTGAATATGGATTGGGGGGAATAAATGAAAGAGGAAGCCATCTGGTAGAATTTTGCACAGAGCATAACTTAATCATAGCTAACACTTGGTTCAAGAATCATAAAAGAAGGTTGTATACACGGAAGAATCCTGGAGATACTAAAAGGTATCAGATAGATTATATAATGGTAAGACAGAGGTTTAGGAACCAGGTTTTAAATTGTAAGACATTTCTAGGGGCAGATGTGTACTCTGACCACAATCTATTGGTTATGAACTGTAGATTAAATACCGAAAATACTACAAAAAGGTGCTAATTTAAGGAGATGGGACCCGTATAAACTGACTAAACCAGAGGTTGTACAGAGTTTCAGGGAGAGCATAAGGGAACAATTGACAGGAATGGGGGAAAGAAATACAGTAGAAGAAGAATGGGTAGCTCTGAGGGATGAAGTAGTGAAGGCAGCAGACGATCAAGTAGGTAAAAAGATGAGGGCTAATAGAAATCCTTGGGTAACAGAAGAAAATTGAATTTAACTGATGAAAGGAGAAAATATAAAAATAGCATTGTGTCTTTTGTATTCAGTCCTGATGCAATTTCTTTCTTTCATCGTCAATGTGAAGGTCCAAGGGATACAGTAAAACTGCAGTGGTGCATTGGAATCTAATACTGTTTTCCCAGGAAAGGCCCAAAACGCAAACTCTTAGAAGAATCACTCTTCCTGTACTTAATTCAGCATTGTGTCTTTTGTATTCAATCCCGATGCAATTTCCGTGTTTCATCGACAATGTCAAGGTCCAAGGGGTACAGTAAACCTGCATTGGTGCATCGGAATCTAATACTGTTCTCCCAGGATAGGCTCAAAGCGCAAACTCTTAAAAGAGTCACTTTTCTTGTACTTAAGTTGGCATTGTGTCTTTTGTATTCAATCCCGATGCAATTCATGTGTTTCATCGTCAATGTGAAGGTCCAAGGGATACAGGCAAAAACGAATACAAACGTCTCAAAAATGAGATTGACAGGAAGTGCAAAATGGCTAAGCAGGGATGGCTAGAGGACAAATGTAAGGATGTAGAGGCTTATCTCACTAGGGGTAAGATAGATACTGCCTACAGGAAAATTAAAGAGACCTTTGGAGAGAAGGGAACCACTTGTATGAATATCAAGAGCTCAGATGGAAACCCAGTTCTAAGCAAAGAAGGGAAGGCGGAAAGGTGGAAGGAGTATATAGAGGGTTTATACAAGGGTGATGTAGTTGAGGACAATATAATGGAAATGGAAGAGGATGTAGATGAAGACGAAATGGGAGGTAAGATACTGCGTGAAGAGTTTGACAGAGCACTGAAAGACCTGAGTCGAAACAAGGCCCCGGGAGTAGACAACATTCCATTAGAACTACTGACGGCCTTGGGAGAGCCAGTCCTGACAAAACTCTACCATCTAGTGAGCAAGATGTATGAGACAGGTGAAATACCCTCAGACTTCAAGAAGAATATAATAATTCCTATCCCAAAGAAAGCAGGTGTTGACAGATGTGAAAATTACCGAACTATCAGTTTAATAAGTCACAGCTGCAAAATACTAACGCGAATTCTTTACAGACAACTGGAAAAACTGGTAGAAGCCGCCCTCGGGGAAGATCAGTTTGGATTCCGCAGAAATGTTGGAATGTGTGAGGCAGTACTGACCCTACAACTTATCTTAGAAAATAGATTAAGGAAAGGCAAAACTACATTTCTAGCATTTGTAGACTTAGAGAAAGCTTCTGACAATGTTGACTGGAATACTCTCTTTCAAATTCTAAGGGGGTAAAATACAGCGAGCGAAAGGCTGTTTACAATCTGTACAGAAACCAGATGGCAGTTATAAGAGTCGAGGGGCACGAAAGGGAAGCAGTGGTTGGGAAGGGAGTGAGACAGGGTTGTAGCCTGTCCCTGATGTTATTCAATCTGTATATTGAGCAAGCAGTAAAGGAAACAAAAGAAAAATTCGGAGTAGGTATTAAAGTCCATGGAGAAGAAATAAAAACGTTGAGGTTCGCCGATGACATTGTAATTCTGTCAGAGACAGCAAAGGACTTGGAAGAGCAGTTGAATGGAATGGACAGTGTCTTGAAAGGAGGGTATAAGATGAACATCAACAAAAGCACAACGAGGATAATGGAATGTAGTCGAATTAAGTCGGGTGATGCTGAAGGAATTAGATTAGGAAATGAGACACTTAAGGTAGTAAAGGAGTTTTGCTATTTGGGGAGCAAAATAACTGAGGGTGGTCGAAGTAGGGAGGATATAAAATGTAGACTGACAATGGCAAGAAAAGCGTTTCTGAAGAAGAGAAATTTGTTAACTTCGAGTATAGATTTAAGTGTCAGGAAGTTGTTTCTGAAAGTATTTGTATAGCCATGTATGGAAGTGAAACATGGACGATAAGTAGTTTGGACAAGAAGAGAATAGAAGCTTTCGAAATGTGGTGCTACAGAAGAATGCTGAAGATTAGATGAGTAGATCATATAACTAGTGAGGAGGTATTGAATAGGATTGGGGAGAAGAGAAGTCTGTGGCACAACTCGACAAGAAGAAGGGACCGGTTGGTAGGACATGTTCTGAGGCATCAAGGGATCACAAATTTAGCGTTAGAGGGCAGTGTGGATGGTAAAAATCGTAGAGGGAGACCAAGAGATGAATACACTAAGCAGATTCAGAAGGATATAGGTTGCAGTAAGTACTGGGAGATAAAGAAGCTTGCACAGGATAGAGTAGCATGGAGAGCTGCATCAAACCAGTCTCAGGACTGAAGACAACAACAACAACAACAACAACAATTCCCTCAGCATCACCCGACTTAATTCGACTACATTCCATTATCCTCGTTTTGCTTTTGTTGATGTTCATCTTATACCTTCCTTTCATGACACTGTCCATTCCGTTCAACTGCTCTTCCAAGTCCTTTGCTGTCTCTGGCAGAATTACAGCACCAGAAACTATGGAAAATTATTATTCTGTATCTTTCCTTCCAGTCTTTTCTAAAATGATTGAAAAACTTGTGGCAAAACAATTTGAAATTTTTCTTAAAGGAAATGACATTATTTCTAAAAATCAGTTCGGTTTCAAATAGGAAAAAGCATAGTAAATGCCACCAGCAAATTACAGAAAACATAAGCATTTCATAAGAGCGGGGTAAAAAGGTTTCAGGAATATTCTGTGACCTAAGAAAAGCCTTTGATTCAGTGAACCAGTTGTTATGACTGTACAAGCTTAAGAGCTTCAGGGTTGAGGATAGTGTATTACAGTGGTTCAGTTCTTATCTGACAAAAAGGAGCAAAGAGTTATTTTAACATCAAACTCAGGTAACTGCTGCTCTGAATGGAAAATAGTTTCCCATGGGGTCCCACAGGGTTCAATACTGGGTCCATAACTGTTCTTGTATGTGAATGATTCACCAATGCTCATTCAGTCCTGTTCATAGATGACACCTGTGACAGAAATTGGCACTACTGAAAAAGTTCCAGACAGTGTACAATATCCTCTAGGAAAACTTTACTCCTGGTTCCATAAAATGGACTAAAATTGAATGTCACAGAGACTCATCATCAGCAATGCTCCCTGTAAAAATAGCTCATAATAATCAGTTGATGAGAGAAGAAAGCCATGTGAAATTATTAGGCCTAAACCTTGACAAAAGTCTAAACTGGGAGACACATACAGACGTCTTGGCAAATAAATTATATACTCTAGCTTTTGAAATGTTTATTTTATCTGCTGGTACTCATATTGACACTAGAAAGACCGTCTATCATAGTTATTTTGAATTGGTTATTCAGTGTGGGGTAATTTTCTGACAAAATTCTACAAACAGCACAAGGCTATTAATTTAAATTATTCAGAAGAAAATCATTAGAAATGTGTGCTGCCCATAAAAATGAGTCATGTCACCCATTATTTAAGCAATTAAAAATATTGGCCATTCCTTCAATTTACATATTTGGATTTTGATTTTTATATACAGTAACAAACATAAACTTGAAAAGTACTGCTTTAATCAAAGCAATGGAAGTCACAGCAAGGAGAACTTTAAACTTCCCTCACATCACTTAAAGCTTTACACTCAGACATCACTGTACATGAGGCTAAAGATATATGAAACCACAAGGTAGGAGCATATTAAACATGGACCTTCGCTCTTTGAAAAAATTACTCCATAACATTTTAGTAGAAAAATGTTACTATACCACTGAAGAATTCATGGAAGCCAGTTTTGCACTTTGAACAATAGAAAGACATAGACTATTAGTCTGTAAGTGGTTAGTATATAACACATTTTGTAGTATTATATGTGTTTTGCATCACTGGTAATCTATATATAATGCATAACTTTAAGGTCTTTTGGAAAGCATTATATGCTTTTCAATCTTGATGTGTCTCCTGTACAGCAGATATAATGATTTGTATACAGTATGTAGTGAGACTGATAAATCACACTTCACATTCCCATTGTGTACTGATAACTTGTGCCCATATTATGCGGGTAATAGCTTATGGGCCTTGCACCCATGGACTGCAGTGCACAGTGCACTCAGCTGGGTGTTGCTACATCTAGCTCAGCATGACAGTGAGGAGACCTCGTGATGCATGCATACTCAGGTGACCAGTGGCACTGTCGCTACTGCTGAGTAAAATGGCACAGCCGGCTAGGCCACAGGCGGACAGGTTGGCAGTCGGCCTGTTGTGAGGTGACAGAGGCATCCAGATATGAACCTTCAACCTGTAGACTGTGTTAGATACTCAGGGCCTCAGTGAGTATAAGGTCCTCTGTTCGAACTTTGGTCCATCAATGCTGTGGAAGGAACTCCCCGGCAGGTGACCCTAACAGGATGATGATTAACCCATGATATCCTCACAGCAGAAGACCACAATACAGTGGATGCAAACTCAGTGACTCACCAATATGATCAACCTGGTCAGATGGCCAGTATTTATATGCAGCAATGTGAGTTTGTTGTGATGTGGCTGCCACAAATGTCATGTGTTCTGCATATGTATCATCTCTGGTTTTGGTAACTAGCTGGTCACTGACTGACATTCCAGTTCCGTACTTAGTCGCAGAATACTGTTGTTCTGTCGGGCTCAGTAAAATAATTGTCACACCTCAGTCAAGAAATATCTCATCACATGGTACATTTGTCCTACAAGCATAAACTGTCTACCGGTACTCACCAATATTTCATCACCACCCATAAGAAGATCACAGACTTTGCCTAACATGTGGACAAGAATAAAAAAAAAAAAACCAGAATCACTAATTCATTCAGAATTTTCATTATTGGTACCCCAGCAATTAAGGTCTAGAAAACCATCTTGGTGTGCGGCAGTCAGTGTGCAGAACAGTCATTTTGACATCCAAGATGCCTAGAACAGTCAAGGTTGGGAGCAAAATTTCTTGATGAATCGCCAAATAATTAAAACTACTGGAGAGTGAGCACCAGCTTTTCATCAGTCCCAGCAACACAGGTGTGTAATGAATTGAATTGTAACTGATTGTGGCAGATATGGAGCACTGCTGCCCCGATGGGGATAGTAGTCCACCACTCAGTGTGACTGCAGTGAAGAGCAGCAAACTGCACATCATATAACATTTGAATGTTTCCTCAGAGCTCAGAGGGACAATGGAAAATATTCACAATTTGTTTGCTGAAGCTTCTGACTGGATTTCAAACATGGGTGTAGGGTACAAACCCATTATGAACTTGAGAGTATGTATACCTGTGCAGAAACATGTCTATTTATTGTTGTAACTGTCTAGTATTTTTTCCTGTCATCATATGATGAATAAATAACAAGTAAAAGCAAATTTTTTCACTTATTACTTTGTTTAGTTTTGGGAATAGCTCTATGACAAGGAGTGGTAAATTTGTTGGACATTCTATCAGTCTTATTACTGCCAAAGCATTTTTATCTGCAAATGCATTATCCAGATGCAATATATATTTTTTCCTTATTTTGCAATCCCCCCTCCCTCTTATGTAATTTTTTCATCTGGTTGATCCAGATGACTCATCAGTCAATGTTTTACTCTTTGCAAGGTAATCAAGGAGTGGTAGTGTCCCCTTTAGATCTCAGGCAACAATGGTCATATATTCTTGGCAGGTGAACCTAGATTAATTTTTATTTTATTTTGGTGTAAAGATTTTGGCTTGCACCTATTGCTTTCACTGCATGAAGTGTTGGATAACATATCATTCAAAGTAACAAATTATCAAATAAAAACAGTTTTTTTTAGTGGTCCAAATATTTTTTCCATTAACTTTTGATTAATATTCAGCAAAAAGAGGCACCCAAATTAAAAACAACATTCCCAATGTTAGCTGTTGATGTAAAACCACTCTTGTGTTCCCGGTATGCATGTGCCATCAGCTATTTATTAAAACTTTAATCACTGATTATTCAATACCTTACTGTACACCTTCTCAAGTTTACATCTGTGAGTGCAGTTTTGGAATGTATTATACAAGGATGACCTTGAGGAGAAGTAGGGTGACATTTAATCCTGCTTCCCACATATTAATGATCAAAAATGGTGTCAACCACTTACACATTTTCACCAACTTTGGATAAATTTTCAAAAGTAATAAACTGTCTGGAGCAAAGAATTTTAGGAAGTACGATATACCATTTTATCTATTTGGACAAGACACATACACATTAACACCTACACTATTAAAAAAAATATCTCCCCAATGACAAGGTCATTAAAGACAAAGCCTGAGCTATGGTTGAAGAAGAAAGGAGAAAGAAATTGGTTGAATCTTTTTAAAATGACATACCAGCATTTTTCCTGCTCCATGAGCAAGAGAGTGTATACATAAACTAGAAAACGGATGCTTGTTTGCATGAAAGCAATGAAATTATCCATGGTGTTGAGTATATCTATGCTTTTTGTGAGTGAGTGGTTGTCTTTCCTCACCTTTGTTGTTTACGGTATACAACATATGCTTGATTCTAATGTTCGACCATCATATTTCATGCCGTGAATCAAATAAATAATGCTCTTCTGATCATTACTGTAATGATGACTTTTGATGGTCTGAACAGAACACTTTGTGAGCCAACGGTCTGGTATTGATGTGAAAGTTTTAGAATACATTATTTATTTTCTTTTAATTCTACATATGAACAGCAGAGTGTAATCTTAACCACTTACAATTGGTAAATAATTCACAGTGCACTGTGCTATCAGTAAATCAACTTCAGAATGAAAATGAACCCATAAAAATCAAAATATATTATTATATTAACTGTTACTAAGATCACAGTGAAGTATCGCTCTGTCATTTGTACATTATGTTATTTTGAACTTGGATTTAAGTCTATTTGCAAAGAGCTTTGCTGTTGAGAGATCTTCTTGGTCCTCTTGTGTTTTCCATCTTCTTGCTCTGAATTATCAAATGCTGGATGAAAGCTCCGTAACCCACTTTCTGCACCCTTTGATAACAAGCAGAAAATCGAAGATAATTATGTTTCACACAAAATTTGAATAAATACAGGCTGATTTTTTCCACTGAGTACAAATTCTATGGATTGATCAATGGGAGGATACGGAACAAAAAAGGTCTAATGAACTTATGTCCAGAAGTGCATAGGTTCCATGATAGAGACCATTTATTCAATCGTACATTGTTATGGAGACCGCAGTCTAATACGCACTGTAGCATGCAGCCACAGTTACTGTATGTGTTGTGTGCTGAAAATGCTTTCCATGTGCCTCAATGCAGGTGTGTAAGTGCCATGTTCATGAATACACTGCTTCAGTGTCTTCACATCTGGAATGGGCATTGCTTCTTTTGAGATGTCCCCATAACCAGAAATCACATGGGCTGAAATCTGGTGAATGAGCAGGGCATGCAACTGGACCCCTTCATCTGATCCACTGACCAGAGAAGACACAAGTGAGGTGGTCCAGACGTTAACAGTTGGAGCACCATCATGCAGCAGCCACATAACCCTTCGAATCATCAATGGCATTTCTTCCAGCAGGTGAGAGAATGTCACCTGCAAGAAACACCGATAGTTGCAGCCTGTTAGGCGATGTAGAAGGAAGACTGGTCCCTCAATAAGCTTGCCAATTATCCCTGCCCACACATTCTGGCTGCACCAACGCTGGTGATTCGCTGTCATTATACTATTGGCATTCTGCATACTATCCGTCAGATGACTGTTATGAAAGTTGAAGATACCACTCCCTGTAAAGAAGGCCTCATCTGTGAGTAGGATGGATGACACAAATCCTGGAATCATGGTTGCCTGGTGAAGAAACCAGTGACAAAACTGCTCCTGATGTGGAAAGTCTGTCACTAATAAGCCATGCACATGCTGTAAGTGATAAGGGTAGCTGGTAAAAATTGTCATGAAGAATGTTCCACATGGTCATCTGGCTTGCCCTGTGCTGGTGAGCCAACTGTCTGGTATTGACACGGCGGTCACCTTCCACATTGTTAATCACATTTTCCTCCAAGTTTTGTGTCCGATCATTTTGGGTACATAACATTACAAACGACTATGGCAGATGAGGGCGCTAGGGCATGATGTATGAGAAACACTACCACCCTCTAGGGGGAAACCATGTATACTGTAACCGTGGCTGCATGGTACAGCATGTGTTAGACTGCAGTCTATGTAATACTGTATGATTGAATAAATGGTCTGTAGCATGGAAACCATGCATTTCTGGCCATAAGTTTATTAGACCTGTTTTGTTCCACATCCTCTGCTTGATCAGTCCACAGAGTTTGTACACATTGGAATTATCCTGTATAATGTGACATAATATGACTAATTGAATAATTCCATTCATAAATTTGTTAAGTTCACAAAGATACAGATGGTCTGTCCAATACCCTCCAAGTGCAGTTAACATACATATGTACAAATAAATAACAGGAGGGATCCTATATTTCTCTCATCTTCAAAATCATCTGTTTCTGTTAACCAATGAGAAACTGAGAGTTCCAAGTACTGAACTCCCTCCAATTATCTTTGGTACTGCTGTAATAACCCATGAGCAATTGGAACACTGGTATCACAGGAGGAATGAGGTGGTCATTTGATGATGGGTGGTGGACAGACATTAAGATTCTAAGACACATTATGTGCTGTTCAGAGAAGCAGATATATTGAAGATGATATAGATTTAGAGATTCTTCTTGCATAAATTCTATATCTCAGAAAATTATTACATTTGTAATAAAAAAGTATTGGTTTAGATGTGTCAAAACAGAGATTTGTTTTAAAATGAGTTATTTTAAAGAATGGAGGATCAAAACAAGCTTTTTGAAACTTTTATTTACAGTTCAGTGACACAGGCAGAGTGACACATAATCTCTACAACCACTGAAAATGCTGGGAAAGAAGGTATATATGGAAGCCAGAGAAAAAAAAAAGTGGACTGTGAGAAAGGAAGTGGCGAGGTGGAGAGATTGACAGCCAAAGCCAAGATGGAGAGGCAATGAATAGTTTGTGCACTGTGCCTTTTAAAAATGGAATAGTTCATCAATACTGCACCTGCCCTCCCATGAAGTGCTGAGATACTGACACACCACCACTCACTAGCCACTGTGATTGATGAACTCCAGCATAGAGTTGAAGCAGCATTGTAAGACATACCTGTGGCATTCACATAAGCTCAGTTCAGCTCAATACCCAGCCATTGTTGCTGTCAGAGATGGCAGCTCAGTGTACTAAATTTTATACTGAAAAATCAGCAACAAATTTAATCATCTGTTCTTCTTGCTGTACTGCACATGTGCAATAAGTGAAATTTATTTATTTGCTATCCTTTCTGGATTGCAATTTTAATGACTGTGCAAAAATTTCATTAAAAAAAGGAAATGAGTGTATAGCATCGTTGGCCAGGAGACCCCATTCGGGGAAGTTCGACCGCCAAGTGCAAGTCTTATTTCATTTGACGCAACATTGGGCAAATTGCACACCAGTGATGAGGATGAAATGATGATGAGGACAACACAACATCCAGTCCACGAGCAGAGAAAATCTCCAACCAGGCCGGGAATCGAACCTGGGCCCACTTGCATCGGAGGCAAGCACGTTTCCACCGAGCTAAGCAGGTGGACATAAATTTCATAAATCTTAATAGTCTGGTACAATTTGTAGCATTGACCAGTCACTTTTTGTATTTCATAAATGTTTCAAAAAGTTTATAAATTATAATGAAGGATTCATCATAAATTTGACCATAAATATGATTTGTAAAATAAGAAATTCATAAATTTTGAATTATATTATACAATTATGTTCAAAGGCATGTTGTGTTACAGTGGAATTTTATCATTAAATTTCAATCATGAACTTTCTCCTCCAAAGGCAAAAATATTTTATTGACGCTGACCTATGTAGGAAGAAACAATCATCATACTTTGAATTATATTTTACAATTACGTTCAAAGACATTTTCTGTTGCACGGAATTTCGTCACTAAATTTCAATCATGAAATTTCTCCTCCAAATGCAAAATATTTTTTTAAGCTGACCTATATAAGGAGAAACAATCATCATAAAATAAGGGAATTCAAAGGACGCACAGAAAGATATAGGTGTTTGTTTTTTCCATGCGCTGTTCAAGATTGGAATAATAGAGAACTGTTGTAAAGGTAGTTTGATGAACACTCTGCCAGACACTTAAGTGTGATGTGCAGAGTATCCATGTAAATGCAGAAAAGAAAAATCATTTGCTTTCTCATAAAAGTAATGTTATGTAAAATGCTTGACCAAGTGCTTTCAACTGTAAACAATATCTCTCGAAAGACAATGAAGGAAGACTTCATTGTAATATGTGGTGGTGCAAATGACGTCGCACACAACGATGGTTTGCATGCTGTTAATGCCCTAAAATCTGCTCTAAACCATCTAAATGACTCAAACATCATTGTTCTCAATATTTCACACAGGTATGACTCGCCTCAATTCTCGTGTGTAAACAAGGCAGTAGCATATACAGTCAATATGCAGAAATTTGCAACCGTTATGCAAATATACAAATGGTTAACGTGCAACATTTTAGTAGAGATCTTTACACCACTCACGGTCTTCACCTCAATCAGTGCGGAAAAAGTCACTTAGCGTCCATTATTTTTTGTGAAATCATCGTAAATGCTAGGAACAACGTATACTCAAAACTCACACATTCGAAGAATGAGTGCTCCACAACACAAGAAGACTGCAGGAATGGGTATAGACAGACGACATTGGACAAATAGCTGCTGAAAACAACAGGTAAAGCTGATTCTTCACAGGCTCCCAGTACATGGAAACAGACCAATTCGAATAAATGGATAGTGAAAAATACCAAACCCACTCTGTCAACTGATATTTCTTTTTTAGGGATAAATGTGTAAGTGGTTCTGGTAGGGCGACACGTCCATCAAGCGTTCAACAATCCAAACTCACTTTCAAATTAATTCAGCAGAACTTTCAATGTCTTGGCAATAAGCAACGAGTTGGATACCGTTGCAGCAATTGATAACCCTGATGTTTTAGTTATAAGTGAACACTGGTACACAGATGAGCTAATTAGTGTATGTAAGCCACTTTCTATGATCTTTTGCTCTGCCTTCAGTAGAAAAGAGAAACGTGGTGGTGGGGTAGCTATCTTTGCAGCCAGTGGTAGTAATTATAATGTGATAGATGTAAGTGCTTTCAGCATTGAGGGTGTAATAGAACTAGCAGCAATTAATTATAAGTGGGGGAAAGAGAACTTAATTATTACAGGCCTATACAGACCTCCACCTGGTAGCCTAGATAGTTTCTTTGATGTTCTTAATGACCTGCTTGTTGACATTGACAGTAAACACTGCAATAAAAATGGCTGGGTTAACATAATACTAACTGGAGATACAAACATTGACTTGCTGTCCATTGACTCTGTATCTAAAAAGCTAATGCTAATACTAGCTCAATTTAACTTAGCATTTCTGATAAATGAGCCCACTAGAGAGGTCAATAGTGTAAAATCATGCATTGACAACATTATAACTAACATGTCCCACTTAACATTCAGTGCATCAGTTATGAAGCTTACCATTTCTGACCACCACGCGGTACAGGTATTGATAGAAGCTGAAAATCTTCATGTCAATAGAAAAGAGAAACAATATGTGACAAAAAGAATGACCAATGATGACAATGTTAAAGATTTCAACAGTTTGCTAAAAAGCCTGCTATGGGGTGAAAAAAACAGCTTTACTTTCAGTGAGTTTTCATCAGATTTTTATTATTGCTTCAATGTCTCATGTCCAGAAATGACCTTTACAGTAAATGACTGCAAAAAGATTAAAAAAAAAATAACTGGATAAATCTTGAAGTAAAAACAACAAGAGAGAAACTTAGACTTTTCCAATATGCAATGATAAATAATAACAATAATAATAGACTAAAGGTAGAATTTAAGAACTATCAGGATTACTATAAAGATCTTCTGCTAGAAACGAAAAGTAAATATGTAGCCACAATGTTAAGAAACTCTACTAACACAGGTTTACCTGTTTGGAAAGTAACAAGTAGCTTTAGGGATTGTAAGGACAGATCAACAAGTGATTTTACTATAAACCATAAAGGGCATATCATGAAATGTCAATGTCAGATTGCAAATGTTTTTAATGAGTACTTTTCTTCTGTTGGAAAATCTGTCAATGACCATTTTAAGAATCTTCAGCATAGATATAGGGGCATTCCAATCAAACAAACCATATACTTGGCCCCAACCAATAACAAGGAAGTCAAAAACATAGTAATGTCATTAAAAAATACAAAATCAGCAGGATATGATGGATTGTTTATCAGTACACTGAAAAGATGCATAGACAACATATCTGATGCCATGGCCACAGCAGTAAATGATGTAATTGCATCAGGTTGTTTCCCAGATAGTCTAAAGACAGCACAAGTAACCCCGATTCACAAGAAAGGTGATAAATCTAAAATTGAAAACTACCGCCCCATCTCAATCTTACCTGCATTTTCTAAGGTAGTTGAGAAAGTTATTTATACTAGACTAATGACATTCCTGAGTCAACACAATTTAATATTTGAAAATCAGAATGGCTTTATGAAAAACAAGTCAATATCAGTAGCAGCAGCACAATTAATAGACAAAATAATAACGGCCGTAGAGAATAAGGAGTATGTAAGTGGAGTGTTCCTTGATCTAGAAAAAGCTTTTGATTGTGTCAACATCACCATATTACTTGACAAGGTGTGGAACCTGGGTATCAGAGGAACTGGCTATGAGCTAATAAAATTGTATATGAGCAATAGAAAACAATTTGTCTTGCTTAAAACAAACAGTGGGTCTTACAAATCTAAAATTATTGATATCAAATATGGAGTGCCTCAAGGTTCTGTCTTGGGACCCCTTCTTTTCTTGATTTATATTAATGATATACAGTATTTTTCTCCTAACTGTACAAAAATATTGTATGCAGATGACACATCAATAGTGTGTAAACACAAAGACTATCAGAGTCTGGAGGTACAGTGCAACAATGTAACTAATGAAATAGTCAAGTATTTTAATGAAAGCCATCTAAATGTAAGTGCTTCAAACACTGCAATGATGGAATTTAACACAAGGAAACAAATAGAATTTGACATGAAATTATCCATAGGAAATGACGTTGTAAAAAAGGAAAAATGGACAAAGTTCTTGGGAATTACAATCCAAGACAGCCTCAAATGGGACATGCATATTGATTCCTTAGCATGTAAGCTGTCAAAGAATGTGTTTGCTATAAATATGATTAGCAAATATTGTAAGGACATGTGTGTACTAAGAACTGCTTATCATGCCCTATTCTTATCAAACTTAAACTACGCTGCAGAAATATGGGGTGCAACAACTCAAACCAACCTAAGTACATTATTATATCTAAAAACAAAGATGGTGAGACTTACCAAAAAAAAGTGCTGGCAGGTTGATAGACACACAAACAAACACAAACATACACACAAAATTCTAGCTTTCGCAACCAACAGTTGCTGCGTCAGGAAAGAGGGAAGGAGAGGGAAAGACGAAAGGATGTGGGTTTTAAGGGAGAGGGTAAGGAGTCATTTCAATCCCGGGAGCGGAAAGACTTACCTTAGGGGGAAAAACGGATGGGTATACACTCGCACACACACACACACATATCCATCCGCACGTACACAGACACAAGCAGACATTTGAGGTGAAAGGTGGCATGCTGTTCTAATTTGTCTGCTTGTGTCTGTGTATGTGCAGATGGATATGTGTGTGCGTGTGTTTGTGTGTGTGTGTGTGCGAGTGTATACCCGTCCTTTTTTCCCCCTAAGGTAAGTCCTTCCGCTCCCGGGATTGGAATGACTCCTTACCTTCTCCCTTAAAACCCACATCCTTTCGTCTTTCCCTCTCCTTCCCTCTTTCCTGACGAAGCAACTGCTGGTTGCGAAAGCTAGAATTTTGTGTGTATGTTTGTGTTTGTTTGTGTGTCTATCGACCTGCCAGCACTTTTGTTTGGTAAGTCTCATCATCTTTGTTTTTAGATATATTTTTCCCATGTGGAATGTTTCCCTCTATTATATTCATAAGTACATTATTAATACTACAGAAAAAAGTTATCAGAATTATTTGTGGTGCCAAACCTCGAGAATCATGTTGGAATCTGTTCCCAAAATTAGGTGTGCTTACCATTATAGGTGTATACATATTGAAAGTTATATTGCTTGTGAAAACAATAAATCCAAATTTCAACTGTGACCTGCACCAGTATGATACAAGGCAAAAGTTCAGATACCATGTAAATAGCCACAGAACAGCTTTATATGAAAAAAATGCACTTCATGCTGGGCTGAAGCTAGCCAATGCCTTACCAAAAAGTCTCACAACCCTTCCTACTAACAAATTAAAAGATCAGCTAAAAAAAATTCTAATTGAAAACCCTTTTTATTCCCTAGACGAGTATTATATCTGTATGAAAAGTGCTTCATAAGTATGTCAAGCTCATAGTTTTAAGTAACCTACAACTAATATAATGTTGATAAAAACAATATTTGTAATATCGTGATTGCATACTACCAAATGTAAAATCCATCAAAATGTAAAATTTATTAATACAAACAAATCTTTAGTTTGTAATTTATAAACTGACGTATTCAGAAGAATAATCTGTATGATGTCCTGAAACTGTATTATTTTTAGGGATTGTATTTGATTATTCGATGTTGAATAAATATTATTATTATTATTATTATTATTATTACATAATAAAAAGTTGCACACTGTAAAGGCCGGCCGGAGTGGCCGTGCGGTTCTAAGCGCTACAGTCTGAAACCGAGCGACCGCTATGGTCACAGGTTTGAATCCTGCCTCGGGCATGGATGTGTGTGATGTCCTTAGGTTAGTTAGGTTTAATTAGTTCTAAGTTCTAGGCGACTGTGACCTCAGAAGTTAAGTCGCATAGTGCTCAGAGCCATTTGAACCATTTGAACCATTTGAACACTGTAAAGTATGTGTATGTAACTGATAACTCCACAAGTCATTTATGATTGTGAATTGTGTTTTATTCATCTCATGATGTACCTTTGCAATCCATTTGGTTTGCATACATGGCTGTACCATGGTTCAGTTAATTGTGGTATGTCAATCAAGTTAAAGAGAGTCATGCAGTCAGTTTGTCAGTGTAAGTTTGTAATTAGATGTAATCTATAGTAGTATAAGGGTAAAGGCATGTTTGATAAACAGGGGAGATATGAGTAGAACAACTGTACCCTCAACAATAGCTGTAATTGTGTAATGAATAGTCTCAAATATAGCGTGTTCAGACAGCTTTGGGTATTATTAGTTAAGGTATTGATATGATTCTGGTGTTGTTTGTTTGTTGTTATATTTCCAAGGTGTTCCTGGAGCACTGTGTGGTGACAAAAACTGTGCTTACATCATTCCTTGGAGTTTGCAGTACCATGAACTGCACTAAGTGGCCTCTTCATGGTGAAGTTTGTAGCTTGGGCATCACAGTAATTCTATAAGTTCTCTACATGAACATATCAAACAAAAAAAGAAAACTGTTGATATGGAAATTAAAACTTATGGCTTGACTTCTTTTGGGTTTATAAACATTTTATATTTTCTGTTATTACTTTTATGTTGTAGTTTCATGTATTGACACATTCAGTGACCCTGGTGATTTGGTTCTCAGTTCGAACCAACAGAACTAGACATGTAAATATATAAATAACAATCATATTTGTATGACAAGTGTTTGAGTTGTTAAACATATACATTGTAAACTGAACAAAAAGTCCAAAATTTGTTCTCTACATGTTCACATTACCTGAACAAACATGAAGCACAAAGTTATTTATTTAATATTTTATAACTCATGAGCAACAAATGAAACTAAGGACAGCACAAATATTCATACAATGAATGTGAAGTACCAGTTAAACAAAATTTTGACATTACCAGTGAGCTGACATGTATTAAGTTATGGTTCAGGGCTGTGTATAGTCCTGAAATGAACAACTGCGGATTGAAGTCCTGAATCAGTGGTAGGTCAGTCAAGTTGTTACTCATTTTGATGAGAAGTTCCTCAGATATCTGACCACTATGTGCAGCATCTTGCGAAGGAAGAGTAATTTCAGCTGAGGCTACTGACTTTAGAAGAAGTGACTTGTCCCCTGTAATATTAAATTCATTTTGAACAGTGTTTCCTATGTGAGTGTGTGTGTTAGATATTGTTTCAAAATATTTACCTGCTACTAAAATATAGAAGCCAAAAACTTGATCTGAGCGATGCTGGGCTTTTATCCTGGTAAGTAGATATATTTCATTCTCAGTCAGATACTGGCATATAGTTGCAAAACACTAGCAAAACAGAAAACACATATTTCATATTAACATTACAAATACTTCAATTCAGAAATTCTACCTGTTTTCATTGCTGAAATGCATTTGCATAAATAATTATCCATTAATTTGTTTCTTAAACATGTATTTAATTTCAAAAAACCACAAGAAGGAACTGTTAATCATTGTAAAGTATTTCTTCACCTATTGGTAACTGAAAAGTATTGAATGATTTCACAAAACTATATTTTTATCACAACTAAAAATAATAGCACAATACTCCCATCTCCAATAGGGATTTTTATAGCTTCTTTTTGCCATTGAGCAAGAGGCACATACACTGTTGTTGTTCAGGAACATTACATTGTTAGTGACTGGTCAAACTATTAACATTACTTCAATGACCATCACAAGATGAAATGGTAGAATACAATTCTATGTTTGTGGAGTACTGACAGTATCATGAAAGGAGTATATTGCTAACTTACCATGTAGAAGAGATGTTGAGTTGCAGGCATGCACAACAAAAAGGTTGCTAAACATGTGAACTGTTGGCCAAGAGGCCTTCTTCTAAAGTAGATAACAGACACACATTCACACAAGCACAACTCATACTCACATGAACACTGTATTTGGTCAGTGAAGAGCCACATTATTTCCACAGATATAATTAATATGTAATTTTCTGTACCTTCCTGTGCCACACAAATCTGTTGTACCTCGTCTTACCAAACCTCCCCCCCTACCCCCCCCCCCCCAACCTTTATCCCCTTTTATTTTAGTATGTACATACTGACGTCACCTAGTCCTGTCACATCTGATGTCCCCTCTTCTTCATACAAACTCGCCCACTGAACTCGCCCTACACTATCATCTTTATTTAATATTTTCTCTTTGATCTCATTGTGTTTTCATGCCTATTTCAGTTTGTTTTCGCCTTTCACTACCAGCTCCAGTCCCTCAGGCTTCGCCTTGTTTCCCTATACTTCATCTGTTCCCTAGTAGTTGTGATTTTTCCCATGTATTTTTATTTATTTTGCATATTTTTGCATGTATTTTGCACTCATTTCTACACAATGCATGTATCTTTATGAGTTTTAATCCTCCACCATGGATCCTTGCTCTTTCTATTTGCACCAGTACAGAAACATTTCCTTATCCCTAGCCAGAACCCAGCCTCACTCACTGTTTCTGTGTTCTTGCCTGGCACATGGAATCCCCCAAATGGCCTTACCATTAAATTACCCATTTCCTGCTGTGACCCCTCCTTATGCAATGAGCCACCCTGTGTTCAGATTCTGCCAGTCCTTAGCCCTCACCACAAGATTCTCCTGCTCTGTAATCCTAAATTACTGTGTCCTGCCTCTCACAATGAAACTCTGGCCCTCCAGGAACTAGAGCAGCATGTACAATGCTTCATCAAAAAACTCTCCAACCTGTTCACCTTCTACACTCACCTTGGCCTACCGCTATCCACCAACTCTACAACAGCCTCCAAACATACCCTCATATAGCTAAAAAGCCTGATTAGCAGGCCTATTACATTTATCACACCCTCAGAAACTACTTCCCATTACCATACAGAATCCAGAGCCTAAACAGACCTGGAACTTAATAGGAACAGCCTCAGTGACCAGAGACAGTGGTCATGTGTGTACGAATTGTGCTTGTGTGTTATCTACGTCAGAAGAAAGACTTTTAGCTGAAAGTTTACATGTTCAGCAGTTTTATCTTGTGCCCATCTGCTGCTCAACATCTCCTCTATATGGTGAGTAGCAATCTGTCCCTTTCATAATACTTCATTATTTCAGTCTGGATTTTCCATTGTATTCCATTGTATTCAGCTTTGCCAGACTTGTATTTTTCTGCTGTGTATAAAATCAAACTGCTTCTCAATTGATTATTCAAAAGCACTAGTGTTTATCTGGGGGTATTCATCTTAAATACAGTCATCTATTCATCTAAAAGAGGTTTGTAAGTGTGCATTGACAGAAACAGGTAGCTTTAGTTTCAAAATCAAAGAAAGATATTTTGAGAAGACAGCATCTTTTTATATAGATTAGAGATTAGATTAGATTAGATTAATACTTGTTCCATAGATCATGAATACGGCACTTTGTAATGGTGTGGAACATGTCAGGTTAATAAAAGATGTCTGAACAAGATATTACATTATACAAAATATTGCATGACACTAATGTTTAATTTTTTCCCCCTTAATTTATATCTAAAAATTCAGCCAATGAGTAGAAGGAGTTGTCATCTAGAAATTCTTTTAATTTATTTTTAAATGTTAGTTGGCTATCTGTCAGGTTTTTGATGCTGTTTGGTAGGTGACCAAAGACTTTTGTGGCAGCATAATTTACCCCTTTCTGTGCCAAAGCCAGATTTAACCCTGCATAGTGAAGATCATCCTTTCTCCTGGTGTTATAGCTATGCGCACTGCTATTACTTTTGAACTGGGTTGGATTACACAAATCTTTGCAAAATATAGCAGTAAATCTGTCATTAGTTAAGCGATTTAGAACTGGGAATCTTTCAGTACAAGTATCACTCAAGTTCTACCTTAAATCCATCATGAAATTACAGCGTGTAGGTTGGCCTTCAGAAAAACAAAGAATTGCAATTGGCTTGGCATGAATCTGAGTCATATGTGTTTTGTGCAGCTTAACTCAAAAGAAAAAAGGTCAATGACTTTTTTTACATCAGTTTTTAGCTGCTTTAAATGAGATTTCAATGGACAATAGGCACATGTTGTCATTGCTTGAGAATCGAAACTGATTGAAAGAATATGGGTCACATGAAGTGTCTGTATTTAACACATTCCAGCTGGGATGCAGTGACTGCTGCAGTCCGCCAGACATTGTTAAGTTTTTCGACTTTTGTGTGTGGCTCCTGCTTATAAAATAAAGCATTCAAGCAGATTACCACGCATTTCAGAAATACTGTCATTGATTCAAAACCATTATTATCAATCAAAAGGTGCGACATGGTCACAAATAAAACAGCCACCCGAATATAGGATAAATTTCCTTAACTTTACATCTGTGGTCACAAATTTTTTGTCATCAGGCTACCGGTTTCAATCTATAATGACCACCTTCAGGTCTGCAGCAAAATAGGGAAACCATAAATACACTAGCAGAATGTCTACATATCAAACTGTAGACAATCTGCTAGTGTATTTATGGTTTCCCATTTTGTGACAAACTTTTGCAGTTGAGATAATTATGGAAGCACACTGCACCAATGAATGTGCAAGAAGTGATCACACCTGAAATACGTTTTTCAAGTTTGTAACATCCATTTAGCAGCTCTTCAAAGCACTAAAAGAGTGAGCAATGACTTCAAGCCATCACTGTTTGGAAATGTACATCATGAAGTGACAATCAGGAAAACCACACTCAGTGATCGTTTAGCACTGACTGTTAGGGAAATCACAATGTGCCCATAGTTTTTACGGGCAGTGACCAGAATATATTAATGAACAAATGATCAAAAAGGAAATTTTTCTGGCTACATCATACTTCAAACTGAAATGTTCCTGTTACCTGACAATCATATACACTGTTTGCCTTAACTCTCTTGGCGGCTGTAATTTATTGCAACATGGCAGATTGGGAAACATTGTTATGAAGCTATTGGTTCCAGGACTCACGGTTTTAATGATCCCCCCAGAATCAAATAGAACAAGAATTCTGTACATAGTTATTAACTTATTCAGGCTTGTTTTCACTTACATATGAGTTTGTAATTACTTTTTAGTCATGCAGCCACAGTTTTGGCTTTCAGTTCATTCTTTTACCAAAATTTACTTCCATAGAATTTTCCAGAAAGATCAGCATGTCATCAGCTGTCAAATGATGTTTTTCATTAATTTTTGAATTAAAGATATATCTAACCTTTAGGTAACTATGTCAAATGTTTACCTCTACTTTGTTAAGTACATAAGTAGGTTTCATATATATTTTGAAATCTGAACATTTTAATATAAGTTTAATTATGTAGTTAATAATGCCTTATAAGATTTTGATCGTTGTGTTCATATATTTTTTTTGGGTGGCAGAGCTTGTGAGATGACCTACTTGCAAATCCTTAGTCTGCCATAGACATCTTATTTTTCTATTTTATAGTTCTCATTAACAGCCCAAAAACCATACTGATTTTCTTTGAAACATTTTTGTAGTAATACTGTCAATGTTTTAAAATTTTTGGAGTGGTTAACTATGACAAAAGTTTCACTGTTTGTGATGAAGCAAGCTGTGACAGTTTTACTTCCCTTCTTGTTTTGCCATCTGCCCTATCATTTTGTGCTTAGTTTTATGTATGTAATTGATTTTCCAATTTATTTTGACTATTCCTAGTTAGTATCTTTTGTTATAGGGTGAAATCAGTAATTGTTTTGTAAGTTAAATTCTATTGTTGACATATAAACAAATACCAATTCTATAATAATTGTAAAGATTTTGAAGAAGAAATGCTAGGATTCCTAAAATACGAGGGCTATCCACGAAGTACATTATGTTTTGGAATTAAAAATAAATGAAGTATTGGAATTTTTTTATTTTATACAGATGAAAGCCACACTTAAATACTACATTTCTACATAGTTGCCATTTAAATTAAGGCACTTATCGTAGCGATGGACGAGCTTGGAAATTCCTTCGTCGTAAAATTCGCCCACCTGCGCCTTCAACCACGTGGTTACCTCTTCTTTTGGGACAGAAAAGGTGTGATTTTTGTGGATTTCCTGGAAAGAGGCACTACAATAAACTCTCAAAGGTATTGCCAAACTCTGCACAACCTCAGAAGAGCAATACAAAACAAGCACAGGGGAAAGTTGGGCTCAAAGATCTTGCTGATTCACGACAATGCCCGGGCCCACATGGCAAATGCCACTCGTGAAGTTCTCGAATCTTTTAAGTGGGAATTGTTTCCTCATCCGCTGTACAGTCCCGACCTGGCACCGAGCGACTTCCACTTATTCCCAGCAATGAAGAAGTGGTTGGCTATGCAGTGTTTTGATGACGACACACAGCTTCAAGAAGAGGTAACCATCTGTATATAATAAAAAAAATTTCCAACACTTTATTTATTTTTAATTCCAAAACGTAATGTACTTTGTGGATAGGCCTCATATCTATTTGGCTCTAGTTGGAAACATGTTAGCAAAACCAGCCATTCATTAATTCCAAAGTAATTAACAGTTTTGTCAACAGTATTGTTTATGTAACCATATACGTTAATTTCATCATTTAAACAAGTAATTCGGCCTAACTCTTGCAGTAGAAGAAACTGTTAAAAAGAACCAATGTTTTGATGTATTCAGTTAATTTAATGAGTTAAGCTTTAATTGTAATTTCTGTAAATTAAACATCGGACAATGTGTAGTTTCAGGGCCTATTATTGCGATGATATATAAGAACCAGATTTTTGGTCACGAGACAGTCAGTCCACGGCCGAGTTTCAGACAAGGAACATGTGTTAGTTAGACGACAAAAATGCATCAACTTAACAGTGAAATAAGTGTTACACCAATAGTCAGTGTGCTAAAGCAATGACAGTGACTGTTCAATTTATTTGAAAGACTGTGAACTGTATGGTTAGGCTTTTACTGCTCATAGATGTACAACAGTAAACTACTGTAGCAGTATGTGGATGTTCACCTGCAAACTATTAATGAGGCTTATGGAAAATTAAACAGTAGTACACTGGCCATATTAAATGTGTATATAGGGGGTTGTGAAAAGTGAAAGTGAACATTTGTGAAATTCAACTGTGCACCTGTCAGCTGCATTATTTACCGCAGTCAGTGTCCAAATTACAAACCCCATTTTCCAACAAGTGTAGCAACACAGTACGTCAAAACCAAGGACAATCAACAAATGAAGAATAAAAGTAGGCGAACCGCTGCATGTGGTGCCCCAACATGAGGATTATTGTATGTGGGCACAATAAACTAGTACCCATGAAAGTTGAAAGTGAAGTGTGAACTCAAGTGGTTTACAGTACAGTTTTACATGGAAGAAGTGATACAGCCAGTCAGCACTGGGGTTTCATAACGGAAAAGGTGCAGCAGCCAACCAGTGAGCGGGTTGTATGGAAGCAGCCATTGAGTGCAGGAGCAGCCAGTCAGCATGCAGGTGGACACAGCTGACCAGAGACAAACAAGATGCCTTGCTGAGAGAATCACAACATGCCACAGCCGTGCAGTTACAGATGACAACCGCTAGAACCACAGCAGATCAGCAGCATATGAGTAATTAAAACAACATAATTCATTGCAAAAGCTGTGTTGTATTAAGTGAAACATAATGAGTGACCCTAAGGAACAAGACAGTGTGACTGAGAACAAAGCTGTAGGGGTTAAGTTTTTAAATGAACAGAAAGACCTAAGTAGGAATAGTTCTGTAGACGAATGTAGTTATAAATTAGACATGAAATTAACTTTTTAGGATGGGGGCGAATGTCCTTTTGTAAAGAACAAAATGGACGAAAACAGTACTGAAGTGGGTGAAATCGTTAAGAAGGAGGAACGTAGTAGCAAAAGTCAGCAAGAGCAACAGTTTATGGCAGATGGAAACTTGGAAGCAATGTTAAGGCATATTATCAGTACTACGTGAAAGGTAGAAAAGAAAACTGACAGCATTAAAACTGACATGGTTAGCTCAAAGGATGAACTGAAGAAAGAAATTAAAAAGAAGGTTCAGATAGTCAACTATAATCTTTCAAAATTAAATAACAGAATTGAGGCAGTAGCTAAGATTTGTGATGAAAAGATAAAGAAAGTAGAGCAGAATGCTGATGAGAGCTTAACATTAATGAGTAGCAAATGTGTAGTAGAGAGAAAGAAACTATGTGATGACTATAGTAGAAGGGTGGAGGTTTCCAAAAAATAGTTTAAGGATGAAGTCAAAGATGCCAGGAAATTTTGTGCTGAAAACAGGGTGAAACTTGAGAGCCAAATCGATCAGATGACAAATAATTTTGAAATGGGGGTAGAAACCAAGTGTGTAGTAGTGGTAGAGGTAAATCTGGTAAAAGTAAATAAAAATTTAGATTCAGAATTTGCTGAAAAAGATGGAAGAGGTACAAAATCGAAAGCATAGAGTATGGAGAGTATGCAGTGTCCCAAACAGTCCTCCATTTGTTAGCTGTAAGAAATTTACTAATTTTGAACCATATGGAGAAGTGCATCCACCGGATTTTATTAGGGAATTTAATAATTTGGCTGAAACATGGAATGACAAAGAGAAAAGGCCATTTGTGAGAGGTTTTTTGAAAGGGGATGCTTATGGATGGGCAGCTCAGGTAGGTGATTGTTGTACTTCATGACAAAGCTTTGAGAAAGCATTTTTAGATTAATATTGGTCCAAAGAGAAGCAGCAGAGAATTTTGAGTGAATTTTGGGGAGAAGAGAGATTTGACTCTGGCGACTGTGAAAGGTTTCTGTCACTTTTGAATAAACAAACTGAAATATTTGGACAAAGAGTGTATAAGTACATGATGAAAGGCCCCCAGGACGCTGTAAAATTAAGATTTACACACACACACACACACTCACACACACACACACACACACACACACACACACACACACACACACACACACACACACCGCCTTCTCAAAGTTCGAGGCTTTATTGTGAGCACCTTACAAAAACTTTACATTTCAAAGTATTGGCCATTGCTGGCCACTACTTTCTCCCATCTTTTGGGCAGCATACGAATCCCGTGGCAGAAGAACTAGGCATCTTTCGAGAAGATCCATGCATCGATCCAGTTTTGCAATTGTTCATATGACAGGAAGTGCTGGGCAGCCAGGTCATGTGCCATTGAACTAAAAAGTTGTTAGTCAAAGGGAACAATGTCTGGAGAATACGGCGGGTGGGGTAAGATTTCCCATTTCAACGTTTTCAGGTACGTTTTGGTGCGTTTTGCAACAAGGGGTCGAGCACTGTCACGCTTCAAAATCACCTTTTCATGTATATCATTGTACTGTGGCCATTTGTCTTTCAGTGCTTGGCTCAAACACATCAATTACTTTCAATAATGATCTCCTATGATTGTTCTCTTTGGTTGCAATAGCATCGAAAGCTTTCTCTCTTTCACAACCATGCCGGTCTTCAACGTCAAAATCACCGTTCTTGAAGCATGAAAACCATTCTCTGCAAGGTTCTGTCACTATCAGGCGTCTCATCATAGGTCTTACCCAGCTTTTTATGAGCTTCAGGTGCAGATTTATTCATATCAAAGAGCAGAAAATTAAAACCTCCCACAGATGATGAAGATTGGGCTCATAAGTTGACATATTCAGCCAAGAATAACTTTAAGATGCAATCAAAAATTGACTAATATTCTGATGGTGTTATGTTCACAAATGCCTAAGCTTACGTGTGACACTTACAACCTACGACTTGCACCACTACTTTCCACTAACGCCGTCTACTGCAAAAGGCCAGAAGCAAAGTTGTAGACCTGATATAATGTCAAAGAACCGTATCAAACATTTTATTTATTGAAGTAAATGAAGAGGAAAATTACAGGAAGAGGATTTTTGTGATTACAATAAGTGCCAGTGTGCCCTGAGTCCCCCGCCGTCTGCCGCTTCAACAAAAATGTAAGGAAGTCCGATGCCCAAAAGGATACCAATAAGCACAGAACATTTTAACAAGGCAACCATATTACTATTCTTATTCATTTTTATTGTACAACTGTTGACCTGTGTGCCAGGACTTCTGGGCACCAGTCATGAGTAATGTTTGTTAACTATTGTTATAGTAAGAAATTTCTATGACATTGTTATGAATTATAAAAACTAATTGCCTGTATTCTCTGTTTGCATGAATCACTGCAGGGAACAAGTATTACAAAAAGGCAAAAATTGAGGAGAAAATTTTTGAAAGAGATAAGAATTGGACGCAGGTTACGTAAAATTTTTTCCATAGTAAGCAGTTTTATTTGGTGCAGCAAAGGTAGGACTGCCATGCAAGTTGCTTGCATGGTTACACTTGGTAGTGCCTCTTTTGATGTAGATAGAAACCTTTTCCTCATTATTTCCTTCCTTGGGTTTTACTGGCGAGAAATTTTTCAGTGTGATACACATTTTCAGTAAAACGTAAAGATTTGTGACACAATAGTTTGAGCGTCATAATAGATGTAAAACAGGCTTTGACATTACATAATTTACATTTATTAAGTGTAATAATTAGTGTATGAAATTTTTAACATTTTTGTAAAATTTCCATTTTTTGCAAATTCATATAACATGGCTGAAAAATGTATGCCCATTGTTGATAGTGATAGCGGAAGTGCAATCAGCCAAGATGGCACAGAATTGCAAGATCGAACAATTGAAGTTCAGGTGCCATGCACGCCTACTGCTGAAGGATTAAGTAGATCAGAGATAAGTGTTGCAGGAGTGACAAATGATAGCAACACTCCACAACAGAATAACCGTGACAACACAATGTTTACAATTGATGAGACAATGTCACGCATCTCCCAGAGCGACACACCACTCATGAATGAAACGTGAGATAGCGATTTAATATGAATCTTGACAACATGTTACAAACATCACTTGATTGCAACACAAACATTAATTTGGGAAGTACAGTGGACAGCAATCACAGTAGTACAACTGAAGCACTGCTATGGCAGCTACTATCTAACATAAATGTGAAATTTGATGACATGAAACACTAAACACCAATTTCAGTAATTTGACACAAGATATGAACATGGTAAAACAGCAGCAAAACACCGTTACACAAGATATGAACACGATAAAACAGCAACAAAACACTGTTACACAAGATCTAAACACAATGAAGCAAGAACAAAAACAAGTATTCAAGGATTTTCAAGACATGGTCTCTCAGAAATGTGATGACTTAGCCAAAAATTTTCGCACTGAAATCGAGGAAAAATTGAATGATATGAAAACACAGGTAAAGCATGAAGTATTTTCTGAAGTGAACAGTAACGTTACAGAGGTAAAACAGAAGATAGATGGGACCATCACAATCTAGTAGAACAATGGATAAAAAAAATCACAATTGCAAACACAAACATTGAAGCCACACAAAACCAGTTGATTTCTTTCGACAGTAAAAAAAGGTAACCACTGTCATTAACAAACTAAATAAAGACTATGAAGGCACACCTCTAGCTGTAGAAGAGCTTACTTTAAAGGGTAGCGACATTAGAAGTAGACTCAGCATGTGCTAAGAAGGAGAGAGAGAAGATTCATGAAAATCTGAGTGATATCATTAGTCAAGCTGAAGCAGGCAAGCTAGATAAGGGTAACACCATTGCAGAGAAGTGAGTAACTGATTCTAAGTTGTACACAGATGCAGTAGAAAAGGTCATTCAGTAAAAAGAAAATGAAATTGTGAACAAAGTAAACATTAACCTACAAGCCACGGAAAATAGGATCTGCAATCTGTTAGAAGAAAATATTACCGGATCTCTAACTATGCATGTAAATAATACACAGGCTACAGTGAACAAACCACAACCTGTTGGTATCCATTCACAAACTGTCACAAGTCCCACAGCAGGTAACAGTGACAATTGTAGATTGCAAAATGGTAAACATACCCACAACTCCAATACCTGAGCAATTACCAGCCAAAATTACAGAAAACAACATAAACATGATCAAAAATTCCACAAGTCTATCAACTATTTTTGCACACAAAGTTTTGCTGAGACATCGACAATTTCCTACATTTACTACTGTAGGTAAAAGAATGAATCCCATAGTATTTATTAGTACTTTTCATCATGTATTTCCACACAACAGGATGGAAGCACAGAAAATAAGATTTGTCATGGGATACATGCCACGTGATGTGCTCATATGGGCAACTGAAGTGGCTGAATGTTGCAGCACTTATATCCAATTTGAACAAGCTTACCTCGAGAAATACTGATCTGAGGCAGTGCAAGAAAGACTCTGACACGAGGTTTTCAACCATGCACCATTGAATGGCAAATATGGTAGCTACGTTGATACTTTGAAAAATACCTGAACAAGACATGCTACTGGATGAACCCAATATCACAGGTAGATCTGTTAAAAATTTTGAAAAGTCGTTTACCATTGCACATTAGAGGAAAATTAGTCACAACGCCTGAGCACGACACTTAATATTTTCTGTCTGTGTTCGATTCTATCGATTTAATCTATGAGGGAAGACCTGTACCTCATAGAGCAACAGAAAATCAGGCATAACAACAACATAATTGCGTAAATCAGTCAGTAAAATGTTATTTAAACACACAGCAAGGTTGGTACACACAACAGCAAAATTACATACTCAGAAGTAATGAATACAGTAATGGGAATTGAAAACAAATGATTTAAAAGAAATTTCCAAGACAACATGGGTAGTTTCCACACATGAGTGAATTACAATTCACCACCACAAAGCCCTATGCCAAAAAAGAATAGAAACAGTCAGCCACAGCAGTGGCTGGCACACTGCAACAATGCCATGCCTTACACTGTATTGCAGCTGACCTTTGGGCAGCAAAACAACTGCACAGCAGGTAACAACACAAATTAGTGAAGTACACACACAGTGCAACTCACTGAAACTTCTCCAGGTAATGAACTAAGCCACACTACACTGCCGGAAAACACCAACCGGTCATAGTTAAGCCCCATGCTATTGGCCACACAGGGAGTGGGGGCAAGGCAGAACTACAAACATGTTTCATAAGATCTGACAAATGAGGTGACATCAAGGATGATTTGTATCAACATGAGTTAGGTGTAGAAGATAAAGTCAAGGAAAAACAAGTACAAGCAATCATTAAGGTGAAAATATTTAACATTAACACACAGTCAATTTTAGATACAGGTTCATCTACCAACCTAATGTCAAATGCATTTTTTTGTGAATTGAAGAAGAGAGGAAAGTTCCCAACATTTCCTGTACAAAATTGCAAGGTACAAACTGCTACAGGCAGTAAGAATGAATTGGTTAAGCATCAAGCACTTATTCCAGTACAAATTGAACATTTTACAGTGAAGTACAACTTTCTTATAATTGACAAACTTATAGTTAATTGTCTTATTGGCATGGACACATTTAGAAGGTACAAAACACAGGTTGACATAGGTAATGGTAAATGCTACTTTTATGTGAAGGATCAGATCTTTTCTACTGATGTAGTCAAAACACTTGATGAAATTAAGAAAAACAAACCAGAGTCAAACGTCGTAGTACAATATTCCTTTCCAGCTGTGTATCTCACAAACAAATTTGATACTGAACACGAAGTGAACACTGAGGTTAGTTACAAAATGGTAGAGCAGAAACTAAGTGTATCACAGGCACTAGATGATATCCAGCAACAAGAACTTTTCAACTTGTTATTTAAGTATGCCGTGTTTTCAGTAAGGAGCCAGGAGTAACCAAAGACCATGAATATAAATTTGAAGTCTATCCACATGAGACATTTTGTGTAGTGTCATATCCTATTCCATGGGCAAAATGAGACACAATAAGGGAAGAGATCAATCGTATGATTAAATGGGGAATTAAACAACCTTCATTTTCACCCTACTGTAGTCCAATATTACCAGTAAAGAAACCAGATGGTTCTGTTAGGTTAGTTCTCAATGCTAGATGTATCAATAAGATTATAATACCAGTATGCATAAGGCCAGAGAATTTGGACAAACAGCTTCTAAAGTTTTACAATACAAAATATTTCAGTGTACTTGTTCTCAAAATTTCCTACTGGCAAATAAAACTCCATGAAGAAAGTCGAAAATAAACAGCATTTGTTTGTGGTGGCAGAAGTTATGAATTCTGTGTTCTACCTTTTGGACTGAACATTAGTGCAGGAGTGTCTATATCTGCATTAGACAAGGTTTTAAGACCAGAATTGCTTAGCAAAGTCACTGTCTCTGTAGACGACCTGCTAATAGCCACATCTGCTTAGTTAGGACATATCAGGGTCATTGAACAGGTGCTTCAATGATTTGCAGATTACGAAGTAACAGCCAATTTAAAAAAGTCTAGTTTTGGTAAGGAGCAGGTCAGATTTTTAGGACACGTTGTGTTGGAAGAAGGTACATTACCTGATCTGAAAAAACTTGATGTCGTACGCAGTTGTATTGTATTGTACTGTATTGTATATTTATTGGTCCTGTGAATCATACACTGTACAGGGATACATAATGATATAGGACAAGTCAAATAATTTGCAATGAAGTTTAACAGAAAAACTATTGTATGGTTTTCAGTATGTAGCAATATAACTCTAACATATGGGAATAACATTTCACAAATACACAAATAAATTTTACACACACACATTTCATACTTTCGGCCTTGATTGTACAGACATACACATATATGTAATAGACCACATATAATACACAGATACATCTACATGCACACATTTCTCATTTTGGCCTTAATTGTATAAACTATTTAAATTTTTCACATATTTACATTGTAGATAAAAATTCATCAACACTATAGTAGCAATTCTGTAGCAAGTAGTCACTCACTGCAGTTTTGAATTCATGCATGCCAGTTATTGCCTTAATTTCTCTAGGTAGTTTGTTATACAGTTTTTTTCTTGCTTGCAAGGGTCCTTTCTGTTTTAGTGTTGTATGTGAAAACTGCATATGTAAATCTTGATTACTCCTTGTGTTGTATGAATGGATGTTTTGGTTTTTTGGAGCAATCTTGCTATTTTCATGTACAATTTTCCTTATAGGTAGTTGTGTGTGTTTCTGCCATATTAGGTCATCTTGGATCCAAACTCCCAAAAATTTGGTGCTATTTAAAATTTCAGGTCTTTTACCTAACAGTTCTATGGTTGCAGTTAAAGGCTGTTTATTCTGCACCGTGTGTAGATGCATAGTGTTTGTTTTATGTGTGTTTATTATTAAGTTGTTCATTGTGAGCCATTCTGATACATGTGAAGTGCTCTTTTTTATTTAATTTTGGAGCACTTCTGGGGTCTTTCCTTTGATAAGTATATTTGTATCATCAGAATATTTAATATACTTATATTTAGGGATGGATGGTTCCAGGTCATTTACAAACAGTAAGAACAAGATTGGTCCCAGTACAGAATCCTGCAGCACACCGTATTTAACACACTGTTTTTCTGATTGATAGGAAGTTAAATTTTTTCCTTCTTTGTACAGGACTTCAACTATTTGGTGTCTGTTTTGTAGATATGACTTTAGCCACTCATAGGCTGGGCCTCTGACACCAACATTTTCTGGCTTTCTAAGCAATCAACCAGGGTTAATGATGTCAAATGCTTTTGAAAGATCTCAGAATATTGCGGCTCTGTGTTCTTTTTTATCTAATGCATTTAAAGCTTCATTTAAGAAATCGATAATAGCTGTCTCAGTGGATTTACATTTTCGGAAACCATGATGCTGTGTAGCTGAGGAAAGTTTATTTTTTTCAATGAAATCTACGAGTCTTTTATAAAAGATTTTTTCAACTATTTTAGAATAAACAGATAGTAGAGAGACTGGCCTATAATTTGTTATATCTGTTTTTTCACCCTTTTTGTACAATGGCTTCACTTAAGCTATTTTTAACCTTTCTGGGCAGATTCCCTGAGAAAGTGAACTATTGCATATGTCTACCATGGGCCTAACTACTAAGGGTGCACATTTTTTAATGATATGGTCTGGTATGTTGTCAGTACCAGAGGAAAATTTCGATTTTAGCTCCCCTATTGTTTTTAGCATTTCCTGTTCATCTATTGGGTATAGGAAGAGAGACTTGTTATGACACATAGTTTTAATCTGATTTGCAGTGACAGCATATTGAAAGTTTTGCTTCACCAGAATCTCAGCTGTCTCAGAGAAATATGAGTTAAAATTATTTGCTATGTGCTGGGGATCAGATGTTACAGAAGTGTTTTCGTTCAGTTTGACATTATGGTATTCTCTCCGTTTTACTCCTGTTTCATACCTTACAATGTCCCATATGGCTTTCATTTTATTTTTGTGCATTTGCTATGAAGGAACTATTTGCCATTCTTTTGCTTCTTTTATGACTTTAGTTGAAATCTTTTTGTAATTCTTAAAATAGGAATCAAATTCTGGGGATGTGGTGTGCTGTCTAGATATTTCATGAAGTAATCTCTTTTTCTTCACAGATATTTGTATCCCTGTTGTGTCTCATTTTATTTTCAGATCCTTTTTTGTGACTGTCTTTTTATGGAGTGGAAAGTTCAAAATAATAGCTAAAACTATTTAGGAATTTGTTGAACTTATCATTTGTACTTTTACATTCATAGATGTCTTCCCAAGTTTCTTTACACAGATAGTTAAGTAAATGTTGTATATTCTGGTCATTATACTTCCTAGATGTAGTAGTTAGACATTCAGTTGAACTAAACAGTTTTCCTAATCTTATACTAATTTCTTGGGCTATGTGGTCCCCAAAGCCTGTATTGTGGGTTTGTGTTGTATGTTTCAAAGGCACATTTGTAAATATTTGATCAAGGCTTGTGGCTGAGGTTTTTGTGATTTGTGTTGGCGTTTCTATAGTAGCCTTTAAATTGAAAGTTACTAAGAGGTTCAGTAAAGCAGTTTTTTGATTGGACTCACTTGCAAAGTCAGTGTTGAAATCCCCACATATAATTAGTTTTCTATCTTTTGTGTAGTCTTGTGTAAGATATTTTCAGGGTTCTTTAACATGATGTTAATATTGCAAGTTGGCGCCCTGTATAGACAAATTATAGCAATTTTTTCGTCCGTGATTTCAATTCTATTTACCTCAATATCTTTCTCTATGGATAATTTTTCTACATATGGCATACATTTAAAATTTATGCTATTTTTAACATAAATGCAACTACCACCATGTTTATACAATTTCCGACAAAAATAACTACCCAATACAAAATTTGGAATGCATAGCACATGAAGTTTCACTTTGTCAAGCCAATGTTCAGTAAAACATAATACAGAGGTGTTTTTCATGTCACTTTTCAACAAAATTTGAAATTTGTTTACTTTGTTGGATAGCGATTGTACATTTTGATGAAATACCGCCAGGTTTGGAGTTAAACACGAGTTCTGAAACTTATGATCCTTAGTACTTATATTTATATTGGAATTTATGCCTTATTTTCAATTTTCACTTTTGAATTTTCACCCCCTCCACAGGGTATCAGTTTCCCTTGTTCTTAATGATTTTACAGATGTCTGTAACCATTTTACTGAAATTCATTGAGCCTAGTCTGTTTAAATGCACACCATCCTTTCCCAAGCATTTGTCACTTAAAAATTTGTTGCGGTCAACGAATATTGTGCCAAGTTTGTCGCACTGTTCCCTGATAGCACTGTTTAAGTTGCTTATATAAGAACTGCTTACTGGCCTTCTGTGCTGAATTCCACTTATAACCAGTTTGTGCACAATGCTTTCGCTGAAAGAATGATGTTTCTCGTCTCACTTACAATTTCTTCCTGACTGCTGCTTCATATTGAATTCGTCCCAGAATGAATAAAAATACCTTCGTGATTGGTCTTTGGATTGTTTGCATTTTTAGTTGTAGACTGTTTTGCACTTAAGAGATTTTTAAAATGTTTGTTGAGCTGATGAGGTTGGATACCAGGGCGAACATCGATTTCACAGTTTGGTGAAACTACATTTTTTAGTATAGAATCGCCAAAAACAAAGAATTCATTTTCATTACTCTGCAATTTCATGTATTGTATTGTCCAGCTCCAAGGAATAAAAAACAATTGAAAGCCTCTTTAGGACTAGCTTCGGTTTTTTGTAAATTCGTACCACAACAACTGATGAACAGTGGTGCATTGCTCAACTTGTTACAAAAAGATAGGCTTTGGTTATCGGATGAGAAGTGTCAAGAGGACTGTAATAACATTAAGCAGGCATTGGTAAATGCAAACATTCTTATTCACCCTGCCATGTCCAAAGATTTTTGTCTATGCACAGATGCCTCATCTCAAGGGCTGGGAGCATACTTATTCCAGATGCAAGAGGAAGAAGGCAAGGAAGTGCCCAATGTCACCAGTTTTGCTAGTCGCACATTATCAGATGCAGAAAGATCTTACTCTGTGTCAAAATTGGAAAGTTTAGCAGTAATATGGGCATTTAAAAAGTTTGAATATTTTTTGTTGGGCAAGAATACCAAAGTTTACTGTGACCACCAGCCACTGTCATTTCTTTTAACCTGTAAACTATTGTTTATTTATTTATTTATTGTACATGACATGCACATGGTGATGCACAAACATACATTTGATGTTGGAGATTGTGATAATTTGCTGGCATGAAGTAATACGCCAAAAGTTTACACAAACATGAGCTTACATACATATTTTCTGAGAAGTTATGGACACACAAATTACATACTCAGTTACACATTTGTATTTTAGTGCTATATTCCTCTAACACATATGCACAACAGTACCTGGTTGGATATTCTTTCTGCACTTGTTTGCTTAGTAGCAGATGATACAGATCCAAGATTTTTGCACATACATGCATTAATGTTTTACTGTTTACAAAATTCTTTGCTGCAATTTGTTTCATGTTTCTTTCCACCAATGTGGAGCAGAAATTCACTTGCACTGTAGAAACAATGATCAGATAGGAACGATTTTAATTTTTTATTAGATACAATCAGGGACTTACTGTTTTTTATTTCTGATGGCAGGCTATTGTATATTTTAATGCCTTTGTTGAAGGGAGAGTTTTTAAAGGCAGAGGTGCACATTTCTTTAACATGGAGTTCCATTTTCTGTCTAGTACCATAGTCATGGACATTTACATTTTTATTAAATTTTGTAATATTACTTTTTACAAATTTGCATAGTCTAGTATATACAGGCTGCTAAGAGGTAGGATGAGCAACTTTTGGAAGAGAGGTCTGCAGCTATCAGCCGGCTTTGCCTTGTTCATTATTCTTATAGCTCTCTTTTGGGTGAGGAGAATGTTTGGACTATGTGTAGAGTCTCCCCAGAATATAATACCATACTGCATTACACTGTGGAATTGTGCATAGAAGGCTGTGTGGACAGTTTCTGAGCTTGTGCAGTATGCAATGATTCTTAGGGCATAGCACACTTGGTTTAGCACTGTAGATTAGCTAGGGGGTGTCTATATTTAAAGTAATTCAATTTTGAAATCATTTATATAAATGGAAGTCAGAACGTTATTCCAGACACCTTGTCTAGGCTACTACAGAGTTTAGAGGAATTTAGTGAATTAACAGAGCAAGATGCAGAAATCAAAACATTATTAATGCATGGTACAACAGAACAGTATGATTATCGTAAGTTTTGTAAGCAGATGAAAATTATACAACATCAAGATTGCAGACAGAGTAAAGTCATGCAAAACCTTAAGCAAGATGAAGGTGGAAAGGTAAGTAAATGGTATCAGGAGTACAAGGGCGTTTTGTTTCATAGGAAACATGAAAAATATGATCAATAGTGTGTTTGTATCCCGGAAGATTATATTGAAGAATTTATATGCCACACATATGAAGTATGGGGACATTATGGAGTGAGCAAATCTACTGCAAAAATTGCAACACTTTGTTATTTTCCAAATTTGAGAAGGTAAGTCCTACAGGTATTAAGAAAGTGTGCAATATATCAAAAATCAAAACAGTCCAATGTGTCAAAATATACTGAGCTACACCCAATACTCACATAAAAACCCTCTAGATATTGTATCCCTGGACATAGCTGGTCCATATCCAAGAAGTAAAGAAGGAGTAAGATATGAAGTAGCACTATATGATATTTTCTTGAAACATATCAAAGTGCATGCCACTAAAAATGCAACAGCCACAAATATCAGAAAAAGAATAGAGTAAAAATATTTGAGATGAGTAGGTAAACCAAAGGTACTACTAACTGATAATGCTTCATTTTTCGTTGGGTGGAAGTGGAAACAATTTATGACCTCACAGGGCATAAAGCACATATTACCAAGCTTTCTTCACCCAGAAGCAAGCACAGTTGAATGAGTCTTTAAAGAATTTAACCAGTTTATTAGGACATACACCCCTCACAAACATACCCAATGGGTAGAATATGTAACTCTTTTTATGCAAGTTGTCAATAACCTTCCACATTCTTCAACAGTTTTCACACCTAATGAATTGATATTCTGGACAAAGCAAATGAATGATTGGGAGTTGCCCATACCAAAGGTACCCACTACAGAAATGACACTACAAGATAAAATCAAGCAAGCCATAGTTACTCTAGAAAGCAGGTCTGAGTATAGAAGGAAAATTTATAACAAGAAACTGAAATGTGCTACACAGTTTTTTGAAGGGCAACGAGTTCTCTTACGGACTCACCCTAAATCAACAAAATTTGGCAATTACTCTATTCAGGACCATATGTAATTTGCAAAATACCATATCCTGGGACATACAGATTAGCTTATGAGAAAACAGGAAGAGACAAGGGTCTCTACCCTCACAAAGATATAAAAGCCTTTATAGAATGATAAAGCATGGGGACATTTTTTTTCACACAGTAACTGTACATCGCGTACATAATTCTAAGTGTATTTTTTCTTCTAGAGCGCATTATAAGATAAAGTAATGTGTATAGACATAAGTGATTCTTTTGATTTGTACACATAGGCATAAAAATTATCTGCAATGAGAAGTAACACACTGCTTCCTGCAAAGCGAAAGCATAAATGAAATTAGCTTCTGGCTCAGCTGTTGTGCGCTCTACAACACACGCAGATGCCAGTGGCAGCAGAGGAGACATTGACCTGTGCGCAGGCACAATAGACTGGCAGAAGGTGCAACCAAAATAGGAATGCAATACGTACCTAACTTAAATACAAAGTAAACGGAAATACTACGCAAATACATCTACTCTCTAAGAACTAGGGAACCTATTGATATATGTACACAGAGATTTAATAAAATACAAAGCTATATACAACACATTTACAACCAAAAGGAAGCATTATGAAAAACTGTATGAGACGTGTAAGCTAAGGCTGAACGACAAAATAGAGTAAGAAATGTCATATAATTTTCTTCGCAGGGCAAATGATCATAAAGGGTAACTGAATAAATGAATGTCTATGAATTTAAACAAAATATCGAAATATCTGCGGATGTATGCAATGACTGGTTGTATCAGTGGCCATCGAGCTACAAAATGCAATTAGTTTTAAGTTTTTTTTTTTTTTATTTCAGTGACCAGTGCATCATCCACAGCACAGAAGAGAATTAAGTCAAGAGTAGAAGGTACCAAATTAAGAAATGGGCCACACCTCAAGTAAACAATTTAGTTATAAGGATATTTACAATAAAGGTCATAAGGAAAATGAAATATTCATTATCACAGTGTGTCTCAGTGACAATTATCACTACCTATTCACTGCAGAGTACACAAACATTTAAGCATGTGATTTTACAAAAACCAATTAATTTCTTATCGTCACACATGAAAGCTTGAATAGTGGCATTTCCAGGTATTGGAGAAAGATAACTATATGATGGTTAAAGCACCAGATTTCACACTAAGCTATCTGTGAACTGAAGTAAACAACACTAGTAATTGAAGAAACAACCTGACACTTCATCAATGATTACTCAGTACACATTATTTTGATGAAGCCAAAGTTCCTTGGCAACTAGTCCATGATTGTACAAGTAACATTTCCTCATAAATTCTTGAACCAGTGGATGAGTATTTCCTTCCTTCCCTTCCAAAGGAGGCATCGCAAAGTGCAGTTAGGCCAGCAATGCACTATGTATTACCGTAGTCCTATTTCCAATGTTTTTTCCACTCCTCTACCTAAGAAAGAAATAAGCTCCCATAAGTGATAAAAGCCTATCTATAAAAGAAGCAAAAATGTATCATGTGCTTGTATTGTGTCATAAAAATGTGATACGTAATTAATTTGTGTATGTGATGTGAACGAAGATAAAATGAAACTAACAAATGAACTGTAGTAACAAAATCCAGTTAATGAAAATTTTTATGACGTTTTAGAACTTAAGAAATTTATGTTCATGATATAACCAATGGATGGAACATCAGACATAGGTATAAGCTATCATGTTGTGTCTATTGTTGTAACTCAATACTTGTATGAATTTTCATTGGAAACCAAACTCTATATGAAGAAATTAACGTCAAAGACAAGCAATTTATCCAATGTTTGGGATGGCTATACGTGTCTTTCAACAAGTGCACGGTCAAGTGTGGTGACATGAACATGCATGTGCGATGAAATAACTTATGAACAACGTGGCTCGCAATGCTTGATACATGGACAAGTGAACTATAGTTGTTCGAGCAGGTACCTCATTGACGGATGCTATTGGTCAGGGTTCTCTCTGCTGAAAATGTGACTACGGTGGGTAGTAATGATGCCTGGGCAGTAAAAATGGAGATATTCTGCCACAGCGTCAGATTTTGAACAATAGGCACACACTCACTGCACCCAGAATGAAGGCAAAAGCCACAGCGATTCTTCGATACGTGGCACTCAGGTGAAAGTGTGACACTAAATTTGACATCGACACCAAGAAAATGAATGTACACAGGTAACCAGTAGCATATAGCATGTTGACTGTTGGCAACTAGTTATTGCTGCCAAATCAGCCAGTGCACCAGCGTAAAACCCGGCAATGAGAATGAAACAAACTGGACATTATTGAAACTTCCTGGCAGATTAAAACTGTGTGCCCGACCGAGACTCGAACTCGGGACCTTTGCCTTTTGCGGGCAAGTACTCTACCATCTGAGCTACCGAAGCACAACTCACGCTCAGTCCTCACAGCTTTACTTCTGCCAGTATCTTGTCTCCTACCTTCCAAACTTTACAGAATCTCTCCCGCGAACCTTGCAGAACTAGCACTCCTGAAAGAAAGGATATGGAAGAGACATGGCTTAGCCACAGCCTGGGGGATGTTTGCAGAATGAGATTTTCACTCTGCAGCAAAGTGTGCACTGATATGAAACATCCTGGCAAATTAAAACAGTGTGCCCGACCGAGACTCGAACTCAGGACCTTTGCCTTTCGCGGGCAAGTGCTCTACCATCTGAGCTACCGAAGCACGACTCACGCCCGGTACTCGCAGCTTTACTTCTGCCAGTATCTCATCTCCTACCTTCCAAACTTTACAGAAGCTCTCCTGCGAACCTTGCAGAACTAGCACTCCTGAAAGAAAGGATATTGCGGAGACATGGCTTAGCCACAGCCTGGGGGATGTTTCCAGAATGAGATTTTCACTCTGCAGCGAAGTGTGCGCTGATATGAAACTGATATGAAGCTGTGAAGACCGGGCGTGAGTCGTGCTTTGGTAGCTCAGATGGTAGAGCACTTGCCTGCGAAAGGCAAAGGTCCCGAGTTCGAGTCTCGGTCGGGCACACAGTTTTAATCTGCCAGGAAGTTTCATATCAGCGCACACTTTGCTGCAGAGTGAAAATCTCATTCTGGAAACATCCCCCAGGCTGTGGCTAAACCATGTCTCCGAATACAGAGTTATAAATACAAAATCAAATAGGGGTAATGCAGGAATAGGTTTAATAATGAATAAAAAAATAGAAGTGCGGGTAAGTTACTACAAACAGCATAGTGAACACATTATTGTGGCCAAGATAGACACGAAACCCATGCCTACTACAGTAGTAGAAGTTTATATGCCAACTAGCTCTGCAGATGATGAAGAAATTGATGAAATGTATGATGAGATAAAAGAAATTATTCAGGTAGTGAAGGGAGACGAAAATTTAATAGTCATGGGTGACTGGAATTCGAGAGTAGGAAAAGGGAGAGAAAGAAACATAGTAGGTGAATATGGATTGGGGTAAGAAATGAAAGCGGAAGCCGCCTGGTAGAATTTTGCACAGAGCATAACTTAATCATAGCTAACACTTGGTTCAAGAATCATGAAAGAAGGTTGTATACATGGAAGAACCCTGGAGGTACTAGAAGGTTTCAGATAGATTATATAATGGTAAGACAGAGATTTAGGAACCAGGTTTTAAATTGTAAGACATTTCCAGGGGCAGATGTGTACTCTGACCACAATCTATTGGTTCTGAACTGTAGATTAAAACTGAAGAAACTGCAAAAAGGTGGGAATTTAAGGAGATCGGACCTGGATAAACTGACTAAACCAGAGGTTGTACAGAGTTTCAGGGAGAGCATAAGGGAATGATTGACAGGAATGGGGGAAAGAAATACAGTAGAAGAAGAATGGGTAGCTTTGAGGGATGAAATAGTGAAGACAGCAGAGGTTCAAGTAGGTAAAAAGACGAGGGCTAATAGAAATCATTGGGTAACAGAAGAGATATTGAATTTAATTGATGAAAGGAGAAAACATAAAAATGCAGTAAATGAAGCAAGCAAAGAGGAATACAAACATCTCAAATATGAGATCGACAGGAAGTGCAAAATGGCTAAGCAGGGATGGCTAGACGACAAATGTAAGGATGTAGAGGTGCATATCACTAGGGATAAGATAGATACTGCCTACAGAAAAATTAAAGAGACCTTTGGAGAAAAGAGAAGCACTTGCATGAATATCAAGAGCTCAGGTGGAAACCCAGTTCTAAGCAAAGAAGGGAAAGCAGAAGGGTGGAAGAAGTATATAGAGGGTCTATACAGAGGCGATGTTCTTGAGGACAATATTATGGAAATGGAAGAGGATGTAGCTGAAGAAGAAATGGGAGATATGATACTGCACGAAGAGTTTGACAGAGCACTGAAAAACCGAAGTCAAAACAAGGCCCCGGCAGTAGACAACATTCCATTAGAACTACTGACAGCCTTTGGAGACCCTGTCCTGACGAAACTCTACCATCTGGTGACCAAGATGTATGAGACAGGCGAAATTCCCTCAGACTTCAAGAAGAATATAATAATCCCAATCCCAAAGAAAGCAGGTGTCGACAGATGTGAAAATTACCGAACTATCAGTTTAATAAGTCACAGCTGCAAAATACTAACGCGAATTCTTTACAGACGAATAGAAAAACTGATAGATGCCGACCTCGGGGAAGATCAGTTTGGATTCCGTAGAAATGTTGGAAGACGTGAGGCAATACTGACCCTATGACTTATCTTAGAAGAAAGATTAAGGAAAGGCAAACCTACGTTTCTAGCATTTGTAGACTTAGAGAAAGCTTTTGACAATGTTGACTGGAATACTCTCTTTCAAATTCTGAAGGTGGCAGGGGTAAAATACAGGGAGCGAAAGGGTATTTACAATTTGTACAGAAACCAGATGGCAGTTATAAAGAGTTGAGGGACTTGAAAGGGAAGCAGTGGTTGGGAAGGGAGTGAGACAGGGTTGTAGCCTTTCCCCGATGTTATTCAATCTGTATATTGAGCAAGCAGTGAAGGTAACAAAAGAAAAATTCGGAGTAGGTATTAAAATCCATGGAGAAGAAATACAAACTTTGAGGTTCGCCAATGACATTGTAATTGTGTCAGAGACAGCAAAGGACTTGGAAGAGCAGTGAACGGAATGGACAGTGTCTTGAAAGGAGGGTATAATATGAACATCAGCAAAAGCAAAACAAGGATAATGGAATGTAGTCGAATTAATTCAGGTGAGTCTGCAGGAATTAGATTAGGAAATGAGACACTTAAAGTAGTAAAGGAGTTTTGCTGTTTGGGGAGCAAAATAACTGATGATGGTCGAAGTAGAGAGGATATAAAATGTAGACCGGCAATGGCAAGGAAAGCGTTTCTGAAGAAGAGAAATTTGTTAACATCGAGTATTGATTTAAGTGTCAGGAAGTCATTTCTGAAAGTATTTGTATGGAGTGTAGCTATGTATGGAAGTGAAACATGGACGATAAATAGTTTAGACAAGAAGAGAGTAGAAACTTTAGAAATGTGGTGCTACAGAAGAATGCTGAAGATTAGATGGATAGATCACATAACTAATGAGGAGGTATTGAATAGAAATGGGGAGAAGAGGAGGTTGTGGTACAACTTGACTAGAAGAAGAGATCGGTTGGTAGGACATATTCTGAGGCAACAAGGGATCACCAATTTAGTACTGGGCAGCGTGGAGGGTAAAAATTGTAGAGGGAGACCAAGAGATGAACACACTAAGCATATTCAGAAGGATGTAGGCTGCAGTAGGTACTGGGAGATGAAGCAGCTTGCACAGGATTGATTAGCATGGAGAGCTACATCACACCAGTCTCAGGACTGAAGACCACAACAACAACAAGGGAGTATGACATGGGATGTGTCAACTGGGAAGCTGGGCATCATTTCTGTTTTCTAAAACGAAATTTGCAATCTGACTATTGCCACTACTCATTGTAGTTGTTCTGTCTGAACCTTTACTTCATCAATATTGTTTGCCAACAGTGCCAAATCATCTGCAAATGCAGGGCAGTTAAATTGAATTTTTCTTCCAACCTTAACGGATGGTGGGCATATCTTGTTCCACTCACACATGATTTTCTCCAGCACACATTTGAACAATAATGGAGACAATCCATCATCCTTGTCGAAGGCCAGTATGAATCTCAAAAGGTTCAGAGAATTCGTTTCCGAACCTTACTCTAGCTTTAGTATTTCGAAGGATGACTCCAACGGGGTTGACAAGTTTCTGATGTAAACCAAATTCTTTAAGAATTGACAGTAGAGATTCACAATGGATCCTATAGTAGGCTTTTTTAAAATTGACAAATGTGATAACTATTTTCTTGTCCCTACCCTTTGATGTTTCACTATCCATTTCAGACTAATAATTTGATCAGGACAGCTTCATCCTGGACAAAAGCCTCCTCGATATTCACCTAGTTCACCATCATGCTGTTCATGAATTCCAAAATACAGAACCTTGGAAAAAATTCTATAAGTAATATCCAGCAGGGATATACCCCTATAATTATTTGATTCCAATCTATCTCCTTTTTTGTGTAGTGGATGGATTATTGCAACATCCAATTCCTCTGTTAGCTTCTCAGTATTCCAAATGTCAGTAAGATGTTTGTGTAAGTTCACAATAATTTGTACAGTTGCATATTTTAAAAGTTCTGCCACTAGTTTGTTCTCACCTGCTGCTTTGTAATTCCAAAGTGAGTTAATCACTGCTTGTACTTCATCTGGCTGCAGTGGTATAACTTTTTCTAAAAGCATTTTGTTTCTTGGATAGGGGTCAAAGTCCAAATGATGTTCAGGTTCCACACTATTTAGTAACTGTTTGAAATATTTAGCCAATATCATTGAATTGTCATAATTGTTATGTGCTACCTTTCCATTTGTATCCTTCACCATAAGAATAGGTGGAGCGTATTTCGGCTGGTACTGTTTGAATGTCTGATAGAAATCTCTTGTCTTGTGGCGACTGGAGGCATCCTCGATAGATTTTAGCAAGTCCTTATGAAATTGCCTTTTCACCCTTCTAATTTCTTTGGCAGTTGATTGTCTAGCATTTATTAATTCCTCCCTCGAGCTTTCAGTTCTCTTTTGTTGGACATTTAACCAGGCCTTCCGTCTACGTTGAATCGCTACATCACATTCCTCATTCCACCAATCATGTTTCTTGCGTTTTTGTACAGGAGTTACTTCTTCAGCCAAGGCTTTTAATCAGTTGACAGTGGCTTCTAGATTGTGACTTAAAGGTATTCTTGATCTCTCGTAATATATCTGATTATTAATAATACAACTAGGGTCATATGTTCTCTTTGTACCTAACTTCTGAGGTTTGTTTTTTTCTTTTAGGCATCAGTTTGATTTTAATTTTTGAAATGTAGTGGTCTGAATCAACATTGATGCCATGCAGCACTTTAACATAATAGATTTCCTTATGGAATTTCTGATCCATGGCTACATGATCTATCTGGAACTCTCTGAGCTTGACGTTAGGACATTTCCATGTCATTAACTTATGTGGTCTTCTCTTAAACCTGGTTGTCTTCAGAACCAATCCATTTGTAGTACGAAATTCAATTAACCATTCCCCGTTCTTGTTTGTAAGTTTATGTGCTGGCCATCGCCACACCACACCTCGAAATTTCTTCTCTCGTCCTATCTTTGCATTAGTCTCCAAGCAGAATTTTAATGTTAGTTTCCGGTATGGTCCGTACTAGTTGATCAAGTTCACCCCAGAATTTTTCCGTTCCATCCTTGTCAGTTCTATTTTTAACATTAGTTGGAGCATGAATATTTATCAGTGTGTATCTTTTCTTTTCCACCTTAATTGTTAACAATGCCATTCTTGAGGAATTGGATGAAAAATCCTCAATGGAATCCAATATTCTGTTGTGTACCAACAAACCCATACCAAATTGGGGAAGATTTTCTATTACCCTTTCTCCTGGTGGTCCCTTTTAAAGTCGATATCCTCCTGATTTGATCGTGTCCTGGTCAGTAATATGTAACTCTTGAAGGGCTGTGATAACTATGTTCTGTTGATCTAAGACATCTGTTAAATGTTTCAATTTACTAACTTTCTGTAAAGAATTAATATTTACTGTTGCAAAATACGAAAAACTTCCTGGTTTGTTTAATTTTAGCACCTTCTTATGTGGAGTATGTTGCTTGTTTGTTTGTTCATTCAGTGCATCAGTAGGCACTCCGACTCGCCTTTGTCCTCAATGTGACACCCCACCATATCCGAATAGTGTCTTCACCTGGATAATCTCATTGTGACTGTCCAAACTGGTGGATTCTTTCAATAAAAGACTCCTCATATTTGTTTGATTATCTGACCAATGATCAAGTGTCCGACCAAGGTATATAATAATGTATATAATATTTTAATTCCATGTAGAACTTTAACACGCATAGGATAAGCTGACATATCCATTCCAAAAAAAAAAAGAAAGAGAAGCCGACAATATAGGACATCAACCCTTATCGGCAAATTTATGTAAAAAAAAAACAAAAAAAACACTGTACAGCTCCACAACATATCAACGTACAGTGTGGGGACAATTGTATAAGTACATGATGACAGGCCCCCACTGAGTAACCAGAGGGTTGACAAAGATGTCAATTATGAATGTGCAGTAAGGTGCAGACAAACGAAAACATTTTCTCATTCAATTTGTTGTACAGTTTTTGTTTTTAGACAGACACAGTCTAACTCTCCCATATGTAGAAGGACGATGAGGATGTGTGATTTTAGAGATGAAGTATTGCATTCTCGATGTAACAATACGAGAAAAGTAAAGTTGCTACTCACCATATAGCCGAGATGCTGAGCCGCGATAGGCACAATAAAAAGATTCACACCAACATAGCTTTCGGCCATTAAGGCCTTTGTCAGCAATAGACACACATACACATATGCGCGCGCGCGATCGCGCGCCCACACACACACACACACACACACAACCGCAACTAGCACACACATCTGCAGTCTCAGAAAGCTGAAACTACACTGTGAGCAGTGAGCAGCAGCATCAGTGCATGATGGGAGTGGTGACTAGGTGGGAGTAAGGAGGAGGCTGGGGCAGGGAGGGGGAGGGATAGTATGGTGGTAGTGGTGGACAATGAAGTGTTGCAGTTTAGACTGAGGGTAGGAGAGAAGGTGCGGAGGGGGGGCGGGAGTAAGTAGTGGAAAGGAGAGAAATAAAACTAAAAATAAAAGAAATTAAAAGACTGGGTGTGGCGATGAAATGACAGCTGTGTAGTGCCGGAATGGGAACAGGGAGGGAGGTGGATGGGTGAGGACAGTGACTAACAAAGGTTCAGGCCAGGAGGGATACAGGAACATAGGATGTATTGCAGGGAAAGTTTCCACCTGCACAATTCAGAAAATCCGGTGTTGGTGGGAAGGATCCATATGGCACAGGCTGTGAAGCAGTCATTGAGATGAGGGGTATCATGTTTGGCAGCTTGTTCAGCTACAGGGTGGTCCACTTGTTTTTTGGCCACAGTTTGTCAGTGGCCATTCACGTGGACAGACAGCTTGTTGGTTGTCATGCCTACATAGAATGCAGCACAGTGGTTGCAGCTTACCTTGTAGATCACTTGACTGGTTTCACAGGTACCCCTGCCTTTGATGTGATAGGTAATGTTAGTGTCCGGACTGGAGTAGGTGGTGGTAGGAGGATGTATGGGACAGGTCTTGCATCTAGGTCTATTACAGGGGTATGAGCCATGAGGTAAGGGATTGGGAGCAGGGGTTGTGTAAGGATGGACGATTATATTGTGTAGGTTCGGTGGACGGCAGAATACCAGGGTAGGAGGGGTGGGAACGATAGTGGGTAGAACATTTCTCATTTCAGGGTATGATGAGAGATAATTGAAACCCTGGCGGAGAATGTAATTCAGTTGCTCCAGTCCCGGACGGTACTGAGTTACGAGGGGAATGCTCCTCTGTGGCTGGACTGTGGGACTTTGGGAGGTGGTGGGAGACTGGAAAGATAAGGCACGGGAGATTTGTTTTTGTGCAAGGATGGGAGGATAATTACGGTCAGTGAAGGCTTCAGTGAGACCCTCGGTATATTTTGAGAGGGACTGCTCGTCACTGCAGATGCGATGACCACAGGTGGCTAGGCTGTACGGAAGGGTCTTCTATGTATGAAACGGGTGGCAGCTGTCGAAGTGAAGGTATTGCTGGTGATTAGCAGGTTTGATACGGATGGAGGTACTGATGTAGCCATCTCTGAGGCAGAGGTCAACATCTAGGAAGGTGGCTTGTTGGGTTGAGTGGGACCAGGCGAAGCAAATGGGGGAGAAGTTGTTGAGGTTCTGGAGGAATGTGAATAAGTTGTCCTCACCTTCAATCCAAACAGCAAAGATGTCATCAATGAATCTGAACCAGGTGAGAGGTTTAGGATTCTAGGTTTTTAGGAAGGATTCCTCTTGATGGCCCATGAATAGGTTAGCATAGGATGGTGCCATGCAGGTGCCCATAGCTGAACTGTGGATTTGTTTGTAGGTAATGTCTTCAAGGGAGAAGTAATTGTGGGTGAGGAAATAGTTGGTCATGGAGACTAGGAAGGAGGTTGTTGGTTGGGAATCCATAGGGCATCTGGAAAGGTAGTGTTAGATCGCAGTAAGGCCATGGGCATTGGGAATGTTAGTGTACAGGGAGGTGGCATCAATAGTGATGAGCAAGGCACCATGTGGTAAAGGGAAAGGAACTGTGGAGAGTCGGTCGAGGAAATGGTTGATATCTTTTATATAGGAGGATAGGTTCCGGGTAATTGGTTGCTGGTCTACGAGAGCAGAGATTCTCTCAGTAGGGGCACAGTAACTGGCCACAATGGGGCGTCCTGGGTGGTTGGGTTTATGGACTTTAGGAAGCATGTAGAAGGTGGGAGTGTGGGGAGTGGTAGTGGTAAGTAGAGAGATGGACTCTGAGGAGAGGTTCTGGGCTGTTTAAAATTGAACTGCTTCATAATATCATAAAATTGGAATTCAGCAAGCCTCTTTGTAGCTTCTTCTTCTTTCTTGAAGTCCCATCTTGTCTACATCTAGTTTCTGATGCTGATTCTCATGCATGCAACTGCTGCAAAATAATATTCATGGAGCCCCCATGCAAACTACCTATCATCCAATAGGTATGGGACCTGTATCATGTAATACTGTAGACCATAAGAAATAAAAAATTGTAATTCTAAAGGTATTACATTCATATCCTGGATGAGAAAATCCCAATTGTAGTGTTACCTAATGTGGCTTCCCCCGCCAGCATTACATACAAGCACATCAGCTGCAACTTTACCTCATGGCACTCACACCTACCGTAACTGTGATATGCAACTGTTTAAAAATGAATATCTTCATAATGTCTTTGGGTCGAGCCACACACATCAGCTGTCATGATCAGCAGTTAACTTGGTGCATATAACAACCTATAGCTATGATCCTGCAGTTTCATAGTCTATGCATTGGCTAGAACTGCAAATTAATAAAACATACAAAATATTAAATGAAAGGTAAATGAATAATTTAATAATAAGGCTCATATTCTAATGTCTGTAACTGACATTGATGACAGGGAACTATGCTGAATAATGTTTATTCAAGAAAGTAAAACTCAAATAAATGGAAAGTTATCCTACAATTATCCAGGAAAAGTTACCCTTATGAAACACAGTAAAGTTGCATTGAAAACCTTATGAGAGTGACAGCAAAACCCCAAGTTAAATGGTCATCCAGAACATGTGAAAAACTATGTCCATTTTGTGACCGCAATACAGAAAATATTTGCCAGCTCAAAATAGTTGAGAACTCAGAGTTCCTTATGATGATTTACAAATTAACACATGTGAGATAATAAGTAGGTACTCATACTCTGTCTAATCTCAGTTCTGTAATGCAAGCTGAAAAAGTTAAAATTCTGCACTGGAGAACATTCAGCCCTTGTGACAGTTGAAGTCCCATCGAAAGTTAAAGGACTGTAGAAGCTGTTCCCTACCAGAATCTATCACACACACGACCGAATAACACACATTACCACAGGAAGGTCTGCCTTCTTCCAGAACTAACATAAAGTGTCTTGTTCCCCTGAGTGCAACACTCATAAAGTGTCTGTCTCCAATTAACTCCAGTAGTGTTCCATCGTTGTGTGATTCTCATTGACTGATGCCCATCCCCACCAAAATACATCATTCTGTAATGGGATAGCCTTTATTAACATTGCCCATTTTTTTTTTTTTTTTTTTTTTTTTTTTTTAAGAGATAACCGATACTGTGTGTACAATTGATTCTTGTACAGGTGAACCTTCTCAGCTGTTTCACTGAAAGAATTTCATTTGATTTTTTATATGATGTATTATATTTCAGACTAAAATGTATAACAATAAATTAAGTTGTTACAATCAATACAGCTAAAATTATTCTTCTTATAGAATAATTTGAAATTATGAAATTTCTAGCATACCTAAAATTCATATTATTAATTGCACAAGCTAACAAAAATTATTAAATTTGTTTCTGGACTCATTTATAAAATAATGTTATAACTTGGTGATGGTTCCTCTTTTGTCAAGAAAGTGTGTAAACTCTTTCACTTTGGAAACTCTTTCACTTTGTAAACTTTTTGGAATTTTGTGAGTACCACAGAATGTTAGTAGTAGTGGGCAGGCCTGTGATGGATACAGATGTACTTTTTTATGGTCAACACTAACAATGTAATTTGGAATATTAAGTGTAAAGTGTAAAGGTGGTGTGATATCTAATAATGTGACAAAGAATAAAATTCAAAAATAATACAGGCAAATCTTCATTAGCTATTTAGTCATCAGGAACCCACAATGTTATAAAGCAATTTTTCAGCTACATAAATGTACCCATAGACACAATAACCAGCCAACAGCATGAAAACAAAATGAAGATAAGTAAAAAGTTTTTCTTTTGTATAACTTATGCCTCTCAAAACTTTTCAAAAATGAAGATACTAAGAAAAATTTAATAGTGATATGTGGGCGGGTAAGCTTACAGTTCTTATGTACTGTGTGGCTTTTCTGGCTGTAGCAACTGACTGCACACAGAAAACTCCAACCAACTGTGATCAGGCACTTTTATTAAGTTCGTGTAATTACACAAAACACAAGAAAAACACTACAGAAATTCACAACACGCACATTGCAACCGAAGTCCACAAGACCAAACCAAAGAACTCTGAGACCCCAAAGACTGTTTACTCGGCCCCTCGCAGGTGGCAGTTACTTGCACTCGATGGTCACCACAGAGCCCTCCCCCCCCTCCGCCGGGAGTGCAGAGCAGTGGGGGAAGGACGTGGGTGTCTTCCTGTGTAGTGGTGTTGTGGGATGCTTGCTGGTTGGCAGAGGCGTGTGCGAAGAGTCCATGCTGTCTGTGCAGGGTGGACTAGTGCTGGTATAGTCCACCATCCGGTAGGGAGGATGGACTGGTCGACGTGCACGTGTGAACTGGACTGGTAAGGAAGATGTTGGTGTTGCAGTACAGGTGGAGAGGGGGATGCGAATTTTGAGCTGAATGTTGCAGCTATGCCAGCCGTATCCACCCTATTTTGGATGGGGACTGTGCGCGGGATGGTGATATGTGACATGGGAATGGACTCGCGCGAAGTGTCCCCTATGCGGAGGACGAAGATGGATCCCTCGTGGAGCTGCAAGGAAAGCTTGTCGTGTGGGCACTCAGAGGCATTGATCAAGATGCAAATTTCATTGACAGTGGACATAGGGGGCACTAGGGGAGGTGGTGGGTAAAAATAACATAGTCCAGGAGCAACACTGGAACACTCTGTGGTGGCACTGGCCGCCGACACTTGCGACGGGGTAATGTCACACGCTACGTCTGGTTGGGCCTGAGGTTGTGGGTTGTCACAAGCAGTGCTTGAGTGAAGCATGTGTAGAGTATTGTCACATGCAACAACTGAGCTGCCCACAGGTGTAGGCTTGGTGCACATATGATCATGGTGGGGTGTAGGGGAGTGGGCGGTCTGTGTGAGTTTTGAGTTGTCACCTGACGGAGGAACACTCAACTCAAGATGGTGTGATACCGATTCCTACATCGTCCAGGCTGGTTTTGTGCATTGAAGGGAAACAGTCTGCTGATGGCCACTGATGAGAATGTCCATAGTATTGTCTGTGTGAACCACTACTCGATGTGGGCAGAGTAAGGTGACTGTAATGCTGGTTTGACTGTGTCATCCCATAACATAATGAACTCGCTAGAGTCCAGTGCCGAATGCAGAAAGACCCGACAACAGGTGTCTGGTTGTGGAGGGGGCATATGGATCGCAGCTATGTGTGTCTGTAAATGCTCAACTAGTGCGGGGAGGTTGGACAGGTTGATGATTGTTTTGTCGTTGACGAGCTCTGTGGGGAGAACTAGGATCTCCCCATACAGAACCTCCGCAAGTGAAGCCTGGAGGTCTGTCTTGTAAGCCATGCATATTCCTAACATAACCCAGGGAAGGGCATGAGACCACTCACCACTGTGGCACATGAGGGCCACTCTCAGAGTCCTGTGCCACCACTGGACCAGTCCTTTGCTCTGTGTGTGACAAGGCATAGTGCAGAATATATCCACCCCACAGAGTACACAGAGTCTCTTACACAGCAGGGATTCAAACTGCCTTCCCTGGTCAGTGGTTATGGTTGTAGGGCAGCTGAATCGAGCTATCCAGGATGATACGTATGCGTGTGCTACGGAATCCGCTGGGATGTCCTGCAGGGGTATTGCCACCACCCAACGTGATAACGCGGTCAATTACAGACAGGATATACTTGAAACCATCAGACATGGGTAATGGTCCTACGAGATCCAGATGTACATGTCGGAAGTGGCATTTTGGGATGTTGAATTTACCTAGACGGGGCTATGTGTGTCTGCCAACTTTACTGCGCTGGCACTGTAAACAAGCACGAGCCCAAGTATGACAATCCCTCTTCACACCTGGCCACACAAAGCATTCTGTAACAATGCACATAGTAGCCTTAGCACCAGGATGTGAAAGGTTATGTAATGTAGTGAATACTTGGTGACGCAGCACAGGGGGAACAATAGGCCGGGTGGTGACCATGGACATATTGCACCACAGTGGCCTGACCGAGCCCAGTAATTGCGGGAAACTATCTGGAGGGAAGTATCTGGGTCCAGTCGGATGTTGTGCAATTCAGTATCATTGTCCTGTAAGCAGGCCAATTCATCAACATTAATGGGGGACAAAATTGCAGTGATACGTGATAGGTAGTCTGCCACCACATTTCTGAACTTGGATGTAATGGATGTCTGTTGAGTATTGGCAGATTAAGACCATCTGCTGAAACCTACATGGGGGAAGGTCAACAGCAGGGTTACAGATAGACTCCACGAGGGGGCGTTGGTCTGTGAAAATTGTTATTGAGGGGGCAATGGTCTGAAAATTGTTATGTTCCTTCCTTTGATGTCTGTGCAGAAATATTTTACAGCTTCATAAACAGCAAGCAATTCTCTGTCAAATGCTGACCATTTACAATGAACCGTAGATAGTTAAAAAAAAAAAAAAAAAAAAATGGAGTGGTTGTGTCATGTCACCGATGTGCTGTTGGAGGACTGCACTGATTGAAAAATCACTTGCATCTGCTGTAATAAAGATGCAGGCATCCGGAAAAGGATGGGTGAGAGTGACACCAAGTGCTAATGCTGACTTAAGGTCTTCAAAAGCTCTCACCATGTTGTCAGACCACTGTACTTGGTGATTGCCCGAGGTTTGTTTCCTGGCCAATGGGTCAGTCAAAGGGGCTTCAATTGCTGCCGCCATCAGCAGGTTATGATGGTAGAAATTGATAGTTCCTAAAAACTGGCGTAATTTACGAAATGACACTGGGAGAGGTAGATCGTGAATGCAGTCAACCTGCTCCTGAGGGGGGCGTATACCTTCTGAGGAGATTGTGTACCCCAGAAAAGTGACAGTGGTGCAGCAGAGTTGTGACTTGTCATTATTGCTCTCATCTCCATTACGTGCCAGTAAGACCTGAATCATGGCCAGGTGGAGTTCGTGTTCACTGTCAGAGTATGTCATCAAGGTATGTGTAACAATATGTGCAGTTAAACATAAGTGGGTGTATAAAACGTTGCCAAGTTTGGGCTGCTCTGAGACCATAAGCATGTAACAAAATTCGTAGAGGCCGAAAGGTGTGATCAACACTGTCTTTGGTATGTCACTCTGTTCCATAGATATCTGTAAATATGCCTTGCAGCAGTCCAAGACACTGAAGATGTGCTCTCCGCTAAGTACTTGCGTGAAGTCTTGTATATGAGGTATCGGATAATTGTCTAACACGGTCCGCGTGTTGAGACAGTGATAGTCTCCACAGAGGCGCACTGTGTCAACCTTTTTGGGAACTAATTGGATGGGCAAAGACCAGTTACTGTCTGACGGATAAACAATACCTGCCCGCACAAGTTCCTCGACTGCGGCCTTAGAGAGGCGTAGTTTATGAGGCAACAGTCGGCGCGCTTTATGATGCGCTGGTGACCCATCTGTCATGACAATTTTGTGTGTCTTGCCATTCATGATAGCGTTCAGTTGGGCTGGCGAACTCGCTCGGGGGCTGACGTGCACAGGAGTCGGTAGCACGCAAGAGTCACCAACCTGATGTGCCAGGGAAGCTGTCCGCATTGGTGGCGACAAAGTTCCACGATGTGCGTCACCAGTGTTGGGCAGCGGCAGCATCAAAGTCCCATGCAGTGCATTGCTGGTGTCAGATGGTGGCGGTGTTGACAGGAGTTGTACAAGGCATCATGCCTCAGCGACAGCTTGCTTAGCCGAAGATATGGCGTGGTTCAGTTCGGCGTTGCAAGCACAGAGATCATCGACTGCAGTGCGCTCGGACCGAAGCCAGGCGATGGAAGTTGTGATGCTGTCCGCCAGTGAAGAACATTCGATGAGAGACGTGTCAAAATCATCGGGGAGCTAAGGCGGAGGGGGGCCGAAGAGGTGACTGAACACGCAATATGAGTGGACGAGGCGTGGTGCAATAATGCGGCCAACTGGAGGTCTGGAGAAAGTCTGAAATGAAAAAGGAAGTCAATACTAATACTGAGTCTTCTACGTCAGCCATGTAGAAGGACCAAGTGAACTGTTTGCCAGGTATGAGTTCAATAGGTAACTCGGCCAAACCATCGACATGAAGTGGCGTTTATTTGCTGCTCGAAGGAACAGTTTGGCTGGTGTCGTGTTCTTTATGGTAAATGTGGGAGATACGACACTAACGTCTGCTCTGGTATCGATGAGAAAATACTGGCGGGAACCTAAATCCAAGGCATACAGATGTCCTCGTGAGGTGGGGGATCTGACAGAATGCAACGTCTGTGGGCGCCCTTGCATGCATCCTCAGGCTGTGGCGCCTACTGCAACCTGCGTGCGGTGTTTGGGAATGCGCAGGGTGGGTGGCAATTGCAAGAGGCATCCCTGTAAGTGGTGTGGAACCAGCATATGTGTGAGTTGGCTGTACTCGTCTTGCCAGCTGAAGCATCAGGTGAGGGGGGAAAGTGGGGTGGGCAGGCACTAGCCCAGTTGGGATGGGGAAAGGCTGCTGCCGGGCCTCTTGTGGTACCCCATCTTGGCTGCTAGATGGCTGCTGTTCCGTGTGCTGTCCATGATATGCATGTGCCCAGCCTCTACTGCCTGATGGTGGAAGTACACTCACAGGATTACCAACCTCGGCGGTATTAGGCACTGTGCTGCGCTGAGGGAGGTGGCGGTGCCGAATAATGGCGTATGCCTGGTCAGCCAGCAATAGTTTATCCTTGAGTGATCTTGCAGTATGTGGGAGCAAATGTAATTGTAGTTCTTGCTGCAGTTTCACCAACCACAATGGCCAGAGCACTAAGTTCGGCAAGATCTCGGTACTGACCTGTGTAAGCAAGCGTCGCCACAGCTGTGAGGTGGTCTGTCACCTAAAGGCTCGTCATACATAATGTTGTGAATCGTATCTGCTGGCCGACAAGAAAGGCATTTGGTGAGTAGTGCACTTGCTGAGACATATTTGTCGCTCTTGGGTGGGTTCAGTATCAAGTCACTGATGAGATCAGGGTGGTCATGCAGCTGGTTCACTAAACACACAAAGCAAGAGCTGTCATCTGCAGTACCATGTACGTGCAACATGTTGTCCACCAAGGAAAACCACATCACTGGGTTGTCCGGCTGTAATGGTGGCAGCTTTGGAAAACAACCAGGGACTGGTGCTTGCAGGGGTGTAGGAAAAGCACAAATTGTATGGGGATTCTGCACGGTGTTCACTGATGCAAACTGTGCCTCAGTGACGGACGATGTGTTGCATTGAACATCCATTAGCTGCTCAGGTGAGATGTGATATCCCGTCCTTGTAGGCAGGAAATCTGTACAGCCACACTACGAGCATGGTGTGGCAGGGGCACACTACGAGCATGGTGTGGCGGGCGTGAAAGGATCAACAGCCGATGCAGATGAAATCTTGAGCAGAGGTGCAAAATTGTGATTGAGTGCCGAGGATAGGGCGGAACCATGGTAGGTGCATTGCCTGAAGTGTGCGGGGGGCGGCAGGATGGGCAGGCATATACATTGCCCGACACATTTGACGCGAGTATCCCTTCGACCGACACAGAGGGGGACACTTTAAACGGTGGACCGCTCTGAGGAGGGGACGGCCATGCGTGTGGGCCCCAAAACTGGACAGCCGCATGGTCCATGTTGCACAGTAGAAATGTAGGTGAGAGGGGTCTCCAGGATCTTGTGCTGGAGGAGCATTCTGTCAAGCATAGAATGCCATAGAAGGTGTCCGTGCCGACATGTACAGTGTGCCAGTGGAGGTTAGGGTTGTCTGGCACGTCGAAGCAAACACCGGAGATACGAACATTCCCAGTGTATTAGTAGCACATGGGGTAAAGCATTGTGCTTCATAGTCAAATGTCCATTCTGCGGTCACAGCATCCTGCACTGCCGGAAAAACTGGATGTTGCGACATTGTCTATTGGCGCGAAACTGGTGGTGCACAGGGAGCGAATGAAATGTATTTTTACAACTTGGGGTCACCAATGTGGGTTTCCTGGCTGTATTGACTGACTGTGCACAGAAAACTCCAATTATGACCAGGCACTTTTATTAAGTTCATGTAATTACACAAAACACAAGAAAAACACTACAGAACTTCACAACACGCACATTGCAACCAAAGTCCACAAGACTGATCCAAAGAACTCCAAGACCCCAAAGACTGTTTACTCCGCCCTTTGTAGGCGGCAGTTACTCAAAGTCGATAGTCACCACATGCTGCAGATATGATTTTAAATTAACTAGACCCTCATCACTCTACATTAATATATTACAGCAATTTTTAAATAAAGAAATGTTATAAAAATTAGGTCACACTAAGACCATTCACAATAAATATAAATAAAGGTTTGTTCATAAATAAATTAGCCAGTATTCTTGCACCAGTGTGCTCACATTAAATGACAACAATATGTTGTTAAATACCCTTTATACAAGTATTTATGTCTGCTTGATAGGATAGAAGTGTCTTGTGGTACGTCTTTTCAATGGTGATATTAGCTAACACATGTGACTGACCACTTCTGAATAATTAATTATAAATCTAAAAACAAAGATGATGTGACTTACCAAACAAAAGCACTGGCAGGTCGATAGACACATAAACAAATACAAACATACACACAAAATTCTAGCTTTCCAACCAATGGTTGCTTCGTCAGGAAAGAGGGAAGGAGAGAGAAAGACGAAAGGATGTGGGTTTTAAGGGAGAGGGTAAGGAGTCATTCCAATCCCGGGATGTGATGCTACCACCATCTGTATATGTGCATTTCACTACATCATGACTTTTGTTACCTCAGGGTATTACTCTGTGACATCAATATATTAGTCTATTAGCCATAATATCTCCACGCTGTGGTAGTGTTCCTTACATTCCAGTTGTGTATGCACTATATTGGACATAGATACAGTCCATTTGAGGTCAACAGTCCATAGTATCTTACTGTTTATTGCCATTTTGGACAACGTTGTTTTGTACACAGTATGAGTTTTCACTGCAAGCTAAACAGAACAAGTGTGCAAGTCATTTGTATTTTTCTAGGTTCAATCTACTGTCAGTTTTAGGTTGTTCCTTAGATTAGTGTCTGGCAAAGCAACTCTACTAAAGGCTGGCTGGAGCAGACTGTGGATAGCAGTGAAGACATTGTCAGCTGACCATGGAGCTCTTCATATTGCTAGTGCACTTGAGACTTGTCAGTACTGTTGATGATGTTTGGCACTTTGATATTATTCAATAACATTTAGGACTGGTGCTGAGTAAGCCTGCTAAATTCTCATCATACTCTCTTTCATACTGATGAAGAAATCTTAATAGTCATAGCGTTTATATGAGATAAAGATCATGAATTTAATTTTTTGACCCTAGGATGGTAATTCCATACTTAAATTACAACTGGTTTTGTATTTCATGTCGTGAACTGTCTGCATTAACTACTATAAGAGCGTCTGTCCCGATAGCTGAGTGGTCAGAGTGACGGATTGCCGTCCTACGGGCCCGAGTTCGATTCCCGGCTGTGTTGGGGATTTTCTCCACTCAGGGGCTGGGTGTTGTGTTGTCTTCATCAATCATCATTTCATCCCCATCCACCATGAAGGTCGCCCAATCTGGTGTTGAATGTAATAAGACCTGCACCACGGCGGCCGGACCTGTCCCGTAAGGGGCCTCCCGGCCAATGACGCCAAACGCTCATTTCCATTTACCATAACAACAATAGCAGAGAGCTAAATGAAGCAGTCTCCTGTGTGCTCCCTGGCACCATGTTCATCTGGTTGTCTAATGCAAGGCTAGTTGCTGGTTCAGATCTTGCCGGACTGCTGATGAGTATTGCCAGTTTTTTCTTTTTTCTCTGGAATTAAATTCGGAAAAAAAAGAAGCCTTTGCATTAAGCTAACTGAACATCAGCCTATTTTATTTTTAACTGTCAACATTCTTCTGTAATGTAATAAACTTCATTTATTATTAATTTGTTACTGACACTATTCTTGTTGTTATTTATTCACTCCCAAGAGCTTTCTTATCCCGTTTTGGTGCCAATGCACATGACCAGTGAATCTGGGTGGATGGAATGTTGATTGTTTTGGCATGGGGAATATGTGATGCCAGAAAGTATCAGGAGATAAACTGCTAAAAACCAGTCACACTTGTGCCTCCCTTCTGAGGATCCATATGAGATGAACATGACAAATATTTAGCTACATAGCTGTCCCTAACATAGCTAATAATTAGCAAAATTGTTGCAAATATTTGGCAACACTGTGATAATGCACCTACTTCCTCATGTGGTCCTGCATTGTTCTTCTAAATCCTGGAATTATCTTTCCATTTCAATGACTTATGCTACATATGTCTCATGTACGATGAGAAACCGAGACAGAAAATTTAATTTTTTTGACCCCACGAATACTGTACTTCAGATAAGTAACAACTGTTTATACCTTTAGTGTTGCATTATGAGGCTCAGCAACTAATATTGCAATGAGAGAGACCTGCTTCCAGCAGCATCTCATTAGCTCTGTCATTCCCCACCTGTCTGGATGTGCAAGGCTGGCATGAGTTCACAGTTCTTATCATGATGCAGACTAGTGCACTCTAGGTTCATATTTGCCAATTTTTAATGCAGCTGCAAAGTTCTAGAAGAAATTCTTTAGCAAAATTTGAAGAAAACCTTTACACATTAGGTCTTTTCACAAGCTCGACTCAGTAACCTGTGTTAATGGTCATAGATGTCTGTTTTATGAATGCCAAGCTTCTTCACTAATCAAACATCTCTGAAGAACTTTATCTCGAATGCCAACCACACAAATTTGAGTTCTGCTCATCACATAGGACCCTTATGACAGGGAAATAGTTATTAAGTGAATATCGTTCATCTGTGCCATATCTGTGAAATAACACCCATGTAGATATTTGCTGACACTGACATCAGCAACTTCTTCCACTCTGGGTAGCTCCAAAATTGCACACTTTTGTTGGTTTAAATCTAATTAAATACCTTAAATATCACTTTCAATCTGCATTAAGTTTTCCATGAATCCACACATGGAACTCAGAATGTGCTGTGTGCTTGTGTTGCTATAGAGCATGCACTGCAAAGTGCTCACACAGTTTACCATGTGTATTTAATGTAAGAAATGAAATTATGACATTAAAACTTTTCACACCACAATTACTGTCTGTGGCTTGGTGAAAATATATGAATTTCTGGTGACAACATGGAATGAAGAATCACTTTTAAAGGTGAAAGAAATGAGATGTAAAACATTAAGAATAACATTAAACAACACAGTAATTTAGTTAGATTTGATCACAAACTATAAAATTAAATAGGGCCATACTCATGTCTTACATATTACTGTAATACAGTAGTCATCATATAAAAATGGGTCGTCCACCTCCATTGCTATCAAGTGTGAAATTGCAAATTGTAGACATGTTTTGTGGAGCATCACTCAACATCAGTAAAGCATTTTATATTCTTCAAAGTGATGAGTGTTAGCTGGTGCTTTTGACAAACTGTGAAGAAGCACAGCACCCACTGCTGTGCACCATCAAGTGGGGGAGAGCTTTGATACATGTGGCGTTCAGAGACGGACAGTCTGCCATGAAATCTTCCATAAAAATGTTATTGGAGAAACTGTTATTACTGGTGTGTCAAAAAGTAAAGTACTTTGTAGTTGTGCTACCATTACACTACAGACATCATCATTCAGATGAAAGGCACTATAAAAATTTCAGATGAAGTGCTAATCACTGCTAGAACATGGGTGAACACATAGCATAATACTTTGAACAGAAGACTTCCTCAGGATCTGCCACAGCCTACAGTGTTGCAAGACGATGCAGCTAGCCAATGTCATTATGCAATAGACATGGGCTTATACTCTGCAGCGGCCTGCTGCCAGCCAGGTTTTGCATCAAAGAGTGTACTTTATGTCAAATGAAGGACAGAGATGAGATTGTAAAATAAAGGAGAACACTTATACAGGTAACTGGAAAAACAAAACGCGTTTATCATGCAACCTCCTGGCAGGTTACAACTGTGTGCCAGTCTGGTAGAGCACTTGAATGCAAAAGGCAAAAGTCCCGAGTTCCAATCTTGGTCTGGCACACAGTTTTAATCTGCCAGTAACTTTCACATCAGTGCACACTCCGCTGCACAGTGAAAATTTCATTCTGGACATTTGTAATGCACTTGACACATATTCCACTACAATGTGATTGCTATATTCATCCAATGCTAGGACAAAACATTCTAGTAACTAAAAACCTGTATATATGATTGAGTTTTGCTATCTGAAGCATGAATTATTATTATATTATATTATTTAAAAATATAATTATCTGAGACATTTAATTGTATAATATTAGAAACTTTAAGGCTTAATTGTGCATCAATCATTTAAAACTGTAAACATTTTCTGTATTGAGATCTGGCTGAACTGTTAGTAATGGAGACTGTGTGCTATCTGAGAGAAAGATAAAGCATCAGAATGAAATTGAGGAAAAATGGGTCACTGAAAGATGATACTTCAAATACAAATTTTGGCAGTGCCTGTGAGGTCACAGAGGAAAGAAAGATCATTAAGAAGGCATTTATAAAAAGAAATATATGTTAATAATCTATGTAATGATATGAACAAATGTGTAAGTTATTCTTTGAATAAAATTTCTGCACAGTATTAGTAATAGAATAGAATTTGTTGCTACTTTGTTTCACCAACAGGAACGGACATCACAGTCACTTTGAATCACAACCTTCCTATTCTGTCGCATGCATGCCACAACAGTCCACTCATAATTCTTACGTGCAGTATTTTATTGGTATGTAATGTAATAGAACAGGACAGCATTTAATGAAAACTACAATCCTGAACAAATTGAAGAATATGACATTACCAAGTGAAGCAAGGGCCTGAACTGTAAGGTCACTAGATTACTGTGTTGATGCACATAAAGTCAAATGAAGATGAATTGAAATCAGTGAAGATGAACTATGATTAATTTATAAAGATATTGCACTATAAATTAGTAAAAGATAAAAACAAAGATGATGTGACTTACCAAACGAAAGTGCTGGCAGGTTGATAGATACACAAACAAACACAAACATACACACAAAATTCAAGCTTTCACTACCAACGGTTGCTTCATCAGGAAGGAGGGAAGGAGAGGGAAAGACGAAAGGATGTGGGTTTTAAGGGAGAGGGTAAGGAGTCATTCCAATCCCAGGAGTGGAAAGACTTACCTTAGGGGGAAAAAAGGACAGGTATACACTCACACACACACACACACATGTCCATCCGCACATACACAGTCACAAGCAGACATTTGTAAACGCAAAGAGTTTGGGCAGCCCAAACTCTTTGCGTTTACAAATGTCTACTTGTGACTGTGCATGTGCAGATGGATATGTGTGTGTGTGTGTGTGTGTGTGTGTGTGTGTGTGTGTGTGTGTGTGTGTGTGCGCGAATGTATACCTGTCCTTTTTTCCCCCTAAGGTAAGTCTTTCCGCTCCCGGGATTGGAATGACTCCTTACCCTCTCCCTTAAAACCCACATCCTTTCATCTTTCCCTCTCCTTCCCTCTTTCCTAATGAAGCAACCATTGGTTGCGAAAGCTTGAATTTTGTGTGTATGTTTGAGTTTGTTTGTGTATCTATCAACCTGCCAGCGCTTTCGTTTGGTAAGTCACATCATCTTTGTTTTTAGATATATTTTTCCCACGTGGAATGTTTCCCTCTATTACATTAGTAAAAGATAATGTAAACAAAAGGCCAGGTCATCATTCATGGAATTCATACACAGAAAAATGATAGTAATTACAATGCAGCCAACTGTAATGAGATGGGATTTATGTTAGGAATTAAAATCACACTGTATTTATAAATCAATTAACAAAAATAATCAACACATTGTAAATGTTGCACATTTCACACAATTTTGATATGAGAATTGTAATATTCTGACATGCCAGCAGTAACAGACAGATTGCAATGATCTGTAAATGTAAATTTCATATCTAGTTTTGTAAAAGCATTGAAACCTTGATTGTAAATTCAGATAAGTTTGATTGAAATAATGCAGAATGTAACTACATTGTTCTCAAAATCTATGCAAGCAGCAACAACAGCAGCCAAATTGAATGGGTATTGTTTCAGTTTTAAATGTCAGCCCTATGTCATCTTCTAGACACCAAACCCATGTCAGTTTGTGGTGCAATAAACATACTTAAAAAGTATTTTGAGTGTTTCATTTATGAGGTATCTTGAACAAAATGGAAGCCAAAAACATTGATCATATGACACCCAACTTGCACTTTTCTCTGATGACATATTGAAAGCTTTGGATCAAGGCAGTGAGGTAGATTCAGTATTTCTTGACTTACAAAAAGCATTTAACTCAGTACCACACCTGCACTTATTGTCAAGAGTTCAATTGTATTAAATGAAATTTGTGACTGAGTTGAGGACGTTTTGGCAGGGAAGATACAGCAAGTTATCTTGGATGGAAAATCATTGTCAGATATAGATGTAACTTTGGGTGCACCCCAGAGAAATGTGTAGGGAAGCATGCTGTTCACATTGTATGTTAATGACCTTGCAGATAATATGAATAGAAACCTCAGCTGCAGTTATCTATAATGAAGTACTGTCTGAAAGAAGCTGGGTAAATATTTAATCATATCTGATAAGATTTCAAAGTTGTGCAAAGACTGGCATCTTATTTTAAAAGTTCAGAAATGTAAAATTGTGCACTTCACAAAATGAAAAACTGTTGTATCCTATGATTAGAATGTCAGTCAGCCACAGATGGAATCAGCCAACTCATGCAAATACCTGGGTGTAACACTGTGTAGGGATATGAAATGGAATGGTCATATAGACACAGTTGTGGATAAAGCATGTGGTAGGCTTTGATTTGTTGGTAGAATACTGAAGAAGTGTGATCAGTACACAAAGGAGACTGTTTACAAATCACTCATGAGACACATTCCAGAATATTGCTTAAGTGAGTGGGGGCTGTACCAGACAGGACTAAGAGGGGATATTGAATGTATACAGAGAAGGGCAGCACAAAATGGTCACAGGTTTGTTTGACCCATGGGAGACTGTTATAGTGATGTTGAAGAAACTGATCTGGCAGAATTTTGAAGACAGACATAAACTATCCTGAGAAATTCTACTAACAAAGTTTCAAGAACTGGCTTTAAATGGTGACACTAGGAATGTACTACTACCCCCTATGTATCACTTTGTTTGTGAGGACAAGATTAGAATAATTACAGCACACACAGATGCCTTCAAACAATCATTCTTCCTGCACTCCATATGGGATTGGAATGGGAAGAAACTATAGCAACTGGTACAATGGGACATCCCCTCTGCCATGCACTTCAAGGAGGTTTGCAGATTATGGATGTAAATGCAGATGTAGATATGTTACGTTTTGGTTAGCATGACAAAAATTTCCTGGAATACAGAAAAATGGACTCAGATGTTATTCCAGGTGATGGACTTTTGAGAAACCTGATTTACGCACCTCAATCAAAGTCATCACCCACCAACAGTTTAAGTAATTGAAATGCAGCCATGATACCTGGTTACATTATAAGCTAAACAAGAAATATTAGCTTGTTTGTACATTGCAACCTTGTCAAAGTCAGACTGTGTGTCCCATAAAATTCTACTTGACAAACTAAAGTGTTACAGAATTAATGGTACCCCTCTTGGATGCAGAGAGTCTTACCTTCATAACGGAAAGCAAAGGTTCTCACTGACAGACTACGTCATTGGGGAGAAAAACCCATCATAATGGGGAGACGTAACATGTGGAATTCCACAAAGATCTGTACTGTGCCTGCTCTTGTTCCTAACTTATATAAATGATCTTCCAATGACTTTAAAGATTGATTTAAAAATTGTGATTTTTGCTATTAACACAAGCATACTAATCAAGGCTCATGATTTACCATTGGCAGATAGAGCTCAAATGGTGGCTGAACAGACCTGCAAGTTGTTCACATCCAACAGTTTAAGTCTTAATATTACAAAGACTCACATTATGTGATTTTAGTCATGAAATAATGATCTTTTAGCACCAGAAGTAGACATCAATGATCATACACTAAATGAAACATCCTTGAGTCAGATGAGTCGCAGACATGCACAACAAAAAGACTGCAGTACATGTAAGCTTTCAGTGAAAAGGCCTTCTTCTAAAGTAGAAAAAACATGCACATTCATGCAAGCAAAACTCACCTGCACATGACCATTGTCTCTGGTCACTGATGCCTCAGTGACAAGAGACATAGTCATATGTGTGTGAGCTGTGCTTGGGTGAATGTTTTTGTTTTCTGCTTTAGTAGAAGGATCAAACAAGGGAAATCCAGTATGGAATAATGATAATTTTATGAAATGGAAAGGTTGCTGCTCACAATATATCGTCTCTGACTGCCGGGGCCAGACTGCAAGCAACTATGCATGATGGGCAAGCAGTCTGGGCAGGGTGGGGAAGGGAGAGTGGGGTATGGGTGAGGGACAGTAAAATTCTGTTTGTGGGAGCATACAGGGATGAGGTGGAAAGGGTAGAGCAGCAAGGTGCAGTTCTGAGGATAGATGGAGAATGGGGGAGGAGGGGGGGGGGGGGGGGAAGGAAAGGAGAGCAGTAAAAGAAATGTGAATGTACTTGTGGAATAGAAGGCTGTGGAGTGGGGGAACAGGGAAGGGGATAGGTGCATAAAGGATAATGACAAATGAAGTTGAGGTCAGAAGGGTTACGGGAATGTAGGATATGTTGCAGGGATGGTTCCCACCTGCACAATTCAGAAAAGTTTGTGTTAGTAGGAAAGATCCATATGGGAAAGGCTGTGAAGCAGTCATTAAAATTAAGAATGTTGTGTTCGGCAGCATGCTCAGAAACTGGATGCTCCATCTGTTTCTAGGCCACAGTTTGTCAGTGACCATTCATGCGGACAGACAGCTTGTTGGTTGTCATGCCCACACAGAATGAAGCACACTGTTTGCAGCTTATCTTGTAGATGACATGACTGATTTCACAGGTAGCCTTGCCTTGCATAAATGATGCTTGTGACTGACTGGAGTAGGTGGTGGTGGTGGGAGAATGTATGGAAAAGGTCTTGCACCTCGGTCTATTACAGGGATGTGAGCCATGAGGCGGGGGTTGGGAGCAGGGGTTGTGTAGGGATGGACGAAGATATGGTGTAGGTTTGGTGAGTGCTGAAATACTATTGTGAGAGGGGTGCGGAGGATAGTGGTAGGACATTACTCATTTCAAGGCATGACAAGAGATAGTCGAAACCCTAGCAGAGTATATGACACAGTTGCTCCAGTTCTGGGTAGTACTGGGTCAGAAGGGGAATGCTCCTCTGTGGCCAGGTGGTGGGACTCTCTAAGGTGGTGGGTGACTGGAGAGATAAGGAATGGGAGATCTGTCTCTGTACAAGGTTGGAAGGGTCTTACAGTCTGTGAAGGCCTCAGTGAGACCTTTGGTATAGTTTGAGAGGGGCTGCTCATTACTACAGATGCAACAGCCAGGGGCGGCTAGACTGTATGCAAAGAACTTCTTGGTATAGAATGGGTGATGATTATCAAAGTAGAGGTATTGGTGGTCGATAGGTCTGATATAGATGGAGGTATCGATGTAGCCATCTTTGAGTTGGAGGGCAACATCGAGGAAGGTAGCTTGTTGGGTTGAGTAGGACCAGGTGAAGCAAATGGGGTAGAAGGTGTTGAAGTTCTGAAGGAATATGGATAGGGTGACCTCACCCTCAGTCCAGATCCCCAAGATGTTGTCAACAAATAAGAACCAGGTGAGGAATTTGAGATTCTGGGTGGTTAGGAAGGATTCCTCTAGATGGCCCATGAATAGTTTGACATACGGTGGTGCCATGTGGATGCCCATTACCATACCACAGATTTGTTTGTAGATGATACCTTCAAAGGAAAAGTAATTGCACGTGAGGATGTAGTTGATCATGGTGACCAGGAAGGTGGTTGTAGGTTTAGAATTCATAGGGCACTGGAAAAGGTAGTGTTAAATACTGGCCGGGCTATTGGCATTAGGGATGTTAGTGTAATGGGAAGTGGCATCAGTGGTGATGAGGAGGCACAGCACCATGTGGTAAAGGAACAGGAACTGTGCAGAGTCAGTGGATGACATGGTTAGTATCTTTTGTATAGGAGGGTAGGTTGTGGGTGATAGGCTGAAGGTGTTGGTCTATGAGAACAGAGATTCTCTCTGTGGGGCTACAGTAACTGGACAGAATGGGGCATCCTGGGTGGTTGGATTTATGTTCTTTAGGAAGCATGTAGAAGGTAGGAGTGCAGGGAGCGGCAGGGGCAAGGAGAGAGGTAGACTCTGGGGACAGGTTCTAGAATGGGTCTAAGTATTTGAGGAGAGACTGGAGATACTGCTGGATTTCTGGAATGGGCTCACTGTGGTGGATGAATTTGACAGCTGGTGGAGTCTTTCTGCCAGGTAGTCCTGTCAGTTCAAAACAACAGTGGTGGACACTTTGACAGTAGGTAGGATATTAAGGTCAGAATCAGATTTTAGGTGGTGGACTGCCATTCTTTCCGTAGATGTAAGGTTAGCTTGGACATTGAAGGATTTGGGGAATGGTGGTGAGGCAAGGTTCTGAAAAGTTAACAGGGGATGACTTGGGGGCAGTGGGGGTGGATCATGGTTGCATGACTCAGTTCACTTCTCCTTCCAACTGTGATCCAGCCCCACCTCCACTTCCACTGCTTCCAGACTTTCCAGAATTTCTATACCTATTCCTGTAACCCTCCTGGCCTCAACATGATTAGCCATTGTCCTTCAGCCACCTATCTCTTCCCACTCCACAGCCTTTTATCCCACAAGCACATCCACAGTCTCTTTACTTCTCTCCTCCCCAGCCCCCCCCTCACCTCCCTTCGCCTAATGTCTTGACTGCACCTATGTGCCCTACCCTCTCACCACCCCATTCCTGTATGCTTTCACAAAGAGCAATTTACTGTCCCCCATCTGTACCCTACTCTCTGCCTCCTTCCCACCACAGAGACCCCCACTACCCATCATGCATGCACTTCTCACAGTCTAGCCCTGGCAGTTAGAGACAGTGGGCATATGTGTGTGAGATGCATTTGTGTGAACATGCGTGTCAGTGTTGTTTAGTTCAGAAGAAGGCCTTCTGGCCAAAATTTTACATTTTTAGTAGTCTTTTTGTTGCACCTGTGTGTGACTCAACATCTTCACTACATGGTTAGAAGAAGGATTTTTTGCAGAAAGCTTAGACTTATAGCAGTCTTTCTGTTGTGCCTGTCTATGACTCAACATCTCAAAATAAATTAACATGGATAAGTGTACAGATAAGCTAGCAAGAGGCTAACTTTAGCAAATTTTGCCATAAGGAGCACCTCTCATTGTGTTTACTAGAAGTCAAACTTATTTTCTCATTCACTGCTCAATATTTGATAATAGTTTTGTTAGGGCGGAAACAAAGAACAGGATCAACAATGACAGCGATAAAGAGGGTTTCTATAGCCTGCATTAGTTTTACTCACTTATGGTGGTGAATTGTATTGTAGTGTTGGCATGGCAACCCCCACTTCCCAGTTTCTGAAACCAGGTGGCGCTGTTATGTGATGGAAATTGCACTTAATCTGCCTGCCAGTTCTCCGGGAAAATAGTTTGCACACACAAAGATTGCTCCTGGCCCAAGGTAGATGCTTTGGTGTCTTTTACTGATGCCACAGGCTCTGTATCCTCATTGGAGTGTGATGATGTGACATGAGAAAGGGTGTACCCTGATCACTGTATGCAGGCTTGAATCGTTCTAGTGACCAGTGTCTACTGTTTATCATTTTTTCAATCTTGGAAGTGCAGCTCCCATGGGTGATTACTCTGTATGGTCCTGTATGGCATTTTTGTTAGGTCTTTATGAACAAACACCCACCAGTCTCCATGTCTGACAGGAGTGGTATGCTGAACAGTCATTATTCTGTGACTGAGTTGTTGTGCAAATTGGATACATAGCTTTGGAAGGACCAGTTGTGCAGACATTGGCAAGAACAATTCTTCCAGAAGCTTCAGTCACTCACCCCACATCAATTGTGCTGGTGAGTCCTTCTCCACAGCCATTCCCAACTCGAGCAGAAACAGTGGTAATACTTCTGACCATGATGATGAACTACACATTATGGTCATTTTGAAGGTACAGTGGAATTGCTCTACCATTCCATTGCTTGCTCAATGGTAGCTTGTAGTGCAGAGGTTGCTGCAGCTGCACAGTAAGAGAAGCTCACTGAAAAATTGCCTTTCATACTGTTTCCTGCTATCTTAGTTATTCCTCATGATATGCCAAACCTGGAGAACTGAGAGTGTAGCAACAATCTTGCCAGAGATTCAGGGATATCCTGTTAGCAACAATGTTTAGCTACCTGGTAAAATCATCAATGATCATTAGAAAATAACATTGACTGGCACAGTACAGTAATGGAACTATGCTGTACAAACATGTGTGTGCAAATCTAGCTGATGGCATTGGGAAATGGGCAACAGGTGCAAAGGCATGCCTGTCAAACTTTTGGTGGCACATCCAACATGTATGTGTCCATGCGTGACGATCTTTCTGCACTCTGAACACATGACTTTATTGGAGACCAATTTATCTGTCAATCAGACTCCTGGGTGTGCTAATTTGTGCTGAAAAACTTCCTGATGGTATTGTTCCAGTATGTAAGGTCACTGCTTCCCTCTTTCCACATCACAACAAATATCACCCAGCACATCCAGGGCTGGTCCACATCTGAGCTGCACTCCGGTTCACTGCTCCTTTATGATACAGTGCAAATGGGGGTCATCCTGTTGTTTTAATGCAATCTCTGTCCAATGAATAGAGTTTAAACTGGCAAAATTCTGAGACAGTCAGTCTGCAACCATGTCATTTTTCTCTGCTATGTGCCACACATCGCTTCAGAGCTGTGCAATGTACTTGGCTTGCCTGCACTGACACAGTGAGTTGAGATCAGCATTATGATGAAAAACAACTACCAGCAGCTTGTGATTAGTAAAAATTGCAAAAAGGCTCACTTCAACCAAAGGGCAGAAATGATTAATTGTTAAATAAATAGCAAGCAACTCACAATCAATCACACTTCACATTTGCTGTTGTCAAGTCAGGTTCTTAGAGAAAAAGCCAAGTGGCTGCAAGTTTCCTTCAGCTTACTGTTGCATTCTGTTGCACAGCCACTCCCACAGCTGTTTGGCATGCATCTACCTATGCGGCAAGGCGGTGTTCAGTCTTGGTGCCCAGCAGCGATGCCCGCGCTAGACGTTTTTTGAGGTCTCAGAAAGCTGCTTTTGTATACCAGGTACACGGTATCTGAAGATTCCATGCAGTATCCATGCTGGCAAGTAATGCTGTGAGTAGCTCTTGGATAACAACTAGGTGAGGCAGGTGACGTCAATAATAGTTCATGATACATAAGAACCTGCAAAGTCTCTTGTATGTTGTGAGAAGAGGTATCTGCTGTACTGCTTTGATCCACTCTGGCAAGGGCAACAGTTCTGCCAGGAGACAAAGTATCCCAAAAACTTAACCTTTTGTTTTCCCAACGCACACTTACTATGTTAATAATTATACTATATTCCGGTAGACAGCTGAAAAGTTGCTTCAGGTGTGTTGCATGCTGTTCTTCTGTAGCAAAAAACAAACGGTAATTCTCTAAGCACTGTGTGAATGAACTGTGCAGCATTCCTGAGGTCAGATAGCATAAAACAGTACTCATACAAGCTGAATGGTGTGATCACTGATGTTTTTAATGTTGGCTGGTGCCATTGGAATTTGTGAATATGCCTTGGTGCAGTCTATCACACTGAACATATTTATGTTTTTAATAGTGCTATTAAAATCCATTATGTTGGATACAAAAAGCAGTCTGGAATTGAGCATCTATTAAGCACTCTCTAATTTCCACATACACTCCAAGAATTATCTTTTTTATGAACCATGAAGACAGGAGAGGCCCACTAACTACCTGACCTGGTCACAATACCTGCTTTCAGCAGTTGATTGGACTCTGCTCACTCTACGAGAAGATTCTCTGAATGCAGATGCTATGGGTAGAATTTGATGGGTTGAACTCTTGTCATGCAGATGTGATATTGAGTATTGTGTAAGCGTTTCCTGGTGGCATAGAAGGGTTTGGTGAGTGCTGGAAAGTCTAGTAGTAGATTATGCAAAAGTTTTCCTCAAAAAATGCCATTATATTGCCAACAGCAAACTATTGTTATGACTTTTGGGATTCTTCTTGTATGGTCCACATGTGTGCACTTCATGTTGTTGTAGGAAGAGGAATGAATCAATATCCTCCAGCATGGATGGAACAGTAGAAATGCTGGAAATCTTCGTGTATAGAGCCACAGGCACATTGCACTATGTTTCTGCAATCACAAAAGTCCATGTTGGGTGAAAGTTTGAACCCAGCTGCAGTGCTAAATTTTTTTCACCATAGGTGACAATCCTGGAGTCATGGGCCACAGTAAGTATATGTTGTGTTGTTGCCATCAGTGTGGGACTGGTACCTCTTGGACAGACACCGACTTCCAAACCTGTATCAATAAGAAACTTGTTATCTGATAACTGGTTCTGCATAAATAAATGGTGTGATTGTTTGACTGCTACTAACGTGGAATTTGCATATCTCATTGACCTTCTCTGGTCTGGGTGCTTGGGTTGTTGCCAATTAATGTTAGCACCTGCCTTTGAATTGTGTTATTGTAGGGTTGAGGGCTGTGTTACGGAAGTGCCTAAGGTACCAGCAATACCATTCGTGAGTCTTGTTCCACAACAGTTTTCCTATATTTACAACTATTAATAGCTGCTGTTGGTGTGTGGCTAGCTGCGTCTTCAGTTTTGCCACTTGTACTGCTAGTTGTTCCTTCCTGGATTTGGCTTGCGTGTGCAATCAATATGAGATATTTGTGTGCATTCCACCTCTCTGCCTGTTCCTGAGTCCTTGTCTTGACTGTTGCTGATTTTTGCACAGGAGGAAACCTCACTCAATCTGTTTGCAATGGCATCTGCCTACTTTGCTAAAAATTGCAATGGCACACGTGTTTGTGCTGCAATGATAGTGCTGATGATGGCTGGAAATTTACAAAGCCACAATGTGCAGAATGAACGTTCAGCATAAAAGTTCTGGGCCTGTTAATGTACGTAGAGTTTTGAGCACTTTGATAATGTCTTATCTCCCACATTTTAATCTGCAAAAATCTTTTGCGGTCATCATTCTAGTGACAGCACCAAACAAGAGCTTTCTTTTCACAGTGTAATTTTGCTGTCACAATGGTTTTTCAATTTCCTCACTCACTTCTAAATCCAGATGTGAAACCATGATATTAAATCTATCAGTGTTATTGAACACTTGATACTATTGGAAATTCCGTGTGGTTAGGGCCTCCTGTTGGGCAGACCGTTCGCCTGGTGCAAGTCTTTCACGTTGAGTTGCGTGTCAATGGGGATGAAATGATGGTGATAAGGACAACACAGCACCCAGTCCCTGAGCGGAGAGAATCTCCGACCCAGCCAGGAATTGAACCGGGCTGTTAGGTATGACATTCGGTCGCGCTGACCACTCAGCTACCAGGGGCGGACACTTGATACTATTGAAATACGCAATCAACTTGTGTGAACCAGAGCTGAAATCAGGTCAACCAGAAAGTAGGAAGCTTAACATTTCTATGTTGTGCTACAGACTCCTGTCTTGTATATTTATATCTATCATGCCATTTTGTGGCAAATTAAGAGTTGTGGACGGTGGTCCTGGGTCAAGCGGTAAGCATTGTTCTGTTCCAATTTCAGTTTCTTGTGCTTGCACCAACAGATCCATTATTTTTGACGATGCATTTCACTTTTGTCCTTTGCTTTCCTTTTCCTTTTCAGGGTCACCTCTATGGGAACTCAAACTTCTTCTCTCATGCACAATAAATATTGTTCAGTATTCAATAATAACTTTATTATGAAAGCATAGGATGAAAACAAAGAACAGATCATCAACAACTGTAAATAATGACTGTAACTATGACAACAAAGAAGCATTTTATAGCACATGGTGGTTTTGCTCATGTATTGTGGTGTTGCCTCATGTTCACCTAAAGACAAGAGTTGTGAAATATTTTCATTCCATCACTTTATGGACCATCCAGTAAGTCCCCCTAACCCGAGGTTATGGGCGAATTTTCTGAACTCTAACTCTTTTCCTAAACCTCACCAGTCCTTTTCTTTCCCCTTCATCCCTTCTGCCAAAGAAGGAGCCACTGGCTCTGAAAGCTAGCAAATTTTAGTACATTTATAGGTGTGTTCTGCTGCTGTCACATGGTGAGTTAATTTTTTATCTATACATTTACATCACGTTTTCAAAAATTGATTATTTATGTTCATTATCAATCATTCAATTTGTACAATCTATTGACATTAATAGCTTGTAAAATGCTCAAAAGTGAAATAAAAAGAAAAACAAATTTAAAAAATCAGAGCATTCATGGCATTAATGCATATTGTCTGCTTCAGTATCCTCAGAGTGCATTAAATTGTCCACCATATATTCTTAGCCATAGAGGTATATTGAGGGCAATCTCATGAAAAATCGTAGAGAGTACAAGGTAGACCTCCTATTTAGGTTCATTCTTGTACATTGTTTCCTGTTGAAACAAATCCAAGCATATTGTCATAATATAACTTTCGAGGTCAGTAGAGCAGTACCAACATTAATTTAACATCATACTTTGAAACCGAAAAGAAATATGCCTCTTGTTTCTGAGTAATTCTGAAATAATTCTGAACATCTTACAGTTTTCATGTTGGTAGTCAACTCTTAACACTGCAGGGGAATACAATAGTCGGGTGGCTAAAACCAGTTTTGTTGTTCAGTTACTAACCAAATTCACAGACCACATAAAGGAGGACAACCATGTGGAACACATCAGGGTATACATTAATGAAAGACAAATAAATCTAGAAGTTTAGTCTGTATGCATGCCAGTAGTAAACTATCACTTACTGTTTTATGGATTCATGCTTATATTGGGAAAATTTAATCAAGTAAATTAGAAATAAGGCTGTGATTTAAAAAAAAAACACTGCTACCTCCTCAGTGATCTGGAGGAGGACTACCGTGTTGGTTGCACTAATAATCACACCCATTTAGCAATAGTTCATTTATTAACCTTAACACATACAAGGATCACAAAGAACTGAACTGAACATGGCAGAACAGCCAAAGATAATGCTTAGAGTCCAAAGATGAATGCATATCGATGTTGGTGTCGATTTCATCGGCACCACATAGCCCCCCCCCCTCCCCCCCCCCCCCCCCCCCACAGTACGGAGTACTCTTACTCTTGAGTGGCCGGGGGAGGGGGGGGGGGGGCGTGACTGCGGTGTCGACAGGTGTGGTCGGCAGGAGCTGGACCACAGTCAGCTCGACAGCATCGCTGGGGAGCAGTGTGGGTGGGTAGATGTCGTGAAGGAAGGTTCGGCCACCGAACCTGAAAGTCGGTGAAGCGAGCCGGGTGTCGTACCGGGCATGCCGGTCATACGGCGACAGGTAGGCCGGCGGTTTGCGGGTGGGACGGAGCAATGACAATGATGTCTCCGGTGGGCGTGGCGAACACATGAAGCATGTCCAGGTCAACATCGGATGGGAGGGGAACACATTTCACCAGGTGGCAGGGAATGGCGGAGGTTGTGTCATGAGCACTGGATGAAGAGAAACACATGACGAACAGTCTATAATCACGCAGTACTATTTAAATGTCGAGGATTATGTTCAGGGGGACAGGCACAAACACCTCGAGCGAGGGCATGTTCAAGACGGGGGGTCCATGAGAAACCTCGACAGGGCGAGGCAGGCGACGGTGGAGAAGTCGAAGGGACTGGTGAAGGGCCCGGCGGCGAGGGCTTGATCGTAGGTAAGCTCGATGTGGGGAGCATGTGGTCACTCGACGGAGTACATGAGATTGGAGCAGAGGGCGAGGTTGGAGGAGAGCTTGAAGATTGGAGCTAGATGTCATTTGAAGGAGTGTGTAATTCCAACGTGGACGGAGTGGTCGGAGCGCCGTGAGCCACGACAGTGAGTGCAGTGAGTGGTGTGGTCGTGGCCTGAAGGGGGGTAGAAGAAGGCTCGACATGAGCAGGCTTAAGTCTGTTGAGAGAGACTGTAACAGCTGAATCTTTCATCTGGATATCACAGGTGTTGGCTGAGTGATGGAGAACTTGGTACGGGTCGGTATATGTAGGTTGGAGGGGAGCACCGACAGTGTCATCTCAGAACATGACGTACTTGCAATTGTCCAGAGACTTCGGGACGTGAACCTTAGGGCGAGAATGGCTGGTGGGCGGAGGGATATGGAGGTTGATGAAATGGCGTCTGACGCGGTCCATGAAGGAAGGTAAGTCAGACTGAGGGAGAGAAGTGGAAGGGCTCACAAGTTTTCCAGGGAGAACAATGTTCTGGCCGTATATGAACTTGGCTATTGCGCCTTTGAGGTCTTCCTTATAAATCGCTCGAATGCCGAATAGCACAAGGGGAAGGGCCTCCATCCATAGAGAGTCGTGACATCGAAGAGCCGCCTTGAGAGTGCGGTGCCAGTGCTCGAGTAGCCCATTACTTTGCGGGTGATATGCTGTGGTACGGATGCGCCGCATGCCGGAAATGTTACAAATCCCGTTGAACAGGGCCGACTCAAATTGTCTGCCCTGGTCAGTCGTGATGATAGCTCGACATCCAAAACATGATACTCATGACTCGACGAAAGCTCGAGCAACAGTTTATGCCGTAATATTGGGGAGGGGGACAGCCTCAACCTAGCGAGTTGTTCGGTCGATAGATGAGCGAACATAACAAAAGCTGTTGGAGGCGCAGAGAGGGCTGACAATGTCAATGTGAATATGCTGGAAATGCCAGGAGGATCAAACATGGAATATTTGCATTGTGCATTGGTGAGCTTGTGCGAGAAGAACTGCAGAGGCGAAGTTTGGCTGTTGATTGTCTGGCTAAGGACAGCACCGATGGCAGTATCGCTCACGTCTGTGGTGATGAAAAGCTGCACATTGGGATGAGGATGCGTGATGGTGCAGGCCTCAGCAGGCAGTCATAGCAGGGGTCCATGGAACGGGCCGAGATTCAGAAGGCTTGGTGCCTGCCAAGGCATCCGTCAGTGGAGCCTGAATCTCCGCAGCCCAAGGTAGATGTCGGTGTTAATAATTAACTGTCCCCAGAAAGTGCCGGAGCTATTTGAACGACAAAGGTCTGCGTAGGTTTAGTATTGTTTGTTTGTTTGTACTTTCTCAGGGGACAGTGAAATGCCGTCGGCAGAGACCCGAAAACCAAGAAAAGTGACAACAGATTGATGTAGCTGCAATTTGTCCTGGTTGGTCTCGACGCCTACTGCTGTGAGAGTGTTCATAACAGTTTGCACATGTCGAATGTTGTCCTCAACGGAGGAGCTGAACACAAGAATGTAATCAAGATATGCAAAGCAGAATTTTAGGTTGAATAACACTTCGTTGATGAAGTGTTGCCAGGTCTAAGTCGCTTTTTTCAGACCAAAGGGCATGAATTGAAACAAATAGCCCGATCGGGGTGGTGATTGCTGTCTTCTCGATGTCTTCAGGTGCCATAGGGATCTGGTGGTAGGCCCGTTGGCAATCAATGACAGAGAACGTGGTCGCACCTGCGAGGGAACTGGTAAAGTCGGCAATGTTGGGTATGGGGTAGGTGTCCATAATTGTTCGTATGTTTAGTCGACGGTAGTCTCCGCACATGCGGCAGGACCCGTCTTTCTTGGGTGTTATATGTATGGGCGTAGACCAGCTACTGGCACAGGGTTCAATGACGCTGGAGCTTAGTAGTTCAGAAATCTGATTTTTAAGGTCTGAGAGGCACTTGGGACAAAGTTGACATGGTTTACTGGAGATCGGGGGGACCTGGCATGAGGTGAAGGTTGTAAGCTGTGCCGTTGGTGAAGACGGAAATGTTGCCAGTGGCACGGGAGGTGATTTGTTTACAATGTGTGGCGGGCGGGGCAGGTGAGGCGTGGTCGTGTTGTTCGGAGCCACTCGGCAGACTGACCGGAGCCGAGGCGGCAAAGTGTACCAGGAGTCAATGCGACAAGATGGCCGATGGCCCGAAGCAGTGGCACCGTGGTCGGGTGAGCTCGTGAGCCGTTAGTGAGTCCATTGTCTGAGGGCGCGGCCTGTGGCAGCACAGTCGCGGGTGAAATGCTTGGCGTGAGTGCACTGTTTGTGTTGTCAGTGGCGGTCACACGGAGGCGCGCAGGAACCGAAGTTGCATAGTTTCAGGTGCTGTCCACGAGGGGTGGGACAGGAGCCGTCAGTTCAGGAACACATGATGCTCATCGCGCATGCGCACTTGTGTCCGGCTGAGGGTCAAACACTGCTGTATTAGGAGGGTGTGGCACTGCGGAACTGTCAGTACATGTTATGGCAGTCTTGATAGCACAGTTGCAAGGGGTAGCAGGAGGTAAACACATGGGGGATCGATTGCTGGGATTGCAAGAAGATTCGGCGCACATACTGACCTTGCTTTGTCCTTGCTGTAGTGTCTGTAATTCCTTTGCTGCATTGGAGAGCTGGAGCTGTGTTTCGTGGAGCCGGAGGGAGAGCTTGAAGTTTTCCTTGCATAGTCGAGTGACGTGTTCAAGCTTGACAAGGCACTTGTGTGGTGTCACCACCAGACACCACACTTGATAGGTGGTAGCCTTTAAATCGGCTGTGGTCCGTTAGTATACGTCGGACCCATGTGTCGCCACTATCAGTGATTACAGGCCGAGTGCCGCCACATGGCAGGTCTAGTCTAGAGAGACTCCCTAGCACTCACCCCAGTTGTACAGCCAACTTTGCTAGCGATGGTTCACTGTCTACATATGCTCTCATTTGCAGAGACGACAGTTTAGCATAGCCTTCAGCTACGTCATTTGCTAAGACCTAGCAAGGCGCCATATTCAGTTACTATAATTACTTCAAGAATGTATTCTGAACAGATAATATTGTGAATCGTGTACCATCAAGAGCGACATTCATCATTAATGGATTAAAGTTAAGTATTCAACTAATTTACCCCCCATGAACCATGGACCTTACAGTTGGTGGGGAGGCTTGCGTGCCTCAACAATACAGATAGCCGTACCGTAGGTGCAACCACAACGGAGGGGTATCTGTTGAGAGGCTAGACAAACGTGTGGTTCCTGAAGAGGGGCAGCAGCCTTTTCAGTAGTTGTAGGGGCAACAGTCTGGATGATTGACTGATCTGGTCCTGTAACACTAACCAAAACGGTCTTGCTGTTGTGGTACTGCGAACGGCTGAAAGCAAGGGGAAACTACAGCCGTAATTTTTCCTGAGGGCATGCAGCTTTACTGTATGATTAAATGATGATGGCGTCCTCTTGGGTAAAATATTCCGGAGGTAAAATAGTCCCCCATTCGGATCTCCGGGCGGGGATTACTCAAGAGAACATTTTTATAAGAAGAGAAATAAAAATGGCATTCTACGGATCGGAGCGTGGAACGTCAGATCCCTTAATCGGGCAGGTAGGTTAGAAAATTTAAAAAGGGAAATGGATAGATATTAGATATAGTGGGAATTAATGAAGCTCAGTGGCAATAGGACCAAGACTTTTGGTCAGGTGAATACAGGGTTATAAATACAAAATCAAATAGGGGTCATGCAGGAGTAGGTTTAATAATAAATAAAAAAATAGGAGTGTGGGTAAGCTGCTACAAACAGCATAGTGAACGCATTATTGTGGCCAAGATAGACATGAAGCCAACGCCTACTACAGTAGTACAAGTTTATATGCCAACTAGCACTGCAGATGATGAAGAAATTGATGAAATGTATGATGAGATAAAAGAAATTATTCAGGTAGTGAAGGGAGACGAAAATTTAATAGTCATGGGTGACTGGAATTCGACAGTAGGAACAGGAAGAGAAGGAAACGTAGTAAGTGCATATGGATTGGGGCTAAGAAATGAAAGCAGAAGCCGTCTGGTAGAATTTTGCACAGAGCACAACTTAATCAGAGCTAACACTTGGTTCAAGAATCATGAAAGAAGGTTGTATACATGGAAGAACCCTGGAGATACTAGAAGGTTTCAGATAGATTATATAATGGTAAGACAGAGATTTAGGAACCAAGTTTTAAATTGTAGGACATTTCCAGGGACAGATGTGGACTCTCACCACACTCTATTGGTTATGAACTGTAGATTAAAACTGAAGAAACTGCAAAAAGGTGGGAATTTAAGGAGATGGGACCTGGATAAACTGACTAAATCAGAGGTTGTACAGAGTTTCAGGGAGAGCATAAGGGAACAATTGACAGGAATGGGGGAAAGAAATACAGTAGAAGAAGAATGGGTAGCTCTGAGGGATGAAGTAGTGAAGGCAGCAGAGGATCAAGTAGGTAAAAAGACGAGGGCTAGTAGAAATCCTTGGGTAACAGAAGAGATACTGAATTTAATTGATGAAAGGAGAAAATACAAAAATGCAGTAAGTGAAGCAGGCAAAAAGGAATTCAAATGTCTCAAAAATGAGATTGACAGGAAGTGCAAAATGGCTAAGCAGGGTTGGCTAAAGGACAAATGTAAAGATATAGAGGCTTATCTCACTAGGGGTAAGATAGATACTGCCTACAGGAAAATTTTGAGAAAGGAGAACCACTTGCATGAATATCAAGAGCTTTGATGGAAACCCAGTACTACCGGCAAGCAAAGAAGGGAAAGCAGAAAGGTGGAAGGAGTATATAGAGGGTCTATACAAGGGTGATGTACTTGTGGACAATTTTGTGGAAATGGAAGAGGACGTAGATGAAGAAGAAATGGGAGATATGATACTGCGTGAAGAGTTTGACAGAGCACTGAAAGACCAAAGTTGAAACAAGGCCCCCGGAGTGGACAACATTCCATTAGAACTACTGACAGCCTTGGGAGAGCCAGTCCAGACAAAACTCTGGTGAGCAAGATGTACGAGACTGGCGAAATACCCTCAGACTTCAAGAAGAATATAATAATTCCAATCCCAAAGAAAGCAGGTGTTGACAGATGTGAAAATTACCAAACTATCAGTTTAATAAGTCGCAGCTGCAAAATACTAACGCGAATTCTTTACAGACCAATGGAAAAACTGATAGAAGCCGACCTCAGGGAAGATCAGTTTGGATTCAGTAGAAATGTTGGAACACATGAGGCAATACTGACCCTACGACTTATCTTAGAAGAAAGATTAAGGAATGGCAAACCTATGTTTCTAGCATTTGTAGACTTACAAAAAGCTATTGACGATGTTGATTGGAATACTCTCTTTCAAATTCTGAAGGTGGCAGGGGTAAAATATAGGGAGCGAAAGGCTATTTACAATTTGTACAGAAACCAGATGGCAGTTATAAGAGTCGAGGGGTATGAAAGGGAAGCAGTGGTTGAGAAGGGAGTGAGACAGGGTTGTAGACTATCCCTGATGTTATTCAATCTGTATATTGAACAAGCAGTAAAGGAAACAGAAGAAAAGTTTGGAGTAGGTATTAAAATCCATGGAGAAGAAATAAAAAGCTTGAGGTTCACCGATGACATTGTGATTCTGTCAGAGACAGCAAAGGACTTGGAAGAGCAGTTGAATGGAATGGACGGTGTCTTGAAAGGAGGGTATAAGATGAACATCAACAAAAGCAAAACGAGGATCATGGAATGTAGTCAAATTAAGTCGGGTGATGCTGAGGGAATTAGATTGGGAAATGAGACACTTAAAGTAGTAAAGGAGTTTTGCTATTTGGGGAGCAAAATAACTGATGATGGTCGAAGTAGAGAGGATATAAAATGTGGACTGGCAATGGCAAGAAAAGCGTTTCTGAAGAAGAAAAATTTGTTAACATCGAGTATGGATTTAAGTGTCAGGAAGTTGTTTCTGAAAGTACCGGGTGATCAAAAAGTCAGTATAAATTTGAAAACTGAATAAAAAAAATTGACACATGTTTGGAATGACATGGGGTTTTATTAGAACCAAAAAAATACAAAAGTTCAAAAAATGTCCGACACATGGCGTTTCATCTGATCAGAATAGCAATAGTTAGCATAACAAAGTAAGACAAAGCAAAGATGATATTCTTTACAGGAAATGCTCAATATGTCCACATTCATTCCTCAACAATAGCTGTAGTCAAGGAATGATGTTGTGAACAGCACTGTGAAGCATGTCTGGAGTTATGGTGAGGCATTGGCGTCGGATGTTGTCTTTCAGCATCCCTAGAGATGTCGCTCGATCACGATACACTTGCGACTTCAGGTAACCACAAAGCCAATAATCGCACGGACTGAGGTCTGGGGACCTGGAAGGCCAAGCATGACGAAAGTCGCGGCTGAGCACACGATCATCACCAAACGATGCGCTTCTATCGGACATTTTGTGAACTTTGTGTTCTTTTTTTCTTTGGTTGTAATAAAACCCCATGTCATTCCAAGCATATGTGTCAATTTTTACCTCTCTATCTACATTATTCCGTGGTTTATTAAGTTTTCAAATTTATAGTGACTTTTTGATCACCCGGTATTTGTATGGACTGTAGGCATGTACGGAAGTGAAACATGGACGATAAATAGTTTAGACAAGAAGAGAATAGAAGGTTTCAAAATGTGGTGCTACAGAAGAATGCTGAAGATTAGATGGGTAGATCACGTAACTAATGAGGAGGTATTGAATAGAATTGGGGAGAAGAGGAGTTTGTGGCAGAACTTGACTAGAAGAAGGGATCGGTTGGTAGGACATGTTTTGAGGCATCACGGGATCACCAATTTGGTACTGGAGGGTAGTGTGGAGGGTAAAAATCGTAGAGGGAGACCAAGAGATCAATACACTAAGCACATTCAGAAGGATGTCGGCTGCAGTAGGTACTGGGAGATGAAGAAGCTTGCACAGTATAGAGTAGCATGGAGAGCTGCATCCAACCAGTCTCAGGACCGAAGACCACAACAACAACAACATCAAACTAATTACACCCACTTTCTGAATTCTCATTCCTTGTCATGTTCCAGACCTCATGTCAGTATAGTTCTTCCCTCCTCACGCCAGCCTGCGTGAGTTGAAACGTGTGCATCTCAGCCTCCACTTGTAACGCAGTGTTGGCTCTTCTGCTAACACAAAATTGGCGACGAGGAGTAAAAACGGTGTTCTTAACTATACTGACATATGTTGTTGAGACTGCCCTGATTTAATTGTGTAATGGCTTCGCTACAATCTCCAGATGTACTGTCTTCTGAATTTTATCGCTTACAGAATCAGCAGACGCAGGCATTACTGGATGCCCTTGGACAGCTCGTCCAGGGTCAACGTGCAATGCAGAACGATGCAGCAGCCGCCGCTCCACCGCTAATGCAGCCACAACACGCAGTCGCACCGACCTTCAAACCTTTTGATGCTGCACTGGAAAGCTGGACGGAGTGGTCACGCCAATTTGGATTCCATCTCGCCCCCTACAGAATTCGAGGTAACGAGCGGCAGCCTTTTCTTTTGTTGTCCATCGGTGTACAAACCTACCGTGTGATAGTCAAATTATTTCCCCGACGCAACATAGCAACTCTGTCCTATGAAGAAATTTTGTCTGCATTAGATGCATATTTCAAACAATCAGTCAATGTAGTTGTGAAACGGTATACTTTCTTTCGTACAAAACGTATGGCAGGTCAGACTAATTGGGAGTGGGCTGCAACCTTGCAAGGCCTTACTAGGGATTTTGCTTTTGAGTGTCAATGTGGACTCCCATATTCAGATACTATGGTACATGATGCAATTGCACAGAATGTTTCTGATGTTCGTATAAGGGAACAGATTTTGAAATTAGTCAATCCCTCCCTTCAACAAGTGATGGACATATTGGATCAGCAGGACACACTTGACTTTGCTCATGAATCATTTGAAACTTCACAAGCCGTGTGTCAGGTTAACCGGGGCGAGCTGCACAGTGCAGTAAACAGCCCTCGCGCCCGGCCGCACTGTTGCCGCCAGGCTCTCAGCCACGTGTGCCACGCCCACAAGCAAATGCAGTGCTTAAATCATGTCCACGGAGCGCTACTAAACATTCACGTGAGAATTGCCCGTCACGCCAAGCTATTTGATTTTACTGTAATAAAAGAGGACATGTTCAGAGAGTTTGCCAGAAAAAGCTCATATCGGAAACTCAAACCCATTCCTGGGCCTTTGCTTTGCGCAGGAATCGGAATCAAACCATGGATACTCAGGCTCACGAAACTTCGCCCATGGACATTCATGTCATTCATTCCACTCCGCCCAGTGCCACTCTATCTAACAGTGACTGTGTTTGTCCCACAAATAGTGTGCGTCGACATCGCTGGAACTACCATCAAGTCGCAAGTGATTTTGTACCAGTGTCAATTCACGTTGCACGAGACAGTCGCTCTTGTCATCAGCAGGACAATAAAATTTTTGTAGACTTGAACATTAATGTCAAAGTGATACCATTCCAGCTTGATACCGCAGCTGCAGTTTCACTGATCAGCCAAGACACTTACAAACTGCTGGGCACATCTCTGTTGCATGCCGCAAATGTTAAGTTAACTAGCTATTCAGGTCAAGAGATACCTGTGTTAGGACAGTGCAGCCTTCTTGCAACATACAAAGGACAAACAAAACTTACGTCATTTTACATCCTTCGTTCGTCTTCTGCAGTGAACTTGTTTGGTTTCGATTCATTTCAGTTGTTTAACTTGTCTATAGTAAATCAGGTCCTATCAGTGAACCAGACTGTCCCTTCAGACAGTGTTTCTCGTCTATGTGAAGAATTTGCAGACATTTTTGCACCGGGTCTTCGTTGTGCTACAAACTATAACGCACATTTGTAACTGAAAGTGAATGCGCAACCGAAATTTTTCAGAGCACGCAATGTTCCCCATGCATTGCGTGATGAGGTCGCAAAAACATTACACGATTTGGAATCACAAGGTGTCATTGAACGTGTGCAGGCTTCTCTCTAGGCATCAACCTTAGTAATTTTGCCAAAACCTTCAGGAAAATTGAGACTTTGTGTGGACTTCAAGGCAACAGTGAATCCACAACTAGTGATTGCAACTTTTCCTTTACCCCACCCGGAAGATCTTTTTGACAAACTGTGCCCGGGCAAATATTTTTGAAGTTGGACCAAGCAGATGCGTGCTTGCAAATACCGGTGGACAAGGAATCCCAGCATGTTTTGGTGGTTAACACGAATCTTCGTTTGTATCAATTCAAATGTCAGCCATTCGGGTGTGCATCCGCCCCTGCATTGTTTCAGCAATATCTACAAACTGTTTGTGCATCGGTTCCTACTGCAGCAAACTATCAGTACGATATTGTGATCTCCGGAAAGACAGAAGAAGAACATTTGGCCAATCTCAGAACATTATTTCAGGTCTTGCGACAAAATGGTCTTCACTTACGGAAAGACAAATGTGTGTTTTTTGCTAGTGACTTGCCATACCTGGGACATGTACTCAATGCCCAAGGCATACATCCCAGTCCCACGCACCTCTGTGCCATACAAGACTTGTCTTCGCCGCAGAATTTGAAGCAGCTACAGAGTGTGCTGGAAAAAATCACCGATATGTGCCGCATGCCTCTTCCATTGCAGCTCCGCTTCATCGCTTACGCCGTAAAGGTGTTCCGTTAGTCTGAACGACGGAATGCGAACGCGCCTTTCGCCGGTTGAAATCGGCGTTCCTTTCCAATACTTGCCTTATGCCATTCGATCCCCAGAAGCCCCTTTTGTTGATGGTGGATGCATCGGATTTCAGGATCGGTGCTGTGCTTATGCACAAATATGGCTCCCACGATCGCCCTATTGCCTTTGCGTCCAAATTGCTCTTGTCTGCACAAAGTAATTATTCACAGATCGAGAAGGAAGCATTGGCTCTCGTATTTGGTGTTACAAGGTTTCATGACTTCTTGTAAGGTCGTCACTTTACCATAATCACAGACCACAAACCTTTGACATCACTTTTTCATCCGAACAAGCCTGTACCTCCACGTACAACGCAGAAATTCATTCGCTGGTCTATTTTCCTCTCGCAGTACCGCTACGATATCTTGTACCCGTCCACTGCTAAGCACGGAAACGCCGAGGCATTGTCCCGTTTGCCTGTTGCTAAGGGCATTTGATTCCTCCGAACTTGCTTGAATGTTCATTGATTCGGAAACCGATGACGTGGTCGAATCGTTTCCGATTGATTTTTGTCGTGTAGCTACAGCCACAATTGCCGACCCTGTCCTTGCTACCATTCTGCGTTTTGTTGCTATGCAATGGCCCCTGTCAAAGTCACGGATCAGGGACCCGTTGGTTCATTGATTTTTTGCTCACAAGGAGAGACTTTTTGTTCGACGTGGTGTTTTGCTGTTGCGTTCTGATAATTATCAGTCCAGGGCCGTGGTACCACATTCGTTACAGTCCTCTGTCTTAAAGCTTCTCCACCAAGGACATTGGGGTATAGTGAGAACGTAACACCTTGCTCGTCAGCACTGTACTTGGTTCGGAATCGATGCCACAATTACGAATATGTGCTCTTCTTGCATGGTGTGTGCTGAACAACAATCGGCACCATCACGGAAATTCTTTGCATGGCCAAAAGCCACTTTCTCTTGGCAACACTTACACATCGATTTTGCTGGTCCATTCTGGAATGCTCGATGGTTGGTTGTGATAGATTCATTCAGTAATTTTCCTTTTGTTGTCTGGATGTCTTCCACGACATCATCTGCCACCATCCAAGCATTATCTGCTATCTTTTACATTGAAGGTCTTCCACAGACAGTTGTTTCCGACAATGGCCCACAATTTATGTCTGCAGAATTTCAGTCATTCTGAAAGGCCAATGGTATTCAACATCTGACATCCGCGACATTTTCGCCACAGTCCAACGGTGCTGCTGAACGATTGGTCAGGACTTTCAAGTCACAGATGTTGAAGTTGAAAGAGTTGCATTCTCGGGAGGATGTGTTATTGCTCTTTTTGTCCTCGTATTGCTCTCAGCCCAGAGATGGTCGCTCACCGGCTGAGTTGCTCCACGGTCGCCCTCATCGAACCTTGATGTCTTTGCTACATCTGCCGCATCAGCTTCCTGTACAGCGGCAGACACCTGCTTTTGCCCCAGGGGACGTTGTCTACTACCGCCACTATCGAGGTTCACGGCGTTGGCTCGAAGGGCGCATTCTTCGCTGCCTCAGCTGCGCTATGTACCTGGTTTTGGGGGCCTCTGGTGAGGTGCGTCGGCATCTCAATCAGCTGCACCTCTGTCGTCGCAAGGGATCTGCCTCTCGCCATCTGCTTTCAGCGACGGTGCCGTCCGGTCAGCGCCCCACGGACCCATCTACTGGCTCGCCTCATCCCCAGGTGTTACCGATGCTGCCTTCCATTTTGCCCCATGGCGACACGCCGCCGCCACTGCCTGTTCTCCCGTCGGCGATGCCAGCAGTGGACGCGTCGCTGCAGCCGCTGGGCGCACCCCTGGGTCACGTGCCGCTGATCGCTCCCTGGGATCTATTGTCCTCCGACATGGAACTCTTGCCCACTCCGGACCATATGTCGTCTTCGCCCGTCGGGTGTCCCAGCCCGATGGAGGTCGACCCTTCGGCCCCTCCTGTCTCTCTACGGGCACATACACCGCATGTTGGCGTGCACCCTGGAGTAGGTTTTCAGGCATTCCCTAGCTCCCCGCGGTCTGAATGGCAGGGTGCAGATGGCACAGCCTCGTCTGTTGTTAGGCTCCCTCCCTCGTCGCATACGTCAACATGGGTCCTCCCCACAGCGGGCAGAGGCCTTATACCACAACCGTCCGCCGATTTGCAGGGGAGGAATGTGGTGTCACCGCCAGACACGGGTGGTAGCCTTTAAATCGGCCGCGGTTCGTTAGTATACGCAGGACCCACATGTCGCCACTATCAGTGATTGCAGCCACATGGCAGGTCCAGTCTAGAGAGACTCCCTAGCATTCGCCACAGTTGTACAGCCGACTTTGCTAGCGATGGTTCACTGTCTACATACACTCTCATATGCAGAGACAACAGTTTAGCATAGCCTTCAGCTACGTCATTTGCTACGACCTAGCAAGGCGCCAAATTCAGTTACTATAATTACTTCAAAAATGTATTCTGAACAGATAATATTGTGAATCATGTACCGTCAAGAGCGACGTTTATCATTAATGGATTAAAGTTAAGTATCAAACTAATTACACCCGCTTTCTGAATTCTCATTCCTTGTCATGTTCCAGACCTCACGTCAGTATAGTTCTTCCCTCCTCACGCCAGCCTGTGGGAGTTAAAACGAGTGCATTTCAGCCTCCACTCGTAACACGGTGTTGGCTCTTCTGCTAACACAAAACTAGTGTGTAGTTTCTTGTAACGTCGTCGACAGAGATGAGCATGTAGAGATGAGATGAGCCCGGACCGACGTGTCATGAGCGGGAGGGGGGTGGGGGGGTTGCTCGACGGAGCACAATGGAAGTGAGTCTTGGACGGATAATGAAACATGGTGCTTTGCACTAGGTCCGGTGAAAGTTTGTGGTGTCGCAAGAAGTCAATGCCTAGTATAGGTTTGTCAATTTCACACACTAAAAAAGTCTACTCGAGTTTGCAGTTTGCGGAGAGTGAGACGACGTGGGAAGTTGAACCCCAGCATTGTAGTTTAGTTGAATTCATGGCTTGCAGTGAAGTATGATGAGGGCAGGTGTTCAACGACGCAATGGACGTAGGCAGCAGCGAAACATCGGCACCTGTGTCCACTAGGAAAAGGTATCCCGACGAAATGTCTTTAATGTAAAGTCATCCGCAATTGTCTGGTCGTTCCCGGACAGAATGGAGCACTGGGGGGTGCCCGTCACGTTGTGTGCAGGAGGCGACACCCGGACCTACCTGCGATTGGCGTTTGGGAAGTAGCAGGGTGGTCTGCAGTTCTGTGCCACCTCACCAAACCATGAGTGGAAGTAACAGTACGGGTAGTGTGGTTGCATTTCCTGCAGAAAGTTCATTGCCACTGGGGGTGGCCGAGGTTCGGTGGCCACAGCAGATCCGGTTGCAAGAGGGGGCGTGAGCGTGGGAGGAGCCGGTGGTTTCCCAGTTGCTTGTTTACTGCTCCCTGGAGCGAGCGGAACGGTCGGCACAGTATGGCCCCGGCCACGTCCGGCCGCAAGGCGATGAGCCTGAACCTGAGACTTGTCAGGTAGGCAGTGGCTGGCAAAATAGAGCAGTGATGCATCGTGTAGCTTGTCAGCAATTGTCATTCTTTCCTCAACAGGTTCAGGAGACCTTTGAGCCAGAGCAAAGCGGATGTGAGGAGATATTTTATCTGACCAGATGGCGAGGAGAGCTGTGTCAGAGAATAAATCGGCGCTGACCAGGGCATGTAGCCATCTCCAGAGCTGGGAACGTTTGTCATTGCCTAGTTGCTCGACGTGGAGCACTTGCCGTATTACTGCCTGAGTTGAGCATGCAAGCCGACACAGAACTCTTTTTGGCTAGAGTGTACCGGGTAGATGAGTCCGGGGCGTCGACCAGGTCAGCAATAAAGTCCTCCTGGTCGTGCAGGTGGGTGATGAGGCACAGAAACGTGATTGACTCGTCGAGTTGGTAATGGTCGAACACTTCGTCCGCAATTTTGAACCAGGTTGTTGCTCTGTCGGGATTAAACGGCGGCAGCATCGGTAAGCGTTGTAGAATGTTCGGAAGAACAGGTTGAGTTGAGTTCGTTGGGGCACTGCCTGAATTGAGCTGTTGCTGCTGTAGTATTCCAGGAGAGTGTGCCTCCAGGGTATGTGGCAACGAGGGCTGTTCGGGTGGCAGTGTGAAGGTGACATGTTGTGGTTGAGTGCGATCCGTCGCGACGCGGAAGGCCGACGCGGGTGAGACACCATAATGTGTCGATAGCAGTTGCAGAAGCTCGGAAGCTCAACCCATTGCGGGTGAGTTTGTATTGACGTGTCATGGAAGACCGACGCGGATGAGGCACCGAGATGTGCCGAGAACGGTTGTGGAAGCTCGACTGGAGCCAGTGCAGGGGCAACGGGTGAGAAAAGTTCAAAGTTTGAGAACGCATGTTTGTCTGCGGAAAGCTCGACGTATGATCAGAGCCGGAGCCACCTGTGTTGCAGGGAGGCTGCGGAAGTGCGGGCTGTCCAGAAGCATAGTGTGGGAAATGATGTTGAACATGGGACGGAATGTGTGAATGTTCACTGTTCATAGTCACCCCACTCGAAACGGTGTGCGAATGTGGTGAATGTCGTGGCACAAAACACTGAGGTGTAGCAGTGAGACGGAGGTGGAGGTCAGGCACAGATAATAAGTTATTGTTCCTGTTGCAGGCTGAGGTATCAAAGTAGGAAGGAATGTGCTGATGCTGAACCGAGGCAGGTGCGGGCGTGGTTGGATGCTGAGGAGGTAGAACTGTGAACGAAGCAGTTCCAGTCACGTGGCAGGTTTCCGTGTGGTACTGCATGGACTGCGGCGTGGCAAATCGTTGTCCTGGCGTTAGTAGGTTGTCCGATGAAGCATTTGCAGAAATCGGCATTGGTCCCACACTGCACAAAGATCCGTAAGAGGTAACTGCACAGTCAGTGAGGGAGGGCACATGTGGCGGGAACAAAGGTGTTTGATAGCCGGAGCATGCGCACTCCTAACCTCACTTATTGTTGCAGGCTCGAAAACGTCTGGCGAAATCATCGAGTGAGAGGCATCGTGTTGCAGTCCTGGCGGGTGTACATCGTCCGCAACACGATGCATGTCAATTGCAAAATACGGCGTTAGGCGCTGGGCCGAAGTCATTGTTCGAATGCTGTGTCGATGTAATACATGCGAAAATAACCAACGCGGAGGTCGCGGACACAGTAAAACAGCGAAAACGGAAGACGTTATAACTCGGGGTCACCAATGAGGAGGATTACCTGGTTGGTTGCACCAATAATCACACCCATTTGGCAATTGTTCATTTATTAACCTTAACACATACAAGGATCACAAAGAACTGGACTGAACATGGCGGAACAGCCAAAGATAATGCTTAGAGCCCAAAGATGAATGCATATCGATGTTGGTGTCGATTTCATCGGCGCCACAATCCTAAATATCTGCTTCTTTTATTTTGTTATTAGCCAAAGATTTACCTCTTTTGGGTGGTATTTTTCGAAGAAAATAATTACATCTGTGAACACTAACTGCTATATGAAGTACATTAGCACTTGGCATACAGGTTTAAAATAGACTATTACTTGCCATGTAGCTAATATAATGTCTGAATCCTTGAATCTAAATATTCAGACGATTTGCAGAAAGAGTGTCTAATGAAATGTCATTTTATTTATTTATAGAAAACCTCAATTTCTTGATTTATGTTGTTTTGGAGCTCATTACGTACCTCTGGAGCACAGTAAATAGCTCCTCTCTGAACCCTAGACAAGAAGGCAAAGTCTATATGAAACTTACTATTGCGTTTTGTATATGTTTCATATGTTTATTTATTAGCCCTTCAGCATGTATACCACGCAATTGGCTTCATCAAAATACATTTTACATATTTCATATAAGTATAGTTGTTACTAATTTTTACATTATACATTATGCATACATATACATACATCTTTTTTAATAGTTAGTAATTTGAACATTTTACTCACATCATCATTTTACATATACATAAATACATAAACTTTTCACTAATCAGACAATTCCAGCAATAATCATTATGCAGTTTACATTCATACATTTAGTTAATGATAGTTACATTATTTCATTGTTAATACATTCCTTTCAAATTACTTCCAAGATATTCTTCAATCGAGTAATATGCTTTATTTTTGAGCCATGTGTCTAATACCTCCTTAAATTAAAATGGGTGAGGGTTTTGACGGATTGTGGCAGTTCATTATATAACTTTAGATGTAGGTGTTTGTGACTGTTGTGTGTCAGTGACAGCCTAGAATACAGTATATCAAGCATGCAGTTGTTTCGAGTGCTGTGCAAATGTAAGTTCTCTCTCTGTGTAAATTGTTGTATATTTTCTTTTACTTATATTAAGCAGTTATACTTATAGAGACTTGGGAGTGTCATTATGTTTAATATACTGAAGTGCTCCTTACAGCTTTCTCTTGGACCCAATCCTTGTAAACATCTAATTGCTTTTTTTCCCCATTTGAATACACAGTTTGTGCCTGGTGAATTACCCCATAACAGAATCCCATATTGTAGCTGTGACTGAAAGAATGCATAGCAGCAAAGCATCAATAAACTTTTACTGACAGAATTTCTTAGTTTATACAGCAGGAATATTACGCGTGCAAGTTTGCCTGTCAGATAGCTTATATGGTCATCCCATGAGAGCCTTTGGTCTATTTTTAGTCCCAGTAATTTGACACTCTAATTCTCTGCTTTCTGTACCTTCATATTAAAATAAATTTCCTCTGTTTTTGTGTTGTTTATACATAACTCGTTAGCAATACATCACACCCTACGTTTTTCAAGAAGTTCATTATTTTTGTTTATCACCTCTTGCATACTCTCACCTGTGGAGATCATGGTCATATCATCAGCATATAAAACATTTTTGCAGGCTATGTAATTTGAGAAGTCATTAACGTAGATAATAAAGAGGAAGGGTCCAAGAACGGAGCCCTGTGGAATTTCTCTCTTAATTTTCATTGAATCTGATCTTTCATTGTTCACATACACTGACTGTTGCCTCTTATTTAGGCATGACTTAATCAAATTAAGTGGTTTGTCTGCAATACCATAATATTCTAAGTTTTTAACAATTATCTCATGTGATACTGAATCAAATGCTTTACTTAAGTCTATGAGTGTAGCACAGGTGATCAGCTTCCTTTCAAAAGCATTGTGGATTTCAGTTATCAGGCTTTCAATAGCTTTTATGGTTGACTGATTAGTTCTAAATCCAAACTGGCTGTCATTAAGTAATTTATTGCTCTCAAAATACATGTAAATCTGTGTGTGTGTGAGCAGCTCTCTATGATTTTGGCGAGTATAGGGACAATTGATATTAATCTATAGTTATCTGGCATTTCTCTGTCACCCTTTTTGTACATGGGGAGTGTAACTGTAATTTTAAGGCAATCAGGGAAAATGCCACCATCAAGGATTTTATTTGCAAGGTAGAGTAGAGGAGTTCTAATTTCCTTAATTATAGTCTTCATTACAAAGTTACTGAATACATAGTAGTCTTCTGTTCTAGAGCTGTTCAACTTGTTTACAGAATTATTTATATCTGTAGCAGTTATTCTACTCAAGTTAAATCTTTTATCTGTTTTATTCTGTGATTGCGAAAGAAAAGTTTCTGCATCAGTTAAATCATCACTTTTTGGTACCTGGGCATTTACTGAATTTATGAAGTGTTTGTTGACAATGTTGCAATTAATTGGGTTACTGATTTCTTCTTTCCTTATGTTTATCTCACTTTTAACTATGTTCCAGGCAGCTTTACATTTGTTGTTAGAATTTAAAATATACTCCTCATTTGCTTTCATTTTTGCTGCTATAATTTCAGATTTGTATATTTTTCTTAAGTTTATACATCTATTCTTGTTTTCTTGATTGCCTTCAATTTTGTCCTTCAGCATGAGTAGAAAGGTTCTAATTTTAATGAGGTGTAGAGGGTACCACTTTTTAGTGTGTTGTCGTTTGTGCATATTGCTACCATTACATCTCTTAGTAATAAGAGGGCAGTTACTGTCTAATGTACTTTTTATATTGGATATAAATGCAGAAAAGCTTTCATTTATATCTTTGTCAATGGTTAGTATTCTAGCCCATTCTATTCTACTCATTTCATTTCTCATTACTTCAATGTTCTCTTCCTTGAGAGCTCCATATGTAGTCAGCATCCTGTATTGTGATTGTATGCATCATAGTTCAACTTAAACTAATTATTATCATCAGTAACAAAAACCATTCAGGAATAAATATACTGGGAAATGAGAATAAAGTAATTGAAAAAGTATGAAAATAGATAACCCATGATGTTATAGAGATATGCAGATCACGTTGTGGTCATAAAATTAACTGTATTAGCATACAAGCCACATAACATTTAAAATGTTGTTCACTACAAATAGATGATTAATAAATAGATGATTAATCCTTGTCTAAAATGTCAGACTTTTATCAGCTGTAATGATGGACTAACATTAAAAATAAAGGAACACTCTCTACCTGTTGGTTATAAAGGATTTCTTCCCAATCTAGTCTCCAACACTGTGTGGGATAAAGTCTGTGCGGGAATCCGAAGACAAAAGATTCACAAAGCCCACTTAGGGAAACACGAGCAATAACTTCCAATTCAAATATGGGCAGATCTTTTGCTGTATAAAAAAAATAATAATAATAAATTTATAACGTCAGAAGCTACAAAAAAAAGGAGACTTAGGAAAATCACATATTGAATCATACATACATGAGTTCTTCCCCACACTATTTCCTCCAAATTGGAAACTGAAGAAATCAGTTTGTATCTGATAACGATGTCCATAAGGCAAAGATAGCGTGTTGATTATACTTTCTCTGATATCACATTTTACAGTAAAATCAATTTTAGTTTTTGACTTTCCAGGAAACAACAAACGCAAATGTTCTTGATCACTGTCACAGTCACATAACCAAATTTTAAAAAAATCTTGCATTTTATCTTCTGAATCAGTGAGATAAACCAGTTCAATAAATGCCAAAGAATTTTGAACCCTTCTGCTTGGCATATGCAATAGTTGAAAAGAGTTTTCACCATATGATGTAAGTTCAGCTACCTACGCAAAAAGAAATATACATTGTTACATTACTGAGTGAAATGCTTGGTCAACACAGAATGGATATAGTATAAGTTTGACATTCACCAAAAATCAATTTCAATTAATTACAAAAAGAAACTGATTGCTTAAAAAATGAAAAACCAGCTTCTGAAACTGAGGTTGTTAATGCATATTAATGGAGTGGCACTTGACACGGAGATAGCCAATTTGAATCCTAGAGGTGGAAGAAATTTTCATCATCAGTATTTGGCTACCAAATGGAGAAAAGTTTTGTCACATTCATATTCACTAGAATTTTTGAATGATATGGATAAAGTGCACATGTCTCTTAAGCACCTCACATTGTGAGAACATGCACACTGTCCAAGGTGATCCATCCATAGAATAAGGACATTGCACATGTCAGCACTCCTGATGTGTCCCAAGAGGAGAAAGTTGTGTTCTAGCACTATGTTTCACCCTGTCCTTTCCCTCATAATAATCATCATCAGTAACATAAATGTGATAACACGCTCTATTTTTACTCATCACAATGACTAAACAGCTACACCTATGACACTTGAGACACATAAATAGCTGAAATGGCAACACCCAGAGAAGCTAGCAGTGGCACAAGAACCATAAGAATAAACAAACTATTTTTAATGCTGCTTTCCAGATTGCTGTTTCTCTGCTACTGATACTTTGTGTTTGAAGAAGAATATTGATATTTATTAATGAAAATGAGCTACTTATGCAGTGTCACATCCTAGACTTATTAGAAATCAATATTATATGTAAAGTCTGCAAATCACTGTGAGTTGTACAGCAGAGACTGCTTCCCATTGTACCACATTTTAAGATTTCTTCCCATCTAACTTGTATATGGATTGTGGGAAAAGTGATTGTTTAACTGCCTCTGCTTGCTCTGGCATATATGTAATCTTGCCTTTGTGATCCCTATGAAAGTGGTGCATTGGGTTTGTAGTATTTTCCTTGAATCCACACTTAATACTACATCTGCTTCCATGTAATCTGACGTTTTATTCTATACAGAGTTCTCATAGGGTTCCAGAAATAATTGTCTATGATCCTGCTAAACTGTAGGCTTTGGAAATTCTAGCATAATGTGAATGACCACACCAAGGACTACTATGGCTTCATCAGTAACTGCGTAAGTTACATTTCGTTAATTGTCTAGTCGTTCATGGGAAGTTATACAGTTTCCTGTCTCAAAACTACATTTTTGTGCCAACTTGCATTAAGGCATATGTGAACTTTTGAAGAACACTGCTAAAATGATACCCCAGTCTTTTTTGAGTTACAGTCAGTTTCATGGGCAGTCTGTGGTTGGCCAAATTATTGGGCTTGAAAACTCTATAGATATAATAGTTAGTACAGTAGCAAATAGTAGCACACAGCCATGGCATTTCCTACTGTCAGTTGTTGCTGCACACAGTTCAGTGCTCCCTGACAATATTAAATGGTGCACGGACACAGCTTTCAAACTGAATAATCTGGCCAATCATGGACTGCCTATGGAAATGGCTGTTAACCAAAACACATGTAGTTAATGGGTTAAACATTTTACTTCTAAATTTCCACAAAGCCAAATCATAATAGCAGACAAAATAAAACAGAAATAAATAGCAGATGATACACTAAACTTCTTCTTCTCCCCCCCCCCCCCCCCCCCTCCAAAGATGGTTTCCATACACTGGGTAACACAATTAAAGGATCACTATTTGAAACCTTAAGTGTCTTCGATGTCAGTGCATGCAGAAGTTTGAAATTTGGCTCAAAGGGTTGAGCAGAATTGTCGTGAAATTTGGTGTGAATGTGACATCATTAACCCACCTTAAATCTCACATGAACTTCTAAGCTCTAGCTTTTTTACATATGTGTTGACACCTTACTTTTAATCTTCACCGAGCCTAAGGGTAACATCACAGGGTTCCACGCTTTTGTGTGATTATAGAGGAAGGTTATAGGTACCTTTGAGCCAAATTTCAAACATCTGCATCACAATGGGAGTCAATTATGAGTTTTTGAAAAAGGGATCCTTCATTTGTGTTATGTAGTGTAGCTGTGGACCATGCTGCAATTGTATTATTAGTACTGTAGGTTGAAAATTCCATACCAGACATGGGCTGTATTTAAACAATCTTGGAATGTGTCTTGTAACTCAGAAAATAAGTTTGTAGAAAACATTAAACTGTCATTTTTCCTTGGACAATAATTTTTTTAGCATAAAAAAATCTCATAACTGCCTACTCCAAATAGTGACAAGGATAAAACTGCAGCCAAAGAAGATAAACAGCATGACATTAACCACACTTTCCTGAAGATGGAGCGCTGTGCTAATAGATTTCTAAAGATCATACCACGAGTTGAAGTGACTACTTGTGAAACATAAGTGTATAAAACAATGAACTCTGTATTTTTCACCAGGATATCATGGGTCAAAACAATAAAAATATATATAATAAAAAATGTTTAGATATATGGAATTAATGAGATTAATTTTTCAGCACTTGGCAATGTTCTCTCTTCTGCGTAATTTGACAGTTGTTGGTCTGGGCATTCCTCATGTTTCTATATTTATTGAAATTCTACTTCACTTGGAGTGTATTATCCGCTGCTGAAGCTATCGTCAAATGTCTCCAGCCCTCCATTTCAGGTGTTGGGCAATTCACTGTTGCTAAAAATCAAATAAACACAGTCTCAATCATGTTTTCAGATTTTTATTCATTAGCAACCAGTTTCTACACTTTGCTCAGGTCATCTTCAAGATTTTCCCAACTGCAATACAGTAATAATACATATTCACCATAGAGGGATGAACATATGACTAAACAATGTCTAAACTATAAGCTACAATAATTAAAAATTACTATGTTATACCCATTAAGACTGCTGGTAGCAGCAGATGAAGTGAGACCTGTAGAAGTAAAAATATCAATGCTGAATAAGGCAGCTTTAGTAGAGATTATATACTGTAAGCTCCACCCATTGCCTACAGCACTACATCACTGACCACCAATCATGTGCGAGATATGATGTATTTATTGGTTTAGTTGAATTTATAAGAAAAATTGATACAGAAATAAATACAAAAATTACATACATGAAATTTTGCTTATAATTTGAACTAAACTGATCAATGTATCATATCTCATCACACATGACTGCTTGTCAATGATGTAATGCTGTAGGCAATGGGTGGAGCTATAATCTCGACTAAAGTTGTCTTTTTCAGCAGTGACATCTGTTCTTTGGCAGATCTCGGTCCATCTGCCACCACAAGCAGCTATAATGGGTATAACATCATACTTTTTAATTACTGTAGCTTATATTTTAGACATTGTTTAGTCACATTTCATCCCTCTATACTGAATACATATTATTACTGTATTGTAGTGGGGAAAAGCCTGAAGATGGTCAGAGGAAAACGCCAAAACCTGTTATAGTGAATAGTGTTTTATTCGTCTCATAACATACAATTTCTAATCATATGATTAGTGTACAGGAGAAACGTCAAAAAATGGATAACACAACTTAGGCCTAATTGATACAAAGAATTTTAACATTAATATAAACTTTTATTTTTCTTTCCTCCCTTTTGTGAAGGATAGCTACATTTACACACAAGACTATATGTAAATTTATTCTGCTCAAATGTTCAGTTCATCCTTCATGAACTCCTCAACAGTGTAGTAGCAGCGTTTGACAAGTATATCATATAGCTTTGTTTTCAGTGTCTCTAGCTTCATACTCAGAACATTCTTTCCTTTTAGCTTGTTATGGATTTTCATTGCCATATACTGAGGAGACTGCACATATAGGTTTAATCGATGAGTGGGAAGCATAAAATTGTCTTTGTTTCTTGTGTTATATGAGTGACTGAAACAGTTTTTCTCGAATAACTCTAAATTGCTATGTAGAAAGATGATAATATCATAGATGTATAAGGAGGGAACTGTTAATTACTGTTGTTTTTCAAGTAGTGGGCGACATGATGTCCTTGGATGGGCGGTACACATGTTCCTTATTATTCTTTTCTGTAGCTTTAGTATGCGCAATATATTGCTTGGATTTCCCCAAAAAATAATACTGTACCTTACAACTGGTTGAAAGTAGCTGTGGTATGCAATTTTCCTTGTATTCATGTCTGTTGCACCAGCTAATATTTGCATAGCAGATGAAAAGCTACATAATTTGTTTAACAGGTATTCAACATGTTTATTCCAATTTAAATTTTTATCTAGGTTTAACCCTAAAAACTTTACAGAATCTACTTCTTCTATATCCTGATTTTTATGATTTATTTTAATTTCTTGGGGCTTTGATTGTTTTGTTCTGAACTGGACTATGTGGGTTTTGGGGATGTTCAAACTTAATCCATTCAGTTGGAACCATGTTTCTAGTTCGTTCATTGTGTTTATTATATAGAGAGGGATGTTTTCTGGCTCCTGGTTTTCAATTAATACAGATGTGTCATCTGCAAATAAAATCGATGGAGCATTTATATTGTTCGGTAAATCATTAACATACAACAAGAACAAAATAGGTCCTAGAATCGAGCCTTGAGGGACACCTTGGGCTACTGTTTTCCATTTTGAATAGTAATTTGCTGCATTTGATGAGACAATCACTCTTTGTTTCCTATTTGATAAGTATGAAGTAAGCCAATTTAGAACATTACCCTTGATCCCACACTTGTCAAGCTTACAGATAAGCAGTGCATGATTTACAGAGTCAAAGGCTTTTGTGAGATCACAAAAGATTCCTGCAACTTTATTATGGTTGTCTAATGATGTGCTGATCTTGTCGATAAACTTGTTAATTGCATCAGTAGTACTTTTGCCACGCTGGAAACCAAATTGGTTTTCCGTAATAATATCATATTTCTCGATAAAATTTCGAATCTGCATAGCAGCAGCATTTTCAAAGATTTTTGAAAGGACTGGAAGGAGGGAGATGGGACTGTAATTCCCCATATCCTCTCTTGACCCTTTTTTGTGCAACAGTTTTACTTCCGCATACTTCAGCACCTCTGGGAAGCTTCCTTGTTCAAAGGATTGGTTTATTATTTTAGATAGTGGGTATCCTATTATTTTACACACAAATTTCAGGACTTTTGCTGGTATTCCATCCCAACCTGCAGAATTTTAGTTTTTTAGTTTTAATATAATTTTTTCTACATCTATTGTTGAAACTGTTTTGAATTTTGTGAGGCATTCAGAATTATGATTTAGTCCAAAGGAACGTACATTGTTCCCATAATCTGCAACATTAACATCTGGTTTCACTACATTAATGAAGAACTCATTGAAGCATTCTGAAATTTGAGCCGGATTTACAATGATCTCATCTTCAAGCTTAATTGTACTAATTCCATGTCTAGAGGCTTTGATACCTAATTTGTGTTTTACAACTGACCACACTGCCTTTGATTTATTCTCGCGTTTTAAGATTAATTTATTATTTGTCATTTGCTTTGCTGCTTTGACAACTTTCTTAAATGTACTTTTGTATCGTTTAACATATTCAATAAATTCAATTTTTTTATTATGTCTTAGTTCCTTATGTAGCTGCCTTTTCTTAGCACTGGAGATTTTTATACCTTTAGTGATCCATTTTAATTTTGTCATTTTATTAAAATAAGTTTTTCATGGAAACATTTCATTGAAAACACTTAGAAAATCCCTTAGAAATGCTTCAAAATTTGCCGTGCATGAAATATTTTTATCAAAGTGCCATTCTGTCTCCTTGAGCTTATCATGGAATAGAGTCAAAGTTTCTTGTTTGAAGATCCTTTTTTACATAAGCTTTTTTACATGGGACTTCTCTACCTGCTCTGGGTAGCTCAATGAATAATGCTAAATGATCAGAAATTCCTAGATCTAGACAAAATTTATATCCATTTTCAAATACGTAATTCGTTAAAATATTGTCAATGCATGTGGCTGACTGAGCATTTTCTCTTGTAGATTCAGAAAAATTTAATTTGAAGCCATATTTTTTTATTAAGTCTGTAAATTTTGATACCTCACGTTTCATTCAACACATTGATATTGAAATCAGCAGCAACCACAATTTTTTTCCTCTTTTCTTTACTGAGGTATTCTAACAAACTCTGAAATTTACGTAGGAAATGCTCAGTTGTCACTTTCCCTGGGATTCTATAAATTGATATTATAACAACATTTAAGTCCTTTAACTCAACACAGCAACTTTCAAAAATACACTCTTCATTAAAACAATTGAAGTCACATCTTACATGGTAATGTAAATCAGAATGAATGAGTATGCATGAACCTCCTCGTGACTTATTTATCCCACAAAAGCTGGTAGCTACCTTGAAGTTTTCAATTTTATTTAAGATTTTTATGGTATCACTACTAAGCCAGTGTTCATTTAAACAAATTACTTTAACACTTAGAAATTCAGATAAAAAAACTTGTAGCTCATCCAACTTAGAGCTTCTGTCACATGAGTATTCAGCACTGAAACCATTTATATTACAATGCATTATATAGTTACTACTAAGATCATCACTTTTATTTTTTAAAGGCCTAATATTTAATAATGAGCCATCCTCACAAAAGGGTAGGTCTGGATTCTTCTGTAGCATCCCATCATCTTGCTCACTTGGCTTGTATATTTCTTTGTCACTTTGATGTTGTGTACTTACATCCATAGTTAGGTTCTTGATGGCACTGGATCTGGATGGTGCTGAAGTGATTTCCCTGGTGCCAGCCATAAAAAGATCAATGTTCCTCTCTGGAGCTTTCCTTGTTCTGGAAGACACACGTACAGCAGCTTGTTTGTCTTCCAGTATTTTTGGAGCTTGCAAAATTTGTGCTTCATTTCTTTTTGGCTTGAACCATTTCGTAATTTGAGTTTGTTTCCCAGCTTGAATGTTACTTTCTGGCCTATTGGTTTTAAACCATTTCGTGATTTGACACTGATTGATGGCTATATTGTTCGCTGCAAGAAAAGAATGCTTTGTTACTTGCGATTGATTTCCACTTGTCCTGGGTACTTCATTGCACCGCGAAATACGAGTAAAAATTTTTTCCGTAAGTACCTCCTTTCCTAATGCATTCAAATGAAGACTGTGAACTGTATGGAGCCTTCGCTCCAAACTGTTTATGTCAATAACGTCTGTATTTACAAAGTGAGAACATATTTCACTGAAACTCTTGTTTGCGGCATGAATTTCACTGTTTACACACGACCACCTAGGTAAATCGTGACGATGCGGGATATTTACAACGAGTACATTCGTGTGAGATAAAGTATTGAGACATTTTCTCAATTCTGTTCTAGCCTTGAACGACTCATTTCTATATACGTCATTTGATCCTCCCAGCAATACAACAAAGTCATCCTTACACAAACTAGTTACTTCACGTAATTTTGTAAGGTTTTTCAGTTCACTTAATGGAGCCCCAGGCTTCACGAAACCATTTGCCTTGTAATTGTATTTTTCCGTTAGCAATGCGGCAATTCCACGGCCGTGGCTATCGCCTAACATGCATATTTTTCCGTATTTTACAATGTTAGCAGTTGGAAGTTCACCGTGCAACGGTTTGTTTACTTTTTGTGGTTCATTTCGAAACTTTTCGACTTCGGCTGGCATGTTCATTGAATCTTCAGTAGTGAATACTCCCACAAGGTCGTTATACGTTCTAGTTTGACAGTTTTTATGCATTAAAGTTTCACTGTTTATACACATTGAAGTTTCACTGCTGCTTTGAGATTGTACTTTCTGAGTGCAGTTTTTATGCATTAAAGTTTCACTGTTTATACATACTGAAGTTTCACTGCTATTTTGGGATTGTACTTTCCGAGTGCAGTTTTTTCCCGTCATTGTTTGCCACTTGTGTGCAGAGGTTGAGTCTTTTTGCTTCTTCAGCAACTCACGTTTTTTTGCATGAAGTTTCTGTATGTCCAGCTTTAAAGAACCGATTATCATTTGTAAACTGGATATTCGTTTGTTTAGCTTAGATCTCGCCCTTACAATTTACACACGCATTATTTTTACTACCGAAATTTACTTTTTTTTCGCGAAGATACACGAATTACTTTTACACTCGCTGCCATCTTGTAAAGTAAATATAATTTTCTATAACACACAGAATATTGAACACTTAGCACTAGCTCAACATAGAACCATTATCAGATATTAAAGTATTTTGTGATTCATTAAAGCATTTCACATTTGAATGAATGCGGCCATAAAAATTTTACAGGAATGTCCTGCTCTTGTGGTAGTTAACATACATCATTTCACTCCCACATTTCATAGACCTTGATAATGAATAAAAATCTGAAAACATGATTGAGACTGTTTTTATTTAATGTTTAGCATTTCATGACAATTGTTACTTTACTCCAATACCAGAATACTTTCTAATATTTTAAATTCATTGTTGCTTTCAACTCTTCCATTCAAAGACTGAGCAATTCAGGACCTGCTGCAGTGCATCATTCAGCCCATTCTGGTTCTCCAATTTTTTCTGCACCAATCAGACAGGGCATTCAGGAATTTTGTGTGTTGCAAGCTGGAGCTCCTGCCATCAAGCCTATTTTCCACGTTGTGATGCCTTGCGGCACTTCATTCTAGTTCGAAGTCCCACACCAAATGTCCCTTTGGTATTGGCACAGACCTTGCATGTGACACCATCACACACTGACCCAATCACTGTCAGCACCTTCAGCATCTGTCCAGCCATTGCCATCTACTTCACAGCTGGCCTACCCTGTCTGCTTTCTCACCAGACCTCCAGTCCTCATCAGCCCTATCACAGCCAGCAGCCCTCGCTACGCCATTCTTGGTTGTTGCTGTACATCATCACCATTGTCACATCCATCATCGCGGACAATCATATGGTCTCCTCTGCAGCTGATGCTGGTCCTGTCACTCCCACCACCCCCTGCACTGCCAACCCTGTATCCAGCTGGCTGTCGTCGGTGCTCCAGCAGTCTCATCGTGTGTTGGCTTGCACCTTCTTGGACTTTGTGCTGCCAGCCCTGGATATGTCCAGCCTTTCCAGTTGCTGTATCCTACATGGAGGAGGTGTGCTTCTTTGGCCGGGATCAATTTTTTTGTGTTCATTGACCGATTATCCTGTTGTTTTGCAGCTCTAGTGGCTGCTCAGTGGCTCATCCCCTGGGTGCTGTGCTTCTCTGAGATGGCTGCACCATCTCCCTTAAGAGGAGGAATGTAATATGCAGGGCTGTACCCCTGCATATTAAGTCACCACACATGCAGATATGTTGCATGGGTCACATGTGGCTCTTGCCTTACCTCAGGAGTTTGTTTGCCAACAGCAGTGCAACTGTGCTGTCTACTGATATGTCTTCTGCAGCTGCCACGGAATTAACTCTGTGTGTCATTTCTGGTCTCACAGATGTAGATCCACTAAAGAGTGTTGCCTGCGTGTCCATGTTATCATCAGTCAGAAATTTGTTAATTCTAGCAAATGCTATTGGATTTCTATCAATTCCAAGTAGTCCTGCCAATTACTAAGCTGAGAGTCTTCTAATAGTATACAGCAAAGAACAAATAGTTTACAACATTATTTAGGATGTATGGCTTACATTGTATTTCACAGTAAGATTAAGTGACGAAGAAAGCGACTGTTGGCTCTTGATACTACACCTCTTCTACTTCATAAGTAGTGATCTAACCTCCTTTTCTTATTGTATCCTACCACATCAGTATGGCAAATTCACTATCTAGTTTATGCTAGAAAGTACAAAAGGTACCAATATCATTTGTGTCTCGTATGTCCAGAGAGCTTACAAGGGAAGAATGGCTACAGTTTTCTTCAATAACACAAATTACACCATTAAAACGAGAATGATCATTAGATAATATGCAAAATCATACAACAGAATACTGCAATGGAATAACAACAATACGAATTAAGATAGATTGCTATTCACCTCTTACAGGTGGCATGAGTGGCAGACATGCACACTTAAAATAGGATTGTTGGGTATTATTTCACTATCAGACGAAGTTCTTCATCAGATTTAGAGAAACGTAAAACATTCATTATATACAAATCACATACATATTGTCGCTGTCATCAGTGGGCACTGAGGCCTGACTGCAGTGAGTAGCAATCTTGGCTGGGGTGGGGGAGGGTGAGGGATAGTAGGGCAGAGGTGGGAGAAGATGCTGCAGAGCTATATGTGCAGGGATGCAGTGGAAACAGGAAAGTGGGGTGTTAGGCGCAGTAACAGGAGGCTGTGGTAGATGAGGTAGAGGGGGAGGAGAAGGAGGGTGGGTGGGTGCAGAAGGTGGGGGGGGGGGGGAGGAGCAGAGAAGAGAGTAGGGAAAAATACTGTTTATTAAAACGCCACCCCTAAATATGTGAGAGGAGGGAAGCACTGAGTGGGAATAAAATATTAAGTTTTCGTAGTTCTGTCAATAATTGGACAGTGGTATTAGTGAATTCTCAATCATACCATCAGAGCAACTTAATAGTTTGAGTCTCCACCACTCACAAGTACATATACAAGTGAAAACTAGAAAATTTCAATCACAGTTAATGGAAGTTCACATAATAACTGAGCTGCTCCATGTGATGAGATACTCAACTTTAATATTCTCGGGGGTCGTTGCTTCACAAAGTCCGAGCATGTGATGTTGCTGATGTACTAATTTTTAAATAAAACACAATGTATCACTTTTCTTGATTTGTATTACGACTAATTTGGATGTATATACACTGACGATATATGCATTTCTCGTCCGACAGCCTCCGAAAGAGGCTCACAGAAACAGCTTTTGAAAGACAATAATTCAGACTCACTGATTCTCTCACTGCCTCTGACTGTCTGTCTCATTTTCTTCAACTCTTACTGCCTGTGGCTCATGAGCCAGTTCCTTTTAATTAAACTAAGCAATCCAATAGACTGTTAAATGTAAGATTTGCAAAATAGCAATTAAAAGTTGATAGATGCTTTTCATTACTTACATAAAAAAGTGGGCCACATATTTCCCTACATGTTATGATATTCAATTTGGAAAAGTTTATTTAATTTCATATACAATTTCAATGAGTTTGACAGTACAACAATTTAAATTGCATTTTAGTTAATTATAAACAAATCACTTTGAGTAAAATATTGTTAAGGGTATTTTGAATAACTAGAGCTATTATTTTAAATAACCATAATGAATAAACTTCATAGCTTTTTAGAAATAGGGGAGAAGTAAATTTTCAAGAATAAATTGTGCAACATGACTGCACAGTTCATTACATGAAATTTCAAAGTTTGATTATTAACAAATAGCTTACTCCCCTTAGTTGCTAGTACAAACTGGGTAACATATTAATGTTAAATTTAATCTGAGATAGTAAACTCATTTACACAAATTTTTAAAGGGCAGTTTTCTATGGGAACTGGGTGTAGACATAACAGTATAAAGACCAGAAAGTTAAAAAATTCGAACTAAATTGACCTCTTCAGAGGATGTTGACATGAGGAAGGAATTTCAGATGGAAACGGGAAGGTAGTCCCATTTCAGGTGTCCTGAGGAGACAGACGGCATTTTTGAGGCTAGATTGTGAGCAGGGAAGGGTACAGAGGCGGGTGGAGTGCAGGGACTAGCAAAGGTTCAGGGCAGCGCAATTAAGGAACAAAACTGGTGCTGGTAGGTAGGATACAGATGACAAGGGCTGTGAAGCAGTCAGTAGAATCAAGCATACCACGTTGAGCAGTATGCTTGTCAACTGGGTGACCCAGCTGTCTCTTTGCCATTCTTGCAGACAGACAGCTTGTTAGCAGTGATGTCCACTTAGAATGCCGCATATAGGGTGCAGCAAAGCTGGTAGACCATATGGTTGCTTTTACAGGTGGCCCAGCCTTGAGATGCCTCTGAAAGGACTGGAGTAGGTGGCAGTGAGAGTATTATGGGCAGGTCTTGGATCTAAGCCTATTACAAGAATATGAGCCATGGGGCACAGAGTTGGGGGAAGGAGTGGAATAGAAACAGACAAGGATATTGGGGTGGGGAAGACATTTCTCATTTCAGAGCAGAGAACCTGATTCACTTGTCTGAGTTCTGGGTGGTACTTAGTCACAGGAGTGGTTGGTCAGTGGGTATGACAGGTGACGGGGGGACTATCTCATGTGGCACTATATGCACTCACTTGGTGCTATATTAATATTTTACATGAAAAACTTTAAGCTCAAACAATGGAGGCTTGTTGCCTATAATTCATAGTGAGAAAGAAATAACAAAAAAATATAGTCCTCATTTTACTGATCCAACTGATACCATAAAATACAAGTAATTTTAATATAATTATATAATTTAAATATAAAGTTGCTAGTTAGACTACAGCTAGAAAAGTATTGCAAGACAGTCACATAACCTTTGTTTCAAGAGGAAGATGACAGAAAAGGGACCCCCCCCCCCCCCCTCTGAAAGCCAACAATATGCATTTTATTTCCATTTTTCTCTAAGATTCTGTAGGGTTACTTGAACAAAAGCCATTAATGGAATGCATCACTACATAATGAACAGCACTCTGACACAAGAAATTAAAAAAAAGTAGAGAATTTTTTAAAAAAAGCACAGAGAACAAGGTAATGTTAATAGTATATAAGAATAAGTAACACATTGCAATAAACAGCTTCTAGGTGCTGCGAATAACTCCTATAAAAAATAAAATGAATTTAATCCTCCTTTCAATCTAGATAATCAAATTCACTCATAGTTTCAGAGCTGCTGGAATGCTATTGCAAATGAAACCTGCTGAGTATCTGCAACTATGTAGATCTACTGCAAATCACTCAAAAGTACTTAGCAGAAGATATTTCTCATTGTACTCAATATTAAGTTTTCTTTTCATTCCACTTGTGTATAGAGCACTGGAAGAATGACTGTTTAAATGAGTTTGTGTGTGCTGTTATTAGTTACTCCTCATAAGAATCACAAAGACAGGACAGAATAATTACAATGTGCTGTAGTGGTTAATAAAAAAGAAAAAGAGAAGAAAAGAAAAGGTTGAAAATGTGGGAAGAAATGGTGAATAAAAAGGGGATTTTAAAATCATTAATGACCGTGAAAAAGGGAAAGAATGAAATGCAAATCGGACTTCGTATTACAGAAAAGCTATCGGACTTCGTGATTCGGAAAAGCTATTGTTAGGGTGGTCCTTGTGGCGTTTCTGAGCAAAAGTCAAACCAATTTCCACTACAAAAATTATTTGAAAGAGAACAGAGAATAACAAAATGTGATTAACAGGGGGAAATGGCGTAGATAAGAGTTCATTCATTACCACGTTAATATGTCTTTTCTCGTCTTGTTCTCCAACAATCTCCTGCTTTTCTGCATGAAAAAATCGTAGCTGCTCCAAAACCTTGCAGTAAATTTCATCGTCCAGGAATTACTAATTTCTACAAATTAAAACCATCTTGATATTGAATGCAATGTATTTTACAGCTACTTCCATCCTCCAAATTTCATACAAGCTTCCATAATACAATATGTCTGTACACCAATAAGTTTTACATCTTAATCAGACCAAGACTAACAAATAAGTTTTTAATCTGAATCATACCAAAACTAGAGAATAAGTGAAGTTAAGCTTCTGCTCTCAAGAGACAAGAGCAGGTAGAAAACAAAAAGAGTTACAATTTTTGTACCTTCATTTTCTTATAAATATTTTCTCTGCCATCGAGCACTCATACAGCTGTGACAGTATAATTTATATCTGAGGGAACGAGTGTAGTGCGGTGAAAATCAAAGTCCCGCTACAGTGCACAGTGTGCACCCAGGCCCCATACATGGATGGAAGGGAGAAAGCCCTAATAGCTTGGGCAATTGGAAGAACCCTCTACCCTGCACTTCACTGTGATCTGCATGGAATATAATGTAGATGTCTTTGCCATCCCTCTGAGAGCAATGTATAATGGTTGTAATATATTACTACATTTTTCACTTAATATATGTTCTTTAAACTTTGCCAGTAAGCACATACACTCCTGGAAATTGAAATAAGAACACCGTGAATTCATTGTCCCAGGAAGGGGAAACTTTATTGACACATTCCTGGGGTCAGATACATCACATGATCACACTGACAGAACCACAGGCACATAGACACAGGCAACAGAGCATGCACAATGTCGGCACTAGTACAGTGCATATCCACCTTTCGCAGCAATGCAGGTTGCTATTCTCCCATGGAGACGATCGTAGAGATGCTGGATGTAGTCCTGTGGAACGGCTTGCCATGCCATTTCCACCTGGAGCCTCAGTTGGACCAGCGTTCGTGCTGGACATGCCGACCGCGTGAGACGACGCTTCATCCAGTCCCAAACATGCTCAATGGGGGACAGATCCGGAGATCTTGCTGGCCAGGGTAGTTGACGTACACCTCCTAGAGCACGTTGGGTGGCACGGGATACATGCGGACGTGCATTGTCCTGTTGGAACAGCAAGTTCCCTTGCCGGTCTAGGAATGGTAGAACGATGGGTTCGATGACGGTTTGGATGTACCGTGCACTATTCAGTGTCCCCTCGACGATCACCAGTGGTGTACGGCCAGTGTAGGAGATCGCTCCCCACACCATGATGCCAGGTGTTGGCCCTGTGTGCCTCGGTCGTATGCAGTCCTGATTGTGGCGCTCACCTGCACGGCGCCAAACACGCATACGACCATCATTGGCACCAAGGCAGAAGCGACTCTCATCGCTGAAGACGACACGTCTCCATTCGTCCCTCCATTCACGCCTGTCGCGACACCACTGGAGGGGGGCTGCACGATGTTGGGGTGTGAGCGGAAGACGGCCTAACGGTGTGCGGGACCGTAGCCCAGCTTCATGGAGACGGTTGCGAATGGTCCTCGCCGATACCCCAGGAGCAACAGTGTCCCTAATTTGCTGGGAAGTGGCGGTGCTGTCCCCTACGGCACTGCGTAGGATCCTACGGTCTTGGCGTGCATCCGTGCGTCGCTGCGGTCCGGTCCCAGGTCGACGGGCACGTGCACCTTCCGCCGACCACTGGCGACAACATCGATGTACTGTGGAGACCTCACGCCCCACGTGTTGAGCAATTCGGCGGTACGTCCACCCGGCCTCCCGCATGCCCACTATACGCCCTCGCTCAAAGTCCGTCAACTGCACATACGGTTCACGTCCACGCTGTCGCGGCACGCTACCAGTGTTAAAGACTGCGATGGAGCTCCGTATGCCACGGCAAACTGGCTGACACTGACGGCGGCGGTGCACAAATGCTGCGCAGCTAGCGCCATTCGACGGCCAACACCGCGGTTCCTGGTGTGTCCGCTGTGCCGTGCGTGTGATCATTGCTTGTACAGCCCTCTCGCAGTGTCCGGAGCAAGTATGGTGGGTCTGACACAACGGTGTCAATGTGTTCTTTTTTCCATTTCCAGGAGTGTATAAGACAGCAGGCATCTATCTTCAAGTGTCTGCCAGTTGAGATGTAACTTCCATGTTAAAAGATCTATGTAATGCAATACCTGATATTAGATCCATGTGGGAGTTGAAAATACAGTTTTCAATAGTATTACATGATATCTAACAGTACATGAGTATTGTTATACTTACCTGCATTTTGCATCAATTTTAGTTACTACCACTTGTATTAAAAGATATTTCAGACAATTAAATGTAATTTAATGACTTGTAGACAGTGAAGTTCTTCATCTCACTTCATATACTAAGTTACAAACATGTTGTAGCATAACTCAAAAACAGGCTAAATTCTCATATGAATTACTTGATACCTATTTTACTTTCGATTCCTTTGATGCTGTTTTAGTTTCCAAATAACTAACACATGTTTTCTAATGAATTATGCGCCTTTGGACAGTATGTGTCTCTTATCTGTTTATAATTAATATAATCATTTTGTCACTCACAACAAATTCCCATAATATTTCCCAAAGCTTGTCATTGTAGTCTCCTATAGTTTTGAAGAGCTATAAAGACAGTAACAGCTCACAACTGCATTAATTAATGACAGTCTTTGTTTTTTACTTTTCACTAAGTTTAATCTGGAAAGTTCACAATAAACAAAAATTCATTTAGAAAGTTCCTAATTATAGTTTATTGCCTGTTACTTTATGTTTGTTTTACTGATAAACATGGGCAGATTCATTAAAAACAACTTACTTGAGAATAAATGATTAAAATTCATAACATAAACATACCTCTTATTCAATAAATTTCTGTTGTATATTACCATATAATTTAAAGATAAAGACCGAAAATTGTATTTTGACTACATTTAAGTTGGCATTTTAAGTAAATACATAAATTCACTGTAAATTCATTCTTTTTAGAAAAATATATGTCTTTTGTTCACTTTACGTGGTTAGATAAGACCAAACCATGCACTAGCAGCAGTTCAGTTATACAGCAAATGTCACATGCGAAAGAAGTACTTCACTTAGTTCATAGCTTTGAAATGCACAAGATCTATGTGTGATGAAGCAAGCTGGGATATTTTTTCTTCCCCTCATGTTTTGCCATCTGCCTACTTAAATTCGTTTTTTCATTTTTGAACTAATTACCATTAACATACATGAGTATAATCTGTAATTTCATAAAAGAGAGGTTGGCCCTCAGTTTTAAAGAATATAACAACAGATCTAATTCTGTGATTAGTTCTATGTATGTAATTGATTTTCTAATATATTTTAACTATTCCTAGTTAGTGTCATTTGTTATAGTGTGAAATCAGTAATTGTTTCGTAACTTAAATTCTATTGTTGATGTATAAACAAATATAAATTCTAAAAACAAAGATGATGTGACTTACCAATGTCTGCTTGTGTCTGTATATGTGTGGATGGATATGTGTGTGTGTGTGTGTGCGAGTGTATACCCGTCCTTTTTTCCCCCTAAGGTAAGTCTTTCCGCTCCCGGGATTGGAATGACTCCTTACCCTCTCCCTTAAAACCCACTTCCTTTCGTCTTTCCCTCCCCTTCCCTCTTTCCTGATGAGGCAACAGTTTGTTGCGAAAGCTTGAATTTTGTGTGTATGTTTGTGTTTGTTTGTGTGTCTATCGACGTGCCAGCACTTTCGTTTGGTAAGACACATCATCTTTGTTTTTAGATATATTTTTCCCATGTGGAATGTTTCCCTCTATTAACAAATATAAATTCTGTACTAGTTACAATCATTTGGAGGAACAACTTATAGTATTCTTAAAGTATTTATTTGGCTCTATTCGAAAACATGTTAGCAAAACCAGACCTTCTTTAATTCCAAAGTAATTAACAGTTTTGTCAAAAGTATTGTTTACATAACTATATTTGTTAATTTCATGATTTAAATAAATAATTCGGCTTAACCCTTGTAGTAGAAGAAACTGTTAAAAAGAACCAATTTTTCGATGTAGTAAGTTAATTTAATGAGTTAAGTTTTAATTGTAATTTCTGTAAATTAAACTTCGATCAATGCGTAGTTTCAGCACCTATTATTGTGATGATATATAAGGGTCCAATTTTTGGTCATGAGTCAATCAGTACATGACTGAGTTTCAGACGAGAAACCTGTATTGGTTAGAACAACAACAATGTATCAACTTAACAGTGAAGTAAGTGTTACACCAATAGCCCATGTGTTAAAGCAATAACAGTGTCTGTTCCATACATACCTGTTAATTCTTCAAAGAACTGTGAACATTGTAGTTAGGTTTTTACTGCGCATAGATGTTCAACAGTAAACTATTGTAGCAGTATGTGGATGTTCATCTGCAAACTATTAATGAAGCTTACCGAAAGTTAAACAATGGTGCACTTGCCATATAAATGTGTTCATGGGGGGGGGTTGTGAAAAGTGAAAGTAAAAGACAGTGAAATGCAAACGTGCATCTGCTGGATGCATCATTTATAGTGGACAGTAGTTGCATGTCCACCCATTATTTTTTCAACCAGTACATCAACGCCAAGGACAATCAACAAGAGAAGAACCGAAGAAGGCGAACCGCTACATATGCTAGGCTTCAGCTTCTTATGCAACACACTATCTGTATTTTCAGTTACACTTAAATTGTTACGTCTTCTAGCAAGTACTTGGCATTTATGATAAACAAAATCATAATAAGTATTGAAAACAAGAATCATTTGGATTCTTCAGTCTTACATACATAAAGCCCTTAAGAGTCTTATTACTAATGATCACATTCATAAAATCAACCTCGGACACTGAAGGAAAAATAAAAGATAAACATCTTTCTATTATTACTTATAACAATCATTTTGAGACAGACTTGCAATTCTCATGCAAAAATGCTAAAAAATGCAAACAAATGTTTCCTTTTTTTCAAATTTTTATATCTTGAGGGCTGATACAGATAAAACTTCATTTTAATGTCATTCCAGTTGTTGGATAAAAATTTTGGACAAACATTCATAACTTTATATCAAGGAAATTTCTAGGAAATAATATAAAAAGGTGGCTCTTCATCCAGTATATAAACATTTGAAGTATTAATCACTTTAAACACGACTTTAAAAACATTTCTACTCATGACTTAATAGTGCATTTGTCCTTGATGATCTGCAAATGAAGGCAATTTGAATCTATGAATATTTTGTCTACAAAATTAATGTCTCATGATTTATTGTTCAGGTACAAAAGTTTAGAATCAATGGAAGGATTCCGAGAGGCTTCAGGGATATGAGGAGAACCTTCCTCACAAAAACAGTGACACAATGAGGATCCTTATACTCACTCAGCAACCAAAGGTACATAACTTCCGTGTAATCGCCCCCTGTCTGCTCATTACAGCAGGTCATGCCAAGGCACTACTGACGTCCATCTGAACTTACTCGTCAACTCAAACAATGAGGGGTCACTTCAACAACTCGGCTTCGCTGGACAGACACCCTCAAAGTCACATACAATGGAGGCTGGACCAATCCTGTCTGTCACTTGGACACCCGTCTTCACGCCACAGTCATTGTCAACACATTTTCATATGTTTATGCAAACACCACCTGTCTCACCTGCTGACTAGTCAACACGTGCTGTCTCTTTGGATTTGCAACAATCCTCAAGCAAGATCAACAGACATGCATCACTAATGATAATGATTATCTCAAATTTCATATTCATTCACAGAGAATACAGGGTTATTACAAATGATTGAAGCGATTTCACAGCTCTACAATAACTTTATTATTTGAGATATTTTCACAATGCTTTGCACACACATACAAAAACTCAAAAAGTTTTTTTAGGCATTCACAAATGTTCGATATGTGCCCTTTTAGTGATTCGGCAGACATCAAGCTGATAATCAAGTTCCTCCCAAACTCGGCGCAGCATGTCCCCATCAATGAGTTCGAAAGCATCGTTGATGCGAGCTCGCAGTTCTGGCATGTTTCTTGGTAGAGGAGGTTTAAACACTGAATCTTTCACATAACCCCACAGAAAGAAATTGTATGGGGTTAAGTCGGGAGAGCGTGGAGGCCATGACATGAATTGCTGATCATGATCTCCACCACGACCGATCCTTCGGTTTTCCAATCTCCTGTTTAAGAAATGCCGAACATCATGATGGAAGTGCGGTGGAGCACCATCCTGTTGAAAGATGAAGTCGGCGCTGTTGGTCTCCAGTTGTGGCATGAGCCAATTTTCCAGCATGTCCAGATACACATGTCCTGTAACGTTTTTTTCGCAGAAGAAAAAGGGGCCGTAAACTTTAAACCGTGAGATTGCACAAAACACGTTAACTTTTGGTGAATTGTGAACTTGCTGCACGAATGCATGAGGATTCTCTACCGCCCGGATTCGCACATTGTGTCTGTTCACTTCACCATAAAGAAAAAATGTTGCTTCATCACTGAAAACAAGTTTCGCACTGAATGCATCCTCTTCCATGAGCTGTTGCAACCGCGCCGAAAATTCAAAGCGTTTGACTTTGTCATCAGGTGTCAGGGCTTGTAGCAATTGTAAATGGTAAGGCTTCTGCTTTAGCCTTTTCCGTAAGATTTTCCAAACCATCGGCTGTGGTACGTTTAGCTCCCTGCTTGCTTTATTCGTCGACTTCCGCGGGCTACGCGTGAAACTTGCCCACACGCGTTCAACCTTTTCTTCGCTCACTGCAGGCCGACCCGTTGATTTCCCCTTGCAGAGGCTTCCAGAAGCTTTAAACTGCGCATACCATCGCCGAATGGAGTTAGCAGTTGGTGGATCTTTGTTGAACTTCGTCCTGAAGTGTCGTTGCACTGTTATGACTGACTGATGTGAGTGCATTTCAAGCACGACATACGCTTTCTCGGCTCCTGTCGCCATTTTGTCTCACTGCGTTCTCGAGCGCTCTGGCGGCAGAAACCTGAAGTGCGGCTTCAGCCGAACAAAACTTTATGAGTTTTTCTACGTATCTGTAGTGTGTCATGACCATATGTTAATGAATGGAGCTACAGTGAATTTATGAAATCGCTTCAATCATTTGTAATAGCCCTGTGTGTATACATACTGACAATCATGTGAATATTTAATTTCCCACAATAAGTATAAAGGCATGTGAGCCGTATAGGTACAATACAACAGACTGACAATCAACATCAGAAAGTCAGAAGATGAAAACAGATTTAAAGTAGAATTTAAAGAATTTCTATTTGAACAATGTTTTTACTCAGTAAATGACTATTTATGCCAATAAATAATTATGATAATGTTTATATTAAGGCAAAACTGAAAACACTGCCTTTCATACCCTAAAGTTTCTGTTAGTTTTGTATATCTGATGGGCAGCTGCTGAGTGTGGTAAAATCTTTACTGAATTATTGTAGTGAATATAAGGGTTTCCTGTTTAGGGAAGACAAAAGTAAAGCCTTAGGTCAAACAGACTATGCAGTTACATTACTGTTAGTATACAAGCATAAAAAGTTGTATTACTGTGTCTTGAATGACCAAGTATTATTCTTTGTACATTTTTTGTAAATTTTGTATTGTTTATTCTGTGTACTACTTAATCTAAAAATTTGTATGTTCCTTTTGCACGAATTATTTCTCATAAATTTACATGTACTTTTGGATAATATCCATACAATATTTATTGTCTATGGATGGATAAGTAAATAAATAAATAAAATAATAAAATAAAATAAATGTCCTAATATCTGTAAGTTTTTTCAACATTTATGGGATACAACTATGCAAGCAATTGGTCCAGATTGTCTGTGATGTATCTGACACAGTCAACGACAGTCCATGTTCAGAATTTACATATGGTAAAAGTCAGTGTTTCATTCTGCGGTTTGTTTAAGTTCTCACTCCTCTACCCAAAATATGACAATGCACTGCTCACAAGAGATTAGTATTTAAAATTCAACATATTCCATCTTTCATAACATGATTGAATTGTTTAAAAATTAATATAATTGTTCAATGATATATTACAAAATAGATGAGAAGTTATGTCAGAGTATGGGTGCTCTGCCTGGGATTATGTTCAAGTGAGTTTGAAATACTGATTAGATGTCACATTGCATAGAAAATTTGGTGTGTGTGTGTGTGTGTGTGGGGTGGGGGTGGGTGGTGGGTGGGGGGGGGGGGGGTGGAGGAGGAGGTGAGGGGGGGGTGAGAGACAGGGAGTGTGTGTGTGTATGTGTGTGTGTGTGTGTGTGTGTGTGTGTGTGTGAGAGAGAGAGAGAGAGAGAGAGAGAGAGAGAGAGAGAAATGCAAAAACTGATTTTGAACTTCATATAAAAAACAGTTTACAAAACGATCAGTCAGGGCCTGCCTTGTCTTTTTACATTTATACACAGTCAGAAACATGCAAGCTATCTTTAAGTCAGATTCCAGCTGCCCGATGCCTTCAGGTTGCTGTACTGGGGTGTCATGTTGTCAGAGAGTCTGGCAGTTCACATGGGACACCTCAGGTGTCAATTGTTATGCCCATGGGCTATGTTGCCGAGGTACCTTGATGTGTACCCTGCTTTCACTGCAGGGTGAGTGGAGGGTGGCAAAGTGTTTGTGCCACTCGAGGCAGACATCAGCATGAAAGATGGCCATCTATCCTTACTCCTTTGCCTTTGCGTGTGGACAGGTGACCACTCCTTCAGCAGGGTATGTATAAGCAGGCACATGGTGGGAGGGGTTTGCTAGTTATCGGATGCTCCAGTGTTAGGTGCACTATGGAGCCCATTGGAGAAATAACCTCAAAGGCCAAAAGATATCCACTGTGCACTTGGCATTTATGTCAGGTGGCCTCATTACAAGTTGTGGCTCATGTTGGCATCAACGACTTCTGCCACTTGTGTTGTAAGGCCATCCTCAATTTGTGTGGGCAGCTGGCGGTGGTGGTGAAGAATGTGGCCTCGCTTGCAGTGTGCAAGCAGAGCTCACAATCTGTGGCATTGTTTCAAGAATTGATCAGGTTCCTTGTTTGGATTCAAGTGGAGGAACCAAAGTCTACACTGATTCTGTGATGATTTTGGCTGCAGATTTCTGGACCTGTGTTATGGGGTGGAGTTTTTTTAGACTAGGCGGTAATTAGAGCTCCTTTGCTAAAGGCTCTCCAGTCAATATGCAGAGAGCAAAATCAAACCACGTACAAAGTAAAGAGACTTTGACCGAGAAATTTCAACAGTAAATTGTTGAAATATTCATAATAAAGGTCCTTACTGCCCTCCATGAAAACTGTTGCATTCAATGTATAGGGAGGAGGGGGACAGATTACAGATTAGATGCCATAGGAAAGGTAGTGTTCACTGTAGTCAACTGAATTATTGTGTCTATTGACGTAAAAATTCAGTCTTATTGCTAAGTTATCTGGATGCAAGTAATAGAGCTACCAGCCATTCAATTCCACTGTGACAGTTTTAGAATCATTCAAAGAACTTCTAAGTGCAATAGTGCAGAAAGACGTACATCAAGTAATATTATCTGGAGGTGCTTTTAACCTGTAAGGACTGGGACATCTGTAGATTCATTGCAGGTAGTGTGGACAGGCAGTCTTATGAAGTACTTTTGAACACGAGTTCTGAAAACTGTCTTGAACAACTAGTTAGACAGTCCTTGTGCAATGGAAATACTTAAGACATTATAGCTACAAATTGTCCTGACCATATTGATTGCTTCAGTATAAATACATGGACAGTGATCATGATAGCAACATAGTGATGCTGTTTACTAAAATTAATAAAGCCATCAAGACGGCCAGATGTGTATTTTTACTAGAAAGAAAAGGTAAGCAGTCAGCTGACCATCGCACAGACCCCCATTCGGAAGTTAATGTATAGGCATCCCAGGTGTAGAGAAGCAGGTTAAAGAGGTGAACACAAATAAGTCACCAAGTCTGGATGGAACCCCAATTCGTTTTACAGAGAGTAATCTATGACACTGGCCACTTAATAGTTGGCATTTATTGCGAATTTCATGCTCAGAACAAAGTTCCTAGCAACAGGAAAAAAGTGCAGGTGACTCCTGTATATAAGAAGAGTAAAGGAATGGATCCGCAAAATTGCAGAGCAATATACTTTGCTTGGTTTGCTGCAGAATTTTTGAACATATTCTGGGTTTGAGGATAATAAACTCCCTTGAGTCAGTAAAGATTATGTCCACAAATCAGCATATATTTATGAGACATCACACATGTGGAACTCAGCTTGCCTTTTTCTCCCTTGATATCCTTTGAACCATGGATGAAGGGCAACAGACAGATTCCATATTCCTAGATTTCCAGAAAGCATTTAACACACTGCCACACTGCAGATTGTAAATGAAGTTATGAGCATGGAATGGGTTCTGAGATATGTGAATGGCTCAAAGACTTCTTAAGTAATAGAGCCCAGTACATTGTCCTCAGTGACGAGTGTTCATCAGAGACAAGGGTATTGTCAAGAGCATCCCAGGGAAGTGTGATATGATCATTCATATTCTCTGTTTACATAAATGATCTGATGCACAGAGTGAGCAGTAATCTGCAGCTTTTTGTTGATGAGACAGTGGTGTACAGAAGGTGTCATCATTGGAGATTGCAGGAGGATATAAGATCACTTAGACAAAACCTCTAGTTGGTGTGATGGATGGCAGCTTGCTCTACACATAAAAAAAATTAAGTTAATGCAGATGAGTGCAAAAAATGACCCTGTAATGCCCGAATACAGCTTTAGTAGAGTGTTGCTTGACACAGTCAAATTGATTAAATATCAAAGCATAATGTTGCAAAGTGATATAAAATGGAATGAGCATGTAAGTACAAGGGTTGGAGCTTAAATAGTGGCAACTATTTATTCACAACTAATACAAAAGAGCTACATGTCTGCACCTGTTATTGTCCTTCAAAGTAATCACCAGCGTTGTGTAGAGCCTGTTCCCAGTGATGTGTAAGGCATAGTATACTATTAGCAGAGCCTGTTCTTTTGATGGTGCGAATGGAGCAGTCTACTGCCTGTTGAATCTCTGGAACAGTTCTGAAGTGAATGCCATGGAGTGGTTCCTTCATCTTCGGAATCAAATCAAAGTCACAAGGACTTAAGTCGTATTACTGTTCACTTTTGGAGCATCACCTGCAACCAGCTCTACGAAAGAAGTGGCGACATTTTCTGTGCAACCCACCCACCATTTTGCACGACAATGCATGGGCACATACAGCACATGCTGTGGCTGCTCTGTTCGGTCGATGGGAACGGAAAGTACGGTACCATCCACCATACTCCCTGGACTCCCTGTGACTTTGATTTGATTCGAAAGATGAGGGAACCACTTGGTGGCATTCACTTCAGAACTGTTCCAGAGATTCAACAGCCAGTAGACAGCTCCATTCACACTATCAACATAACAGGCTCTGCTAATGGTATACTATGCCTTCCACATCGCTGGCAAGGGGATCTACACAATACTGGTGGCTACTTTGAAGGACAGTAACAAGTACAAACATGTAACTCTTTTGTATCGGTTGTGAATAAATAGTTGCCACTATTTAAGTTCCAACCCTCATATGATAATATGGAAGGTGAGTAAAGGAGACCAAATATAGCACACTGGTGTAACTTATTCTTAAACACTGTTCAAGTGTTTCAGATGCCCAAAGCAATTCAGAGGCAAGCTGCTAGATTTGTCAATGGTATGTTGATTCAGATGTGACTATTATAGAAATGCTTCATGAACCCAAATGGCAGTTGACATGGGACACCTCAGGTGTCAATTGTTATGTCCATGGGCTATGTTGCTGGGCGAAGACAATATTCTTTTTTGGAAACAGTACTGAGAAAATTCAGAGAATCTGCATTTGAGTTGGCTGCTGAATGATTCTACTTACATTTTGCATAAGGATCAGGAAGCTAAGATAAGAGAAATTAGGGCTTGTACAGAGGCATGTAGACAGTTGTTTCCCCCTCACTCTATTTGCAAGTGGAACAGGAAAGGAAATGATTGGCAGTAGTACAATGCACTCTTTGCCATATACCATACAGTGGTTGCCAGAGTATGTATGCAGCTGTGAATCTGTATGAGGTCTGTCTTTCCAGAGCAAATTCCACTCATCATTGAGTAGTTCCACTACAGAACTCAAACTAAAATCAGTTCTTCATTAGAAACATAATAGGACTAGTAAGAGTGATAAAATACATGAACACAATGGAAAGGTTACAAATTCCACTGCATTGTAATCTACCATAAATGTTAAGTACTACAAAAATTTTTATTTATTATTTCACATGCAAAACACCAGTCATTATTTTTGTTTCTTGATTTTGTATAAGTGTTTATAAAAGTTGTCTGAAATGATGCCCACAGATGACAATGAAACGCCAGTAGGCAGTGTACATGACAGAGAAACCTCTGACTTAGATCAACTCATCATCAGGACGATGGGAGTGGGGTGGGGTTTGAGGGGTGGGGGTGTAACGATATAACCCATCACCTGGAGGTGGGGAGGGGACCATGACTTGAATTAATCAATCAGCAGTGCAAAGGAAGAAACAAAAACTGGAGACCATGGTGAGATTTTATAAGCTGCTGCGGCTATTGGAGCACAATAAGATTCAAAAATATCAGTAGAAACAGAAAACTTGGTGAAAAAAACATATTTTTAAACAAAGAATCGACCCACTAACACCATTATTTTTCAGTGTACAATAAAATAGATTGTATTGTATTGTACTGTATGTTAACCGAGGAACTAGAAACGACGGAGAGGCTCTGTCCCCGCCGCAGCCGCAGTGGTCCACAACCCCACAACGACTACCGCAGTCCACTTCACCCCTCCGCCGCCCCACACCGAACCCAGGGTTAGTGCGCAGTTTGGCCCCTGGTGGACCCCCCAGGGAACGTCTCACACCAGACGAGTTAACCCCTATGTTTGCGTGGTAGAGTAATGGTGGTGTACGCATATGTGGAGAACTTGTTTGCGCAGCAATCGCCGATATAGTGTAACTGAGGTGGAATAAGGGGCACCAGCCCGCATTAGCCGAGGCAGATGGAAAACCACCTAAAAACCATCCACAGACTGACCGGTTCACCGGACCTCGACACAAATCCGCTGGGTGGATTCGTGCCAGGGACCAGGCACTCCTTCCCTCCCGGAAAGCTGTGCATTAGACCGCATGGCCTACCGGGCGGGCATACAATAGATACTCCTGTATGATCGTTACACATAATAAATCCCAATGCGCAGCTATTCAACTCGATGGAAAAGATCAGCTGATCAATGATGACTTGAATGGATCACAACACTGCAACAGAGGCAGCATAGCAGCAGTGATGGCCTGACCATTGCCAATGCCTGCCTTGTGGACATCACAGCCTTCCATGGACACTTGCCACCCATTGCATAACAATGCTTTCAATCTTCTGTCATAGAAATGCAATGACAAACTCTTGTTTTGTAAAACACAGTTATGTAATTTGAAAACTGAAATTAAAACTCTATAACACAATTAAACTGAAATACAAACTTTTAATAGCATAAACTGAAGAGCATAAAGGATCCAATGAAAAGGCAGTGTCAAAAATATAATGGAATTCATGACCTTAATATGAATGAACTTTAAATTAAAAAAAAAAAAAAAAAAAAAAAAAAAAATTCAAAATATCACGAAAACGTGTACAAAAGTTAATTTTTGTTATCTTGCAAGTAAAAAAACTAACTACAGTAGTGAAAGAGTGAGGTGTGTGATCTATGAAAGAAGACACAAGAAGGTGGTGTTTAAGAAAAGTGAAAAACACTCCACGGTTGTTGGAAATCTGTCAGAGGTATTGCAGAAATATCTTGGTCCTCAAGTAACAATATTAGTGTCACATCCATTGTACAGGAATTGCTACACTCACTATAAGAAGAAATTTAGTGATCACCCACCTAAATGATCACCATCACCAAAATGTGAAACTGAAGAAGACAGTGCAGATGTTTATATTCCTGGTTGTGACGTTGTTGATGCATTGAATGTTAGAATTTCTGCTGTAGCCCCTACTATATTCCCCCTTAAACATCCAGGAAAGATAAGAAGCACAAGAAGACAACAGTATGTTAAAAAAGTGGAAGGAACTGAAACAAGTTTTACACAAGCAGCATCTTCAAAACTTTAAGTGTATAATGTACATACACTTGGTACGGAACCTGAAGTACAGTTACTGACATGAATCAGGTAACTACTCTACGCAGCAGATACAGAAATGCACACCCACTTCCTCACATTATTTGATTTTTAAAAGCTCATAAAATAAAGACTGGCAAAGGTATTTGGGGATGCCCAGATTCTTCCTGTGGGCATCCATTGCAAGATGATATGCTTACTGTTGCTCTGGAATATTATCTAAGTGATGATAAAGATTGCAGCAGGGAAAGTCCTAGCCAGGTTGATGCTATCTCTGTTAGTGAAAATGGTGAAAAATTTTAAAAAGTTGAAAGATGTATGACAAGATTAATAAAAGAAGTACATCTCCTAATGAAAAAGGAGAAACCAAATTGAAAAAGTGGTCTCACAAAATTCTACTCCTTATGGCCAAAATGCATAAAATACCAGACACTGAAGGAAGTATACACATCTGTTTACTGCACTAATTTGAAACTTGTTCATTTTGTCATAAGCCATGTTGCAGGATAAAAGTATACAAAGATGGACTTGATGCTTTTGTGTATCTGTCAAGAGCTACAGGATAAATGTTGGTTGCAGGAGTGTGCAATGTGTCCTGGTGCTGAAGTGATGAGTGTTGAAGCATACACCCTCAGGATAATGACAATGACATAACTTATGCATTGTGGGAGGGAGGAGAGTTGTTGAAAAAGATAGTAGAGCTAAAGAAGCTTGTTACAGAAGTTAGGAATTGGGTCATGAAAGGAATAGCTCACCATCATATCCAGAGTATGCAGAGACAGGTCATATCACAAATAAAAGCAGGATACTGACACATTAGTTCTTCATTTAAACTTTGCTGAGAACTGGTCTGTTGCTTTGCAGAATGAAATTCAAAGTTATCACTGGCACACACGACAGGTATCAATATTCACATGTGTTGTACACTTCCTTGGAACATCACACTGTTTTCCTACTGTCACTGATGATCTTACTCATGACAGTTCACACGCATACTACACCATCAGCACGATAATTGATGACACAGAATCAAGAGGCCAAGTATTTTCTACACATGTGTGTGTGACTGACGGAGCAGGATCTCATTTTAAAAATCTCTTTCAGCTTTATGAGCTCGGTCAACACTGTAGTAGAGGAATTAAGATAAAAAATGGATATTTTCAGAAACAGGTCATGGAAAAAGTGCACATGATGGAGTAGGAAGTCTCTGTAAACATCTTGCAACAAGATTTAATCTCCAGCATGAAGCTGTTGATGCTCTAAGAGAAGCTACTGTATTTGTACACACCACATCAACATTAGTAACAAAAATGGAACTCTTAATTCTAAATCAAAGTAAATTGAGGGATTTCCATTTAAAAAAGGGAGAAGAGTGGTCTGCTATGAAGCCTGTAGTAGGAACTCAATCAAGTCACTAATGGGTTGCATCCCGGAGTGCAAGAACAGTTCTCCACAAAATGCAGTTTGTCACTCTATGTGAAATGCAGAGACCACACTATACATTAGAAGACTTTGTAGTGAGCCACTTAATTTCTTGCGTGTATGACAATCAGTGGTGGGTGGGACAGATAATAAGTGTCTCCCATGAGCTGCAAGGTATAACCGTCTCCTTTATGACACCTCATGGTCCTGGTAATGCTTTCAAATGACCATAATTAGAAGATCAGTATGTAGTTCAAATTTCCCAAATACTGCTCTTGTTGGATCATCCTTGTTCGTGGCAAATTCAGCTCAACTATACAAATTAACAGCTCGGCTATTCAAGTTCAATGAGAAGCAAACGAAAAAAACAAATGAACTCTTTTCAACAGTGCAGTGCTGACTGTTACATTGTAGGCAATTTGAATTCATGGAAAGTCATGAAGAAGTAAAATCATGACAGAAGACAATAATAATTTGTGAATAATATCATCAAAAAGAAAAAATGGGTCTAAATATTCTATATATCTCATTTTTGTTATAAAATGGTTTCAAGAAAATTATGAATTGTTGTCTCACTCATTTATAAAGTTGTAAAGCAATTATTTTGATCAGAAATATCAGTTTTGCATGGCATTTACTTAAAATCAGTGATCAATTTAGATATTTAAGTGTCCATGATTTTTTGACCTTGAGAGCAGAGCTAGGTCTACCTAAAAAAATTTCTCACATTACATACCGGACAAATATTGCCCACTCTGATTTTAGATTCCCTGTCACTATTCATATTTTCAAAACATAATTTCGAAATTTGCAAAAAGTTACAAATTTTTTATAGTCTATTTAAAAAATGTTCAGCAGTGTTATATGTTAATTATGTCTCATGGTATTGGGAACAAAGTATTTATTGAAAATAGATACAGATCACTATCATTTTTGGTCTTTTTATTATAATTTTTCAATTTTCCTTTATGACATTTTCACATATACTCTCATTTAGAGAGGTCTGCATTTTCATGTAAGCTTTCAACCACAGCCTTCACCAGAAAAAATGAGAAATACACACCATTAATTTACACACACAAGCACACCTCATGCATACATGCATTCCGGTCCAAGCTGCAGGAGTTGGTAGTCATGTGTGTGAGAGTTGTGCTTGTGGATGCAAATGCATTCTGGTCTGAGCTGCAGACGTTGGTGGTCATGTGTAAATAAACAGTGGTGTGAGAGAGCAGTGCAAACAGACTTGGAGAATTATTCATCGATCCTAATAAATTTTTAAATGATAAATGTCTAGGGAGGGATGGTTTTCATTTGAACAGACTAGGCTCTGCAGTTTTAAGTAAAATGTATATGGATGTTTGCAAAATCATAAACAAGGGAAACTAATATATCTTGATGGGGGTAGTAAACTATTTAAACGCATTTCTGCATCTAAGACATCACAAAGTTGTGAAAAGGCAGTTTTTTAGGAGGAACGTCCTGAAGAAACAAAAAACAAAACAGGTGTCAAAGTGTTACATTAAAACATTCAGTACCTAAACAAAAAGTGCATACAGTTACAGCAAGCACTAAGTGAGATGTAGTTATTCTTACAGAACATAGAGTGTCTAATACTTTAACTACAATGACTAAATTCGACAACTATACTCTGAGTAGTAATTTCTGTCGAACAGAACATAAAAGTGGGGGAGTTGCCATATACTGTAAAGACCATCTACATGCCACAAAACTGGATTTTATCACAGAACTTAGTGTGGAAATGACATTTGAAATTTCAGCAATACAGAAACTTTCTTGTCAGAGAAAAGTGCTATGAGAAACCCAACATGGTTTTAGGAAAGGCTATTCAACATCATCTGCCATATGTAATGTAGTACATATGATACTTATGAAATTAGACGAAACAGAAAGGGTGGCATGTTTGTTGTGGTGTCACCGCCAGACACCACACTTGCTAGGTGGTAGTTTTAAATCGGCCGCGGTCCACTAGTACATGTCGGACCCGCGTGTCGCCACTGTCAGGGATCGCAGACCGAGCGCCACCACAAGGCAGGTCTCGAGATACTGACTAGCACTCGCCCCAGTTGTACGGACAACTTTGCTAGCGACTACATGGACGAAGCATTGCTCATTAGCCGAGCTAATAGAATAGCCTTCAACTAAGTCAATGGGTACGACCTAGCAAGGCGCCATTAGTAACATTGCATGTATCTAAAGAGTCTCACTTGTATCGCCACAATCTCCAGATGTAGCAAAAGGATGGATTAAAGTTAAGTATTCCAGAAGCTACGTACTTTTCTTTATAGCATTCATTACGCCATCCTGCTTTAAATTAGCGTGTGCCTTTCGGCTTCCTCTCATTGTGTCTAGGCTGTCTTGTCTAGACACAAGAATTTTTGGCGACGAGTCAACGGAAAGGGTCTTGTTCTTTCTAATTGCTTACATTTACTTGTGTCATGGCTTCGCCAGATGTACTGTCCGAATTTTATCGCTTGCAGAATCAGCAGACGCAGGCGTTATTGGATGCCGTTGGACAGCTCGTTCAGGGTCAACGTGCACTGCAAACCGATGCGGCAGCCGCCGCTCCACCGCTACCGCAGCCACAACTCGCAGTTGCACCACATTTTAGGCCGTTTGACCCAGCTAAGGAAACATGGACGGAGTGGTCACGCCAGTTTGGATTTCATCTCGCCGCCTACAGAATTCAAGGTAACGAGCGGCAGCCTCATTTATTGGCGTGTGTAGGGGTGCAAACGTACCGTGTAATAGTGAAATTATTTCCCCGACGCGACGTAGCAACTCTGTCCTACGAAGAAATTTTGTCTGCTTTAGATGCCTATTTCAAGGAAACAGTTAATGTAGTTGCAAAAAGGTATACTTTCTTTCGTACAAAACGTATGGCTGGTCAAACTCATCGGGAGTGGGTTGCAACATTGCAAGGCCTTACAAGGGATTGTGCTTTTGAGTGTGAATGTGGACTCCCTTATTCAGATACTATAGTACGTGATGCAATAGCACAGAACGTTTCTGATGTTCGCATACAGGAACAGATTTTGAAACTCGTCAATCCCTCCCTTCAACAAGTGATAGACATATTGGATAGACAAGACACACTTGACTTCGCTCAGGAAGCATTTGCAACTTCGCCAGCCGTGTGTAACATTAACTGGCCCGCCGGGCGCGCTGCACGGCCCGGTAAACTGCCCTCGCACACGTCCGCGCAGCTGCCGCCACGCTCTAAACCAGGTGTGCCGCGCCAGCATACAAATGCAGTGAAATCATGCCCGCGGTGTGCTACTAGACATTCGCGTGAAAATTGCCCATCACGCCAAGCTATTTGCTTATTCTGTAAAAAGAAAGGACATGATCAAAGTGTTTGCCAGAAAAGGCTCAGTTCAGACAATCACAACCATTCCAAGCCCTTTGCCTCGCGCCAGAATCAAACCAAGAATACTCAGGCTCGTGAACCTTCGCCCATGGACATTCATGTAGTTAATTCCACTTCGTCCAGTGCCACTGTCTCTAACAGTGACTGTGTTCGTCCCACAAATACTGTGCGTCGACGTCGCCGGAAATCGCGTCAAGTCGCAAGTGCTGCTGTACCTGTATCAGTTCAAATTGCACGAGACAGTCGCTCTTGTCGTCAGCAGGACAATAAACTTTTTGTAGATTTGGACTTTAATGGCAAGGTCATACCATTCCAGCTCGATACCGGAGCTGCAGTTTCATTGCTCAATCATGACACGTACAAACAACTGGGCAAACCTCCGCTGCGTGCCGCAAATGTTCAGTTAAATAGTTATTCAGGTCAGAATATCCCTGTGTTAGGACAGTGCACTCTTCTTGCAACATACAAGGGACAAACAAAACTTGTGTCATTTTACGTTCTTCGTTCTTCTTCTGCAGTGAACTTGTTTGGTTTAGATTTATTTCAGTTGTTTAACATGTCTATAGTCAATCAGGTCCTATCAGTGAATCAGACTGTGCCTTCAGACAGTGTTTCTCGGCTATGTGAAGAATTTGCAGACATTTTTGCACCGGGCCTTGGTTGCGCTAAGAACTATGAAGCACATTTGGAACTGAAAGTAAACGCGCAACCGAAATTTTTCAGAGAGCGCAATGTTCCCCACGCATTGCGTGATGAGGTCGCAAGAACATTACACGATTTAGAATCACACGGTGTGAGTGAATGTGCGCAATGCCTCTTCCATTTCAGTTCCGCTTCATCGCTTACGCCGTACAGGTGTTCCGTTCGTCTGGACGACGGAATGCGAACGCGCTTTTCGCCAGTTGAAATCGGCGTTGCTTTCTAATACTTGCCTTACGCCATTCAATCCCCAGAAACCCCTTTTGTTGATGGTAGATGCATTGGATTTCGGGATCGGTGCTGTGCTTGCGCACAAAGATGGGTCGCATGATCGCCCTATTGCCTTTGCGTCCAAATTGCTCTCGTCTGCGCAAAGAAATTATTCACAGATAGAGAAAGAAGCTTTGGCTCTCGTGTTTGGTGTTACTAAGTTCCATGATTTCTTGTATGGTCGTCACTTTACCATCATCACAGACCACAAACCTTTGACATCGCTTTTTCATCCGAACAAGCCTGTACCTCCGCGTACAGCACAGAAATTCATTCGCTGGTCTAATTTCCTCTCGCAGTACCGCTACGATATCTTGTATCGGTCCACTGCTAAGCACGGAAACGCCGATGCGTTGTCCCGTTTGCCTGTTGCTGAGGATAGAGCATTCGATTCTTCCGAACTTGCTTGCATGTTCATTGATTCGGAAACCGATGAAGTGGTCGAATCGATTCTGATTGATTTTCGTCGTGTCGCTACAGCCACAGCTGCTGACCCTGTCCTTGCTACCATTTTGCGGTTTGTTGCTACTCAATAGCCCTTGTCGAAGTCGCGGATTGAGGATCCGCTGGTTCACCGATTTTTTGCTCACAAGGAGAGACTTTTTGTATGACGTGGTGTTTTGTTGTTGCGTTCTGATAATGATCAGTCCAGAGTCGTGGTCCCACATTCGTTACAGTCCTCTGTTTTACGGCTTCTTCACCAAGGACATTGGGATATAGTGCGAACGAAACAACTTGCTCGTCAGCACTGTACTTGGTTCGGAATCGATGCTGCGATTACGAATATGTGCTCTTCTTGCCTGGCGTGTGCCGAACAACAATCCGCACCGCCGCGGAAAGTCTTTGCATGGCCAAAAGCCACTTCCCCTTGGCAACGCTTGCACATCGATTTTGCTGGTCCATTCTGGAATGCTCGCTGGTTGGTTCTGGTAGATGCCTTCAGTAATTTTCCTTTTGTTGTCCGGATGTCTTCCACGACGTCATCTGCCACCATCCAAGCGTTGTCTGCTATCTTTTGCATTGAAGGTCTTCCGCAGACTATTGTTTCCGACAATGGCCCACAATTCATGTCCGCAGAATTTCAGTCATTCTGCTGGGCCAATGGTATTCAACATCTGACATCCGCGCCGTTTTCGCCTCAGTCAAACGGTGCTGCTGAACGATTGGTCCGGACTTTCAAGTCCCGGTTTTTGAAGTTGAAAGAGTCGCATTCTCGGGAGGACGCGTTGTTGCTCTTTTTGTCTTCGTATCGCTCTCAGCCCCGAGATGGTCTCTCGCCGGCTGAGTTGCTCCACGGTCGTCCTCATCGAACCTTGATGTCTTTGCTGCATCCGCCACATCAGGTTCCTGTGCAGCGGCAAACTCCTGCTTTTGCTCCAGGCGACATTGTATTCTATCGCAACTATCGAGGTTCACGGCGTTGGCTCGCAGGGCGCATTCTTCGCTGCCTCGGCCGCGCGATGTATTTGTTTTTGGGGGCTTCTGGTGAGGTGCGTCGGCATCTCAATCAGCTGCGCCTCTGTCGTTCACGGGTTCTGCCGCTCCCCGTCTGCTTTCAGCGACGGTGCCGTCCGGTCAGCGCCCTGGGGACCCATCTACTGGCTCGCCTCATACCCAGGTGTTACCGACGATGCCTTCCATTTTGCCCCATGGCGACGCACCGCTGCCACCTCCGCCGCCGCCGCCTGTTCTCCAGCTGCCGCCGCTCGCAGTGGACGTTTCGCTGCAGCCGCCAAGCGCCTCCCTGGGTCACGCGCTGCCAATCGCTTCCCGTGACCAGCTGTCCTCCGCCATGGAACTCTTGCCCGCTCCGGACCACATGACGTCATCGCGCGTCGGGTACCCCGACGCAATGGAGGTCAACCCTTCGGCCCCTCCTGTCTCTTTCCGGGCACATACACCGCATGTTGACGTGCACCCTGGACTAGGTTTTCAGGCATTTCCTAGACCCCCTAGGACCGAATGGCCGGTTGCGGGTGGCACAGCCTCACCTGTTGTTAGGCTCCCCAACTCATCGCATACGTCAACATGGGGTCCTCTCCACAGTGGGCGGAAGCCTTATAACACGACCGTTCGCCGATTTGCGGGGGAGGAATGTGGTGTCACCGCCAGACACCACACTTGCTAGGTGGTAGTTTTAAATTGGCCGCGGTCCACTAGTACATGTCGGACGCGCGTGTCGCCACTGTGTGATCGCAGACCGAGCGCCACCACAAGGCAGGTCTCGAGATACTGACTAGCACTCGCCCCAGTTGTACGGACGACGTAGCTAGCGATGCACACTGACGAAGCCTCGCTCATTTGCAGAGCAGATAGTTAGAATAGCCTTCAGCTAAGTCAATGGCTACGACCTAGCAAGGCGCCATTAGTAACATTGCATGTATCTAAAGAGTCTCACTTGTATCGCCACAATCTCCAGATGTAACAAAAGGATGGATTAAAGTTAAGTATTCCAGAAGCTATGTACTTTTCTTTATAGCATTCATTACGCCAACCTGCTTTAACTTAGCGCGTGCCTTTCGGCTTCCTCTCATTGTGTCTAGGCTGTCTTGTCTAGACACAACATTTGTTCCTAGATTTAGAAACTGGAAACTTATGGTATTAGAGGAATAGCCAAAAGTCTCATACAGTCATACCTACAAGACAGACATCAGGTCACACATGCCACACACAAAGTGGGCAAAGTTATTAAGAAGTACTGCTCCAGTCCAGCAATAGTAAAGTATGGCGTGCCCCAAGGGTCAGTTCTAGGTCCTTTATTGTTCATACTATATGTTACTGATCTGCCCGCAGAACACAACAGTAAGGTACTTAACTATGCGGATGACACAACCATTGTTAACTAGGGAACCAGCAAGAATGATTTGGCCCAAAATTGTTCTGATGTCTTATTTTGATTGAAGATGTGGTAATGCAAGACGGCACCGGGTAAAAGTGTACAAATTGCTGATCCTGCAGTTGCAACGAATTTCGACCGTAATAAGTGCAAAATATATTCAAGAAGAGTTTTACGAGGTATTCTGTGTATTAACTGTAATTACTGGTACCACGAAAAATTAACCTGAAATACTTCAACAGTGAAGAACTGTGGACATGCCGCCAGTGCATCATACTAGTTACTGAATACAAAGTAAACAATACTCTAAAAATGCAGGATCACATAATTACGTAATTGAAACAAGAAATAATGGACCTCAAACTCAAGCATGAAAGCCTACTGGTGAAGTATCATGAACCATTAGTGAAGTGTAATGAACTTGAACTGGCAGTAACCAATAAAACCACGAACAATGAACTCATTATCCGCAACCCGAATGTAAATATCGGTAAAAAAAAACTGGCATTTGATGGGGCAGCGTACTACGAGAAATAGTCAAGCCGTAAATCGTGCTCAGAATGCAATGCTCAGAAATCGTGTGTTGTCTAGTGCTACGTGTGATCGTAGCCTTGTACAATCTGCATGTAAACAAACTGCAACGAAAAACAAAGCAAATGTGAGGGTAGGCCTATGTGAAATGGATCCAGAAAGTGATTTTAAAAGTGTAACTTCTGATCCGCCTGGTGCAAGATGCTAGCAAGGTCAATTTACAGTCTAACTTCGCACAAGATCTTACGCAAAAATTAACCCAAAGTGAACAATCCGCCACAAAGTGTATGAGTAATCTGCCAATGAACATAATTTCTCAAGCACCACTATATGTGCAGGACAAAAACGGAAGAAATTCCAGAATGTTACATAACAAGAAATTCTCGGAAAAAATTAAAGTACTAATATTAAGTGACAGTCACGGAAGAGACTTGCTCAAATACTGCAAGACAAACTACAGCCCTCATACCAGGTAAAAAGCATAGTAAAACCTGGCGCCCCACTAAAAGAGGTGGTAAAAAACGCAGAAAATTTGACAAGAAGCTTCAGTACACGTGATACTTTGATTGTAATAGGGGGTTCTAATGACATAGACAAACCTCTCGATCTAATGTTGGAACATGTGGTAGAACCACTGGAACCAATACTCACTCTAAGTCACAAAATTAATATCATTATCCATCCTATACCCAGGAGATATGATGTTCATAATTGAAATAGTAAAATTAATACTGCAAACCTCCACCTGATACAAGCACTGTATTTAGCAAAACATGCACACAAAAAAAGAATTGCTGTGAACTTTGAAATAGAGAGACTAGTCAGAAACCACTTCACAGCACATGGTTTACACCTAAACAAATATGGCAAGTAGATTATCTGCAATAGACTGGCCTTCCTGACAACTATGGGGGACAATAAGAAACCAAAAGTCAGAAACCATAAACAGACGCTAATAAGCAATTGGATAAAGACAAACAAGTCGGGAAATAAAAAGAGTAATAGTGGCCATACTGTGCAAGCTACACTGGACAAATGGGTCACGAAGTCACAGAGACAAAACACAAACCCCCTGACCCCTGAAACAGGTCAGGAACCTGAAAGGACCAATAATGTGATGGTGAACATTATCTAGACACCCCTCCAAAATGTCAATGTGATGCCTCAGCAGTGTGAAGTGCATGTGGATACTTTTCAGGCCCACCTGGAAGATGAATCAGCTGCCAAGGACGACCAACAGAACCAGCACAACTGCTCGGAAGTAAACATACCTGGAATACAGCACAATTTAAACTAAAGGTCAGTGACACAGTAAATATGACTTTGAGCCCCCTGAGTAAACCCCACTCAGACCTGAAAATCTATTATCACAATGTCCAATCCTTGAGCAGAACTGATGACTTAAGCATTTTGCTGCCCAGTGAACTCGGTGATATCTCAGTAATATGCCTAGCAGAGCACTGGCTCTGCACTGATGTAGTTAAGTTAATCTGACTACCAAACTTCAAATTGTGTGAACACTACTCCAGATCAAATGATGGACATGGTGGGGTTGCCATCTTCATCAAACAACACATTGAATATAGCCCACTTTTTATCCTAAAGGAAATAGGAACAGACAAGATCTTTGAATGTGCAGCCATAAAGCTTACAGATCTAAATCTAATTGTAGCTACAATTTACCGTCCCCCCTCCAGTAGTATTAATGATTTTCTGTTACAAATAGACTTGTTTCTATCCAAAATAAGTCAGTGCAAACAGGATGTGATTATATGTGGTGAATTTAACATAGACTTTCTCACCCACAACAGAAACTTATAATCTGCATGGCCTTGCAAACGAGCCCACTAGAATAACACCCACATCCAAGACAGCTCTAGACCAAATTTTTGCAAATAGAAATAAACTTAACCCGACTCTAGAAGAATACAATGCAGGATTCAGCGACCACCAAGCTGTCGTTCTAAAGGTCGATGTTAGCAAAGATACTTCAAACCCAGTCCCACCTAAAACTTTAGAAAGGTTTTTCACCCAAGATAACTGGAATAAGCTAAATGCCCTCCTTAGTAAAGAAAAGTGGACAGAGATGTACACAGCCAATAATGTCAACATGAAATTCAACATATTTCTTGACAAAATGATCCACCACTTTGAAGAGGCCTTTCCACAAAAACCTGTAAGTATAAATAATAATAATAATAAGAGAAACAAGAGTTGGATTATACCAGCTATAAAAAATCTCTTGCAAACATAAAAGAAAACTCCACATGTTATGTAAACAAAGTAGTGACTCCCCCCCCCAACTAACAGAATACTATAAAAACTACACATGTATCCTAAGAAGAGTGATGTAAGACAAGCAAAAAGGATGCAAAATGACGAGTACATTGACAAATCCAGCAATAAAGTGAAAGCAATGTGGAATATCATAAAAAGGGAAAGAGGGGCAATGAAAGCTCCACACACGCATAGAAATCAAACTCAACAATGTATCTACATCTCATCCCAAAGTTGTGGTGAACTCTTTCAACAATTCCTTTATGAGCATAGCTGAAAAATTGGTCAAAAATAATCCTAACACAAATTACCAACCAGCAAACCAAAAATATCACACATGTACAAAGGCAATTTTCATTACCAAAGTCACTGAAAATGATGTTGCAAAAGCCCTCAGAGAGTTAAAAAATTCATATTCAGCTGGAATTGATGGTATCCCAGCGGCTGTAATAAAAAATTGTGTACACACAATTGCTGATCCACTAACTCACCTCTGCGACTGTTCTTTCCAGGCAGGTATTTTTTCTGAAGCTCTGAAAGTTTCTATAGTAATTCGGTCTTCAAAAAAGGTGATAATAAAGATATGAATAACTATAGGCCTATCTTGATCTCATCCTGCTTTTCTAAAGTTTTTGAAAATATAATGTACAAAAAAATTATGGACTTCATTGAAAAAAAAAAGATGATTTACTAGGATTAGCTCAACATGGGTTCAGAAGCAACAAATCCCATAACAGTCATATTTCTGGATCTGTCAAAGGCTTTTGACAGTGTTGACCACAAAATATTGCTGGAAAAAATGGAACACTATGGCATCAGAGGAATTGCAAATAATTGGATTGCTACATTCCTAACCAATCAGATGCAGAGGGTCAGCATGAAATACACTAATAGACAAAGCAACTCAATAACCGAAATCCTATCAAGTAATAAAACTGTAAAGCAAGGTGTATTTCTTGATCTAACTAAAGTGTTTGATACAGTAGACCACAACATATTGTTAAATAAGTTGGATGAACTTGGAATAAGGGGACTTGTGAACAAAAGGTTCCAGTCATATCTAAAAAATAGAAGACAGATAACTGAAATCTCACATATTTCAAGTTGCTCAAACTATATTGTAAAAACAAAGATGAGGTGACTTACCGAACAAAAGCGCTGGCAGGTCGATAGACACACTATCTATCGACCTGCCAGCGCTTTTGTTCGGTAAGTCACCTCATCTTTGTTTTTATATATAATTTTTCCCACATGGAATGTTTCCTTCCATTATATTGAAACTATATTGTAAAGTATACTTCAGACCCAAATTATGTAAATATAGGTGTCCCACAGGGTAGTGTCCTTGGCCCAGTACTATTCCTCATTTACATAAACGACTTCCCACAGAGCATCAAGCATGGACAAACAATATTGTTTGTAGATGACTCAAATGTTCTAATCAGTGACAAATCACCAGATGCACTAAAAGAAAAAGCCAAACAAACACTAAACAGTGTATGTGAGTGGGAATCCAATAATAAACTAACACTAAATCTTAAAAAAACAAATGCTGTTAACTTCTATGTCTGCAAAAAACCACACTATAACAACTTTCAGTTACACAATGAAACTATAGAATGTGTAGACTACACAAAATTTCTTGGTATGCATGTTGACAGTCAGTTAAAGTGGGAAGAACATATTAAAATACTTAGTAACAGAATCGCTACAGCATGCTATGCTCTGAGAATTCTGACTGCAGTTTGTGATACTACATGTGTCAGATCTGTATATTTTTCTTATATACACTCTGTTATTACCTATGGAATAATATTTTGGGGAGTCAACAGTAAAAATATTCAAATAGTTTTCAAATTACAGAAAAGAGCAATTCGTATAATAACCAAGAGTGGCAGTAGGGCTCACTGCCTTGAACATTTCCAAAAGCTGGAAATCCTAACTGTCCCCTGTGAATACATTTTTCAAAGTGTTATGTATGTAAAAAAAATATTGACTGCTATATGAAAAATTCTTTAGTACACAGCTATGAAACTAGAAACCAATACAATCTGCATCTAGAGAGGAAAAATAAAGTTAAGACTCAGCAGAGCTTGTTGTACAATGCTGTTAAATTATATAATAAATTACCCCAAAAAATAAAAGATATTGACACAATCGGACAGTTCAAAACAAAACTAAAATTTTTTTTATTAAATAAAAGTTATTACGCAGTAATGGACTATCTGAATTAAAACATGTAGTGTAATTAAAGTACCTGCATTGTAATACATGAGGAAATAGTTATAATATGAAATCAAAAATTGTACAGTACTATAAGAAAATTACAAATTACACAAGGATATAAAACTAATTTAAGATACCTCAAAAATGTGTGTAAATACAAAAATATGTGTATAATTGTAGGTATATTGTATTGTATATGATTTTGCTGACGAAATCCACACAATGTAAATTGTTACATGGATTAATAAAGAAATGAATCAATCAAACAGGGCTCAGTATTGGGACCCCTACTTTTCCTCCTGTATATCAATGCTTGAGCCTGAATGTTGATGCACACAGAACAATAATATTTGCTGATGACACAACTGTACTCCTCAAAGGGGAGAATACAGAGGCTGTGCAAAAAGCTGTGAACTTGGCCACTGAACAACTCAGCAACTGGGCTAAAATCAACAGATTAACTATCAACACCAGAAGACAGCTTCCATGAACTTTCACACAACACAAAATGCAAATTCCTCTCAGAAATTTGTCACTGTAAATAACCAGCCAATAGATACCGACACTGTTTTCAAATTCCTTGGTCTGTGGGTTCAAGATAACCTGAAATGGAATACACATACAGGAAAGGTAAATGCCAGAATTAGTACTGGCTGTTATGCATTGAGTGTACTGAAATCATGTGCTAGCCTGAAAACATTAACCAGCGCGTACTACACTTACATACAAGCCCACCTAAAATATGGTGTGATATTCCAGGGTAATTCTCAAACTGCTCTGAGCACATTCAGAATCCAGAAGAGAACAATCAGGATTATTACTGGGAGCAAACCCAGAGACTCCTGCAAACCCATCTTCAGAAAGTTGGAAATCCTTACTCTGCCATGCCTATATATTCTCGAGACTCTAAAATTTTTCAGAAACCACGTAGTGCCAACTGACACCAAAGTCGTAAAAAATAATGAAATACATGAACACAACAGCAGGAAAAATGCAAATCTGCATGTTTTACGCAGAAACACTCAACTGTGTAAAAAGGGAGCTTTCCACATGGGCCTCCAACTGTTCAACAATCTTCCCACTAGTATTAAGTCCACCTAAGACAACATAAAATTTAGCAAAGCTGTGAAGTCATATTTGTTGTGTCACTGTTTTTACTCTGTAAATGAATACTTAGAACAGTAATCTTGCTATTTGCATTAAATTGAAAGCATTGAGCAATATAATACATTAGGATACTATAAGGCCTATGTTAATATATGTTAACAATATTAACTGATATTTTCCAACATCTGCAACACACTGTGTACCATCAGATCACATGGAATAAATAAATAAATAAATAAACTACTTCCAAAAAAATCACTTAAGCTTAAATATCAATAAAACAAATATAATTGAATTTCAAATACACCACAAACAAGATGAAATGCAATGGAATGTTGTGTCTGATGATGGTTCAGAAATAAAACTGAAAGATAAAGCTTCCTTCCTTGGCGTTAGATCAGCATCTCTCTTGGGAGCATCATATCGATTTCTTGTGCCAAAATCTTAGCAAATAAATTTATGCAATGTGGACAATGTCACAATTTCTTAAATATGAGCAAATGAGTATAATCTACTATGCTTTAGTGTATCCATACCTCACATATGAAATTGAAGTATGGGGATGTGCTGCTATAGGGTATTCATCCTTGAAAAAAAGACAGTTAGGATCATGTGTAAGCTTAGATATAATGAGTCTTGCAAAGCAATTTTTAAAATTAAGAAACTACTAACACCCCCATCACTATATATTTATAAAACTGTTCAGCTGATGCTAAAATACAAGCAGTGCAATCATCTAAATAGAGAAAAATTATATAGTGACTTACCGAACGAAAGTGCTGGCAGGTCGATGGACACACAAACAAACACAAACATACACAAAAAATTCAAGTTTTCGCAACAAACTGTTGCCTCATCAGGAAAGAGGGAAGGAGAGGGGAAGACGAAAGGAAGTGGGTTTTAAGGGAGAGGGTAAGGAGTCATTCCAATCCCGGGGGAAAGACTTACCTTAGGGGGAAAAAAGGACAGGTATACACTCGCACACACGCACATATCCATCCACACATACATATTGGTCTTTAAATATGTCTGCTTGTGTCTGTATGTGTGGATGGATATGTGCATGTGTGCGAGTGTATACCTGTCCTTTTTTCCCCCTAAGGTAAGTCTTTCCCCCGGGATTGGAATGACTCCTTACCCTCTCCCTTAAAACCCACTTCCTTTCGTCTTCCCCTCTCCTTCCCTCTTTCCTGATGAGGCAACAGTTTGTTGCTAAAGCTTGAATTTTGTGTGTATGTTTGTGTTTGTTTGTGTGTCTATCGACCTGCCAGCGCTTTCGTTCGGTAAGTCACCTCATCTTTGTTTTTAATATAATTTTTCCCACGTGGAATGTTTCCTTCTATTATATTGATATCACCTAAATAGAGAAGTGCACATGAACAATACTAGGAGGGATGATGATTATCACCTGGAAAGAAATAATACAAAAAGTGCAGACAAGAGCCCCTATTACATGGGGATCCAATTTTATAACAAACTTCAAAAAAAATTAAAAAGCTTAAGTGGAAGCTTCTTTGAAATTGGCTTGAAGGAGTTCCTCAGCAATAAGTGTTTCTATAGTATTAAGTAATTCCTCTCACAGAAGTAGAACACTTTCATTTGTATAAATAGTATTTACATGTACAAAAAAGTTGCAAAATAATTTTTTATCTATTAGACATATTGTATATAATTGTTTCCCACAATGTTATAAGGGGAAATGATCAAACAAATCCTTGTATTTGTCCATGGAGAATAAATAAATAAATAAACGTGCTTGTGAGTGTGAATGGGTAGTGAGAGTTTCTCTTTCTTTTTCTGATGAAGACTGTAGCCAAAAGCTTGTATGTATCTTTTAATTGTGCCTGTCTGCAACTTAATGTTTCATCTTTACAGTAAGTAGGAATCTATCTTTTTCTACTTTGTCAAAAGGATTAATTATATATTTATGTGTGTAAAATTCCTAACCAAATTGTCCCATTGAATTTGTAATGTGTCTTTCCCGAGGCAAACCTATACTCATAAACAGCATACGTTTTATTAATTTAAACCTTTCTCTCACTTTCATCTGCCAGCAAGGAGACATACATTGTAGGGTGGCAAATACAATTTTGCAAGGTAAAATAAAATGTAGACTAACTACCTTTATTATTGTACAATATTAAGAAAAGGAAAGTTGCCACTCACCATATAGTGGAGATGCTGAGTCGCTGAGGCACAACAAAAAGACTGTCAAACTATACGCTTTTGGCCAACAAGGCCTTTGTCAAAAATAGGACGGACACACACACACACACACACACACACACACACACGCACACACACACACACATACACAAAGACAACTCACACACACATGACTGCAGACTCTGGCAGCTGAAGCCATTGTACAGCTGCACAAATTAGTGTTTTGTTTGTTAAATCTACACTCGTTCATGAATTTAAACTGCCACACTATTGACTGCATAGACTGGAAAAGAAAGTAACTGACCCAAAATGTTGGCACAATGTGGAACTAGAAATAGGCGGAAGGAAGTACTAGTTCACATTCAAAGTGGTTTGGATGCATGACCACTATATTCATGCCATTTTAGGCAATGTTTTCCTGCTCCATTTTCAAGGCATAATTTCTTTCTGAACACAAGAAGTCCAAATTGCGAGAAATGTCGACTATTTTGGCAATGTTACCTCTAGAAAGATGTGAGGGAGTCCAGAACAAATGGTCATGTTCTGATAACCAACTAAAATACGTACCACAGCATTCATATTACACAAAACTATGGACATAACAGGTGGTATCAGAAAAATTGTTTGGATAGAGATGGAGGAAGATTTTTTGAGAGGAGATATTTCTCAGGGATACATAACAAAAATGGTTGTGATTTTTATTGGTCCCATAAATTACCTCTTGTTCAGATATGTACTTGTAACATAGGACAGGTCATTAGGCTTACAGTCTAGATAATATGAAATATAAAAGTATATAAAATAGCTTACACATTAAAAATACATAGGAGCTTTCACAGTATATATATAATATTACATAATACACAATGATGCAGCATGTTCATAATATAACATGGTACAAAATGACTTATGATACATGATATATACAAAAAACAACAACAACAACAAGGTTGTTGTTGTCGTTGTTATGGTCTTCAGTCCTGAGACTGGTTTGATGCAGCACTCCATGCTAATCTATCCTGTGCAAGCTCCTTCATCTCCCAGTACCTACTGCAACCTACATCCTTCTGAATCTGCTTAGTGTATTCATCTCTCGGTCTCCCTCTACGATTTTTACCCTCCACACTGCCCTCCAATGCCAAATTTGTGATCCCTTGATGCCTCAGGACATGTCCTACCAACCGATCCCTTCTTCTAGTCAAGTTGTGCCACAAACTTCTCTTCTCCCCAATCCTATTCAATACCTCCTCATTAGCTACGTGATCTACCCACCTAATCTTCAACATTCTTCAGTAGCACCACATTTCAAAATCTTCTATTCTCTTCTTGTCCAAACTGTTTATTGTCCATGTTTCACTTCCGTACATGGCTACACTCCATACAAATACTTTCAGAAACGACTTCCTGACACTTAAATCTATACTCGATGTTAACAAATTTCTCTTCTTCAGAAACGCTTTCCTTGCCATTGCCAGTCTACATTTTATATCCTCTCTACTTCGACCATCATCAGTTATTTTGCTCCCCAAATAGCAAAACTCCTTTACTACTTTAAGTGTCTCATTTCCCAGTCTAATTCCCTCAGCATCACCCGACTTAATTCGACTACACTCCATTATCCTTGTTTTGCTTTTGTTGATGTTCAACTTATATCCTCCTTTCAAGACACTGTCCATTGCGTTCAACTGCTCTTCCAAGTCCTTTGCTGTCTCTGACAGAATTACAATGTCATCGGTGAATCTCAAAGTTTTTATTTCTTCTCCCTGGATTTTAATACCTACTCCAAATTTTTCTTTTGTTTCTTTTACTGCTTGCTCAATATACAGATTGAATAACATCGGGGAGATGCTACAACCCTGTCTCACTCCCTTCCCAACCACTGCTTCCCTTTCATGCCCCTCGACTCTTATAACAGCCATCTGGTTTCTATACAAATTGTAAATAGCCTTTCGCTCCCTGTATTTTACCCCTGCCACCTTCAGAATTTGAAAGAGAGTATTCCAGTCAACATTGTCAAAAGCTTTCTCTAAGTCTACAAATGCTAGAAACGTAGGTTTGCCTTTCCTTAATCTTTCTTCTAAGATAAGCCGTAAGGTCAGTATTGCCTCATGTGTTCCAACATTTCTACGCAATCCAAACTGATCTTCCCCGAGGTCGGCTTCTACCAGTTTTTCCATTCGTCTGTAAATAATTCGTGTTAGTATTTTGCAACTGTGACTTATTAAACTGATAGTTCGGTAATTTTCACATTGTCAACACCTGCTTTCTTTGGGATTGGAATTATTATATTCTTCTTGAAGTCTGAGGGTATTTCGCCTGTCTCGTACATCTTGCTCACCAGATGGTAGAGTTTTATCAGGACTGGCTCTCCCAAGGCCGTCAGTAGTTCTAACGGAATGTTGTCTACTCCTGGGGCCTTGTTTCGACTCAGGTCTTTGAGTGCTCTGTCAAACTCTTCACGCAGTATCATATCTCCCATTTCCTCTTCATCTACATCCTCTTCCATTTCCATAATATTGTCCTCAAGTACATCGCCCTTGTATAGACCCTCTATATACTCCTTCCACCTTTCTGCTTTCCCCTCTTTGCTTAGAATTGGGTTTCCATCCGAGCTCTTGATATTCATACAAGTGGCTCTCTTTTCTTCAAAGGTCTCTTTAATTTTCCTGTAGGCAGTATCTATCTTACCCCTAGTGAGATAAGCCTCTACATCCTTAAATTTGTCCTCTAGCCATGCCTGCTTAGCCATTTTGCAGTTCTTGTCGATCTCATTTTTGAGATGTTTGTATACCTTTTTGCCTGCTTCATTTACTGCATTTTTATATTTTCTCCTTTCATCAATTAAATTCAATATTTCTTCTGTTACCCAAGGATTTCTACTAGCCCTAATCTTTTTACCTACTTGATTCTCTGCTGCCTTCACTACTTCATCCCTCAGAGGTACCCATTCGTGTTTTACTGTATTTCTTTCCCCCATTCCTGTCAATTGTTCCCTTATGCTGTCCCTGAAACTCTGTACAACCTCTGGTTTAGTTAGTTTATCCAGGTCCCATCTCCTTAAATTCCCACCTTTTTGCAATTTCTTCAGTTTAATCTAAAGTGCATAACCAATAGGTTGTGGTCAGAGTCCACATCTGCCCCTGGAAATGTCCTACAATTTAAAACCTGGTTCCTAAATCTCTGTCTTACCATTATATAATCTATGTGATACCTTCTAGTATCTCGAGGGTTCTTCCATGTATACAACCTTCTTTCATGATTCTTGAACCAAGTGTTAGCTATGATTAAGTTATGCTCTGTGCAAAATTCTACCAGTTGGCTTCCTCTTTCATTTCTCAGCCCCAATCCATATTCACCTACTATGTTTCCTTCTCTCAATTTTCCTACTGTCGAATTCCAGTTACCGATGACTATTAAATTTTCATCTCCCTTCACTACCCGAATAATTTCTTTTATTTCATCATACATTTCTTCAATTTCTTCGTCATCTGCAGAGCTGGCTGGCATATAAACTTGTACTACTGTAGTAGGCGTGGGCTTCGGGTCTATCTTGGCCACTATAATACGTTCACTATGCTGTTTGTAGTAGCTTACCCGCACTCCTATTTTTTTATTCATTACTAAACGTACTCCTGCATTACCCCTATTTGATTTTGTATTCACCTGACCAAAAGTCTTGTTCCTGCTGCCACCGAACTTCACTAATTCTCACTATATCTAACTTTAACCTATTCATTTCCCTTTTTAAATTTTTTAACCTACCTGCCCGATTAAGGGATCTGACATTCCACGCTCCGATCCGTAGAATGCCAGTTTTCTTTCTCCTGATAACAACGTCCTCTTGAGTAGTCCCTGCCCGGAGATCTGAATAGGGGACTATTTTACCTCCGTAATATTTTACCCAAGAAGACCCGATCATCATTTAACCACACAGTAAAGCTGCATGCCCTCAGGAAAAATTACGGCTGTAGTTTCCCCTTGCTTTCAGCCGTTTGCAGAACCAGCACAGCAAGGCCGTTTTGGTTAATGTTACAAGGCCAGATCAGTCAATCATCCAGACTGTTGCCCCTGCAACTACTGAAAAGGCTGTTGCCCCTCTTCAGGAACCACACGTTTGTCAGGCCTCTCAACAGATACCCCTCCGTTGTGGTTGCACCTACGGTACGGCTATCTGTATCGTTGAGGCACGCAAGCCTCCCCACCAATGGCAAGGTCTATGGTTCATGGGGGGGGGCGGGGGGGGGGGGGGGGCACAACAACAATAGTAATAATAATAATAATATTAATATAATAGAAGGAAACATTCCACGTGGGAAAAATTATATATAAAATCAAAGATGAGGTGACTTACCGAACGAAAGCGCTGGCAGGTCGATAGACACACAAACAAACACAAACATACACACAAAATTCAAGCTTTCGCAACAAACAGTTGCCTCATCAGGAAAGAGGGAAGGAGAGGGGAAGACGAAAGGAAGTGGGTTTTAAGGGAGAGGGTAAGGAGTCATTCCAATCCCGGTAGCGGAAAGACTTACCTTAGGGGGAAAAAAGGACAGGTATACACTCGCACACACACACATATCCATCCACACATACAGACACAAGCAGACATATTTAAAGACAAAGAGTTTGTGCAGAGATGTCAGTCGAGGCAGAAGTGTAGAGGCAAAGAAGTTGTTGAAAGACAGGTGAGGTATGAGTGGCGGCAACTTGAAATTAGCGGAGATTGAGGCCTGGCGGATGACGAGAAGAGAGGATATACTGAAGGGCAAGTTCCCATCTCCGGAGTTCGGATAGGTTGGTGTTGGTGGGAAGTATCCAGATAACCCGGACGGTGTAACACTGTGCCAAGATGTGCTGGCTGTGCACCAAGGCATGTTTAGCCACAGGGTGATCCTCATTACCAACAAACACTGTCTGCCTGTGTCCATTCATGCGAATGGACAGTTTGTTGCTGGTCATTCCCACATAGAATGCATCACAGTGTAGGCAGGTCAGTTGGTAAATCACGTGGGTGCTTTCACACGTGGCTCTGCCTTTGATCGTGTACACCTTCCGGGTTACAGGACTGGAGTAGGTGGTGGTGGGAGGGTGCATGGGACAGGTTTTGCATCGGGGGCGGTTACAAGGATAGGAGCCAGAGGGTAGGGAAGGTGGTTTGGGGATTTCATAGGGATGAACTAACAGGTTACGAAGGTTAGGTGGATGGCGGAAAGACACTCTTGGCGGAGTGGGGAGGATTTCATGAAGGATGGATCTCATTTCAGGGCAGGATTTGAGGAAGTCGTATCCCTGCTGGAGAGCCACATTCAGAGTCTGGTCCAGTCCCGGAAAGTATCCTGTCACAAGTGGGGCACTTTTGTGTTTTTTCTGTGGGGGATTCTGGGTTTGAGGGGACGAGGAAGTGGCTCTGGTTATTTGCTTCTGTACCAGGTCGGGAGGGTAGTTGCGGGATGCGAAAGCTGTTTTCAGGTTGTTGGTGTACTGATTCAGGGATTCCGGACTGGAGCAGATTCGTTTGCCACAAAGACCTAGGCTGTAGGGAAGGGACCGTTTGATGTGGAATGGGTGGCAGCTGTCATAATGGAGGTACTGTTGCTTGTTGGTGGGTTTGATGTGGACGGACGTGTGAAGTTGGCCATTGGACAGGTGGAGGTCAGCGTCAAGGAAAGTGGCATGGGAATTGGAATAGGACCAGGTGAATCTGATGGAACCAAAGGAGTTGAGGTTGGAGAGGAAATTCTGGAGTTCTTCTTCACTGTGAGTCCAGATCATAAAGATGTCATCAATAAATCTGTACCAAACTTTGGGTTGGCAGACTTGGGTAACCAAGAAGGCTTCCTCTAAGCGACCTATGAATAGGTTGGCTTACGAGGGGGCCATCCTGGTACCCATGGCTTATGGAACAGCCAAAGGGAACAGCCATGGGTACCAGGATGGCACCCTCGTATGCCAACCTATTCATGGGTCGCTTAGAGGAAGCCTTCTTGGTAACCCAAGTTTGCCAACCCAAAGTTTGGTACAGATTTATTGATGACATCTTTATGATCTGGACTCACAGTGAAGAAGAACTCCAGAATTTCCTCTCCAACCTCAACTCCTTTGGTTCCATCAGATTCACCTGGTCCTATTCCAAATCCCATGCCACTTTCCTTGATGTTGACCTCCACCTGTCCAATGGCCAACTTCACACGTCCGTCCACATCAAACCCACCAACAAGCAACAGTACCTCCATTATGACAGCTGCCACCCATTCCACATCAAACGGTCCCTTCCCTACAGCCTAGGTCTTTGTGGCAAACGAATCTGCTCCAGTCCGGAATCCCTGAATCAGTACACCAACAACCTGAAAACAGCTTTCGCATCCCGCAACTACCCTCCCGACCTGGTACAGAAGCAAATAACCAGAGCCACTTCCTCGTCCCCTCAAACCCAGAATCCCCCACAGAAAAAACACAAAAGTGCCCCACTTGTGACAGGATACTTTCCGGGACTGGACCAGACTCTGAATGTGGCTCTCCAGCAGGGATACGACTTCCTCAAATCCTGCCCTGAAATGAGATCCATCCTTCATGAAATCCTCCCTACTCCGCCAAGAGTGTCTTTCCGCCGTCCACCTAACCTTCGTAACCTGTTAGTTCATCCCTATGAAATCCCCAAACGACCTTCCCTACCCTCTGGCTCCTATCCTTGTAACCGCCCCTGATGCAAAACCTGTCCCATGCACCCTCCCACCACCACCTACTCCAGTCCTGTAACCCGGAAGTTGTACACAATCAAAGGCAGAGCCACGTGTGAAAGCACCCACGTGATTTACCAACTGACCTGCCTACACTGTGATGCATTCTATGTGGGAATGACCAGCAACAAACTGTCCATTCGCATGAATGGACACAGGCAGACAGTGTTTGTTGGTAATGAGGATCACCCTGTGGCTAAACATGCCTTGGTGCACAGCCAGCACATCTTGGCACAGTGTTACACCGTCCGGGTTATCTGGATACTTCCCACCAACACCAACCTATCCGAACTCCGGAGATGGGAACTTGCCCTTCAGTATATCCTCTCTTCTCGTCATCCGCCAGGCCTCAATCTCCGCTAATTTCAAGTTGCCGCCACTCATACCTCACCTGTCTTTCAACAACTTCTTTGCCTCTACACTTCTGCCTCGACTGACATCTCTGCCCAAACTCTTTGTCTTTAAATATGTCTGCTTGTGTCTGTATGTGTGGATGGATATGTGCGTGTGTGCGAGTGTATACCTGTCCTTTTCCCCCCCTAAGGTAAGTCTTTCCGCTCCCGGGATTGGAATGACTCCTTACCCTCTCCCTTAAAACCCACTTCCTTTCGTCTTCCCCTCTCCTTCCCTCTTTCCTGATGAGGCAACAGTTTGTTGCGAAAGCTTGAATTTTGTGTGTATGTTTGTGTTTGTTTGTGTGTCTATCGACCTGCCAGCGCTTTCGTTCGGTAAGTCACCTCATCTTTGATTTTATATATAATAATAATAATAATAATAATAATAATACAGTTAAAAGGAAGTGACGCTTGATCAAGGTCCGTGTCACTACATTTTTAACCGGACTTAACGTCTGAGAAAGTGAAGGAAATAATAATAATAATAACCCCGTGGAGGCCCGGGAAAAGAATCGGCCAGTCGTAAAAGGCGACGAAAAGAACAAACCACTAATAGGGCTAACCCCCCTTTTAGTGTGATTAGTTGGTTCAGGACAGAACTAAAGAAGCCTCGGACAAGCGCCGTCATGGTCGGGGACGACGCTTGAACCCTATGCCCGCCCACAATGGTAACGACACTGCTAGCCAACTGGAAAATGATTTAAATCCAAATAGAGGTGTTTTGCAGGATATGCTTCCTGCAACCACCCTAGAAGGAAAACAAAGACAGAGGATGAGATGGTCAGATGAAGTTAATCGACACCTCATGTTCTGTTATTACCAAGCAACAAACCTAGGAACCAACACAACGGGATACAGATCACAAGTATACACAACATTTATTACCAGATACCCAGAATTAAAATTTTTAACAGAACAACGATTAGCTGATCAGATCCGTGTAATAATAAAAAATAACAGGATACCCCAGTCAGAATTAGAAAACATCAAACAACAAATACAAAAAATACTGGAACAAAATAATGTGCAATCAGAAGAAGAAGAAAATACAGTAATGGACTCAAACATCCCAGAGCAAACAAACAAAGAACAACATGCACCAATTAAACAATCAGAGGAAAACGAAATCTTAAGACTGCCACCAGAACAAGCACAAATAGAACACAAAGTGACACAGATGTTAGATATACAAGAAAAATTTCAGCTAACATATATAGAATACAAAGACACAAATACAGACATTAGACCATTCTTGCGTAGACCACCAAATAACCCACAAGTCGAAACAACAATAAAAACTATCAACACAATCATACACAACAAAATAAATGAAAACACAACTATGGAAGAGTTACAACTACTGGTTTATATAGGAGCACTCACTACACTAAATATACACACTAGGCAGAGATCAGAACCAACCAACACACAGAAGAAACCCACAAAACCAGCATGGCAACACAGGCTACAGATCAAAATAGAAAAACTGAGAAAAGACATCGGACAGCTAACACAATTTATAAGAAATGAAATCTCGGAAAAAAAACGAAAAAAGTTAGGTAAAATCTCACAACAAGAAGCGACAGAGCAATTAGACGAAAAGAAGCAGAAATTACAAGCATTAGCCAAACGACTCAGAAGATACAAAAAAAGTGAAAATAGAAGGAAACAAAACCAAACATTCAACACAAACCAAAAGAAATTTTACCAGACAATAGATAACACACACATTAAAATAGACAATCCACCAAACATAACAGACATGGAACACTTCTGGAGCAACATATGGTCAAACCCGGTACAACATAACAGGCATGCACGGTGGATACAAGCAGAAACAGACACATACAAGATGATACCACAAATGCCTGAAGTGATAATTTTGCAACATGAAGTCACCCAAGCAATTAATTCTACTCACAATTCGAAAGCCCCTGGAAATGATAAAATAGCAAATTTCTGGTTAAAGAAGTTCACCTCAACACATTCACATCTAACTAAATTATTTAACAGTTACATTGCAGACCCATACACATTCCCTGATACACTTACACACGGAATAACATATCTGAAACCTAAAGATCAAGCAGACACAGCGAACCCAGCTAAATATCGCCCCATAACATGCCTACCAACAATATACAAAATATTAACTTCAGTCATTAAACAGAAATTAATGACACATACAACACAGAACAAAATTATAAATGAAGAACAAAAAGGCTGTTGCAAAGGAGCACGAGGATGTAAAGAGCAACTGATAATAGATGCAGAGGTGACATATCAAGCTAAAACTAAACAAAGGTCGCTACACTACACCTACATTGATTACCAAAAAGCTTTTGATAGTGTACCCCACTCATGGTTACTACAAATATTGGAAATATACAAAGTAGATCCTAAATTGATACAGTTCCTAAACATAGTAATGAAAAATTGGAAAACCACACTTAATATCCAAACAAATTCAAATAATATCACATCACAGCCAATACAGATTAAGCGTGGAATATACCAAGGAGACTCATTAAGTCCTTTCTGGTTCTGCCTTGCTCTGAACCCACTATCCAACATGCTAAATAATACAAATTATGGATACAATATTACTGGAACATACCCACACAAAATCACACATTTGCTATACATGGATGATCTAAAACTACTGGCAGCAACAAATCAACAACTCAACCAATTACTAAAGATAACAGAAGGATTCAGCAATGATATAAGTATGGCTTTTGGAACAGACAAATGTAAGAAAAATAGCATAGTCAAGGGAAAACATACTAAATAAGAAGATTACATATTGGATAACCACAGCGACTGCATAGAAGCGATGGAAAAAACGGATGCCTATAAATATCTAGGATACAGGCAAAAAATAGGAATAGATAGTACAAATATCAAAGAAGAACTAAAAGAAAAATATAGACAAAGACTAACAAAAATACTGAAAACAGAATTGACAGCAAGAAACAAGACAAAAGCTATAAGTACCTATGCCATACCAATATTGACCTACTCATTTGGAGTAGTGAAATGGAGTAACACAGACCTAGAAGCACTCAATACACTTACACGATCACAATGCCACAAATATAGAATACATCACATACATTCAGCAACAGAAAGATTCACATTAAGCAGAAAGGAAGGAGGAAGGGGATTTATCGACATAAAAAACCTACATTATGGACAGGTAGACAATTTAAGAAAATTCTTTCTAGAACGAGCAGAAACTAGCAAAATACACAAAGCAATCACTCATATAAATACATCGGCTACACCACTGCAATTTCATAACCACTTCTACAACCCTTTAGATCACATAACATCAACAGACATGAAGAAAGTAAATTGGAAAAAGAAAACACTACATGGCAAGCACCCGTATCATCTAACACAGCCACACATCGATCAAGACGCATCCAACACATGGCTAAGAAAAGGCAATATATACAGTGAGACAGAAGGATTCATGATTGCAATACAGGATCAAACAATAAACACCAGGTATTACAGCAAGCATAGTATTAAAGATCCCAATACCACAACGGATAAATGCAGACTTTGTAAACAACAAATAGAAACAGTAGATCACATCACAAGCGGATGTACAATACTAGCAAATACAGAATACCCCAGAAGACATGACAATGTCGCAAAAATAATACATCAACAGCTTGCCTTACAACATAAACTTTTAAAACAACACGTTCCTACATACAAGTATACACCACAAAATGTACTGGAGAATGATGAATACAAATTATACTGGAACAGAACCATTATAACAGATAAAACAACGCCACATAACAAACCTGACATCATACTCACCAATAAAAAGAAGAAATTAACACAACTAATCGAAATATCTATACCCAATACAACAAATATACAAAAGAAAACAGGAGAAAAAATTGAAAAATACATCCAACTGGCTGAGGAAGTCAAAGACATGTGGCATCAGGATAAAGTTGACATCATACCAATTATACTATCAACTACAGGAGTCATACCACACAATATCCACCAGTACATCAATGCAATACAGCTACATCCAAACATATATATACAGCTACAGAAATCCGTAATTATTGATACATGTTCAATTACCCGAAAGTTCCTAAATGCAATATAACACATACCGTACAGTTAAAAGGAAGTGACGCTTGATCAAGGTCCGTGTCACTCCATTTTTAACCGGACTTAACGTCTGAGAAAGTGAAGGAAACAATAATAATAATTCTGTGATATATTATTAGCTTATATTATACATAAGTGGTTCTTCATTATGGTTAATTTTTTTAACGCTGATTTCTGTTGCTAGTTCTTTTTATGATGCGTGAGATTTATCACTCACAGGATGAACTTTTGATCACTGTTTGCTAATGTAGTCAGCTACACTATAAAATTATCCTTGTATCAGAAACTTTTTTAGAGTTGTTGGGGACGTTTTCTCAGTTTTGGGGTCTTGTAATTCCCTTGGCATTGCTTGTATTTACTTGATGCCAGAGTATTTGGGTCGTTTTTCAGAAATCTTAAGTCTATATGGAATGCTTCTTTCCCAATATAACTCGAATGGCTTGCTTCTGTAATGTTAATATTCTCTCCATTCCTGTGATAGTTGAGTACCACCATACTGTGAATCCATATCACATGTATGGTTCAAAAAGTCCATGATAGGCAATGCACAAGAGGTCTCGATGGGTATACTGAGCCAAATGTTTCATTATAAATATCGCTGTGCTTAGCTTACTGGAAACAGCATTTATCTGCTGTTTCCAATTTATCTCACTGTCTATTGTAACGCCCAAACACGAAACTGAAGCTACTTCTTCCAGTCCTTTTTCAACTAAGGAAACATCCATATGTTGTTCTTTTTGTTTATTTCTGAAGACCATCTACATAGTTTTTTTCCAGATTAATAATTAACTCATTTTCAGAGAGTCATTGTGCTGTACTACTAACTGATATGAATCTATTTTGCTCAAGTGCCTCCGAATTGTCGGAAACATTTAGCACAGTCATATCACCTGCATGAAGTATTTTGATTTCTGGCGAAGAGTTCTCGGGCTTCCAGCCGGGTGGCGGTGTCTTCAAACAGCGACGTTTCGACGAGTGACATACTCATCATCTTCTGGCGAAGTGCCGAGACTTTGCGGATGCCGGTCCCTTTATACCTGCGGTGTGCCCCCCACCACATGGCCGCGGGAGGCTGGGTCCAGAGGAGCCGGTGGGCGAGGTGGAGGGGGAAGCGGGTGCGCCGTTCGTGTCTCCGTCAGAGCATTCTGATTGCGTCTCGTGAGCTGGACGGTTCTTGTTGCGTTCCTGGCGTATTGCGGCTAATGCTGGATTCCAGGCCGCGCTCAGTTGATAGCCTTCGTCCCTGTTCACAAGGTTCTCGTGGACCCGTATTTCTATTGATTCTTTAATGACGCTATCCCAATAGCTCCCGGCTCGGCATAGCACCCTGGTGTTTTCGAAGTCAAAGGTGTGGTTTTCTTTGATGCTATGTTCAGCTATAGCAGATTTCTCTATCTGTCCAAGTCGAACATGCCTGATGTGTTCCTCGCACCTTTTAGAGATGCAGCGCTGCGTTTGACCAATGTACTGCACACCACATTCGCAGGCAATGTTGTATACACCAGGTGTGTTTAGTTTGAGTGGGTCTTTAGCTGTGCCCAGCAGCTCTTTCGTCTTCGGCGGTGGTCGGAAGACGGTATTTATGTTAGATTTTCTTAATAGCCTCCCGATTTTGGCTGATGTGGGCCCCAAATATGGAAGAAAGGCGAGTCTCTTGTTAACTTCCTCTTCCTCTTCCTGAACTTTGTCAGCCTGTCTCCTCTTGAAGGCCCTGCCAATTTGTGTTTCACTGTACCCGTTTTTCCGAAATACCTCTCTTAGGTGGTGTAATTCGTCTGAGAGGCTTTCTTTGTCACAAAGGACGTGCGCCCTATGCACCAAGGTGGTCAGTACTGACTGGCGTTGCGCCGGATGGTGGCAGCTGGTTGCATGGAGGTACAGGTCTGTGTGTGTCTTTTTTCTATATACTGAATGGCCCAGCGTGCCATCCGCTTTCTTCCTGATCAGTATGTCCAGGAATGGAATACAGCCATTCTCTTCTACTTCCATCGTGAAGGTTATATTCTCATGTATGCCGTTTAGGTGGTCCATAAACTCCTCCAGTGCCTGCCTGCCATGCTGCCAAATCACGAAAGTGTCGTCCACATAGCGGAAGAAGTGCCTGGGTTTACGGTGAGCAGTTTGTAGTGCCACCTCCTCAAAGTGTTCCATATAAAGATTCGCGATCCCTGGAGCAAGGGGAGATCCCATGGCCACTCCATCCACTTGTTCATAATGCTCTCCATTGCACTTGAAGTAGGTGGTCGTAAGTGCATATTCAAAGAGCTTCACTGTTTCAGGCTCGAAGTGCCGATTAAGGAGCGCCAAGGCGTCTTGTAGCGGTACTTTTGTGAACAAGGAGGTGACGTCGAAGCTCACGAGTAGGTCATCACTCTGTATTCGGATGTCCTTCAGTATTCTAACGAAATCCGCGGAGTTTTTCACGTGATGACTGCAGTGTCCCACCAGTGGTTTCAATAGTGTCGCCAGGTATTTGGCCAGTCCATAACTGTGCGAGTTGATAGTGTCCAGAATCGGCCGTAGAGGCACCCCATCTTTGTGAATCTTGGGCAACCCATACAGGCACGGTGTCGTTGGCGCTCTGGGATGCAGCCGTTTCTGCACTGCCTCTGGTAGATCTGAGTCCTTCAGTAGCGCCACGGTTTTCCTGGTCATCGTCGATGTAGGGTCCTTGTTGAGCTTCCTGTAGGCTGGGTCTTGCAGCAGAGAGCAGATTTTCTGTTGGTAGTCGACTGTGCGAATCAGCACCGTCGCATTTCCCTTGTCTGCTGGGAGGACCATGATGTCAGCATCATCCCTCAGTGCGCGGATAGCCTCTCGCTCCTGCGCAGTAATGTTAGCTTTAGGGAGTCGTGACTTGTCGATGATCCTGCAGGTCTCCCTTCGGATCTGCTCAGCTTCCTCCTTGGGTAGGCCCCGGATTGCTTCCTCTACGCTGCTGATGATGTCCCGTTTCGGTATGGTCCTTGGTACAGGTGCAAAGTTCAACCCTTTCGTGAGGACACAAGTTGTGGCTGCATCTAGCACCTTATCTGTCAAATTTACAATAGCTCTGGTGCTATTTGTCACCTTCTGGGTCGACTGAGCTCCAGAGAGTCTGCCGAATTTGTTGATCTGTTTTGCGGCAACATGTCGTTTCTGCACCTCACTGTCGGCGTGAGAGCTGCAGTCAACCCACTCCCAAGTGTGTGCCGGTAATGCTTCTGCCATTTTCAGGTGACATGCGATCAGGATGCGTGCATTCTTGTCCAGTTCTTGCCGTGTGTAGTGAATGCGTTCCCTGACAATGGCCATCCCTGCTCGCCGTAAAATACGTTCGGTTTTCTTCGTTTTCACAGGATGTCTTAATTCCGCAAATCGTGGCAAGATGTTCTTGTCTCGGCAACGTTGGAGGAAAGCCAGTGAGCTGAGCAATTTGGCTTTCCTGTTGCGTTCTTTCTGCAGCAGCTTGAAGCTACAGAGCATCTCCTCCCCGTAGAGGTGTCGTAAATGTGAATGTATGCTTTCCCGGCGTATACAGCTGGCGAAGAGTTCTCGGGCTTCCAGCCGGGTGGCGGTGTCTTCAAACAGCGACGTTTCGACGAGTGACATACTCATCATCTTCTGGCGAAGTGCCGAGACTTTGCGGATGCCGGTCCCTTTATACCTGCGGTGTGCCCCCCACCACCTGGCCGCGGGAGGCTGGGTCCAGAGGAGCCGGCGGGCGAGGTGGAGGGGGAAGCGGGTGCGCCGTTCGTGTCTCCGTCAGAGCATTCTGATTGCGTCTCGTGAGCTGGACGGTTCTTGTTGCGTTCCTGGCGTATTGCGGCTAATGCTGGATTCCAGGCCGCGCTCAGTTGATAGCCTTCGTCCCTGTTCACAAGGTTCTCGTGGACCCGTATTTCTATTGATTCTTTAATGACGCTATCCCAATAGCTCCTGGCTCGGCATAGCACCCTGGTGTTTTCGAAGTCAAAGGTGCGAGGAACACATCAGGCATGTTCGACTTGGACAGATAGAGAAATCTGCTATAGCTGAACATAGCATCAAAGAAAACCACACCTTTGACTTCGAAAACACCAGGGTGCTATGCCGAGCCGGGAGCTATTGGGATAGCGTCATTAAAGAATCAATAGAAATACGGGTCCACGAGAACCTTGTGAACAGGGACGAAGGCTATCAACTGAGCGCGGCCTGGAATCCAGCATTAGCCGCAATACGCCAGGAACGCAACAAGAACCGTCCAGCTCACGAGACGCAATCAGAATGCTCTGACGGAGACACGAACGGCGCACCCGCTTCCCCCTCCACCTCGCCCGCCGGCTCCTCTGGACCCAGCCTCCCGCGGCCAGGTGGTGGGGGGCACACCGCAGGTATAAAGGGACCGGCATCCGCAAAGTCTCGGCACTTCGCCAGAAGATGATGAGTATGTCACTCGTCGAAACGTCGCTGTTTGAAGACACCGCCACCCGGCTGGAAGCCCGAGAACTCTTCGCCAGCTGTATATGCCGGGAAAGCATACATTCACATTTATTTTGATTTCATTTTCACATGTTTGTATATAATTCACATATAAATTGAAGAGAACAGGTTCCATTGCAGATCCTTGAGGTACACCATACTTAATGCTTCTAACTTCTAATCTGTATAAGTTATTAATGGCTACATATTGCCTCCTGTTACTTAGATATGGTGTTATCCAGTTTGCGGCATGTCCACGAATACCAGTATTCTCTAGTTTCTTTACTAGGACTGTATGATCAAATATGTCAAACGCCTTGGATAGATCAAGAAAAACTCCAGACACTACCATCTTGTTGTCCAAGCCCTGTACGATTGATTCTGTTAATGATTCAATTGCTGTTTCCATTGATTTCCCTTTCTGATATCTGTGCTGTGCTGGAGTTATTATATTATGTTTGTGGTGGGACGCGGCCGGGGCCATACTGTGCTGACTGTTCCGCTCGCTCCGGGAAGCAGTAAACAAGCAACTGGGACACCACCGGCTCCGCTTACGCTCACGCCCCCTCCTGCAACCGAATCTGCTGCGGCCACCGAACCTCGGCCACCACCACTGGCAACAAACTTTCTGCAGGTAATGCAACCGCACTACCCGTACTGTTACTTCCACACATGGTTTGGTGAGGTGGCACGGAACTGCAGACCACCCTGCTACTTCCCAAACACCTCCTGTGCCCAACATGACAGGCACCCCCCAGTGCTACATTCTGTCCAGGAACAACCGGATAATTGCGGATGACTTTACATCAAAGACATTTCGTCGGGATACTTTTTGCTAGTGGACACATGCGCCGATGTTTCGCTGTTGCCTACGTCCTTAGCGTCGTTGAACATCTGCCCTCATCATACTTTACTGCAGGGTGTGAATTCAACTAAACTACAATTCTCGGGTTCAACTTCCCACGTTGTCTCACTCTCCGCAAACTGCAAACTCGAGTGGACTTTTTTAGTGTGCAAAACTGACAAACCCATACTAAGCATTGACTTCTTGCGGCACCACAAACTTTCACTGGACCTAGTGCGAAACACCGTGTTTCATCACCCGTCCAAGACTCACTTCCCCTGTGTGCTCCGGCGAGCAAACCCCCCCCCCCCCCCCCCATGACAAATCGAGCTGGGCTCATCTCATCCGTACATGCTCGTCTCTGTCGACGACGTTACAAGAAATCACACATAAGTGCCTTGTCGAGCTCGAACACATCGCTCGCCTACGGAAGGAATACTTTGAGCTCTCCCTCCAGCTCCACAAAACACAGCTCCAGCTCTCTGATGCAGCAAAGGAATTACTGACACTGCAGCAAGGACAAAGCAAGGTCAGTAAGTGCGCAAAATCTGCTTGTAATCCCAGCAATCGAGCCTCCGTGTGCTAACCTCCCGCTGCCCCTCGCTAACTATGCTATCAAGTCTGCCATAATGTGTACTGACAGTTCCACAGGGCCCTGTGGCATTTGACACTCGGCCGGACACGAGTGCGCTGCACGACGAGTGTCACGTGTTTCCGAACTGACAGCTCCGACCCCTCCCCTCGCGGACAGCACCTCTAACTATGCAACTTCAGCTCCCGCGTGCCACCATGCGACCGCCACTGACAACACAAACACTGCACTCGCGCCTAGCTCTGCACCCGCGACCGTGCTGTCACAGGTTGTGCCCTCGGACAATGGACTCGCTAACAGCTACCGAGCTCACCCGACCACAGTGCCACTGCTTCGGGCCGGCGGCCATCTTGAAGCGTTGACTCCTGGGACACTTTGCCGCCTCAGTTCCCGTCGGATCCGCCAAGTGTCTCCAAACACCACGACCACCCCTTGCCCTGCCCGCCCACCACACATTGTAAACAAACCGCCTCCTGCGCCGCCGGCAACATTTCCGTCATCACCAACGGCACAGTTCGACTGGTGGTCATGATATGAAAGTTTTTTTAAACTAGTTCTGTACTTGAGTAGACTTAACTGACATTAGAGAGGTTGGAGCAAGAGTGTTCCATGTTTATTGACTACAGCCTGTACTGAGATTTTACTCTAGAGATGTAATAGTAGGCATATACCCAACAAGCAACTCCTCAGGTAATAATAACATGAGAAAGAGTAAAAGATAACTATCTATGTACATATTCAAGAAGTGAACTGAAACTCTAAGTATATGGGATTGAAAGCACTGCATTGTTAAATAAATAAATAAATAAACAATATAATGGAAGGAAACATTCCACGTGGGAAAAATTATATATAAAAACAAAGATGAGGTGACTTACCGAACAAAAGCGCTGGCAGGTCGATAGACACACAAACAAACACAAACATACACACAAAATTCAAGCTTTCGCAACAAACTGTTGCCTCATCAGGAAAGAGGGAAGGAGAGGGGAAGACGTCTTCCCCTCTCCTTCCCTCTTTCCTGATGAGGCAACAGTTTGTTGCGAAAGCTTGAATTTTGTGTGTATGTTTGTGTTTGTTTGTGTGTCTATCGACCTGCCAGCGCTTTTGTTCGGTAAGTCACCTCATCTTTGTTTTTATATATAAATAAATAAACAAACAGACATATAAACCATAAGTACGCTAACACAATACAAATACACATATTTCAATGATATCTTGCTATAAGGAAAGACTGGTCACTGTAGGACAGTTTCTTGTATCACACAGGATGTGAAGTAATAAAGATGGACAAACACAAAATAGAGCTACACTGTTTAGCATAGTTTACCTGAAATGAAACAACAAAATTGAAAAAACTGGTTGTTAAAATGAAGTTTTATTCCTTTTAAAAGAAGGAAATAATATAAAGTGTTTTTAAATAATGGATCAAGGACGCTGGAGGAGGCTGATTGGTAAGGCCAAAGATCAACTGTGGTTTGTGTGGCCAACACAGTAAGTAAATAAGTAATTTTTTAAGTAATTAAGTTGTTTATAGTTGTATGTTAATAAGAATCAAATTCCCTTGGAGACTGTGAGAGGTCCCTACATTTTTCCTTTAAATGTGGGGATACAAAGTGTTACATGCCACTTAGGCAAATGATATTTCACACTCCTTGTGTAGTACAAGGAAAGATGATCGTGACAGAACAATATTAAGTTGGGAGTAAGTTGGAGAACATATATTGCGCATGGGTGTTTTGTTTTTGTATGTGAAGACATTAAATGGGAGGTGAAGAATATGAGGAAACAGCAAGAGGTGACAACACATAAATGGCTTCACCTGCTGGGGCTAGGGCTTTTTACATTTTGGCATCATGGCTTGGAGGTGGCTTGACCATCAAGGAGCAACCACACTCTCCAAGAATGAAAACAAAAGACACGACAATTTTGGAACAAATGAAATATATTATAATCCTGATTGTCATGTTGAGCCTTCGAGGCATATGTAGTAAGTAAAGTTGTGTTCTACACAATTCATGAATCCCACCAACGATCTGTACATCCATTCAAGGAAATACATGTTTGTACAAGGAAAGTAGTGGATGTGCCTTTTCATGATATGAATAGAAGTTATCTTCTTTTACTCCAACAGCACCAGCAGCAGCAGCAGCAGAACGTGAAGAAGTCAAGCCTTTTCTTGGCGACACGTGAGATTTCAGAGACACTGATTAGCGAGGCCTATACTTCAAGAGAATCGACTATGGTGGCTGATTTGAAAGAAAAAGGTAAATACATCAGTGGTTATGTCGGGAGACAGACCTCATGAAGTGTTCTGACTCAGCTTCAACTGAGGGAGGAAGTGAGCCAGTAGCTACATAAAATCATAAACCAACAGGAAAAAAACTTCAAGGATTATTTTACCTTCAGAAAATTTTACCCAAGAGGATGCCATCATCATTAAGATATACAGCAGAAGTGCATGCAGGGAAAAAATAACAGCTGTGGCTTCCTCTTGGTTTCAGCTGGTAGCAGTACCAGCACAACAAGGCACTTTTGGCTAATGTTACCATTGTTCCTGCAACTAGTGAAATGCTGCTGTCCTCCTTCAGGAACCATGGGCTAGTCTGACGTTTCCACAAATATTCCTCCACTGTGATTGAATCTACAGTACAGTGATCTGCACTGTTAAAGAAACAAGCCACCCACCTCACCGAGGTCCACAGTTTGGGGAGGGGATCAACATTATACACTGTAAGTTTCTGAAATCAATCAAAATTGTTTGTAAATATATCAAGAAGGGGTGTGACACCAGGCAGTTTTTTCCAGAGAATGAAAAACATGCAATGCAAATATATGACAATACCAGGTTCAAAGGTAGTTCGCAGATGGTATGACAGATAGAAGAACTTCATGAATTAATTGCTTAGTACTCAGAAAACTAAGCTCCTATGAGATAAGTTCATAGACTTTGACAGCTCAGACTGTTAACATAAAAGTTTCATGAGTGTAGATTTCAGTCAAGTAATAAATAACTGCAACTAAGTGGATAAAACTAACATTTTGGCCATGGTTGCTGTGGCTTCCCTATGGGCCTATTAATGGACAAACAGTGTTAGCAAGAGTCCCTTATATTTTGTTGTGTCTCCTCTACTGTGCATGCCATCATGTCACAATTTTAAAATGTGTTGACTTTATTGATTTGGTGTAGTGGAAAAAGTGAGAAATTTATTTTGACTGATTTCTGGTACTGTATGGAGAGGGAACCTGCTGTTGCCTATTGCTGAAGCAGTGTGAAGAATGATTGGCAGTCATCAGTAAATGGTATGCTGATTCCTTGGACTGTGTTTTCTTCAAGTGGGTCATTTGATGCTCAGCAGCAGTTTCTCACTGGAAATATCTGTATCAGCCAATGCGCATTCTCCCGACAACTCCCATAATGAAGTCCCTGGGAAAATACACGTTTAAGGAATCCTTTCAGATCAGATTGATAGTTGTCCTCTTAATGTTTACAAGTATTCAGATTTTCTAAAGTCATTCAGGTGGTTTTCCATTTAATTCTCAATTCAGAACCATAACAAAATGGTTATTTCACCAGGGAAATAAATGAGTCAATCAAGATTGAAAGCCATATTACACATTTTTGTGCTGCAGTTATAGGACATGCTCTATTATAATATTCAAGAGTGAAATGAGTTTGTTAGTCTGATCAGTTTATAGCATTAACTGAAAATGATAATACTACAGTTAATCAGCAAGAGATATAATGAGCTTGGACATTGTATCAAACTTGCTGTAATGAAAAACATAACTGCCAAGTCAGATTTTCATCACTTGCTACTAGCCAGTCATTTGTTTTAAGACTACGCATATATAGCTACTAAAAGCTATTAAATATCTGCATGCATTTATATGTTATTTAGTTTGAAAATTTTGAATAGCTTATTAATATTATTTTTAAAATTCTCTCCTTACACATTTGATTAAAGAAACATATAATTTTTCCTTGTAATTATTTGTAATAAAATTTAATCACTATGTTGTATTCAAAATCATGGTTTTTACTTGTTTTTGCTTGGGATATTCTCTGACATATTATTTGGGAGTATGTTCATACTGATACCACCTGAGACATAAAGATAACTAATGCATTTGATGTCAATTTTATTACAATTTTCTGATTAAAGTAACAAAATGGACATGACATTAATGTTCACATGGAAGTGTTTAATCAAACAGAAGGATACTTCATTTAATTGTGCAGATAAATTTGAAGAATCTCAAAATCCTTTTGCCACAGGAATCATCGAATGACTCAACTGAGCCATTTTACAGCAAAGACTGATCTTATTTTATGTTAAGGTATGAGAAAGTATTCAGCAAACACTCTCATAGAGTGTGGATGTGAATTTGCAAAATAGCTTGTAAACTGCTGATCTGCGTGTTGTCATAAAGAAGTAGTTAGAGGTGTCAACTTTAACACATTCCACAGCCTGAGTAGAGGTCTCTCTGCTATGAACAAAGACTAGATAGAAATTCTTGTTACACTAACATAAGTTAAAATTTCAAAAAAATTAAATAAAACAATGGAAAATCCAGGAAAGAATGTAACAATATTATGAAAAGGAGAGTTGTTACTCACCACATAACGGAGATGCTGAGTAGCGGATAGGCACAACAAAAAGACTGTCAGAAAGTGAGCTTTTGGTCAATAAGGCCTTTGTCAGAAAAAGCCAAACACACACACACACACACACACACACACACACAGACACAGAGGCGCGTGCGTGCGCACGCTCGACCACAGTCTCTGGATGCTGAGCCAGCAGCGTCACTATATGGTTAATAGCAATTGTCTTTTTCACAGTAAAATTAAATAAGTATATACTGCAAACACATACTTTACACTAAAATATCTAGAGTTAATCAAAAAGAAACTAACTAAATGAAAACTATATAAAATCATATTCCTGTCATCTATTAATACCTTACCAATAAGTACCAGATGGGAATATATTTATAATATAGATGTGTCTCTTTATATGAGAATTTACCTGTATCCTTTTGAGTTGTGTCTTTTCAATACTGTGAAGTAATTTCTCAAGAAATTCAAGAATTGGTAATCCAGTTTTTCTTGTAATTAAAGTAATTTGCAGTAAAGGCATAAAATTTCCAGTACTGCCACCAGGCTGCAAGGAAAAGGAAAATATTTTATTATTTTTGTAATTTGTTAGTCAGCACGAATGGACTAATTTGTTCCATACCATAACTAAATAGAATTTTGCAACTATTATACTGAAATTGAGAATAATAAAAAAGACATTACAATGACAAGGATAGTCAAAATGTAATATGTGGGGATTCAGTCATACAGTGGGAAGTACAGGAGGTACATCAACAAGAATAGTTGCTACCTTCCACACAGAGGAGGCACTGAGTCACAGACAGGCATAATGAAAGGAATACTGGAAATATTTTTAGCTTTCAGACAGCCCTCCTTCAGAAGTAAAACTCTCACACATTCACACAAAAGCAACTCACACACTCATGACCACTTTCATGGGCAGAGGGGCTTTTGCAACAGGACACGTCCGAAAGAACAGACACCATTGATGACATGCAGCCATCTAAAACGAAATTAGAATTATATTAATACCATCAGCTGTGCAAAGGTGTTGATATAGATCAATGGGGACAGGTGAAAATGTGTGCCCTGACCGGGACTCGAGCCCGGTATCTCTTGCTTACATGGCAGACGCTCTATCCATCTGAGCCACTGAGGGCACAGATGATAGTGCGACTGCAGGGACTATCTTGCACAAGCCTCCCACGAGACTCACATTCTCACCATGTATGTCCACACACTACATTCGTAGTGTCCCACCCCAACACACTCATTACTCGTGGAAGACATTCCTCCAAGTCCCGTAAGAGTACGGGGAATGTGTGTGCATCTGCACAGAAGAAGGAGGTCATGGCCGGTATCGCCAGAACTATATACTTATATCGATATGGTGTCTGTTCTTTCAGACATGTGAGTGTTGTTCATAATGATCCCCTAGAGTAAGAGCATAACCGACATGACCAGCGACCATCGAACCGTCAGTATAGACAACATCAGAGCCTTAAAACATGGCAAGAATTTAAAGAAAGTGGCAGCAGAGGGCCTCAGGAAGGACTGAGTCCTTCGGGCCCTGTGCCAAATCGAGCCGAAGGGATGGGCGGGGCACACTCCACAGGGGTATGCGCAGAGGGGTCCGGAAAAGGGGTGGAAGAGGGAAAACCTCAAGCCCAGAGAGAAGAGATCTGACGTGAACAGCGATCATACACCCTGACCGGGGCCCCTGTTCTGGAAGATGGACAACTGTCTGAGGGAACAGGCGACAATAATTGGGATGCCAGGGGAAGTTACAAACGTGTGTAGCATGTGAGGCTGGAATTACAGCGGGAAGACATATGGCCGAACTTCCAGCACTTAAAGCACCGCATCGGGGGAGGGATATAGGGCTTGACATCACAGCGGTGCACCATCACCTTGACCTTCTCCGTTAATGTATCACCCTCGAAGGCCAAAATGAAGGCACCGGTAGCAATCTGATTATCCTTTGGACCCCGATGAATCCGCCGGACGAAATGAACACCTTGACGCTATAAACTGGCTCGCAGCTCGTCATCAGACTGCAAAAGAAGGTCCCTATGGAAAATAATACCCTGGACCACATTTAAACTCTTATGGAGTGTGATGGTAACTGAAACATCCCCCAACGTGCCACAAGCAAGTAACCTTCTTGACTGGGCAGAGGATGCCATTTTTATCAATACTGACCCAGAGCGCAGTTTGGACGAGCCCTCCAACTACCCAAACTTGTCCTCTAAATGCTCTATGAAGAATTGAGGCTTTGTTGACATGAAAGAGTCCCCATCAGCTCTCGTACAAACTAGGAACCAGGGCGAATAAGTGTCACTGCCATCCTGAGCCTTACGCTCCTCCCATGGTGTGCCAGGGAGGGGAACGATTTGGGATCGTATTTCTGAGCGTTGAATTGAGCTCAAGAACGCTTACAGACTGCGGACCGCTGGCCACCACCAAGAGGTGATGTATCACGCTTCATTGCGGGTCATCTGCCCTGATGCCACCCACTCCGACGAAGAACCCTCCCCAAGGGCACCACCCAGCCTCAGCAAGGGCCACCTGGCAGGATGGCCGTTGCCAGGTGTCCCGATGCCCCAGGGAGATAGGCATCTATTCCTTGGCATACATGGGAGTTAACGGCACAGGCATCAGCAGAGCAATCCCTGTGTTGTCAGGGGGCTACAACCAACATAGTACATGGCGGCCCCACCACAACGGACTGGCTACTGTGCTGAATATTAGGTGCAAGGAAGTCCATGGTCGTCGGTTCCGCAAAAAGCAACACTGTACAGTGCATGGTGGAAATCGCACCCAGGAATGTATCCTCGCCCAAGAGATGGAGAACGAGTGCGACGGCAACGCGACGAGGAGAAAGCTGGCTAAGGGTCTCAATGCATGATGGACACAAGGCACCATGTGAGGCGCCCTTCCCCAATTGGCTTGCTCTTTGGAAGAATTTGGAAATATGGAGGTCAAACCCGAGAGGGGACTATCACATAGGCCGAAATGTTTGAGACTCCTTTTAGTCTCCTCTTGCAACAGGCAGGAATACCGCGGACCTATTCTAACCCATGAACCGTAAAGCCAGTAAGGTGTACAAAGAATAAGGTAGTGGGTTTGGAATCTGAAGGTCACTGGAAAAGATAATGTTCAACGGCGGCAAGGCCATGAGCGTGAGGGATGTTGGTGTATAGGGAGGTGGGATCAACAGTAGTGAGCAGGGATACAGGAGGTAAGGGGTCGGGATGATGGAGAGCTGGTGAAAGAAGCGATCGGTAACTTTAACAAAGAAGCTAGATTTTGGGCAATTGGTTGAAGGTGTTGGTCAATCTGGGCCGAAATTCGGTTAGTAGGGGCACAGTAACCAGCCACAATGGGGAGTCCTGAATTGTAGGGTTAGTGGATTTTGTGGAGCATGTAGAAGGTGTGTGTGCTTGGTGTCATAGGTGCTGTGGCCTTCTCCACCAGAGTAAGAGCAACTAAACTGACAGCCTGCAGCCGGGGGGTTGCCCGCCTCGCAGGCACACCGAAGCACTACACAACCGACAGGCAATATTGATGAATGGCCACAGGAACAACCACAACAACAGCACCACAGCAAAGACACCAGCGGCCACCAGAGGCCACTACCGGCCCACATAAACATAAGGAAGAGGTCGCTGCAGATCCCGGAAATATTTTCACATGTCAAACCACGTGATGGAAAATAGATCCGAGGTACTCATCCGCCGAAGCTCTATAAAGGCCAGCGCTCGGCTGCACATCGGCAGTTCATCGACCGCCAGCAGACTTGGATAGCTGCTGCCCTGGCAGCCCGGCTTGGATCTTCTCGCTGATCTCTGGATTAGGCTTGGTATATCGGAGAAGTCTCCGGCAGAGTCTAGTAGGAAATTATTTCAGTTGTTTTCTATCTTATTGTTGGATGTAGCTGTGATTTGAAGATGGATCACTGTTTTGTGTTGGTGTTATACTTGGAGAATTTGTTTTGGTTAATTGAACAGTCCAATAAATTGTTTTCAGACTTTGATCGTTAGTTTCTTTTTTTTGCTTATGCAGACATATAAGTGGCGACGAGTTGGTTCATAGTTATCACATGTTTGTTGCTTGTTCTCCTCCATGGCAGAGGCTATTCCGGGAATCTATCAGCCCTCGGCACATGTCCTCGCACTTTTAGTGAGTATGCAGCAGAGGAATGAACTTATTATTCAGCAGTTGCAGGCTCTGTCCGCTGCGAGTGCTCTGTCCGCTTCCCCACTTGTAGGGCTGCGGGCCACGCCTCCCACTATTCCTAAGTTTGACAAGTCTTTGGAGCCTTGAGACAATTATGTAGCACAGTTGGAACAACATTTTTTGGCGCATGACATCATTGGCGACGTGCAGAGGCGCGCGTTTTTTCTCGCCTATGTCGGTCCGGAAATCTATCATCTGTTGCAGCAGTTGCACCCCGACACGGAGCCGCACAATCTCTCGTACCAACAGCTGACTTCGAGTTTGTTGGAGTATTTTGATTCTCAGGTTCACGTGGCAGCTGCCTGTCACAAGTTTTTTTGTTGTCGGACCCTCCCTTCCCAATCTTACAGGGAGTGGATTGCGACATTTCAAGGCCCCTCCCGGGACTGTCGGTTTTTTTGTGGTAACCCCTCGTGTAAACAGCCATATGGTTCAGCACTCATTCGGACATGCTTCTCATACATGCTCCAGATGACTCCTTGCGGACCGACCTTCTTAAGTTGAAGGATCCATCGTTGGATACTTGCTTAAATGTTGCCCGTGCTCATGAGCAGTCTACTCGCTCGTCAATCGAGTTGTTTCCCCCGGCGCAGGTCTTTGTCGCACACCCGTCGCAGTGCCAGTGCGCCCCACAGGGATCTCGCAGGTTCCCCCATCTGGAGGGTACTCCCCCATTCCCAGATCCGGGAGGGGGGGGGGGGGGGGGGCGCGGTCGCTCCACCACTGGACCAGCCGCCACGACAGCAGTGTCGGCCGCCCCAGTCACAACAGCGGCAAGGGTTACCGTCCTGTTGGCAATGTTTCATTTTGCACCAGCGAGCTGATTGTTGGTTTTGATGTGTGACCTGTTCGGCCTGCGGAAAATGGGGCCACAAGGCGGAGGTGTGCTGGTCGTCCTCTCCGATGCTCGTGAACCACAGGTCTGTCGACGCTCCTGACTCTCTGGAGGACGACTCCATCCCTCCACCGCAGATTTCGTTTGTGCAGTCCGTCTTTCAGCCTTCCAGGGCGGCAATCACTCTGACGATACAGGTTGATGGTGTCCCCTTCCTGTTTCAGGTGGATACAGTGTCTTCTGCCGCCATCATCGATGCTGACTCCCACTGTCATCTGGGTTCCCCACCTCTCTGCCCTTTTCATGTGGCCCTGCGGATCAACAGTAATGATGTCATTAACCTCCAAGTGTGGTTCCCTGCTCAGGTCCAGTACCGCTCGCATGATATTCAGGCTCGGGTATTGGTCCTCTCCGCGCCCACGGCCACAAACCTCTTGGGCATGGATCTTTTCCCTTTATTGGGCTTGGAGATCCATGATTCGAAGCCAGCGGTCCAGTCTCTTCCGGTGGGTGTCCACCTCCAACAACTGTTGCAGGAATTCCCTGATGTTTTCTCCGAGATGTCTCCGGGGGTTTCAGGGTTTGAGGCCCACATCGAACCCCATCCCTCGGCTGTCCCGAAATTCCATAAGGCTCGCTCGGTTCCTTTCACCCTCCATGACAAGTTACGGCAGGAGCTTCAACGCCTGGAGGATGAGGGCATCCTCAGCCCCGTTCCCCATAGCTGTTGGGCTACGCCCATCGTTGTTCTTGAAAAACCCAGTGGGTCATTGCGCATTTGTGGCGATTTTAAGGCCACTGCCAATGCTCAGTCTGTTATTGATTCTTACTCCATACCGAAGATTGAGGACATTTTGTCGAAATTGGCTGGCAGCAAGGTGTTTGCCAAAATTGACCTGAGGGATGCATACCTCCAGTTACCTTTGGATGAGCTGTCCAAAGTTGTTTCGGTCATCTCCACTCCTTTTGGGCTTTTCCGCTATAACTGCCTTCCTTTTGAGGTCACTAGCGCTCCAGCCATTTTTCAGCACTATCTGGAGTCTGTGACGAAGGACGTTCTGGGTACGGCGAACTACCTGGATGACATGTTAGTCACGGGCACCTCTTTTCTGGACTTGGCCTGAAACCTCCGTCACCTCTTCCATGTCGTTCAGGCTGCTGGATTACGTTGCAACATGAAGAAGTGTGTTTTTTTTGTGCCTCAGGTGACCTACCTCGGCCATGTCCTCAGCGCCTCCGGCATTCGCCCTACTCCACAATATATCGTGGCCATCCAAAAGCTGCCGCCTCCATGGGACGTCTCCCAGCTCAAGACCGTCTTGGGCCAGTTTAACTACTACTGCCATTTTATTCCACACGCCGTGGCCTTGGTGAAACCTCTCCACCGTCTCCTTCGGAAGAACGTTGCCTGGGACTGGTCTCCAGCTTGTGATAGGGCATTTCGCTGTCTGAAGGCGGCTCTCCTGACACCGGCTTGCCTAGTTCTGTGCGATCCCGCATTGCCTCTCACATTGGCTGCTGACACGTCTGAGTATGGCATCAGAGCAGTGTTGTCTCACATCATCAGCGGGGTGGAGCGCCCGGAGGCTTTCGTCTTGAAGACGCTCTCTCCGGCTGAGCGGAACTACAGCCAGATCGAGAAGGAAGTGTTGGCAATCATATTTGGCTTCAAGAAGTTCCACGATCTCATATATGGTCGTTGTTTCACCTTGTACACTGATCACAAACCGTTGGTTTCGTTGTTCAGCTCTACGTCCGCCATCCCCACCCAGTCTGCTCGCTGGCTCCAGCGCTGGGCTCTGTTCCTCATGGGTTATTCCTACGACACCCTGTTTCGGGCCATGGCGCGACATGCCAATACTGACCGTCTATCTCGCCTACCGGTGGGGGCCGACCCTGTGGCTTGTTTCCACCTGGATGCTGCTGAAGCTGACACTGTTGCTGCCTTGCCGTTGGATGCCAAGCTGGTGGCTTGTCGCACGGCCGAGAACCCTACCGTCCGGATTTTGCTGTGCTACGTCCCACAGGGGTGGCCGTCGGACAGCCATCACCTGCAGTCTTCGGAGGTCCGCGTTTATTGGCATCGGCGCCAGGACCTCACTGCCTGCGATGGTGTCCTCCTCATCTCAGGAGATGCTGCTCGTTAGAGGGTGGTCCTGCCTTCCTCTCTCCACCAACGTGCCTTAGAACTCCTTCACGTGGGACAAGCAGCGCCAACACATCTACTGGCATGGGGGGGTTGTCCCTCCTCCCTCCTGTTGGGCCCCAACCGCGGCCACCGCTGCCTGCCACTCCGCCTCCGCAACCGCCGCCATCTACACCGTCTCCTGGATCAGCGCGGGCAGTCAGTCCTGAGGCGGTCCCTACACCCATGGACGTGGATGTCTCCCCAAGGCCAGGGTTCTTCTCTTCTGCCGACCCAGGGCTGGACGTCGACATGGGCTGGCCGCCCACTCTGGCCAGTGGGGGTGGGGTGGGGGTGGGAGGGGGGAGGTTTGCTGTGGCCTTCTCCACTAGACATCATGGTGCCTAGAGTATCAGCAACCAAACTGACAGCCTGCAGCCGCGGGTTGCTCGCCTCGCAGGCACACCGAAGCACTACACAACCGACAGGCAATATTGATGAACAGCCACAGCAACAACCACAACAACAACACCACAGCAAAGACACCAGCGGCCACCAGGGGCCACTACCAGCCCACATAAACATAAGGAATAGGTCGCTGCAGATCCCGGAACTATTTTCGCACGTCAAACCACGTGATGGAAAATAGTTCTGAGGTACTCATCCGCCAAAGCGCTAAAAAGGCCGGTGCTTGGCCACACATCGGCAGTTCATCGACCGCCAGCAGACTTGGATAGCTGCCGCCCCGGCAGCCCGGCTTGGATCTTCTCGCTGATCTCTGGATTAGGCTTGGTATATCGGAGACGTCTCTGGCGGAGACTAGTAGGAAATTATTTCAGTTGTTTTCCATCTTATTCTTGTATGTAGTTGTGATCCGAAGATGGATCACTGTTTTGTGTTGGCGTTATACTTGAGGAAGTTGTTTTGGTTAACTGAACAGTCCAATAAATTGTTTTCAGACTTTTATCGTTAAGTTTTTTCTGTTTACGCAGACATATCAATAGGGGTGAGGAGGGAGATGGGTTCAGGGGAGAGGATCTGGGAAGGGAATAAGGCTTTAAGCAGGGATTGGTGGTTATGTTGGACTTCTGGGATGGTATCACTATGGCAGAGTTTATAGGTTTATAGATGGAGGAGTCAGATAATTGGCAGAGGCCTTCCGCCACACAGGCAGTGGCAGTGGTGGAACCTTTGTCTGCAGGTAGGATGCTTAGATAAGTAATTGTTTTGAGGTTGCGCATAGCTGTCCTTTCTTCTGCTGAAAGGCTGGTGTTCTTAGGAAAAGACCTGGGGAAGAATGGTGAGGCTAAGTGGGAGGTAGGGAATTCCTGGAAGGTGACCAGGGAATGGTTAGGTGGGAGGAGGGAGGATCATGGTTAGATGGGGTATGGATTAGGAGACGAAAGGTTGACTGGTTGGATTAAGTTGGCTTTCGCTGGAGGGATTGGTGGCAAAGCAGTATACCTGTTGCAGGGATCAGGAGAAGTAGAGTAGGTCTTTGACAAGGCCAGCATGGTTAAATTTGGATGTAGGGCTAAGTGTGAGGATTTTGGTGGAAAGGTTAACAACAGTGTTCTGGGAATATTTTGGCTCTGGATTTAGCGGAGTGTTGATAGGGAGTTCTGGGGGATGTGGAAAGTTCAAAAAGGCAGGCAGGCAGTGTCTGGATGCTATAAGAGGTTGACAAGGAGGAACACTGTGGGCAGAATAGGGGTTATATAGTGGTGACCCAAGGAAGAATAGGATATCAACAGGTTGGATCACATGTGGAGGTAGTGTCTGAAATGCTCCTCCAGGTGCTGGAGGGCAAGGGATTCAGTCCACACTTCCATTTTCATTAAACCCGCTAACCATCAACAGCACCTGCATTTCAACAGCTGTCATTCCTTCCAAAGCAAAAACTCCCTCCCATACAGTCAGTGCCAAGAAACCCCCTGCCCCATATGCTGAAGGTTTCACCAAGGCCTTCACAGACAGGCGCTATCCGCTAGACATAGTTCACAGACAGATCTCCCATGCCATTTCGCCGCACATAACCAATCCTCCCCACCACTCCAAGAACTAGTTACAAAGGAGTACCCCCTTCATCACCCAGTACCACTATGGACAAGAAACGCTGAACCACATCCTTTTTCAGGGTTTTGATAATCTCTCATCATGCCCCAGAATGATGGACACACAACACAAGATCCTTCCTACCCTTCCTAAAATGGTGTTCTGTTGCCCACCCAACTTCCACAAAATCCTAGTCCAAGCCTATGCCACTCCAAATCCAAACCCCTTTCTGCAGGAATCATATACCTGTGACAGACCCAGGTGCAAGACCTGCCAAATTCAACATCCAGTACTTCCTATTCCAGTCCTGTCACAGGCTTATCCCACCCCTTCAGAGGCTGGTCCACCTGTGAAGGCAACCTTGTCATATACCAGCTCTTCTGCAATCATTGAACAGCTTTTTATATTGGTATGATTATCAACCAGCCGTTCACCAGGATGAATGGCCACCACCAAACTGTGGCTAAGAGCAAAGTAGACTGCTGTGTGGCATGATGTGCAGCTGACTGGGGAACAATCAAGAATGGGGTGCCGCAAGGTTCAGTCTTGGGTCCTCTGCTGTTCTTAATATATATTAATGACTTGCCATTCAATATTCACGAAGATGCAAAGCTGGTACTTTTTGCTGATGATACAAGTATAGCTATCACACCCAACAGAAAAGAATTAACTGGTGAAATTGTAAATGATGTTTTTCAGAAAATTAGTACGTGGTTCTCAGCAAATGGGCTCTCATTAAACTTTGACAAAACACAGTACATACAGTTCCACACAGTAAATGGAATGACACCATTAATAAATAGAGACTTTGATCAGAAATCGGTAGCTAAGGTATGCACTGATGAGGGGTTGAACTGGAAAAAACACACTGAAGATCTGCTGAAACGTTTGAGTTCAGCTACTTATGCTATTAGGGTCATTGCAAATTTTGGTGATATTCATCTCAGTAAATTAGCTTACCACACCTATTTTCATTTTCTGCCTTCATATGGCATCATATTCTGGGGTAACTCGTCATTGAGTAAAAGAGTGTTCATTGCACAAAAGTGTGTAATCAGAATAATTGCTGGAGATCATCCAAGATCGTCCTGCAGACACTTATTTAAAGAGCTAGAGATCTTCACGGTAGCCTCACTTATGAAATTTGTTATTCACAATCCAAATGAATTCAAAAGTAATAGCAGTGTACATGGCTACAACACTAGGAGAAAGGATGATCTTCACTACTCAAGGTTAAATCTAACTTTGGCTCAGAGGGGTAAGTTATGCTGCCACAAAAGTCTTTGGTCACTTACCTAATAGCATCAAAAGCCTGACAGATAGCCATATAGCATTTAAAAGGAAATTAAAAGAATTTCTTAATGGCAACTTCATCTACTCATTAGATGACTTTTTGGATATAGTAAGTGGGTAATTTTCCCAACACCCCCCCCCCCCCCCCCCCCCCCCCACAGTGTCATGTAATATTTTATGTAATGTTATAGACACCTTTTATTAACCTGACACGTTCCACATCATTACGAAGTGTCGTATTCATGATCTACGGAACAAGTACTTATCTAATCTAGCTGAACATGACATGCTTGATTTCAATGGCTATTTTGCAACTCAGGCCATTTGGATCCTGGCAGTCTTCATGGCTCCGTCTAGTCCCTGCATGCTCTGCCACACAATACTCTTCTATTCCCTCACCCATATGTCGCTATCCTCTCCAGATTGTTCCTTTCATTCAATGTGACAGTTCTATTCCCATCCAAGCTGCTGGAGATGGAAATCCTGTGTGTGAGGTGTTGTAGTGAAACATATCACAGTGATGAAATGATGTGTTGCACAAGCATTTTTCAAACTGCCAAATGATGATCACCATTATAAAAAAACTTGTTTTCCTAATGTATTAGGTAATCTAATGTTTGGGTTTATGATTTATTATCTGCATGTATCATGAGATGATTTGAGACAGCATATCTGCATGTCGGGACAATGATAAAAATTTTATCATGTTCACAGTACCTACCGGTCAGGCGGTTTATTCCGTGTCATTGTTTCTTGCCTTGGAGATACAGCATGTACCATGGAGGAAAGACAGCTGTGACAAAGCCTATGACATCACAGGGACAAGCGAAAACTTGTTATGTAGATATATCCAATTGACATCTGTTATTGAATACAGAATATTTTTGTAATTTGTTGTTATCAGTGTTTTTGAATGTTCCACATCATGCAACAGCTTTGTAATACACAATTATTGTAAATAAGAGTACAATATATGAGACACTGCTAATGAAAAGCCTCACATTTATTTTGGTGCGTGTCCAGGCCACTGTGACTAGTGTCGCCTATGTGAATAACATCCTGCGACCCGTAGCCATACCCTTTCTGCACAACACCCCTGACACCATTTTTCAGCAAGAAAATGCATGACCACATGTTGCTGCACAAACATGTGCCTTTTTGTTGTCACAGGATGTCAGCCTTTTTCCCTGGCCCGCCTGCCCACCAAACTTGTTGCCAATTGAAAATATGTGGGACATGGTGAAACAACAGGTCCACCGCTGTGACCCAATGCCAACCTCCACAGATGAATACAGTGCTGTTGGATATATCACAGGACACCATTCACACCTTATACATGTCAATGCTATGACACATGGACAGATGAATGCAGCATAGATAGTTATACTACAGGACACCATTCATGCCTTATACATGACGATGCTATCATGCATGGAACAAGTTATCAGGGCTCATGGTGGACCCTATGTCTACTAGGCAGTGGGACACATGCTGACTGAAATGCTAATCATTTCTGCAGAACATACTAATGTATATGTCCCACAAATACGAATGTCCTATATCTAGTCGTTCAAAGTGTTCTGTTTTTTACGAACATGACTGTATCAAAAGCAATCATGATAACCACAGACTGTCCAATCTGCATGTGATGCCATTTTGCAATATTTATTCGAATTCCACGTGTGCTTCAGAAAAATAAACTAAAACTAAATTCCTCCCAAACAGGCCATGAGGTATTATCCGTGGCTGTTGAGAGACCAGTTGCCCAGGTGTTATCTTAATATGGTGCACTGTGGTACGCAGCACTTCACCTAAATGACCACTAATTTCCTGTCAGGTTGCTACTATAATCGAGCTACTGGGTCAGGCCAAGATATTGATAGCACCTGTGCCTACAGTACCTGTGATCAGCTCACTGTACATTATAAGCTGTACCATACTGATATTTATCTCCAGCCTTTAATGATGAATAAAACCTGCTCCCAACATTGGCTCAGCTCCATTTACCAGCACAAACTTCCATTTGAATTTTTTACGGACATCCAGGTGAACTATCAGCACCACAGGATCAGTGTCTGTTGTTATAGATGAATTATTGTCTGTCTTAGGGTGGAGGGGCGTGACTATCATTGTGTTCTCACTTTGCCTAAATGGTATCATACCTATGTCTGAACCCAAGTCAATTCCAGATAGCAACTGTCTGCTTTCTTTGCTTCTCTTGTGTCATTTGTCCATCTGCTTGATTCTGCTGGAAGGATGGATACCTATCTTCTTCATTTTGCTTGGTGCAAGTCCAGTTACCAACTGTCAGTGCCGACGGCTGATTCTGCTGTGTGTCTATTTGGCATTTTAGACTTTGAAGCTGTTCATTAATGTCCATCTATCACTTACTCAGTATAGCAGCAGCCTTCTCAAAGCTGGCGTCATCAGCTACTTGCGTCACCATCGAGGCATTCGCTTGCTCTACCACTGTGTAAAATTTGTCTACTACTGCAAGTACAGAGTTAACTGCACTTCTCTCACACACAGCACAACAACTGTCTTCACTAGTAAGAGTGGTTGTATCAACCACACATGGCGTAATGTTGAATTAGACATTACTTCTTCTTCAACAATCCTTCTTAGGTGCCACCAGAACCCCAACTGCATTCAGTCACTGACACACTCACTCTGTAGTATCTGCTGCATATGTTACTCCAATGATTTGCACATCTGCCTGACTATAGTCTTCCTCGAATGGAGCTATTGCTGCTCTGAAGAAGGCTTCAATATAACATCCAAAACAATGGTGACTGCTCAAGCATCCAAACTGTTAACTGCCACTGCACATTTTGTGTAATCACTAATAATGGTGTTTTTTGTAAATGTTCTTTTTTTCTGGTACGAACTCCAGAATCTGTTAAGTTTGTGGAGCAGAAACTGTGTTGGCATCAGTGGGCAAACTGCTTGCCCATGGGAGGTTAACTTAATGACCTTTCATGTCCTGATTTGAACTTGAAGGAAGTCAATTTGCTTTTGTACATCCTTTGGCAATTGAAAAAGATATGTCTGCATCTGTACATGTTTGACTTCATGCCGTAAAGTCACCATTTGACATTGTACATTTACTTGGGTCCCTGCACTTTCTCACATTTCAGGGGTTACCTATTTATAGGACTTATCCATAATTAAATGTCGTCTTCCTCACGTCTGTTGTACAGTGAGCTATGTAAATTTAAGTATTAACTGTGTTTTTCTTATTTGTCACTTCTTTTTCCATGTGTTTTTGCTTTTAGGAGTTTTAATTTTCGAGTATTAGTAATAGTGCTCCATAGATTTCGTGTTTGTTTTGAATACAGTCAGAGAGAGTCCCTTTAGTCAGCTGTAGTACCAGTAGTGCTAGTGTAGTAGTAACTGCCGTCTGCTTCACATCTGCTGTGCAGCAAGCCACATTAATTTAAGTATTAACTGTATTTTTCTTACTTGACCCTTCTTTTTCTGTGTGTTTTTGCTTTTAGGAAGCTTTAATTTTCGAGTACTAGTAATAGTGTTCTATAGATTTCGTGTTTGTTTTGAATACAGTCCAGAGACAGGTAGTGCTTATTTTCATTGTTTCCGACAAGAAGTGTCTAGTAACCACAGTTTAGTCAGCTATCAGCCGCCTTTAGTGAATTAGCAGTATAGTTAAAAAAATTGATTAACTCTCTACAGTAAATTGTTGATTCCTTAGGATGGGTAGGATGTGTGACTGCTGTGTACGGATGCAGGAGGAGCTAGCCACTGCTCGCAAACAGCTGAACGTGTTGATGGCCGTGGTCAGCCGTCTTCAGGCTGCTGTCCTGGAGTGTAGCAGCAGTGGGGAGTCTGGTGTGATGCATGGTACACCCCAGGTGTTACATGCTTTACCCACGGTCCCTGCTGTCGAGGCATCTTCGCAGGTACCGAGCACGGTTGGGCCACCCTCTCCCCTAGGGGAGTGGCGGGTTCTGCAGCATTCGCGTTGCATGAGGCAGAGGGTCAATGTGGAGGCTGGCCGTGTGGCTTCGCCCACTCTGTCTGTGAGTGGACATGTGGCCGCTCCTTCAGCAAGGTCTGAGCAGGCACACATGAGAAGGGGTTTATTAGTGACTGGGAGCTCCAATGTTAGGCGGGTGATGGAGCCCCTTAGGGAATAGCGGAAAGGTCGGGGAAGAAGGCCAGTGTTCACTCTGTCTGCTTGCTGGGGGGTCTCATCTGAGATGTGGAGCAGGCCCTGCCAGCGGCGATAGAGAGCACTGGGTGCACCTGACTGCAAATTGTTGCTCATGTTGGCACCAATGACTCCTGCCGTCTGAGTTCAGAGGTCATCCTCAGTTCATACAGGCGGTTGGCGGAGTTGGTGAAGGCAGAAAGCCTTGCTCGCGGGTGGAATCTCAGCTAACTATTTGTAGCATCGTTCCCAGAACCGATCGCAGTCCTCCGATTTGGAGCTGAGTGGAAGACTTAAACCAGAGGCTCAGACGATTTCGCGGAGATCTGGGGTGCAAATTTCTCGACCTCAACTATCAGCTGGACAAATGTAGGACCCTCTGAATAGGTCAGGTGTGCACTACATGCAGGAATGGTTAAAAGGGTAGGGGAGTACGTGTGGAGTGTACATGTGGGTTTTTTAGGTTAGAGAATTCCCTCCCTAGGCCCGACAAGACGCCTCCTGAGACTCGACAAGGTAGTAGTAGGCAAAACGCAACAGGAATGACAAAATTAATGTGGTAATAGTAAACTGCAGGAGCGTCTATAGAAAGGTCCCAGAACAGCTCTCATTAATAAACGGTCACAGTGGCCACATAGTACTAGGGACAGAAAGGTGGCTGAAACCAGATGTAAACAGTAATGAAATTCTAAACTCAGAATGGAATGTATACTGCAGAGACAGGCTGGACACTGAAGGGGGACAGTGAAGGGGGAGACGTGTTTATAGTGATAAAAAGTGCAATAGTATCGAAGGAAATTGACGGAGATCCGAAATGTGAAATAATTTGGATGAAGGTCACAGTTAAAGCATGCTCAAACATGGTAATTGGATGTCTCTATAGGCCCCCTGACTCAGCAGCTGTTGTGGCATAGCAACTGAAGTAAAATTTGGAAAATATTTCGAGTAGATTTCCCGACCATGTTATAGTTCTGGGTGGAGATTTTAATTTGCCAGATATATACTGGGAGACTCAAACGTCTATAATGGGTGGCAGGGACAAAGAATCCAGTGAAAATTTTTTTAAGTGCATTATCTGAAAACTACCTTGAGCAGTTAAACAGAGAACTGACTCGTGGCGATAACATATTAGACCTTCTGGTGACAAATAGACCCGAAATATTTGAAACAGTTAACGCAGAACAGGGAATCAGCGATCATAAAGCAGTTACTGCATCGATGATTTCAGCCATAATTAGAAGTATTAAAAAAGGTAGGAAGATTTTTCTGTTTAGCAAAAGTGACAAAAAGCAGATTTCAGAGTACTTGACGGCTCAACACAAAAGCTTTGTCTCAAGTACAGATAGTGTTGAGGATCAGTGGACAAAGTTCAAAACCATCATACAATATGCATTAGATGAGTATGTGCCAACCAAGATCATAACAGATGGAAAAGAGCCACTGTGGTACAACAACCAAGTTAGAAAACTGCTGTGGAAGCAAAAGGAACTTCACACCAAACATAAACATAGCCAAACCCTTGCAGACAAACAAAAATCACACAAAGCGAAATGTAGTGTGAGAAGGGCTATGCGAGAGGTGTTCAATGAATTCGAAAGTAAAGTTCTATGTACTGACTTGGCAGAAAATCCTAAGAAATTTTGGTCTTATGTCAAAGCAGTAGGTGGATCAAAACAAAAAGCCAAAATGGTACTGAAACAGAGGACGACAGACTAAAGACGGCCAAAATACTAAATGTCTTTTTTCCAAAGCTGTTTCGCAGAGGAAGACTTCACTGTAGTTCCATCTCTAGATTGTCGCACAGATGACAAAATGATACATATCAAAATAGATGACAGAGGGATAGAAAAACAATTAAAATTGCTCAAAAGGGGAAAAGCCACTGGACTGATGGGATACCAATTCGATTTTACACAGAGTACGTGAAGAAACTTGCCCCCCTTCTTGCAGAGGTGTACCATAGGTCTCTAGAAGAATGAAGCGTTCCAAAGGATTGGAAAATGGCACAGGTCATCCCCATTTTCAAGAAGGGACATCGAACAGATGTGCAGAACTATAGATCTATATCTCTAACGTCGATCAGTTGTAGAATTTTGGAGCACATATTATGTTCGAGTACAATGACTTTTCTGGAGACTAGAAATCTACTCTGTAGGAATCAGCATGGGTTTCGAAAAAGATGATTGTGTGAAACCCAGCTCGCACTATTCGTCCACGAGACCCAAAGGGCCATAGACAAGTGTTACCAGGTAGATGCCGTGTTTCTTGACTTCCGCAAGGCGTTTGATACAGTTCCGCACAGTCGTTTAATGAACAATGTAAGAGCATATGAACTATCAGACCAATTGTGTGACTGGATTGAAGAGTTCCTAGATAACAGAACGCAGCATGTCATTCTCAATGGAGAGAAGTCTTCCGAAGTAAGAGTGATTTCAGGTGTGCCGCAGGGGAGTGTCATAGGATCGTTGCTATTCACAGTATACACAAATGACCTTGTGGATAACATCGGAAGTTCAGTGAGGCTTTTTGTGGATGATGCTGTAGTATATCGAGAGGGTGTAAAAATGGAAAATTGTACTGAAATGCAGGAGGATCTGCAACGAATTTACACATGGTGCAGGGAATGGCAATTGAATCTCAATGTAGACAAGTGTAATGTGCTGCAAATACATAGAAAGAAAGATGCTTTATCATTTAGCTACAGTATAGTAGGTCAGCAACTGGAAGCAGTTAATTCCATAAATTATCTGGGGGTAGGCATTAGGAGTGATTTAAAATGGAACGATCATATAAAGTTGATCGTCAGTAAAGCAGATGCCAGACTGAGATTCATTGGAAGAGTCCTAAGGAAACACAATCCGGAAACAAAGGAAGTAGATTACAGTACACTTGTTCGCCCACTGCTTGAATACTGCTCACCGGTGTTGGATGCGTACCAGATAGGGTTGATAGAAGAGCTAGAGAAGATCCAGTGGAGAGCAGTGCGCTTCGTTACAGGATCATTTAGTAATCGCAAAAGCGTTACGGAGATGATAGATAAACTCCAGTCGAAGACTCTGCAAGAGAGACGTTCAGTAGCTCGGTACGGGCTTTTAATGAAGTTTCGAGAACATACCTTCACAGAGGAGTCAAGCAGTATATTGCCCCCTCCTACACATACCTCGCAAAGAGACCATGAGGATAAAATAAGAGATATTGAGCCTACACAGAGGCATACCGACAATATTTCTTTCCACGAACAATAAGAGACTGGAATAGAAGGGAGAACTGATAGAGGTACTCAAAGTACCCTCCGCCACACACTGTCAGGTGGCTTGCGGAGTGTAGATGTAGATGTAACATGCTAATAATTCAATGACTCAACAGTACTTGACTGAAATGGTTTTCTACTCTCACAGTTAGGAAAATACAACTCGAAAACTGCTAGTAAAAGCAGAACTGTCTAACTCAAAGCATAAAGAAAACAGAACTAGAGATAACAAGTCCAATGAACAAATATATGCATTTTTAAACTCTAATTAAAAGTCTATGCTTCCCACACAGTCTAAAACCCAGAAGAATTTCAGGAAAATAATTCAACTTCCATGACAAAGAATGTGACCTGGCATTCATACAGCAATTTGTGGAAAGGTTGCACTGCCATCATGTTGACTGATGCTCTTCAGTCATCGTTGGTCCCATTCTTGCAGGACCTTTTTCCAGCTGCAGTGATGTCAGAAATTTGATGTTTTACCAGATTCCTGATATTCAAGGCACACTCCTGAAATTGTTGTACAGGAAAATCCCCACTTCATTGCTACCTCAGAGATGCTGTGTCCCATCGCTCGTGCACTGACTATAGCACCATGTTCAAACTCACTTAAAACTTGATAACCTGCCATTGTACCAGCAGTAACCAATCTAACAACTGTGCCAGACACTTGTTGTCTTATATAGGCATTGCCGACTGCAGTGCTGTATTCTGTCTGTTTACAGTCTGTTTCTAGAACTGCAGATCAGGGGAGACTTACTGTACAGGATGAGAAGACTTCCTTCTCATCCCTTACGGTAAGTCTCCGCTGACCCGCAGTTCTGGGTGACTTTCCCGAAATCTACTCCTTTTCCTAGACCTTTCCAGTCCTTTTCCTTCAACCTTCTTCCTTCCCCTTCAACCCTTCTGCCTGAAGAAGGAGCCACTGGCTCCAAAAGCTTGACAATTACAACAGGCTTTCACATGTGTGTTCTGCTGCCACTTAGGGAATACATTTTTTTATCAATCCAATTAAATAATTTTGAAAGTAATGTATGAGATTTATAGTTTAGTATAATCTTGGGAGTGTGTCTCTTATTTTGTAAATCAAATGATGGAAGTAACTGCGTGGGGAACCAGTTGTGAGCAAGATCCAAGCGGTCGGGACTTCCCCGTGGACGTGGGGACATAGCATCGCTGCCTAGTTTTAAGAGAAACTTGGAGGAATTTGTGATAAAACTGCCATGGAGCATTGTTGTAGCTAATGCTGGCTGGTACCGCACTGTCGTCATATGTGGTTATAGCAAACATGTATGCAAAATGACTGCAAGATGGTTTCAGCATGCTCTGTGAAACCACTACTATGCAACAGCATCAGCAGGAGCTGGCAGAATGGTGTCATCACACCAGAGCAAGAACCATATTATGCGCTACGTGATCAGATACTGGATAAAAGTGCTACAAAAGGTCCCCAGAGCAGTATAAATAACTGCTAATTTTTGGACAGATGCATTCAGAGCCCAGCGGCACTACAGTAATGCCAGGGCTATGCTAAATGACTAGCTGCAGCGATGGGTTAGAAACTTATTCAGGGCAGCTGCCTCTCATGCTAAGACCACCCTGTGGGACCTGCCGTCTGCACCTGCCACCTCCCAACTCCCAACTCCTGACAGGGGCAGCGGATCATGTCCCATGCAATGCAATCTTCCCTCACCACCTCAGACGATGTGAGCTGTGCCTGAGTTGCCCGGATGTGGGTGTTCACTGCAGAGGGCAGACACGGCAAGAAGTAGTAAAGCACTGCTGACATCAGGGTCTTGGCCAACTGATAGACTGCTGGCCACTGTTCAGGCTGCTGTCCACACCACAGGGTGCCCATGTGAGTCCTACAACAATGGAGCAAAAGCCAGATATCTGCTGACCGTTGCCAGCCGCCATGCCAGATTGGGGCATGTCTGCCTCACATCGTCAATGACAAATGTGTACTTGAAGATTAATAAAGTGTTTTTCTCAACGATGAGACTGTCACTGGGCCCCACCAACCCGCCATTCCATCTACTCCTCCCCGGGCCCTACACAGATGACATCTGTTCACTTAACAACTTTCTGTATAGGAAAGACCACAACCAAACTACCAGAAGGCAGGAATGTATGCAAGAGAACTGTGAACAGCCAGTAACTAGTTTCTTAGAATGGTCTCTACAGTATGACTTAAGAGGACCCAGCATAGGTTTCCATGTATTGTAGAGATAGGAATTTGCTCTCCAATACGCATTCCTGAATTGCATCCCAGGTGGTCCAACCCATACTCCAGCATCCTTTCCTACACGGTATTTGTTGGAGTCTTTTTCTTAATCCCCCCTCTTCCTCCAAAAAAAAAAAAAGAAACAAACACACACACACACACACACACACACACACACACACACACACACACACACACAGATATTCAATAGCCCTTTATCTCTCCCCCTTTGTCTTTTCCATTTCCTCCTTTCTCTTTATTCTTTCAGTTTTCATTTTCTGTTCTGGTTCTAATCAATCTTCAGTTCTCACTCCATTCCTTCCATCCTCTATGAACTGATGCTGCCACAGCTCTTAAAATTGTACTTTTTACTCTTTGAATCATTTTCCTTCATTTTTTTTTTCTCTTCTTTCCCTCTTCATTAACATGTGGGTCCTTCTTAAGTTGGCACTCTAACTGACCCTCTTCCCTCCCTCCCTTTTCAACATCCCACAACTAATTTCTCATTCCTTACTGAAGAAGTTACCAATTGTTCTGAAATCTGAGAGGACTGTGTGAGTTCATCTCCTGAATATAAGCACTGGCCAGCATTTCTGTCTCTGATTTTGTAATGATTTTTTGGCACAGAATTTTCATTTTTAGACTCTCAGTTATTTGAGACTTACCATACCATTATGCCTCGTTTTAAATTCTTCAATGACAGATAAGATACCCAAGTTTAAACAGTCTTGAAATTCTTGTTCCGACAATTTCTCATTCACTGCAGCCTGATAAAAAGAAAAGAATTATTTACTGTAAATATTTCTAATTTAAAGAATACTATATCTAAAAACATAATCCAAAACAAAACAACCCCCAGATGACAATGAACAAAAGTCTGTCTCCAAGAAGTCAACTGACTGCCAGATTCCTTCATTCATTGAACATCTTGCACTACCGATTCCACCATGAAAGAGAAACCATAGAGATAAGGAACAAGTCAAAATATATATCAATGATGAGATGCAACCATTATGAATAGTTTTTGTGAGTTCTTAAAATGATACACTTTTCTTTCACAGTAATGTATCCACATTTTAAGTTCTGCGAATTAGTCACTTTTAGCAGATTGATGTGTGGTGCACAGACACATTAACAGAAGACTGTATTACCTGACCAGTTTTCGAGCTCTGGCTTTTCTTCTGCAGGTAGTGTACACATTCACACACACAATCACACATGAACCTAAATGCACATGTAAACTTCAACAATGGCCATTTTCCACAAGGTAGCACCCTGATGTCCATCAGTAAGACTGAATGCAATGAGGAACACCTCTGAACATGTCCAGCACAGCTCTGGATGAAACATATTAAGAATGGAAATGTTTCATGGACTATGACCACACAGCTCAGAAGATTCACCAGCAGCTAAGACACCTGACAGTGAAAGTCTTTATTGCATATCAAAGTTAGGCAAATAAATCCTCGTAACTCCACCTGTCTGCAAAAATCTTGTAATTTCAGTACACAGTACCTCCATTATCAAAGAGGAATTTCAAAGTATACGGATTTTCTAATCTGTCAATAACTAGGCATCTACTATATAGCTACACATGTAGCAACTTTATCTGTATCACTTCACATTATTTTATTTATTTATTTATTTCTTGTTCCGTAGATCAAGTTAGTGAGTCAATCACAAGGATATGGAACGTGTCAAATTGTACAGGTTTCAATTTAAAGTTACAATAAATACAAGGGCAATTCAATGGCAAATTGTACATATTTTAAGTAAGACATACTATAAATACAGTAACAGATACAATGTCAGCTAGATAACATAACAACCATTTAACAGAAAAAGGAGTTTCAAATAAAGGTTAAAGATAAGAGCACAAAGTTAAATCAGATATTAGGCCTACAAGAGTAAATACATGTACAGCCAATCTGTTGTTACAAAAAGTGTGCTAATGCCCAACTGCACAATAAAATCAATTGAACTACTTCTAGACACAATAAGTTTAGTGATGGTATACATTTTCTTTCAGATATTCATCCACAGTATAAAAAGATTTCTCTGTCAGGTAATCTTCGAGAACTTGTTTAAATTTTGGCAGTTCTGTGTGAACACATTTGATATGTAGTGGTAGAGCATTGAACAGCTTAATGCTGGAGTAGTAAACTCCTTTTTGTACCAGAGTGAGACGTTTCATTTCGAAAAGTAGATTGTCTTTGTTTCTGGTGTTATAACCATGGAATTTACTGTTGTCTTGGTAGATGGAATAATTTTTGCACACAAAGGTCAGCAAGGAAAAAATATACTGTGAGGCAGTTGTTAGGATACCTATCTTCCGAAACAAGTGCCTGCAAGAGTGTCTTTGATGGACCCCACACATTATTCTGATTGCTTTTTTTTGGATGGTGAAAACTTTTTTTGCAAGTGGTTGATTCCCCCAGAATATGATAGCATATGACATCAATGAGTGGAAGTAGCCAAAGTAGGCAACCTTAATGGTGTCAACTTCAGCCACTGAAGAAATTACCTGTAATGCAAATGTTGCCGAGCTAAGTTTTTTTACATAGATGAAGAATGTGAACTGACCAATTACATTTACTGTCTATGTAAGCACCCAGGAATTTTGTATCTTCAACTTTCTGTATTGGTTGATCTCTACATTTTATGTTAATTTCATCGGGATTACTTTGTGATGTATGGAACCTCATATAATGAGTCTTATCTGCATTGAGTGAGAGACCATTTGAGGAGAACCAATTTAAGATGTCATTAAAAACAGTATTTGTAGTTTGTTCACGATCATCATCAATCAAATCGTCAATTAGAATTGTGGTATCATCGGCAAACAGGGTAAATTTGCTGTTTGTCTCAGAACAAAGAGGAAGATCATTAATAAAGATGAGGAAAAGCAGTGGGCCCAAAACGGAGCCTTGAGGCACACCGCATGTTATCGTGCCCCATTCAGACGAGGCAGGTTCTCCAGAAGAGCCATTTAGCATTACAGTCTGCTTCCGATCCTGTAGATATGATTGTAGCCACAAGCCAACAGTACCACTTAAACCATAGTATTCTGCCTTTTTCCAAAGAATTTGGTGGTTTACACAGTCAAAGGCTTTCGTAAGATCACAAAAAAATACCCACTGGAGACATTTTTTTGTTAATGGCTTCCAAAACTTGGTTGCTGAAAGAGAATATTGCCTGTTCAGTACAAAGATCGGCACGAAAACCAAACTGATTTTTGCTTAAGATACTGTGGAAGTTGAGATGGTCTACAATCATCCTCTGCATGAGTTTTTCTAGAATTTTCGAGAAGGTAGTTAATAGGGATATTGGGCGATAGTTTGTAACAATGCTTCTATCACCTTTTTTAAAGAGAGGAATCACTACAGCCAACTTAAGTCTGTCAGGGACAATCCCATCTTGTAGGGATGCATTGTATATATTGCATAAGACAGGACTAACAAATTTATAACAGTGTTTCAGTATTTTACTAGAAATATTGTCCACACCAGCAGAATTTTTATTTTTTAATGATCTAATTACTCTTGTGACTTTCCTTACAGTAACTGGAGGTAAGGATAACTGTGGGATTCTGTTGCTAATAGCTTTCTGTAGGAGGGACAATGATTCTTCCATAGAACCATTACAGCCTGTCTTCTCTGCTGCTCTCAAAAAGTGGTTATTAAATATTTCTGCAACCAACTCAGGTTTCTTTATGATACTGTCCCCTGTTTTAATCTCTACCTGAGACATGTTCCCTGTTGTCCTGCCAGTTTCCCTCTTTATTACATTCCATATAGTTTTAATTTTATTTTCTGAGCATTCAATTTCTGATTTTATGCACATACTTTTAGATTTATTTATAACCTTCTTGAGAATGCTACAGTAAAGTTTGTAGTGTTGTCGTTTCTTTGGATCATTACAAGTCCTGAGAGAACTGTATAACATCCTCTTTGTTCTACAAGATGTTATTATCCCTGTAGTGATCCAAGACTTCTTGGCATTGCCTATATGACTATTTCTAACTACTTTTTTGGGAAAGATGGACTCAAATACAGACATGAATTCATTTGAAAATGAATTGTACTTTTTGTTTACATCTGTTTCCCTATAAACTGGGGTCCAATCTATCTCTTTTAGGCTATCACTGAATTTTTTAAGGCCCTGTTCATTTATTATCCTAAAAGATTTCCAAGAATCCTCAGAACTGTTGCACACACTGATGTAATTCAGTCTAAGCAATTGACCACCATGATCAGAAAGGCCAAGGATTGGATGCACAGTGATCTCATTGCATTTAGACTTATCTATAAATACATTATCTATCAGACTTTTGCTGTTAACAGTAACCCTAGTTGGGAAATCTACTATTGCCATCAGATTATAAGACTCCATAAAATGTACTAAATCAGCTTTACTATTGCTCTCATTTAGGAAATCAACATTAAAGTAACCAGTAATTTTCAAGTCCTTGGACTTTGAGTACAGTATGGATAATAAAGAATCTAAGTGCTTAAGAAATACATTCAAATTCCCTGAGGGAGATCTATACAGTGCTAACACTACAGCTGTGAAGTCATTTACAGTAATCTCAACACCACATACTTCAATTTGTTGCTCTATACAATGGCTCTTTAAATCTAATGCATTGTAAAATATGTTGTTTTTTACATAAATTACCACTCCACCTTTTTCCATGATGGTTCTAGAGTAATGCGCTGCCTGACAGTAACCACTTAGCTGTAACCTTTCAATATCTTTCACATGATGTTCACTAAAACATAATACATCAGTATCTTTTATTCCTTGTGGTTCCTCTAACAGAACAGTAATGTCATTTACTTTATTACCAAGTCCTCCCACATTCTGGTGAAAAATCGTCATTTCTTTGGAATTAGAGACCGATGTAAACTTTTGCCTAAAAAATTATCTGTAGCTACAGACACAGTACGTTCATTACTAACAATTTCCTGAAACATTTGAGTTTGAAGCCGAGTCTGACTTGATGGCTGGAGCCATTTAAGTGCGATTGGTTCCAACAACGAAGGGAATGATGTCATACAGTCGCTCAGGAAGAAAATATCGGCGCTTCATCAGTCTAAGGTATTTGTTGTGAACATTCCAGAAAGACATGACTTAATTCCACAGTCCTGTGTAAATGAGGCTATCTCACAAACGAACTCTAAGTTAGCAAAGTTGTGTAAGCGTTTTAAAAATACTTGTGTTGTAGATATAAGCAGTTTTGGACGAGAATTATTTACAAGACACGGTATGCACTTGAACAGATCAGGAAAAAAAGCATTAGGTACCCTCTTAAAAACAAAAATATTGGAAGAAGTCCACAAATGTACCCCAAAGTTGGAACCAATCGCACTTAAATGGCTCCAGCCATCCAGTCAGACTCGGCTTCAAACTCAAATGTTTCAGGAAATTGTTAGTAATGAACGTACTGTGTCTGTAGCTACAGATAATTTTTTAGGCAAAAGTTTACATCTGTCTCTAATTCCAAAGAAATGACGATTTTTCTCCAAAATGTGGGAGGACTTGGTAATAAAGTAAATGACATTACTGTTCTGTTAGAGGAACCACAAGGAATAAAAGATACTGATGTATTATGTTTTAGTGAACATCATGTGAAAGATATTGAAAGGTTACAGCTAAGTGGTTACTATTAGGCAGCGCATTACTCAAGAACCATCGTCCTGAGCGACTGTATGACATCATTCCCTTCGTTGCAGGCAACGTTGTTTGAGCCACCTATTAAGATCACACACTCGTTTTTTACTTTTTCAGGATCACACCCCGCTACAACTTCTTGAAGTTTAGCACCTGGCTTCACAATTCCACAAACATCGGCAGCATTAAAACTGCTTTTCACTATATCAGCCATGCCTCTACCATGACTATCAGCGAAAATGTGAAAACGATTTGTTGATGTTTCTCTCACAGCAGACTGGATCACACCACTGCCACTTTCATTGCTGTTAACTGAACGTTGTGGCTTTGGAAGATCAAACCTAACCTTTTTCCGATAGTTTATCGGTACACTCTTCTTACGATGGTTTTCACTTTCTGTGAGACTATTACTAGAACAAAGTACATCAAAATTGTTTACATTCTCGAACCTCGAAACATTTGCTGTAGACGAAGTTTTAGTGCCGATTGTTTGATGCTTGTTGTGTACTACCTTCCATTCTGATGATTTATCAGCATCATTTTGCACCAATGTAGCCATGTTCTGGCGAAAGTTTATGTCCTTCTGTCTGTCTTGAAGCAATGGATCCATGTTTCGCTTCGACTTCAGTTCCATATTTTCGGACTTCAGGCTGTCGATTTCCATTCTTAGACTGCTGATTACACATTGTAAACTAGCAATACGCTCATTATACTTTAATAATTCACTTTTGCACCTTACACACGAATTTTTAACGGCTTCACTGTAACTTATTTTTGGAGTAAAATCGCGGATATCTACACACGCCACCATCTTGAATTTTTAAGAAACTGTTCTGCTTCTCCTGTAAAATTTAACAAAATGGAGTTATGAGGTTTTCACTACCTACCATACACATATACAATATTACTAGTGTTTTTAACAAAACATATTAATTACCCAGGAGAGGCTATGTTAGGAGACACTTGAAAAAATCAAAAGACTGAGAAGTGGAATGCTTCTGACAGGTACGGCAGGGACATATCTTGCTTCTAAAAGCAAAATGTCTAAGGGGGTTTACAGTTTTGACAGAGCAACTCTAATATTCTGCAACTCCAGCAATACAGAGACATATTTAGTGTGTGGCAATTATATTATAGTGTAGCAGACAGTTCTGCTTTTGGAATCCTCAACTCCAAGAGTCACAATGAACATATCAGATGGGAATATCTGATGGTCTCACCCAGCAGCTGCATAAATAATTCACATTTGTTGTACAAGCTTCTGTCGAGATGGACTTTGAATTGTGACTCTGATTGTATGTGTGGTGTTTAAGATGGCTGGGACTTTGTTCACCAATACTGAAAGAGCTCAAGTTACTTCCAGTCATAACATCTGGTCTTTTACTAAGTTTCTAACCATCAACTTCATGTCAATCTCAGTTTCCACATGCCACACACTTTGCGGCAGTTACACACTAGTTTTTGTCATACTATGACACAAAAGTAGCAATAAGAACATAAACCTTTCTGTATCATTGGTCCATCACAGATGGAAAGTTTATTGAATTGTGGTAGCAGCAGCTGATGCTGCAAGAACAAAGGTATCTTCGCCTTTCAACTAACAGTGGCAGTGGTGTAGGGACCAGAGTGTCTAACGCTTATCAAAGGTGCATGTTGAGTGAAATAATGCAGGTACAGTAATGGCAGAGTGGAGGTATGTTTAAATAATTTATGTTCAGAATAAGGAAAGTGATTTGTTGTTGAGGCAGGAGTGCCAAATCATTAATGTTGTTAGAAGAATAGGAACTTAAACTGAGTGCAGTTAAGAAGCAAAAGTATATGTTTGTGCTTATTTGTGTTATGAAGAATAAGTTCTACGTCATAAATACAATGAAGAGCCAAAGAAACTGCAAAATATTGTGTATGGACCACACAAGTCTGCAGAGTTGCTGCAACACGATGTGGCATGGACTCAACTAAGGTCTGAGGTAGTGCTGGAGGGAACTGACACCATGAATCCTGCAGGGCTGTCCATAAATCTGTAAGAGTATGAGGGGGTGGAGATCTCTTCTGAACAGCACGTTGCAAGGCATCCCAGATATGCTCAATAATGTTCATGTTTGGGGAGTTTGGTGGCTAGCAGAAGTGTTTAAACTCGGAAGAGTGTTCCTGGAGCCACTCTGTAGTAATTTTGGATGTGTGGGGCGTCACATTGTCCTGCTAGAATTGCCCAAGTGGATAGGAATGCACGATGGCTAAGAATGGTTGCAGGTGATCAGACAGGATGCTCACTTACATGTCACCTGTCAGAGTCGTATCTAGACATATTAGGGGTCCCATATCACTCCAACCGCACTTGCCCTACACCACTGCGGAGCCTCCACCAGCTTCAACAGATCCCTGCTGACATGCAGGGTCTATGGATTCATAAGGTTGTCTCCATACCTGTACACATCCATCTGCAGCAATTTGCAGAAAGGTTGCACTTCTGTCACGTTGAACAATGCTCTTCAGTCATTGTTGGTCCCATTCTTGCAGGATCTTTTACCCACTACAGCAATGTCGGAGATTTGACATTTTACCAGATTCCTGATATTCATGGTACACTCCTGAAATGTTCAGGCAGGAAAATCCCCACTTCATCGCTACCTCGGAGATGATATGTCCCATTGCTCATGCGCCAACTATATAACATCACATTCAAACTCACTTAGACCTTGATAACCTGCCATTGTAGCTGCAGTAACCGATCTAACAACTGTGCCAGACACTTGTTGTCTTATATAGGCGTTGCCAATCACAGCACCATATCCTGCCTGTTTATATATCTCTGTATTTGAATGTGAATGCCTATACCAGTTTCTCTGGTGCTTCAGCATAGTTTTCTGGCTTAATAATGTGTTTGAAGAATTAATTAATAATAAATGACCAACATGTTGAGTGACACAGCCATTGACTGGTATTTGCTTTCTCCCGAAATCGACAACTCAAAACATGATGATAAACAGCAAAGCTCAAGAGTGTACAGAAACAGCATGAAACATTTCTGTTTCTTCACTCATGGTGAACAACGTGAACTGAAATTCCAAAATAACATAACTTAGGGCACATTGGGTATAGAATTGTTAATGGCTTTGATATTTATTCAAAAAACAAAAGAAAAGAAAAACACTGAAATTAATTAATTATGGGCAGTTTATTCACTCAAAATACACATTACAATGTTGCCAGGCACTGCTTCCTGAGAAACTTTTGAAATAAACACATATAATTATACAAAGTTCATATTCTGTCACAGTCATACACATCAAACAATATTACACTGTGACATAGTCTGCACTCATCCAAGACTACTACCCAACTGCCTTGCCATTCACTCATCCCCACACTCTGCCTATCCCTTAGGGAGACTGTCAGGCTGCTCAAAAGTGTTAATATTTCTAGTTTACAAACTCGTAAGTGATGAAGATGATAGTTAATTAAATATAAATATGAATGAAAATAAAAAAAAATGGATATAACAGATAAGAGTTAAAAGAAGTTTTGGGATTAACAACTTCAAAATAAATGTAAGTTACAAAATAAAAATAAATGTGATGGAGATTTGAGTAGTATGGATGAATGTAATGTAGGTGAACATTAGGTTTTTTTTGTCTATTCAAGAAGTATTATGTGAGAGAGTGAATGTTACAATTTGCATTTAAAATATGTGTGGAATCCAAAACAGTCTTCAACCACAAACTTCTTTTACTCCGTCCAATAAATAGTTTCAATTACAATGACCATCATCACATTAAGCTAAACAAGAATTTGCATATTCATAAGTAAGTACATTATGTTAAGTTAGAACAGTATAATTAGCAACACAGATTCACATTATCTGAGAAGTTTCCTACAAATAATGCACCTGTCTACTTGAACCTAGTAAAAGCAACAAATTAAAATGATAGTAAATGTTGGAATCATCACGTAAAATACAAACATGATAAAGCTGTAATGAACACTCATCACACATCTACATCTATGTGATTACTCTGCTATTCACAATAAAGTGCCTGGCAGCAGAGGGTTAATGAACCACCTTCAAGCTGTCTCTCTACCGTTCCACTCTCGACCAGTGTGTGGGAAAAACAAGTACTTACATTTTTCTGTGTGAGCCATAATTTCTCTTATTTTATCATGATGATCATTTCTCCCTACGTAGGCGGGTGCCAAAAGAATGTTTTTGAAATTGGAAGAGAAAACTGGTGATTGAAATTTCATGAGAAGACACCCTCACAACGAAAAATGCCTTTCTTTTAATGACTGCCACTCCAATTCACGAATCATGTCTGTGGCACTATCTCCCCTATTTTGCGGTAATACAAAACGAGCTGCCCTTCTTTGAACTTTTTTGATGTTATCCGTCAGTCCCACCTGATGCGGATCCCACACCGCACAGCAATACTACAGGATAGGACGGACAAGTGTGGCGTAAGCAGTCTCTTTAGTAGACCTGTTGCACCTTCTAAGTGTTCTGCCAATGAATCACAGTCTTTGGTTTGCTCTAACCACAACATTATCTATGTGATTGTTCCAATTTAGGTTATTTCTAATTGTAATCCCTAAGTATTTAGTTGAATTTACAGCCTTCAGATTTGTGTGACTTACCGCGTAATTGAAATTTATCAGTTTTCTTTTAGTACTCATGGGAATAACTCCACACTTTTCTTTATTCAGGGTCAACTACCACTTTTCACACCATAATACAGATATCTTATCTAAATCATATTGCAATTCATTTTTGTTATCTGATGAATTTACAAGAGAGTAAATGACAGCATCATCTGCAAACAATCCAAGAGGGCTACTCATATTGTCTCCTATATCATTTATATAGATCAGGAACAATAGAGGGCCTATAACACTTCCTTGGGGAACACCGGATATTACTTCCGTTTTACTTGATGACTTTCTGTCTATTACTACGAACTGTGACCCTTCTGACTGGAAATCATGAATCCAGTCGCACAGCTGAGGCGATATTCCATAGGTATGCAGTTTGATTGGAAGATGCTCGTGAGAAACAGTGTCGAAATGCTTCTGGAAATCTAAAAATATGGAATCAATTTGACATCCCCTGTCGATAGCACTCCATGAGTATAAAGAGCTAGATGTGTTTCACAACAACGATATTTTCTCAATCAGTGCTGAGTGTGTGTCAATAAATCATTTTCTTTTAGGTAATTCATAATATCGAACACAGTATATGTTCCAAAACCCTACTGCAAATCGAAGTTAGTGATATGGGCCTGTAATTCAGCGGATTACTCCTATTTCCCTTTTCAGGTATTGGTGTGACTTGAACAATTTTCCAGTCTTTAAGTATGGATGAGTGAGTGGTTGTATATAATTGCTAAATATGGAGCTATTGTATCTGCATACTCTGAAAGGAACCTGAATGGTATACAATCTGGACTGGAGGCCTTGCCTTTATTAAGTGATTTAAGCTGTTTTGCTACACCAAGGATATGTATTTCTATGTTTCTCATCTTGGCAGTTGTCCTTGATTGGAATTCAGGAATATTTACTTCATCTTATTTGGTGAAGGAGTTTCGGAAAATTGTGTTTAATAACTCTGCTTTAGTGGCACTGTCATCAGGTGTCGTTGTCAGTAACCATAGTTTACAAAGGTGTGTTACAAAGCCAGAGAGGAGATGTTTGAAATTCCAGGTAAGCTAAAATGAATGCATTAAAATATAATTTAAAAAGAACCATAGCACAAAAACGATAAATACCAGCTAAGCACAATTTACAGTATAATGTGTTACAAAGCCAGAGAAGATATGTTTAAAATACCACACAAGCCAAAGTATCGTGATTTAAAACACAATAAAAAAGAGCTAAAGGATATTATCAGGTCTACAGCAAAAAAACTATGTCAAAATTACAAATGTCGATTCTCAAACAGGTGTCCACTATTTATATGGCACACATTGAAATTAACTGAAAACAATGTGTCAAGACACGGGAAACGCTGTAGCACACCAGCTGTGTGAAAACAGAGCAGATAAGATGCACATATCCATGATAAAGACATGGGCAGACAGGGACAGAAAACAAATGAACAGAATCATGACATCTGGATATGTAAGATATAAATGGTCTGTCATGCAATGGAAAATAGCCAGTTGGTGTAAAGTTGTTCAGAATTTTATTGAGATGGTGTTTCTTATATCTGTAGATTTTTATTTCTTCCAGTAGCTGTACATGAGCATCTTCTTCTTTCTTCATCATCATCATCATCATCATCATCTTCTTTTTCTTCTTCTTCTTCTACATGCATGTTGTACGTACCGTACCAACAGGTCACCTATTAAACATACTGGGGGAAATAGAGGTCCATGGGTTTAAGAAACATCACCTCAATAAAATTCTGATTGATCATAAAAAATTTACACCATACGTCTATTTTTCACTATATGACTGGCTGTTGTAGATTTTCACATTTTGATTCTGTTTTCCACCCCTGACCGTCCGTGACTTGATCACATGTGCATGCATCTTCTAGATTCTGTTTTCATGGAATCTGTGTGCCTGTAGCTTTTCCAAATCTCAGTACCCTGCTTTCATGTCTCTGATACAGTATGAGAGCTGACATCTGTAATTTTTACTAGTATTCTGTTTTGGCCTCATTTATATACTGTAGCTCTTTTTTAATTGTATTTTAATGCATCTGATTTTACCTTATGTAGAATTTCATGGACCCCCCTCTAGCTTTGTAAATTGTTCTTACTGTCAGCAACACCTAATGGCCAAACCCCTTCAACCGTTTTTACTGTAGTTGTAACCATAGTACACTGACAATGGCCCTACATCATGGTACTAAAATGTAGACTTTCACGGCTGGAAATATCATGTCCATTATAATTACCCGGGCTGTTATGCCGTGGTCGGTTGATGAATTTTGTATCAATTCCCAACGTTTCGTATCCAACTGCGGGAGACATCTTCATGGGGGTACTAAAATGTAGACTTTCACGGCTGGAAATATCATGTCCATTATAATTACCCGGGCTGTTATGCCGTGGTCGGTTGATGAATTTTGTATCAATTCCCAACGTTTCGTATCCGACTGCGCTACAGTAGCGAGCCAGTGGGTGTGTTGGACCTTCCATCAACCTACGGCCCTCATGAAGATGTCTCCCGCAGTCGGATACGAAACATTGGGAATTGATACAAAATTCATCAACCGACCACGGCATAACAGCCCGGATAATTATAACCTACATCATGGGCCATGAATTTTCATTATAGCTTTTTCATGTTTTTATATTATGTGATAATTGCAAGTATGGCTATCAATTTTATTTGCCTTTTTTAATAAGTTTAAGGAGACAGGTACTTTGTTTGTTATGTGCTTCTCATATATATTGAATCAATGCAAATAAATGTATTGTTGTAGCTTATCATAATACTAGCACTCCACAGGTATGCATACTATTTTTTAGATCAATTTGATGATGATCATTATGAATGAAACCAAATACCGAGCTAAATAAAAGAAATTTGCAGACAAAAACTGTTTAGGTTTTCACTTATTTTCAAACACTGGATCGCTGTTACTTTCGAGGTGACCATGTAGCCCCTCATCAATTTGCACTTTATGTGCTGTACCTGTACCTTAAAATACTACAATTATGGTCCTTTGAGCATGTGTTGCATTTTTTGTATGTGGGTTTTGTGTTCTGTTAAAATATGTGCACTTACAATTTTGAACATAACTGACACAATCAACCATACATAATCTTTAAATAAACGATGTATACTGCCCATAAGTCACATAAAGTTTATTGTAATAAGCCTTGACCAGGTTTCAATACAAATAGGGGTACCTTCTTCAGAAGGAATAAACTCACCTAAAATGTTATGAACATGTTACAAAATAAAATTTTAAATAACCAACACATTAAAACAGTGAAATGAAATAAATAGAATAAAAATTGTAATTACATAATTTATACTGCAGTAAAAGTATAAGCATACATTATGACCAAAAATTCTCAAGTCAAATAACAGATGTCACAGGTTAAGTCTTCCATGAAAAAAAGCAAGAATTATTTTTTAGGTATAGCTTATTATAAGAACCAATACTGAACTAAACATGTGCCAACTAGTTACAATACCTGGTAAAATTAGTGTACAGCACGCCACCTGGTGGGCACAGTAGTGTGATAAGCACTCACTTATGAAGTACACGACTGAAGCAGTAACATGTGATGAAGCAAGCTGGGATATTTTTACTTCCCCTCTTGTTTTACCATCTGCCTCCTTAAAATCCATTTTTTCCATTTCTGACTAATTACCATTAACATACTTGAGTGTAATCTGTATTTCCATAAAAGAGTAAGGTTAGACCTCAGTTTTAAAGAATATAACACCAGATATAATTTTGTGCTTAGTTTTATGGATGCAATTGATATTCTAATTTATTTCAACTATTCCTAGTTAGCATCTTTGTTATAGGGTGAAATCAGTAATTGTTTTGTAACTTAAATTCTATAGCTGATATAAATTATCTACTATTCTTAGAGGATCTGTTTGGCCCTATTCAGAAACATGTTAGCAAAGCCAGCCTTTAATTAATTCCACAGTAATTAACAGTTTTGTCAAAAGTATTGTTTGCGTAATTATATACGTTAATTTCATGATTTAAATAAATAATTCGGCTTAACCCTTGTAGTAGAAGAAACTGTTAAAAAGAACCAATTTTTCGATGTATACAGTTTTAATTGTAATTTCTGTAAATTTAACTTCCAACAATGTGTAGTTTCAGTGTCTATTATCGTGGTGACATATAGGGGCCCGATTTTTTGTGACGAGACACTCAGTCCACAGTCGGGTTTCACACAGGATACCTATGTTGGTTAGATCAACAACAAAGCCTCAACACAATTAGGCCATATGTTAAAACAATGACAGTGTCTGTTTTCATACGTACCGTTTTATTCTTCAAGAAATGTGAACTATGTGGATAGGCTTTTACTGCTCGTAGGCGTTCAACAGGAAACTATTGTAGCAGTATGTGGATGTTTGCCTTCAACCTATTAATGAGGCTTATCAAAAGTTAAGCAATAGTGCACTGGTCATATAACTGTCTGTGTATTATCAGGAAGGGCGGGGGGGGGGGGGGGGGGGGTTGTGACCAGTGAAAGTAAAGTACTGTGAAACGCTAATGTGAACCTGTCAGCTACATCATTTTAAGTAGTCAGTGTTGTACTTCCACAACCCATTTTTCAGCCAGTGTAGTAGTGCAGTACAATGACACCAAGGACAACAAATGAAGAAATAAAGCAGGAGAATGCTACAAACACATCAGTATAATATGCAATTAAGTGTTTCAAATGGAACACATTGTACGTAGTGTAATGGTAAGGACATTATAAAAGAGAATACAACACAAATAAAATGGTTAATTATAAAAATATGTTGTTATGAAAAATAATAAAGAATAAACTAAATCAGAAATGTAACAAGATATTCTTTATGTAAAACCCCTACAACAAGGATGCAGTACAATCTGATGTGCTCTCAGTGAGGTAATACAGGGTCCACTAAGTAAAGGGAAAAAATAGCATTTGCAAAATAGAAGTGCAAAGAAACATAATCCAAAACATCAAGCAGCTGCGAACAACAGCTTAAATGTATTGAAGCCTTTATCATTATACCCATTTCGACAGTTACCTTGAGTAGTAACTCTTTTATTAGTTTTCACTTTGAAAATGTTTTCTTCTAATGAGGGTTCACAAGCATTATTATGGCTACTGATTTAATGAATTTAATTTATCTCTTTAGTTTAGTGGGTGATACATGTGTGAGTACAGTGTGATGAATATCTGCATGAAAGAAAGCTTTCTTATGGGACTGACGATGTGACGAATCAGAAGGAACAATTTGAGTGTTGCTTCTTACTTTAAAGTATACACCAAAAGTTATTCTGTCATTTAGTATGGTCAATCTGAGATACAAAAAATTTAACTCATGATTTTTATTTTGAAACTCAAAAGTGAAAGTATTTTTATCATGAGGAGTATTAAATGTTTCAAACAGCTGATCTATTCCACACTTAATTTGATTGCATATAATCAAAATATAATTCACATACCTTGAGTAGGACTGAATGCCTAATTCAGTAGAATCACAACTCCTAAAATGATTTTCCTCTAGTGAATTTATAAAAATGTCTGCTAGAGTGCCCACTAATATATTACCCATTGCAAGACCATATGGTTGCTGAAAAGTTTTCCATTACATGCAAAGTAACTATATTTAATTACCATAATCAGTAACTGTACCATATCAGTAATTTGTCTGTCCTTTATCTCTCATTTATAAGAACACTGGTTTTTCTCCACAATTTCCATCATTGTCTGAACTGGCACATTAGTGTATAAATTAGTAATATCGAAAGGTAAAATGTGTCTCTTGGTTTCATCCCAAACTTTTATTTTATTTACCACGATTTGTCTCTTAGGTAGTGAATAGTTATTTTGAAAAGCATATGATTTTAAATCTTGACATGAATATACCTGGCTATTTCATCGTACACACAACTAATTTTGTAGAGACTCGACTAATAACAACACTGACATGAGGAAAAACTGTTTCTCTGATTCCTGGCAGCAGGATATTGTGTGGGCTCTCTTTGGTATGATAAGTCTGTTCTCCAACTTCTAACATGCTGCCTGCACTTTGTGTAAGCTCTAATGTCTCGCAATAAATTGTCTTTTATACCGGTCATATAACTATCAGCTTAATAAGTCACAGCTGCAAAATACTAACACGAATTCTTTACAGACGAATGGAAAAACTAGTAGAAGCCAACCTCGGGGAAGATCAGTTTGGATTCCGTAGAAACACTGGAACACGTGAGGCAATACTGACCTTACGACTTATCTTAGAAGAACGATTAAGGAAAGGCAAACCTACGTTTCTAGCATTTGTAGACTTAGAGAAAGCTTTTGACAATGTTGACTGGAATACTCTCTTTCAAATTCTAAAGGTGGCAGGGGTAAAATACAGGGAGCGAAAGGCTATTTACAATTTGTACAGAAACCAGATGGCAGTTATAAGAGTCGAGGGGCATGAAAGAAAAGCAGTGGTTGGGAAGGGAGTAAGACAGGGTTGTAGCCTCTCCCCGATGTTGTTCAATCTGTATATTGAGCAAGCAGTAAAGGAAACAAAAGAAAAATTCGGAGTAGGTATTAAAATTCATGGAGAAGAAATAAAAACTCTGAGGTTCGCCGATGACATTGTAATTCTGTCAGAGACAGCAAAGGACTTGGAAGAGCAGTTGAATGGAATGGACAGTGTCTTGAAAGGAGGATATAAGATGAACATCAACAAAAGCAAAACAAGGATAATGGAATGTAGTCTAATTAAGTCAGGTGATGCTGAGGGAATTAGATTAGGAAATGAGGCACTTAAAGTAGTAAAGGAGTTTTGCTATTTGGGGAGCAAAATAACTGATGATGGTCGAAGTAGAGAGGATATAAAATGTAGGCTGGCAATGGCAAGGAAAGCGTTTCTGAAGAAGAGAAATTTGTTAACATCCAGTATTGATTTAAGTGTCAGGAAGTCATTTCTGAAAGTATTCGTACGGAGTGTATGGAAGTGAAACATGGACGATAAATAGTTTGGACAAGAAGAGAATAGAAGCTTTCGAAATGTGGTGCTACAGAAGAATGCTGAAGATTAGATGGGTAGATCACATAACTAATGAGGAAGTATTGAATAGGATTGGGGAGAAGAGAAGTTTGTGGCACAACTTGACCAGAAGAAGGGATCGGTTGGTAGGACATGTTCTGAGGCATCAAGGGATCACCAATTTAGTATTGGAGGGCAGCGTGGAGGGTAAAAATCGTAGAGGAAGACCAAGAGATGAATACACTAAACAGATTCAGGAGGATGTAGGTTGCAGTAGGTACTGGGAGATGAAAAAGCTTGCAGAGGATAGAGTAGCATGGAGAGCTGCATCAAACCAGTCTCAGGACTGAAGACCACAACAACAACAACCGGTCATATGTATATTAATTATGTTGTTTACCCACCACTGTAATAAAGAATGTGGTGACTCACAATGAATGTATCTGGCAGCATTTTCTTGTCGTACAGCCTCACTGGTAACTACACAGTAATAACACAGCCATTTTCAGACTCCGTACACCGCGAACAGACAGTGACTTTCCTGCTACTTCGTGTTACATGCTGTGCCACAACAACATACAACTCATCAGACTATGCCTAAAATTGAGGATGTGATACAACAGTGCCTTGTACTGACGGTGAACAATGTACACCTACTGCCTGAACAATGGCATCACAGAAACACTTCATTGAATGTTCCTCGTGTATCTACTGCTTCGGTGACATTTTCAGCATTTTCCGACCTCAGATCCATTTTCGCCACTTGAGTATGCTGCACCTACTGCATTGCATGTCTACACTCCCACATGTACAGTGGCATAAGAAAGACATTTTGTTGAGTGTGCACAGTGTTCTTACTGCACACACAACATTTCCAGTGCTTTCCACACAAATGACCGTGCAATGTCACAGTTTGTTTTCCTCGCTTATGTATGCAGCGCCTATCACGTCACATGTATCTACAATTTCACCATCTGTGTCACAACAGGTGATACAACCATGTGAACTTTTAGCTAACAACACTGCTGCTGTGCCTACCATGCCAGATCCTGATACGCCGGCTCCACTCGTGCCCCAGCCTATACCATACCTACAACCTCGTGACAACCTGTCTACTTTTCATTCAACATTCAGGTTTCCACTGTTCCACACCTATCAACCCATCATATAGTTTGCCTCAATGAGTGCATCATGGCTACACATGGGATAATAGATGACAATGCTAAATTCGTTACTCTCCTGGGCCAACATAGTGAGCACTTGGATCTGATTAGTGACTAATTTTTCATACCTCCTGCAGTGGACAAGTATGACACAGCCAAGTTGCTGCTGCTCCAGCACCTTTCACAGACACTATAACAACAACTCAAGCAAGTTATTTGTGAGGAAGCCATTGGTGACAAACTCCTCCACAGCTATAGAGCCATCTCCGAACACTGTTGCATATGAATCTAATACCTGATCGGACTCTGTGGGTCTTGAAACTGCCATCAGAGGTGCAACTCGCTATGATTTCACATGAACAGGACCCACCGATAAGAAATCAGGGTTTTCAGATAGAATAAAAGCCATCAGCCAGCTAACAATGCACAAGTCACTGACTCATGGCCATATTGCTGTGCGACCCATCATGACACTTCCAAAGCCAACCGAGTTCATCTGATTCTGCCCAAGTTACCAGTGCCAGCTGCCACAAGGGGCAACAACATTCAGTATGCTGATACACAGCCCCACCCACACAGCAACACAGCCTTTCCCGTCACCTCAGCCAACCCCCCTCCTCTGTTGAACACGGTGTGCAACTGCTGGTCACAGTGTATGTTCCCAAACTCCAACAATGGTCTGCAGTAGGCGCACCACATTGTTCTCATCAGTCCAGTCGCCTCCACGCACAGTACCCATGGGAATGAATATATATTGAAGTCAGCTGATAGGTATCCCTGCTTAAAGGAAAACTCTCTAACAAAGGGCCCACCTTCAAAGGAAGTCAGGTATCCAAGTAATGGAGGAATTAGAATATTTCTTCAAAATATGAGAGGTATTAGAGATAAAGTTAGTGAACTGCTTATAGATGTTAACTCTGATATTATTGGTACATCAGAGCACCACTTAAATAATCTGATAATTCAAAGGGCTCCTCTACCAGGATACAGATTGGCTGGCTGTTTTTCAAGAACTTCTTTGCAGAGTGGGGGAGTGACCAAATATGTAAAAAACAGCATTCCATTTGAATCTGCAGATGTATCAAAGCACTGCATTGAACAGGTATTTGAATGTTGTGCAGGAGCAGTTGAATTTAGTGAAACTGAGCTTTTAATTATAATTATTTATAGGTCCCCTAACTCTGACTTCAGGGCATTTCAGCTCTAGCTATAGAAGGTTCTTGGTTCACTTAATAAGAAGAATAAAACTTTGTTGTATATGGTGACTTCAGTATTAATTATGTATGTAACTGCTGTAGAAAAAGGATACTGGAAGATCTCCTAAATTGATATGATCTGATTCACATTGTATTTTTCCAAACTAGGTTGCAGGAGAACAGTAGCACAACAGACAATATTTTCGTTCATTCTTCATTACTAGATGGGCATTCTGTTAGTAGAAGGATGTATGGCTTTTCAGAACATGATGCACAAATTTTAACATTAAAAGGTTATTGAACTCAAACAAATGTTATATTGTTAATTACAAACTATGTAGAAAAGGTACACCAATGGCAATAGAGTGTCTTTTAAACTTCGTTAAGGAACAAGAGTGGAAGGATGTTTGTAATGCTGATAATAGATGGCAAATATAATGCTTTCCTTAACACATTTCTCATACTCTTTGAAAGTTGCTTTCCATTATAATGTTCAAAAAAAATGTACTAGCAGTAAAAAGTAGCCTGGATGGCTGACTAGTGGGACATCATGTACAACAGAGTGTGAATTAGATCAACACGTTAGAAGTAGTTACAATCGAGGTACAGTATCCCATTACAAATAGCATGGTAAGGTGCTTAAAAATGTTATTAGGAAGGCAAAGAGTATGTGATATGCAAACAGAATAGCTAATTCCCAGGATAAAATTAAAATCGTATACTCAATCACGAAGAAAGCATGTGGTCAGCTACATAAGGTCGAGTACACAAAGTCAGTACATAGTAAAAATGTTTCTGTTACTGGTAAGTCAAATATATGTACAGTGTTTAACAATCACTTTCTGAACATTGCTACTGAATTAAACAAAAACGTATATAGTCTCCACAGGGAATCATATAACTCTCTTGGAAAATGGCTTTCCGAGACTGACATCCGAAATACTCCTCCTTGATACTGACAAGGGATAGATTGAGCCAATAATTAAATCACTGAAGTCTAAGGACTTTCATGGAGTACCTATCAGAATACTAAAGTACTGTAATGCACATGTTAAACCTGTATTTAGCCATATTCGCAATTTGCCGTTTAGGAATGGTCAGTTTCCTGAATGATTAAAATACTCACTAGTAAACCTGCTTTATAAAAAGAGAGAAAGGGATAACGTAGACAATTTTAGATTATTTCTATGCCATTAGTGTTTGCTAAAGTTATTGAATAGGCTGTGTATTAAGGATAATTGATCATTTCATTTCACATAATTTGTTGTCAAATGTACAGTCCGGATTGAGAAGTGGTTTAACAACTGAAAATCCTACATTCTCTTTTCTCTGTGTGGTACTGGGTGAATTAAACATAAGGTTTTGAATGTAAGGCATCTTTTTTGGGTTAACTAAAGAATTGTATTGTGTTGATGGTCCCAGAAGTTTGACCATTATGGAATACGAGAGTAGCTCACAATTGGTTCCCCTCTTAGTTTAAGAAGAGACAGTAAAAGGTCATTCTCTGCAGTACTGACAGTTTTGAGAATGGCTATGATGTGGGGTCCAAGTCAGGCACAGTTAAATGAAGTTGTCCCAGGGATCAGTGCTGGGACAATTCAGTTCCTTATTTATATAAATGATGTTACTTCTAGTACTACACGTGATTCTAAAATATTTCCGTCTGCTGATGACACTAGGTTGGTAGTAAAGGATGTTGTGTACAACATTGGCACTATTTCAAACAATGTAGCTCAATAAATAAGTTCATGTCTTGTAGAAAATAAACTAATGCTAAATCACATTAAGACTCAGTTTTCACAGTTTCAGACACACAATTCAACATTGACAGCATCAGAGGTGACCTTGGCAAGGCTACTATTCTACACAATATGCGTATGTGATTGGAGAGACTGAACAGTTCAGATTTCTAGGTGTTCAGATAGATAGTAAACTGTTGTGGAAAGCTCATGTTCAGAATCTTGTTCAAAGACTTAATGATGCCATTTTTATTGTTAGAACAGTATTTGAAGTAAGCGATAGTCAGACATGAAAAGTAGTCTACTTTACTTATTTTCATTAGCTTATGTTGTATGGTATTATATTTTAGGGTAATACTTCTCATTCTCAAAGGGTATTTTTGATACAGAAACTGACAGTTCGGGCAATAAGTGGTGCAATTTCATGTACCTCTTGTCGACCCCTGTTCATTAGTTTGGGTACTGACATTGACTTCTCAATATATACATTCTTTAATGTCATTTCTTGTTAACAGTATCAACTTATTCCCAAGAATTAGCAGATTTCACTCAATTAATACTAGGCAGAAATCCAATCTGTATTTGGATCACATCTCGTTGTCTCTTGTGCAGAAAGGCACGGAGTACTCTGCTGCATCTATTTTCAATAAGCTACCAGAAAATTTAATAATCTTAGCAGTAATCCACTTGCTTTCAAATCCAAACTGAAGAGTTTCCTCATAGTTAACTTCTTCTATTCAGTCAAGGAGCGCCATGAAAAATTAAACTAGTTCCTATGCTACAGTGTTGATTGCGTTTATATAAAACTTATAACCTGCCATTTTATTTTATCTATTATTACTTACCTTTTGTAATTTCATGTACTGACACATTCCATGACATTTGTTCCTCAATTTGGTCCTACAGAACTAGATGTGTAAAATAACAAATAAAAATAAATAAATAAATATAAGCACCATGTCTACGACCTTTCAGTTCTTGCCTCCATGTGTTTCACTTGACAACAGAAAACTACCTACTTCGCAAAACAGGTGTTGACGTCAGCAAAATGCCACCGATCGACACGTCCCCTCCTACTGTCACGTTGCACGTCAACTTCGTGCAATGTGGCAAGATGGCAGTTGACCTACCATCATTGTTCCCAGAGACAAACGCCTTCGATACTCAGGGAAACACCATCCAGTGCCTTATCATTCTTGACGAGATTCAATTACTCAATGCTCAATATTTTATCATACGCTTCTCCAAAGCTCATACGTGTAATGAAAATGATGACCTTCACCAATGTATCACTGCAGCCACTGCCTCACTGCAAGATACACAGCACAATTTCATCAATTTAAGACATCACCACGTGCCTCCATCTCCATTGAGTTCAACTACGAGGCACTGACACTGCTCTCCCTGTCTCTCTCTCTCATGACAGAGCCACGGTGTACCTCACAGGCCAACTCAGTGACCTAACTGGATTTCATACACAAGGTTAGTGAAGTGCTGCTATCGGATACTGTGCATGAAGCTGACAGCGCAACTGGCATGCTACCCTCATGTAGCCTTACTCCCCTTGCACACAGTGCTATCTGTAATGAATTGTACACCAGACTATACCCATCGATGGTTCATGTGTTAGACACATAGACTACACACAGCAAAAACTGCTGCAGATGAATTATTAAAAGCAGGAATCATCCGCCTTTCTGACAGTGCTTGGGCGTCACCCATTAAACTTGTCCTAAAGAAATATGGTACTTGGTGTTTGAGTGCTGATTACAAAGCTTTAAGCTTACGCATAACTGACAGCTACCCGATTCCTAACATGCAAGGCTACACACACTCTCATGCGTGCATTAATCTTCAGTGTGGCAGATTGCAAGAAAGTGTACTTACAAATTCGTACAAGTGAGGAGGACATTCCAAAGACTGCTATCATTATGACATTCATCCTTTTTGAATTTCTGTTCATGGTGTATGGACTCAAAAATGCAGTGTAAACTTGGCAGCATTTTGTTGAGGGCATCCTCAGGATGGCAGGATAGGTCCAAGATGGCCGCCGAGTAAGTGACGCCAGAAACCACTTCCAGAAAGTTAAGTGATTTAGACAGGAATATAATTTAGTTTAACGCTGACAACAAATTAAATACGTGCATTAGTGTATCGTTTAGTCTTGCCGTTAAAGGTTTGACTTTTATTTGCGTATTTTTTCAGAAAACACGAAAAGATCGTAACTTCGCGAAGTCGTGCTTAGGCTTAAATTTTGTAAACGTGTTTGTTTCTTGTTTCAAGGTAATTTAACTAGTTTCTCGGTAACAAATAAGTAAACTACCGTAAATAGCGTATAATTTCATTGTCTTAATACAGATTTCAGAAAAACAAACTTTATATCAGAAACTTGCCTATATACATTTGTTTATAGACCTATTCTCGTAACGTTTTTGGAGAATCAAAGTTAAAGTATCTCGTTTAATTGCCCTTTTTTCATTCCATCGAGTGAAATATATAATAAATAGCGTATATCTTCATTGTTTTAATACAAATCTCAGAAAACCGGCGGAATTTTAAATCAGAAACTTGCTTATATACATTTGTGAATAGGCTTAATTCTTGTAACGTCTTTTTTGATTTTCGCTAATTTAATTGATTTATTCTAGCTAAAGTATTATTTTTGCCATGAGTGAGAAGTGACTGACTTGCCGTAGAATTGTTAGTTCCGGGGTTTGGTGTGATGGATGCAGTAGTTTTTTTCACTGGGGGGACTGCAGTGGCGTGGGTGTTGGGAAAGTGGATCAGGCTCATCAGTGGTTATGTAGGATTTGCAGCAGAGATAGGAAGATAGTGGAACAGGAGGGGAAAATTGCTGCCCTTCAGGCTGAGCTAGATCAGGCTAGGGAAGATCTGGACAGGTTAAGGAGGGAGAAGGGCAAAGAGAGGTGGGAAGTGGCAACAGGTAGCAGAAGGAACAGGCCTAGAACTAAGTCTGACAGTTTTGTGGTGAATGTCAAAAATAAGTTTGACCTGATGCTTCAGTTAGAAACTGATGAGCCTCAAGCAGAGGTAGGTGTAGACAGGACACAACAAACTTTCAATAGGAAATTGAAAAAGAATGTAGGAAAGTCATCGAAAAGGAAGAAAGTTTTGTTGTTAGGCAGTTCTCATGCCAGAGGTGTAGGCCAACTTCTGCAGGAGGAATTAGGACCAGAATACCAGGTCACAAATTTTTTCAAACCAAGTGCTAGTCTGGATCAGGTGACAGAGGATTTAGGTTCACTCTGTAAAGGATTTACCAGGGAAGACACCGTGGTTATTGTGGGAGGGCCAGGGAACAGCATCGACACAGATCCTGGGTACAGTATAGAGTGTGACCTGGTAAAGATTGCGTCGGCATCGAGACACACCAATGTTGAATTTGTATCTGTCCTGAGACGCCATGACCGGCCTCATTTGAACTCTTCTGTTGGGAGAGTTAATTTGGAGTTGGAACGGCTGCTTGTGTCGGGTGCGGGGGCTCATATTGGTGTGGTTCCTGTTGATTATCTCAGTAGGTGGGACTATACCAGGCACGGCCTACATCTCAACAGGAAAGGGAAGGGGAAACTGGCTGGGGTAATAGCAGGAAATTTAAGGGGGGGAGGCACTGCCATGAATGGTAAAATACCAGTGGTTACAGGTGTTGGAGCAGCACCTTTTTTAGGATAGGTAAGACAGAAAGATGTCAAGTTCTACGAGAGGTCAGGATTGAAACAAATCTTCAGTTTAGGAAAGAAATTCAACAGCACAATTCTAGCACATTGGATCACCAATCACAGCTATCAATTATAAATTTTCACCAATCACCAGAAATTTTATCTCCACCAAGTTGTATCTCAGTCCTAGGTAATTGCATTGATGAACTAAAGTCACCCAACCCAATTGACATAATCTGCCTCTCTGAACACCATGTGACCACTGGTATAGGAACTAGGCCTAAGCACAATGAGAAACTCAGACAGGAGAGTACTGCAAATGTTAGAATAAGGAAAGGTTCTCATAAAAGTGTAATTAAAAATAATGTAAGTATATTTCATCAAAATATTGGGAGTTTAAAGAATAAAGTAGATGAGCTTCTGGTTTGTTTGGAAGATTTAGAAGCTGAGAATGAAATAGATATACTATGCCTGTCTGAGCATCACATTGTTACTGATATGGATAAGGTAAATGTAAGTGGTTATAAGCTCTCTGCACATGTAATGAGAGAAAATATGGAGAAAGGAGGAGTTGCCATATATGTCAAAAGTTATCATTGTGCAAAAAGTATAGAAACAAAAAAGTTTTGTGTAGAGAAACATATAGAAGCATGTGCCTGTGAGCTTAAATTAAATAAAGGCACATTTATAATTGTAACTGTATATAGGTCCCCATCAGGAAATTTTCATCTATTTCTGAAAAATTTGGACTCCTTGTTGTGCTATCTGTCAGACAGGGGGAAGCAAATTATTATTTGTGGGGACTTCAATGTAGATTCTCTGAAAGAGGGTAATAGGAAAAATGACCTTGAAGTATTACTCTGTTCTTTCAATTTGACACCCGTTATTGATTTTCCTACTCGGGTGGTAAAGGATAGCAGCTCACTGATAGATAACTTCTTTATAGACCAAGATAAGTTTAACCAGATAAATGCTCAGCCTGTTGAGAATGGTCTTTCTGATCATGGTGCACAGCTAGTTACAATATATGACACAGCTCCATTCAGCAATACTAAACAGTCCTTCAAAGTAGTACGTTCAGTCAACAATTTAACAATTGCAAATTTCAGGGAAAGCCTACAGCAGTTAGACTGGGATGAGGTGTACCGTGAACCTGATGCCAATTTAAAATATAATTTATTTCATGACATTTTTGTAAATGCATTTGAAAACTGCTTCCCCAAGAAAATAGTTAAATATACTCGTAAGAAACCTTGTAACAAACCATGGCTTACTAAGGGTATAAAAATATCTTGTAACCGGAAAAGGGAAATGTATCTGACAGCAAGAAAGAGTAGTGACCCAGAAACTATCAAAAATTATAAAAACTACTGTGTTATATTAAGAAAAGTTATTAAAGAATCCAGGAGTATGTGTATCATGTCTGAAATCAGCAACTCTGATAATAAAATTAAAACAATTTGGAATATTATTAAAAGAGAAACAGGTCAACCAAGAGCAGAGGAAGACAGTATTACCATCAAATTGAATGAAAACTTTACGAACAAAAAGTCAGAAGTTGAAAATATTTTTAATAATCATTTTCTAAATGTTGTGGATATAGTAGGATCCAGGTGTTCATTAGAAGATGCTAGGCTGTTAATGGAAGAGGCCATACCTATGCAATTTGATACAATTGAAATCTCACCCACTTCTCCCTCTGAAATTAGGAAAATAATAAACTTGCTTAAAAGCAAAAACTCACATGGAATTGATGGCATTTCCAGCAAAATACTAAAAGCTTGTTCTCAACAGATAAGTAAGATTCTCAGCCACCTGTGTAATAGCTCTCTGGAACAGGGCATTTTCCCTGATAGACTGAAATATGCTATTGTTATACCTTTGCATAAAAAGGGGGATAGATCTGATGTCAACAATTACCGTCCAATCTCCCTTCTAACAGCTTTATCCAAAATTTTTGAGAAAGTAATGTATTCAAGAGTAGCTTCACATATCTGTAAAAATGAAGTACTAACAAAATGTCAGTTTGGTTTCCAGAAGGGTTTTTCAACAGAAAATGCCATATATGCTTTCACCAGTCAAATTTTGAATGATCTGAATAACCGAACACCACCCATTGGGATTTTTTGTGATCTCTCAAAGGCTTTTGATTGTGTAAATCATGAAATTCTGCTAGACAAGCTCAAGTATTGTGGCATGAGTGGGACAGTGCACAAATGGTTTAATTCGTACCTAACTGGAAGAGTGCAGAAAGTTGAAATAAGTAGTTCTCGTAACATGCAAAGATCAGCACATTCCTCAAACTGGGGAACTATCAAGAATGGGGTTCCACAAGGGTCAGTCTTGGGTCCTTTGTTGTTCTTATTATATATTAATGACTTGCCATTCTATATTCATGAAGAGGCAAAGTTAGTTCTCTTCGCTGATGATACACGTATAGTAATCACACCTGAGAAACAAGAATTAACTGATGAAATTGTCAATACTGTCTTTCAGAAAATTACTAAGTGGTTCCTTGTAAACGGACTCTCACTGAATTTTGATAAGACACAGTACATACAGTTCCGTACAGTGAATGGTATGACGCCATTAATAAATATAGACCTTAATCAGAAGCATATAGCTAAGGTAGAATATTCCAAATTTTTAGGTATGTCCATTGATGAGAGATTAAATTGGAAGAAACACATTGATGATCTGCTGAAACGTTTGAGTTCAGCTACTTATGCAATAAGGGTCATTGCAAATTTTGGTGATAAACATCTTAGTAAATTAGCTTACTACGCCTATTTTCACTCATTGCTTTCATATGGCATGATATTTTGGGGGAATTCATCACTGAGGAATAAAGTATTTATTGCACAAAAGCGTGTAATCAGAATAATAGCTGGAGTCCACCCAAGATCATCCTGCAGACATTTATTTAAGGATCTAGGGATATTCACAGTAGCTTCTCAGTATATATACTCTCTTATGAAGTTTGTTATTAACAACCAAACCCAATTCAAAAGTAATAACAGTGTGCATAACTACAATACTAGGAGAAAGGACGACCTTCACTATTCAAGATTAAATCTAACTTTGGCACAGAAAGGGGTGAATTATACTGGCACTAAAGTATTTGGTCACTTACCAAATAGTATCAAAAGTCTGACAGATAACCAACAAGTATTTAAGAAGAAATTAAAAGAATTTCTGAATGACAACTCCTTCTACTCCATAGAGGAATTTTTAGATATAAATTAAGAAAAAAAAAAAACACAAAAAATAAAGTTGTTATATTAACTTAAGTATGTTGTTAAATTAACCTAATTATGTCATGTATTGGAAAATTCGACTCGTTACACATCATTACGAAATATCGTATTCATGATCCATGGAACTAGTATTAATCTAATCTAATCTAATCCTCTTCAAACTGCCCTTCGGTTATGCCTATCCTGACAATATCATCATTTTCTCCACCACACCAGACAAGCACAAGCACCACCTAAAATTAGTTTTTGACACACTAGCACAGAACTGTGAGATCATTAATGACACCAAGTGTCAGGTGCGAATACGCGAGGTAATCTTCCTTGCCCACCTGGTCGACGCCAATAGTATTTGCCCCACTCCCGGGGAGGGGGAAAAAGAAGAAGGGGGGAAAAAAGAAAAGGACCAAATCAGATTGTTACCACCACCCTTGGACTAACACAAATTACACTGATTTTTTTTTTTTTTTTTTTTTTTTAAAAAAAATCTTCTACTGAACCCATTCCTTTATGGTGCTGCCACCTGTCTACTCCTAACAGAGGTACTGTCAGGCATAAATAAAACTGGCAAGCACCTGTACAAGTAGACTTCACATATGCAACAAGCATTTGACAGCATCAGATGTGACCTTGGCAAGGCTACTATTCTATCCCAGCTTCAATCACAACGTATGCGAGAGACTATGCTATTCGGCTCATTCTACAATAGGAACTTCGGGGTGTTACCCAATCACTGCACTTCTTGTCCCGGAAACTCTCTAACTGCCAATGAAAATGGTCCGCATTTGACCGTGAACTGGTCACGGTGTTTGAGGCCATACTTTACTTTCAGGATGTTGTTTAAGGCCAACCCTGAACAATCTACACAGATCACCGTCCCCAAGCAGATGTCATCAAAAACTTATCAATCGAGTCCATCCCCGGGCACTTCCGCAACATGGAATACAACACCCAATTTCCTACCAATGTCAGACACCTTAAGGGTGTGGAAAATGTCATTGCTGACTACTTGCCTAAAACATCTATGACTGCATCACACATGGACTATGACCAACTTGCCAATGCACAATCCCACATCCAGTAGATCATTGACGTACTCCAGAAACCAAATACCAGACTACATTTCAAAAATCATTGCTTTCTGGGCTCTAGTAAATGTGTGTTGTGTGATATTTCCCAGAACAGACTTGGTCCAGTTGCACCTGAGCTTTTTTGGAAAATCGAATTCAACCATCTGCATTATCTATCTAACACCGGAATTTGGCCATCAGTCAATCGTGTAACAGAACAGTTCATCTCACTGCCTGCAAAAACATATTGTAAGATATGGGATCATGCCTTGAGATTTCCCTTGGCCATTTCCAACATATCTACATAGAGCTTGTTGGAGCTTGTTGGGCCCCTCCAAGAGTGAAAGCGTTTCCAATATATCCTCTCCATCCTAGACAGAGTTACACTGAGAGTGGAAGCCCCACCCATTGCAGATGAAACTGTCACCAAAACATTTGTCTATATCTGGATCTTCCATTTTGGATGCACGGTGTCTATTACAAATGATCATGTATGTCAATTTGAGTCCACCTTATTAATGTAATTGTGTAACTAATGTGATGCCAGCAGAAACCGCACAGCATACCACCAGCAGAGCAAAAGGCTGGTCAAACGTGGGCACTGGGGCCTCAAGGCAGCTCTAATATGCCATGACAAATAGTGGACTGAGATCCTTCCATGACTGTTGCTAGGGATTAAGGGCAGCCCACAAAGAGGAACTTCTTGTTCCATTTGCAGATCCCCTCTATGGCGAATCTTTATCCTTCCCTGATGATTTTGTCACATGAACTCACCCCCTTCCCTCTCCATGACTCCTAATTCCCGACACTAGTTGCACACGCATGCATCATCACACAGCCTGCCTTTACAGTCCCCATACCACTCGACACACTATGCCTCACATTCATTCACCAGGCATTCGTCCCATGTTCCCATGTCATGCTCTGTGATGACACCGTCAGTCGTGCTCTACACCATCCCCCTCCCCCTCCCAAATTCTGGCCAGTATAGAGTGGTCCAAAGTGGCACAAACACATTTGACATTATCGTTAATGTTCAATGCTTCACCATCTCCGTTAAAAGATTAAAGTCCGCGTGGACATTATCAGACACTGACTGCACCAAGCTTATCCCCAATGTGCCTTCTTCACTGCGAAGTATACTCAGTGCTTTCAAATTCAACACTGACGTTCATGGTTTCCTCCCGCAAGACATCTCTGTCAAGTTAGCTGACAACCACCTCATCATTGACACCTATCATGATGACTGTCTGTCAGACAACAGATCTATCGTGCACCAGTTTTCTCACACCAGCCCCCTGCCATTCAACGTCAATGTGGCCAGACTCACGTCATACCTCCCCGTCGATAGGATCCTGCACATCACGACACTGAGGATTATACTGCTTCCAGCCCCAGCTTCAGATCAGACTGCTGATGGTCCAACCACCACACCAACCCCATGTCCCACAGTCTCATTCCTGACACTTACTGATACTGGTACGCTTTGCTTCGGATGACATCGCCGTTTACCGAAACACCTAAATGATTACCACCTAATTGTCATCCACTGGCTACAGCCAATCTCTCTACAGCATATGTCATAACCTAAAATGTCCTGCCAGGTGCAGCCACATGATGCACTATAGCACAACAACACTAAGTGCTCATTGCTTCTTCCCCTGCTCCACATTATGGAAGGGGAGGGGGCTGTGTGGGGACTCAAATAATAACATTGCTGCCACAAGCGAAAAATCTCTCTCTGGTTCACAGCAGTAGTGTACTGTGTGGACTCTATTTGCTTTGACAGTCTTTTCTCTCACTTGTAACACACCGGTCACATTTTGTGTAAGCTCCAATGCTCAGTAATAAATCAGCACTTACCGGTTGTATGTGTATTAATTATGCAGTTTGCACACCACTGTGGTAGAACACCACGTATTTACAATTTGAAGAGCTGGGCAATTTATTTCATTAACCTTGAGTTGAGAACATAGCTCCAAATTGGAGGAGGTAGTGACTTTCGCCTTACAAGAAGAAATTAGGTGTGCTGTAGGTCAAGCCAAACATCTGTTAAAACCTTTTCAAAGGAAACAATTCATTAACATCAATACAGAGGATCCTTAGCTATGTTCTTAGTTCACGGTCCATGAAGTAAACCATTCAGTTGGTCCGACTATAAACAGCATTAGCAATGGGTACCATGAATTAGCCATGTTTCTTCATTGAAAGATTATAAAATCATATGTTTTTCAAAATAATTATTCACTAGCTAAGAGAAAATTATAGTAAATATAAGTAAAAATTTGGGCTGTAACCAAGAGAAAAAAGTTAATACCTTTCAATATTACTAATTTGTACACTAACAAACTTGTTCAAATAACAATGGAAATTATGGACAAAGACCTATGTACTTTTAAGAAAGATAAGGAAGATGAACAGATTGTAGATCTTGTACAGCTAATAAAAGTGGTAGTTAAGTACAGTTACATCAAATCTAATGGAAAACTGTTGCAACATCTAGATCGTTTTGCAATGGGTAATCTATTAGTAAGCATTCTAGCAAAAATTTTTATAAATTCACTAGAAGAAAATTGTTTTAGAAGTTATGACTCTACAGAATTACGCATTCAGTCCTACTTGAGGTATGTGGATGATATTTTAATTATATACAATGGAACTAAGGATGGAGTACACCAACTTTTTGAAATACTTAATAAACTTAATGAGAAAACTAATTTCACATGCGGGCTACATAGTGAAAATGTGGACTAAACTTTTTGGATCTCAGTTTGACCATAACAGATGATAGAACAACTTACGTCATTTTCTATAAAGCAGCAAGAACCACCCAAATCATATCTTCTGAGTTGACACATCCTCAGCCCCACAAGGCCTCTGTCAAATATAGACAACAACTAACCTCCCCCCCCCCCCCCCCCCCACACACACACACACCCACCCACCCAAATGCAACGACTGCTGTCTCTGGCAACTGATGCCACACTGCGAGCAGCTTCACCAGTGCATGATGGGAGTCGTGACTGGGTGCAGATAAGGAGGGGGCTGGGGTGGAGAAGGGGAGGGTTAGTAGGGTAGGGGTGGTGGGCAGGGATGAGGTGGAGAGAGGGAAGGGCAACTATGTGCAGTTGGGACATTGAGGTTAGACGAAGGGCTCGGGAGATTTGTGTGTGTGTGTAAGGGGGGGGGGGGGGGGGAGGTCTCAGAAAAGGAGAGAAGTAAAAAGACTAGGTGTGATAGTGGAATGAGGGCTGTGTAGTGCTGGAATGAGAACAGGGAAGGGGCTGGAGGGGTGAGAACAATGACTAACAAAGGTTGAGGCCAGGAGGGTTACGGGAACGTAGAATATGTTGCAGGGAAATTTCCCACCTGCGCAATTCAGAAAAGCTGATGTTGGTGGGGAGGATTCCAATGGCACAGGCTGTGAAGCAATCATTCAAATGAAGGATGTCATGTTTGGCAACATGCTCAGCAACAGGGTGGTCCACTTGTTTCTTGGCTACAGTTTGTTGGTGGCCATTCATGTGGACAGACAGCTTGTTGGTTATCGTGCCCAGATAGACTACAGCACAACGACTGCAGCTAAGCTTGTAGATCACATGACTGGTTTCATAGGTAGCTCTGCCTTGATGGGATAGGTGATGTTTGTGATCGGACTAGAGTAGATGGTGGTGGGAGGATGTATGGTGCAGGTCTTGCATCTAGGTCTGTTACAGGAGTATGAGCCATGAGGTAAGGGGTTGGGAGCAGGGATAGTGTGGACATGGTAGAGTATATTGTGTAGGTTTGGTGGACAGTGGACTGCCACTGTGGGAGGGGTGGGAAGAATAGTGGGCAGGACATTTCTCATTTCAGGGCATGACGAGAGGGGGCCACCTTCCTGAATACTGACCTCCACCTCAAAGATGGCTACATCAGTACCTCCTTCCATATCAAACCTACTAACCAATATCAATACCTCCACTTCAACAGCTGACACCCAATCCATACCAAGAAGTCCCTTCCATACAGGCTAGCTACCCACGGCCGTTGCATCTGCAGTGATGAGCGGTCGCTCTCCCAATATACCAAGGGTCAGAGTGAAGCCTACACAAACTGCAACTATCCTCCCAATCTTATGCAAAAACAAATCTCCGATGCCTTATATTTCCAGTCTCCCATCACCTCCCAAAGTCTCATCATCCGGCCACAGAGTAGAATTCCCCTTGCAACTCAGTACCACCCAGGACTGGTGCAACTGAAATGCATTCTCCGCCAGGGGTTTCGACTATGTCTTGCCATAGCCTGAAATGAGAAATGCCCTCCCCACTATCCTTCCCACCCCTCCCACAGTGGTATTCCACTGTTCACTGAACCTACACAAAATACTTGTCCATCCTTACACAACCCCAGCTCCCATCCCCTTATCTCAAGGTGCTCATATCACTGTAATAGACCTAGATGCAAGACCTGTCCCATACATCCTCCCGCCACCACCTACTCCAGTCCAGTCACTAACATCGCCTATCCCATAAAAGGTAGGGCTACCTGTGAAACCAGTCATGTGATCTACAAGCTAAGCTGCAACCACTGTGCTGCATTCTATGTGGGCACGACAACCAGCAAGCCATCTGGCCAATGACAAACTGTAGCTAAGAAACAAGTGGACCACCCTGTTGCTGAGCACGCTGTCAAATACGACATCCTTCATTTCAATGACTGCTTTACAGCCTGTGCCATAGGGATCCTTCCCACTAACATCAGCTTTTCTTAACTGCACAGGTGGGAAATCTCCCTGCAATATATTCTACATTCCCATAACCCTCCTGGCTTCAACCTTTGTTAGTCTCTGTCCTCACCCATCCATATCCTTCCCTGTTTCCATTCCACCACTACAGACCCCTCATTCCACCATCGCACCCAGTCTTTTTACTTCTCTGCTTTTACTCCCCCCCCCCCCTCCCCCCCATATGTAAAGGCCTTTACATACGCCTGCTTGTGTCTCTATATGTGTGGATGGATATGTGTGTGTGGGAGTGTATACCTGTCCCTTTTCCGCCCTAAGGTAAGTCTTTCCGCTCCCGGGATTGGAATGACTCCTTACCCTCTCCCTTAAAACCCATATCCTTTCGTCTTTCCCTCTCCTTCCCTCTTTCCTGATGAAGCAACCGTGGGTTGCGAAAGCTTGATATTTGTGTGGTTTTTATTGTGTCTATCTACCAGCAGTTCCCCGTTTGGTAAGTCACAGTATCTTTTTTTAATATATTTTTCCCATGTGGAATGTTTCTTCAAAAAGTCAGTATAATTATGAAAACTGAATAAACCACGGAATAATGTAGATAGAGAGGTAAACATTGACACACATGCTTGGAACGACATGGGATTTTATTAGAACAAAAAAGTATTGCTAGTCACGTGAAAGATCTCTTGCGCGCGTCATTTGGTGATGATCGTGTGCTCAGCTGCCACTTTCGTCATGCTTGGCCTCTCAGGTCCTCAGACCTCAGTCTGTGCGATTATTGGCTTTGGGGTTACCTGAAGTCACAAGTGTATCATGATCGACCGATATCTCTAGGGATGCTGAAAGACAACATCTGACGCCAATGCCTCACCACAACTCCGGACATGCTTTACAATGCTGTTCACAACATTATTCCTCGACTACAGCTATTGTTGAGGAATTATGGTGGAAATATTGAGCATTTACTGTAAAGAACATCATCTTTGCTTTGTCTTACTTTGTTATGCTAATTATTGCTATTCTGATCAGAGGAAGGGCCATCTGTTGGACATTTTTCGAACTTTGTATTTTTTGGTTCTAATAAAACCCCATGTCATTCCAAGCATGTGTGTCAATTTGTACCTCTCTATCTACATTATCCCATTCCGTTTTCAAATTTATACTGACTTTTTGATCACCCGGTATATATATATATATATATCTGTGTGTGTGTGTGTGTGTGTGTGTGTGTGTGTGTGTGTGTGTGTGTGTGTGTGTCGTCTATTTCTGATGAAAGCCTTACTGGCTGAAAGCTTATTTGAGACAGTCTTTTTGTTGTGCCTATTTGTGATTCAGCATCTCCACTATATGATGAATTGCAACTTTCCTTTACATAATAATGTTACATTCCATCCTGGATTTTCCATTGTTTGATCAGCTCAAGATCTTTAGACATATGATTAGTGAAGATGGTCTCATTTTAAATGAACAACTACAGTTAAGAAACAGAAGTTTGTTTATCGCTTTTAAGCCATTGCTCACACGTGCACGATGTTTTGGCTTCTGTTTCTTTGCACTTCTGTTTTGGGAATGTTGTTTTCCCCTTAACTTTAAGGACTATGTATTTCCTTACCGATAACACACCATAAAGTACAGATTCAGGTTTGATGTAAAGAATATTTTTCTTTTTTGTACACTGAAATATCTTGTTAAATTCCTGCTACAGTATTCTTTATTATTTTTCATAATGACATTTTTTTAACTAATCATTTTGTTCATTTCTCTGTTACACATTGCTGTAGACTTTAAGGAAAAATCATTTTTTTCCTATTGTAATCTCTTTGATAAGGTCCTTGCTTTTACACTTTGAATGAGATATATATTAAAATTATGTATTACTGCTTCAATCACAAATTTTATATCATTGAGAAATATCATGCCACTAGCACTCTGCACGTGGCAGTTGTCATAGTAAGGTGTACCTGCAAAGTAATTCTTGCTGTTTTCCATGGTGGTCTTGATCTATGGTGTCTGCTATTTGACTTATAATTTTAATGCACTCTAAGTTATATAAATAACACTTTTATTCCATGTACTGTAGTTTAGTGTTGTAATGCATTTATTATTTTAGATATTTAAAGTATTTTGTGATATGTTAAAAACATTATAGGTTACATTATTCCAGCTAAAGAAGATACACCTACTGGTACTGAAACCTCGTCAAGGTGTATTACAATAAAATTTACACAACCAATTGAATGTACACACCATTTATTGAGAATTTTTGCACTTTCATTTAGGATTTTCATCTACTCGAGTTTTCGAGTGGTGCCCCTATTGTTTGTGCTGGTCATGCATATTGGGATAGATCGGATGTTGGGTGGGGCGGTGTTCTGGTCTTTTGTTCTTCTTAGACAGGAGGCACAATATCTATCCTATCACTGTCTAGCGGCCGCTAGACTTGGACTCAGTTATGATTTGACTGTTAAAGTGTGCACACATCTTACTCTGTTTACTTGATCTGTGACTTTCACGTATTGTGTCTTCCTTGAAACATATTTGTTCAACTTGAAGTTATTACAATTGGCGACGAGGTAGTGATTTTTCTTTTCCATCGTTGACCCACATGTTTCCATGGCTACTTTAGAGCAACTATTGCAATGTCTCATAGAACAGCAAACGCTTCTCACAAATGTGATTCGTGATTTCGTCACAGCATCAAATGCCGGGCGTCTCTCGTCGTTGTCTCTACCTACTTTTCCTCCTTACGACGAGACGGCGGAAGACTGGTCTGATTACGAAAAACGTCTTCGACAGCGCTTCTTGGCATTTCATGTCACAGACGAACAAACATGTAAGTCTCTGATCCTTTCATGTATTTCACCTCAAACGTATTGGTTGTTGTCGCAATTGGCTCCTTTGAAAGATCCTACGTCTTTGTCCTTTGCTGAAATGTGCTCACTTCTGTCCGTCTATTTTCAAAAGCAAACGCATGTGGTAGCCTCTCGTGTTGCCTTTCATCATTGTCAAAAACAACCGAATCAATCCTATCACGCTTGGGCTGCTGAAATTCACAGCCTCAGTAGAAAGTGTCAATTTGTTACTGAAGTTCACAAAGAATCCTATGCCGATTCCATGGTATGGGATGCTATTATCCGATCGGCGCCCGATAAAGAAGTTAGGCAACGCGCCCTCCAGTTGGCAAATCTGACTCTAGATGAAGTCTTATCCATTGCTCAGTCTTTTGAAATTTCTCACGCCGCTGGAGTGCAAATAGAGGCATGGGGCGACGTCAGGGAAATACAACCTCTGTGCGATGTTGACGAAGCGTGTGGCGTGTCCCCACCAGCCGACGTGGCCGCAGTACGCTCCCAAGCGCAGCCTCAGCCTAACCGTAAGCAAACCTCTAAGAAACTGCAGCAAAACCCATGGCAACTTCCTTCATGTCCGCGGTGTTTTATGAAACATTCACGAGAAGATTGTCCACAACGTTGGGCCAAGTGTCACCAATGCAAAAAAAGAGGGTCATGTGTCATCCGTTTGCAAATCCAACTGCATACATAATGTTCATGAACATGCCGCTGAATCTGATTCTGTGTTGTCTGTCAATTGTACTTCTTCCCTTTCAGGGAAGTTATTCCTCACTGTCCAAATACTTGGTCGAGATGTTCACATGCAGGTGGATACTGGTTCTGCTGCCACTATCATCAATTCTCAGACGTATCTTCAGTTGGGATCTCCAATCCTGTCACCTGTCACTAGGCAATTACGGACTTACAATAAACAGAAGATTTCTCTCTTGGGACAATTTGATGCTGAGGTATCTTACAAATCTGTCTTTCGCACTGTTCCCATATTTGTGGTCGACCATAGTAATGCAGAGAATCTTTTTGGTTTTGATGTCTTTCGCGTTTTTGGGTTCTCCATAGATGACTCTGTCAATACCATCTCTGATGCTATTCCTTATGCTCAATTGGATTCCTTGTCGACGACATTTTCGTCCATTTTTTCTCCTGAGTTAGGCCGTGCAAACGACTTTGAAGCTCATATCACGCTCAGACCCACTGCTCGGCCTTCGGGCTCGGCCCATTCCTGTGGCCCTTTGTGATCAGGTCAAACGGGAGCTGGATCGTCTCACTGCTTCAGGGGTCTTGCTTCCTGTCACTTCCAGTGAGTAGTCCTCTCCTGTCATCGTTGCTAAGCCAAATGGTGATATTCGTCTCTGTGGTGATTTCAAAGCCACTGTAAATGCTCAATGCCTATTGACACTTACCCTATGACTCGACCTGAAGAATTGTTCACTAAACTTGCTGGAGGCCAGTATTTTTCTAAACTTAACCTGTCAGGAGCTTATCATCAACTTCCTCTCGACACTGCCGCCCGGCAGTTTCTGGTGCTTAACACGCCTTTCGGCCTCTATCAATACCAATGATTGCCATTCGGGGTTGCCAGCGCCCCAGCTCTCTTTCAGCGATTTTTGGAACAATTATCGCTCACTGTCCCTGGGTGTATAAATTACCAGGACGACATTGTTGTCACTGGCTCCACCACTGACGAACATCTTCAAAATCTCCGCACACTTTTTCATGTCTCACAGACTGCCGGTCTTAAGTGTAATCTTCAGAAATCAAAACTTTTTCAGGCATCTATCACGTACTTGTGGTTTCAACTCTCTCGGGATTGTATTCGACCGCTTCAGCAAACTGTCGCTGCGATCGATGCCCTTCCTCGCCCTAAATCTTTTAATGAACTGCAGGCCTTCTTGGGGAAAATAGCATACTATCATAAGTTATTATCATCTGCTCCTTCGGGGGCTCAGCCACTGCATCCCCTGTTGCATAAAAACGTGACTTTTCAGTGGTCTGCGTCATGCAATGTGGCTTTCCAGAAATTGAAGACTGTGCTGAAACAGGCCCCGTGCCTGGCTACTTATCGACCTGGCCAACATCTTGTTCTTGTCACGGACGCCTCTCAATACGAGGTCGGTGCAGTCCTTGTGCACCGTTTTTCTAATGGTTCTGAAAAACCCATTGCTTATGCCTCCAAAATGCTCACGGATGCCCGACAAAAATATTCTCAAATTGAAAAAGAAGCTTTGGTCATTATTTATGCTCTTCATAAGTTTGGTGTTTTTCTCTATGGATCCAAATTTCATCTTGTTATGGATCACAAACCATTTATTTCCTTGTTTCATCCATCAACGTCACTTCCCGAAAAGGCTGCACACTGCCTCCAGCATTGGGCTCTTTACTTGTCTCATTTCAATTATGAGATTCATTTCCGGCCGACGGTTCAACATGCTAATGCTGATGCACTGTCTCGTCTTCCCATAGGTCCTGATCTGGCATTCGATAGGGACGAACTTTTGTGTTTCCACCTGGATGTTGCCGAGCAGCAGGTTGTGGACGGGTTCCCTATCACCGGGGACCGGCTGGCGGATGCTATGGGTTCTGACCCAACCCTCTCCCGGGTTTTACGCTGTATTCAGAAGGGTTGGCCACATTGTCCGCCCGCTAAGACTTCTGATCCGTTGCGGAACTACTACGCTTTGCGTTACTGCCTCACGGCTAGGGATGGTGATATCCCCCTTTCCACCGAAAATGCTTCGCCGCGTATTGTGGTACCTGTGTCTTTGCGTGCTTCGGTCTTGCGCCTCCTTCACCAAGGGCACTGGGGTGTCTCTCGCACAAAATCTCTGGCGCACTGTCATGTGTACTGGCCCAGCATCGACTCTGAAATCACACACATGGTCACCGCCTCCGGCCCTTGTGCATCACAGGCCACCGCCCCGAAGTCATCTTTGTCACTGTGGCCTTCGCCTGAGAAGCCCTGGGAGCGTATTCATGCTGACTTCGCAGGACCTTTTATAAGTACTTATTGGCATCTCGTTACTGACACCTACTCTAACTTTCCTTTCATTGTCTGTTGCGCGTCGCCTACCACCGCGGCAACCACCAATGCTCTAGCTCGCATTTTCTCTTTGGAAGGCCTTCCCTCTAGTCTTGTTACTGATAATGGTCCGCAATTTTCCTCTTCCGATTTTGCGGATTTTTGTGCCCGTCACGGCGTCATGCATGTCGTGGCCCTGCCGTTCCATCCACAGTCAAATGGTGTGGCTGAACGACTGGTCTGCACATTTAAGGCTCAGATGAGGAAACTCCTGACTTCTTCTGCTGCTGATGATGCGCTTCTCCAATTTCTGGCTTCTTACCGTTTCACCCCCATGGGCGACCACAGCCCGGCTGAACTCTTACGTGGCTGACAGCCCCGCATGCTACTTCATCTTCTGCGGCCTTCCACCTCACGGCCGCGGGTGCCTTCGCTTGGCCGGTTCACCGCTGATGACCTTGTATGGGTACGGGGACATGGCAGGCAGCCAAATTGGAGTCCTGGCCACATCTTACAACACCGTGGCCAACACCTGTATGAAATCCAGACAGACATGGGTGTTGCAGTGCATCATTCGGACCAGCTTGGCCTCGTGTGCCGGCAACACCTGTTCCGGATGCCGCTACACCACCTTCGGCTCTACCTGACGCTCGGGATACTGGAATCTCTCATTACTCACAACACAGTCCTCTCACCATCATATCGGTGCCAGCACAAGAACTGACGCCACCAGGAGACGTGCAGGAACCAGATGACCATCATCTGTCGGAGCAACTCTACTTGCCTCCTTCTCCTACGGACGCGGACACATCGCCCATGTCTCCTGTTATAACAACTGGACTTGCCGCAATGGGCAGACTGGTGCACGGGGCCCCCAGTAGATTCAACCCACACGTCTCCTGTCATCTCGACCCGTTATCATCGGGGACATTTCCGTCCGTACGGGAAGCCTCCTCCTCGAGACTTTACGGCCAGTCAAACAACACCTATGGACGTTAGCAATCTACAGCCACCTCCATCAAGACCTGTGGAAAAAATTCAAAGGGAGGAAAAGTGTTGTGACTTGCCGATCTTTCAAAGTGCCGTCGCGCAGTTACGCGTGTCCTCTACATGCGGAGCTGTCTGCCAGCCATGCAGCAGCAGTGCCACCTAAGCGGCCAGCCAGCCAGCGGCCGCTAGACTTGGACTCAGTTACGATTTGACTGTTAAAGTGTACACACGACTTACTCTGTTTATTTGATCTGTGACTTTCATGTATTGCATCTTCCTTGAAATATATTTGTTCAACTTGAAGTTATTACAATTATTCATGATGTGTTAGTGGTACGAGTGGTATTTCCATGTCAGGATACATGTGTGTCATGTTTTGTGCTGCAGTGTCCATGATATATGTATTTATGGTTAGAGTGTCTTTGTTGTGCTGTTTTCTATGTTATGATGAGTTCCATGTCCCCTGATTTTGCAGCAGAAACCATCCATATCTCACTCAATACTGCACTAGTCATAATTAACATGGTTGTACTCTAACAATCTGGTATAAAATTTTTCCTCATTTGTGGGCATAGTCATGGGAAGCTGCAGAGAGGGAGAGTTACTTCTGCACAGTTTTTCTGCCGTTTTTCGGTATGCTGCCCAATGTGCCGTTGGCTTACTCAAGAGATCTGGTGAATGAATGCTTTGTATGTGTGTCTGCTTTGATCGTCCATGGAAGTGTCCCTCCGTCTATTGTATTAAATTCTGCCACAAACAGGCTTTCTTAAGAATATGGAGTAGGTCGTGCACCAGTTGAGATACTTATGAGAGAGTATCCTAAAGAACTTTGCTGTGTTCTGTAGCCCTGGGGGGATGTTCGAGAGTGTTAGACAAATGTCTCTATTCTCATGTTGGCCCTTTTTGATGAGGTTCCTGTACTTGAAGAGGACTGTTGGTATTTTGATTGGGTTGGAGCTAATTCACCATCAAGCCCTCTAGCTTTCTAGTTGTTGAAGGTATCTTTTGGCTTTTTGTTGTGAGGATTTTGTTCTTAATCTGGTACACCAATACCTAGTGTCATCAACATACAGGCATACATTTTCAGAGTTTATCGTGGACTTTGGGATGTAGGCTGTGTTTTTCAATTTGGAAAACAGGAAAAAGTCTGCTGGGCCTAGGTCTGGAGAATATGGTGGATGGGGCACAACGGGAATGTGGTGTTTTGCTAGATAGCTGCAAGCAAGGAGTGACGCGTGAGCTGGTGCATTGTCATGGTGCAACATCCAACTCTGGTTTCCCCACAATTCAGACCTCTTCCAGCACACAGCATGCTTCAAGTGCAGTAGGAGTCCCTGGAAGACTTCCTTGTTTACCATCTGACCACGTGGCAATGATGGATAATGCCTTTGTAGTCAAAAAACACAGCCAACATCACCTTGATCTTTGATGGACCCATGCGTGCTTTTTTTGGACGATTTGACCCTTTGCCCACCCTCTGCAGTGACTGCATCTTCGTTTCAGCATCATAGCCATACACCCATGTCTTATTGTCTGTTATGATGTTCTTAAGAAAATTTTCATCATCATTAACAGCAGCAAGCAGTTCCTCGTACATTTCAACACAAGTCTGTTTCTGATCCTCAGCCAACAAACGCGGTACGAATTTTGCAGTGACACGACACATCTCAAGTTTTTCACTCAAAATTTGATGGCATGATCCAGTGCTGATGCCCACCTCTTCAGCAACTTCCCAAACAGTTAAATGGTGATTTCCACGAATCACAGCATGAACGCTATCCACAAGGCCATCATCTGTTGATGTGGAAGAACATCCAGATTTGGAATCTGTGCTGGCGTAAGCTGGTACCAGCACTCCGGACAGCAAACAGGCTGCGAGAAGATAGACAGGGGCACAATCAACTTGCCTATCAGGAGAGAGACCAAATAGAGACTCACAAGCAACGCGCCACCAGCACCCTGTTGACTGCTAGTATTAAGATCGACGCCACAGACCGCAGGGCCCAGTCAGTGATCCAGTGAGTCAACAAGTCAAGTCATCAGCAGGAGCTCAGTGGAAGTCGCAGTTGCAGTTAGCTTAGCTTCTAGCTGAGAGTCAATCATCTAGCAACCAGAGTAGCGTACACAGTGGACTTGTGCTTCACCAGTAGCGAGGCTAACATCAACTACTACAGAGAGTTTGTACCACAACATCTGGCTATCTTAAGTTAAGGAGCTTCCTGTTTATGTTAATAAAGAACCCTGTTAATACATACGTGCAGTTGTGTTATAGAAAGAGGATACTGGTCACCCATAACATCCTCTCCTTACTTCTCATGGTACAAGCCTACAGTGACAATGAGGCAAAACAAAAGAATCGTCACTGAATGACGTTCTGCCCTACTGAAAATGCTTTCACCAATCGTAGCACTGCATGCGACTCATACAGTCCTCCCCATATGCTTGGCTAAGCGTCTGAAATTTCTCTGTGAAAGTTTTGTCAAATTTGTAGCAGAATCTCTCTCTCTCTCTCTCTCTCTCTCTCTCTCTCACACACACACACACACACACACACACACACACAAACACACACACACACACACACACACACACACACACAGTTCTCCAAGCTCCTTCACTGCACTAATCCGATGAGCAGGCTGTACATGTGCTACTTCAGTGGCTGTGGTTCACTTGCTAATTGTCCGAGTGACATGAGGCGAATTGCAGTTTGTTGTCTAAACCTGCCACTAGGTGTGTTCAATAGCCGCAGCTGCTGGTTGGTGCGCTGTTTCAAGAGTTCAGTTTCTTTTTGAACACATCTCATACAAACTTTCTTTTGAGACACTCTGTATTTGCACCTGGCGAATGCATTTCTAGCATCCCACATTGCTTGGTGGCTGCTAACAGAACTTTGGATGACTTTGGCATTGAACATTTACTACTGCTGCCGAGCACATGTGGCAGCTAGGAGTAATTATATCCCCTGTTAACCATTATGTCACTGTGAGTGGGATTTTCTTACTTTGCTTCAACGTTATATAGTTTCCGAACTTTTTGTATTACAGGTTTTGAACACTATTGTATGCCATACTTCTAATGATTAATTGTAATCTTGTCTTACATCCTGTTCAGACAGTAGGACCTAATTTCCTGATCATGTTTAACTTTGGACACTAGTGGATCTTTCACTATTGCCATTTTAAGTCAGTTCATAAACTGTTTTCAGTAAAAATAGATCAAGAGAAAAAAAAAGGCTAAACTTTGCAAAAGCTGTGAGAATGATTACATAATGAAATATACAGGATTTTGTAAAAACAATCTTATGTCTTAATTTTGCCACTTATGTGCATATAGTAGGATGTGTTTTCTAAAGTGTCACAGGATGTTTTCAGCCTTAAATTGTGAAGTAAGCACAGATTAAATTAAAAAAAGAAATTATTTTCACAGAAAATACATGAAGAAATGTTAAAACAAAATAATACTTCGGCATGAAAGAATTTTGATTGTGTTGCTTGGGAGAATAATACTGTGATGTATATTTAAAAAAAGAATTGAAATAGATACTAAAAGTAGGTGGGTAGGTAGGTAGGATGGTCGGTCGGTCATTATTAACCTATTACCATCAGGTCTCAGAAGCCCTTCTGTGATTTTCATCATCTTCTCTATTAATAACTATATACTTAATTTTAAAGAAGTTTTTGGACTTTTACTAATTTGTCTTGTCAGTCATAATTTTGGAGTATAATTATAAAAATTTACCTACGGCATTGTGTTAAAGTGTTGGTTCATGTCTCCCCTGTACGGGCCTCGCAGGTTCATGCAGTTAGAAGCAATTTTTAACAACTAGATGCATATCTGGGCAGCACCTGTTACATCATTTGCTATTGTTTACTCTCGATGTTATTTTTTCCAGAGATGAGGAATGTCAAATGATGAGATAAGGGAATTGTTGGAATAGTCTTCTAATTCTGAAATCCCACCTAGTGAAACTGAATTTTCTACTGACGATGATAATGCGGTAGATATTGCTGAAAACTCAGAACAACACAATGATGATGATAATGAAGAACCTCTTTGTGAAGGAGCAGAAGAACAATTTAGTGCAAATTCTGTTGAGTGTGACATATTGTTTTCTTGTAATGGGAATGAAATGTGGGATACAGCCCCTCAGGTTGGCATTTCTGGTAGGCAGAACAAAACGGAATGTATTGAAAGACCACGGACCAGTAAGGTATTTGATTAGGAATTGTGAAATTGAGGAGTCTTGGTTTATGTTGTTCTTTCGTACACCCTTCATTAAGAAAGTATGTATACGGACCAACAAGGAAGGTGGAATCATTTGCAAGGATTGAGTGGATACAGATTTGCAAGAAATGAAAAAGTTTTTTTGTGTTCGCATCCTGACCGATGTTTACAACTCAAGAAATGAAAATATCAGTCAGCTTTGCCATTTCGAGGATGGCCAACCACTGTTCAATGAAACTGTCTCAAAACTGTATGCATGCTATTCTGAGGATGTTGCACTTCGACAACGAAGCAGCCAGATGTGAACATAGCTCAAATGACAAACTGGGACCAATCAAAGAAGTTTTTGAGATATATGAAACTATCCTGACGTATACCTACATTCCAGGATGGTGCATCATCTGAATAACCAGCTGGTCACATTTTGAGATTGCTGTCTGTTTTGACAATTCATATCACAAAACCTGGTAGATGCAGAATAAAGTTTGTAACAGTTTGCCTTCTTTATTTCTTCGTTGATTGTCCTCAGTGTCGAGGTACTGCATTGCTACACTGGCTGAAAAATAGGGTTTGTAATTTGGACACTGACTACTGTAAATAATGTAGCCAACAGATTCCCAGTTGTGTTTCACAATATAGTTTACTTTCATGGTTCACCCCCCTCCTCCCCCAATAACACACAGTTATACGGCCAGTGCACTATTGTTTTAATTTTCCATAAGCCTCATTAATAGTTTTCAGGTGAACATCCATATACTGCCACAATAGTTTACTGTTGAATATCTATGAGCAGTAAAAACATAACCACATAATTCACAGTTCTTTCAGAATAATCAGGTACATATGGAACACACACTGTCATTTTTTTAACACATGGCCTAATTGTAATGTCATTGTTTTAACACATGGCCTAAATATAATGTCATTGTTTTAACACAAGGCCTAACTGTGTTACACTTATTTCAGAGTTACGTTGGTGCACTGTTGTTGTTCTAACCAACACAAATTTCTCGTCTGAAACTCGGCCGTGGACTGACTGCCTCGGAACAAAAAATCAGGCCCTTATATATCCTCAGAATAACAGGTTAATTTACAGAAATTATAATTAAAACTTAACTTATTCAATTAAGTGAATACATCGAAATATTCTGTCTTTTTAACAGTTTCTTCTGCTACAAGAGTTAGACTAAATTATTTGTTTAAACCACGAAATTAACAAATAGAAGTATGCAAACAATACTTTGAAAAAAGTGAAAATTACTTTGGAATTAATGAAGGGCTGGTTTTGCTAACATGTTTTCGAAGAGAGCCTAATAGATACTTAAACATTATTAGTATTTTGTTTTCCAAATGTTTATAATTAGTACAGAATTTACAGTTGTTTATAATTCAACAATATAATTTAAGTTATGAAACAATTATTTATTTCACCCTATAACAAAAGATACTAACTAGGAACAGTCAAAATAATTACAAAATCAATTAAGTACATAAAACTAAGCACAAAATTAGATCTGGTGTTACATTCTTTAAAACTGAGAGCCAACCTCTCTCTTTCATGAAAATGCAGATTACACTCACGTATGTTAATGACAACTTTTTAAAAGTGAAGAAACAAATTTAAGGAGGCAGATGGGAAGTATAAAAATATCCCAGCTTGCTTCGTCACAAGTGTATTTGGGTAAGGAGGAAGAAATCGGAGGCATACAACTTATAGAGATGTCACGAAAACCCTGGTGATTCAACTTGAAAAGTCTGGACATAGCCTAATAGCACCTGTGATAATTTTTTTACATCTCTTGAAAGGGGGGGGGGGGGGGGGGAGAAAAAAAACATGAAGGTAAAATGCCCATTGACTTCATTACACCTAAAGAAAGTGGGAAGTGAAGTACACTCTACAATATTTGGTTTTCGAGCAGATGTGATGATAGCCTCAAATGTTCCTGAAAACAACCAAGTTGCTACAATCCTTAGCCCTTTTCATGACCAACCAACAGTATCACCATCACATGCAAAAAAAGACTGAAGTTATAATGATGAACAGTGCCACAAAAGGTGGCACTGACACCCTGTATCAAAAGAAGTGTTTGTTATAGTCTGAACAGGAAAATATGGTGCTGGTCACTGGTAATTTTCTTCAATACAATGGATGTAAATGTAACAAACGCACACATAATTTGGATGATGCAAGCTACCAATAAACAGACGAGTCATCGGACTTTTATCATCAATCTGGGAAAGCATCTAGCAGGCGTAAATAAGCCAATGAATTCATTAGCAGTCTTGGATCCAAGAAGGGCACTGAAACCTCCTGTGAAGAAAGGGAGAAGATATGCATATTGTGTAGAGAAGAAAGATAGAAAAAGTCAAATTACTTGTTATAAGTGCACCGAACTGTATGCTCAGAACATTCTGCTACTGTCTATGTAAACTGCACCTATCTGCAATAAGAATTACATTACAAAAACACTTTGTGCAGAATGAGAATAAACTGGATATGCTTAAAAAGCCACTAATAAAAGTATAAAAACTGTGTTGTTTAAATGTAGGGACTAAACTTAACATAATAAATAATTTTAAAAGTATGCATGCCTTAAAGGCACTTCACGTCATAAAGTAGTCAAAATAGTGTCAATTTAATTAATTAATTTATTTATTTATCTCTTGTTCCGGTGATCCATGTTGTGACAGTATCACAGGATATGGAACGTGTCAATTTTACAAGCTTTTGGCCAGAATGTATGGTAATACATAAAACAAAACAAAAACAGTAAACAGTAACTTAGGTCCCACTACAAAAAAAATACATTTTAGACATAGATAGAGATTACAAAACAAAAAACAGTAAACAGTAACTTAGGTCCCACTACAAAAATACATTTTAGAGAGAGATAAAGATTACAAAATAATAAGTGTTACAGAGAAATAAATATTGCAAAATATATGTTTACAATAAAAATTTTCGGTATTACAAATACAAATTTGGGCATACATTTGCAATTTACAACACAAGAGATGTTAAACACTGTAGTTCAGGAACTCTCCTAATGTATAAAATGATCGTTGCAATAGGAACTGCCTTAAGGTTTTTTTTTTACAGGAGATCATCATCTACCAAACACTTAATTCTTGAAGGGAGGGCATTAAAAATCTTACAGCCACTGAAATGGACTCCTTTCTGCACCATACTTAGATTTGTCTGTTCATAGTGGATACAATACAGATCTGAAGGGCCTGACTGGTAGGTAACATTCTACAGATTTTCTGGCAAGCAGAGGGTTAATATTGTCTGCCAAGTCACGAATAAACAGCATCAGCATCTACATCTATACTCAGCAAACTACTTTGAAATGCATGACAGACGGTACATACCACTGTACCAGTTACTAGAGTTTTCCCCCTCATTATATTCATATATGGACTACAGGAAGAATGACTGTTTAAATGTCTCTGTAGGTGTGCAGTTAATCTAATGTTGTCCTCACGATCGCTATGGGAGCGGTACATAGCGGGTTGTAGAGTATTCCTAATGTCATCATTTAAAGCTGGTTCTTGAAATTTTATAAGTAAGCTTTCTTGGGATAGTTTATGTCCGTCTTCAAGATGAGAGTTTCTTTGGGATCTCTGTGACTCTCTCCCATGGATAAAAAACAAACCTGTGGCCATTTGTGCTACCCTTCTTCATAAACATTCAGTACCTTCGGTTAGTCCTACTTGGTATGGGTTCCACACACTTGAGCAATATTCTAGGGTGCGTAACATGATCGATTCAAAAGCAACCTCTTTCATAGACTGCCTGCATTTCCCCAGTATTCTACCAGTAATCGGAAGTGTACCACCTGCTCCACCCACAACTGAGCCTATGTGATCATTCCATTTCATATCTTACAAAGTGTTACACCCAGGTATTTGTAAGAGTTGACAGATATCAACCGTGACTCACTTTTCCTATAGTCATAGGATGCTATGTTTTCTGGTCTTGTGCAGTGCACAATTTTACACTTCTGAACAATTAAAGGAAGTTGCTACTCTCTGTACCACTTTGAAATCCCATACAATCTGAACTGAAGGTTTATTTATGCAGCTTCTTTCAGATAGTACATCATTACAGATAAATGCATCATCTGCAAATAGTCTGCAAGGTCATTAATACAGAACATGAACAGTAAGTGTCCCAGCACACTTCCCTGGGGCAAAGTGGAAGTTATTTCGTCATGTGATGATCTGGTTAGAGTCAGATCGTCACATGACAAAATAACTTCCACTGTGCCCCATCCATGGACAGCTCCATCCAAGGCAACTTGCTGGATCCTCTCTACTAAAAAATCCTCAATCCAGCCACAAATTTTACTTTTGGTAATAAGTGTACATATGGTACTGAATCAAATTCTTTTCAAAAATCTAGAAATACTGCATCCGCCATCATTCAAAGGTTTCAGAAAGCAATTGGTTGGGTTTCACATGACCAATGTGTTTGGAATCCACGCTGGGTGGCATGGAGATATTTCATTATGTCTGACCTCGGAATATGTTCTACAGTTCTAACAAATCAATGCCAAGGATAACAAAGCAATGTCAAGGATATTGGACGGTAGTTTTGTGGTTCACTTCTACCACCCTTCTTGCAAACATGTATGACCTATAGTTTCTACCAATTATTGGGCACAGTTTTTTTATTGGAGCAACCAATGACAAACAATAATTAAAAGAGGGGCTAACTCAGCTGCAAATTCTATATAGAGTCTGAATGAATCTGATTCCATAGGGACCTGCAGCTTCGTTCAATATTAACTGTTTCAGGTGCTTCTCAATGCCACTGACACTAACATCAAGTTTATTCAACTTTACAGTGGTGCGACGATTAAATTGGGGTAGTTCTCCTGAGTTTTCCTTCATAAAGAAGCATTTGAAAACAGTTAAGCATTTTTGCTTTTGATTTGCTACCCTCAATTTTGGTTCCTGTCTCATCCATGAGTGGCGGACACTAACTAGGGTGCCACGAACAACCTTTACACGCACTCAGAATTTCTTTGGGTTTTGTGATAAGATCATTAGACAAAATTCTAGTACAGTAGTAACTGAAGGTTTCACACATTCCTCTCTTGACAGCCAAATATGTTTCATTCAGAATGCCTCTGCCCATAGTACTACACTTTGCCCATAGTACTACACTTTGTTTTGCACCTATTATGCAGTTGTCTCCATTTCTTTAGAAGTTCCTTTCCTGTGAACATATCCCGTGGAGGTTCTCAACCACTACAAACTGTTCTATTGAGTACACATCTATACATTGTATGGTCAACTATTCATTTCAGCTTGAGCCTTGGCTCCTCTACATGATATTGCCCTGTGCTAAAAGTTCCAAGTTTCTTATTCAGTTATGACACCACTGCTTTTTCTTCTAATTTACTGAACATTTAACTCTTTCTACCTGTTTTAGTTGCCCTTTGTATATTGGTAATCACTCTTGCTGTAAACACGTCATGATCACTGATATCAGTTTCATTGTGAACATCCTCAAAGAGGTCAGGTCCATTTGTTGCCACTAAATGTAATATATTTCTATTATGAGTGGGCTTCTGAACCACCTGTTCTAGGTAGTTTTAAGAGGCAGCATTTAGTAACATTTCACAGGATGTTTTGTGATGCCCACCAGTAACAAAACTGTTATTTTCTCAATTGATTGTTGGACAATTAAAGTCTCCACCAATAACTACAGTATGACTGGGAAACTTACACACAAGCAAACAGAGGTTTCCTCTGAAGATTTCAGTAACATAAGGAGGGGAGTCTGGCGATCGCCAGAGGGATACAATTACAACTTTATGCCCACCTCTGATATTGAGTCTCGCCCAAAAAATCTCACATGCAGCTTCAATTTCTACCTTCAGATTTCAACAGCAAGAATTCACAACGACACCCTTGAAGTTACCTCTATATCAGTCAATGAGTCTTGACCAAAAATCATACAGTGTAGCCATTGGTTCGAATACATGATAACTGTGGGTTGACTGAGTCTTCTAACCAGTTCAAGCGATAATGTAGCAACAGAACTCAAGTCACCATGTTCATGAGCAAAAGTTCAGTGATCTATCATTATTTACATAACTGCGTGGCTGATTATAATCTGCAATACGACTGGTCAATTGGCCAATACGAAATAATAATTTCTTTAATATATGTCAACACAATAAAGTATACAGCAACAGGGCCTAAGTGTCTCAGGGGTTTCTTTCGTGTAATTATTAGAGTCTAAAGCATAAATGTGTAGTACGCACAAACATTTTTCATCTCTACGTATAATCATCTTACATTCTTGAAGGAATATGTTACCAGATTCATATAATGTACTTACATAGCTTTCTACTGAATTTAGGGCAGGTAATACCTTCGAAAAATTTCCTCTCAATACATCTGTCCAGTAAATAAGTTCGAATGTTTTATTTATAACAGAAACGCCGAAACCTGGAATTCGAATTCCTCCTCTCAGCGAGCATGCCAACGTTAATACATTCTGTAGAGCCTTAAATAAAAGAAAACATACGTTTTTGAAGAATATGCATGTTGTAGAATACAATTATTATATTCTGGCTGAACATATGCGTAGACATACGGTTATTGTAGTTTTTATATGTAAAGGAGTCATGGGATAGCCAACATCAAGCAGCACATGTTGCACTGGCTGACGACAATATGCTGTGCGGGTATTCTGAGAAAATCGGCTCATTTTCTCAACTTTGTTTCGTTTTATGAAACTGCAAACAACTCTTTATCCAACATTGACGATGAATCCAATGTTTGGCGCCGCAGTAATTCGAATTTCCCACTAGAATCTCACTTGTCATATGTTCATTCGGAACTAGTGCTGCTGCTGTTGCTTCGTGCGGCAGTAAAATGAAGTACTGTCAGGGGTTGGTCATATGTTAGTGGATATATTCTGAAATATGAGAAACCCAAATAAATCTCGGTTTTGGTGTCGTACGTCAGTCTCTTGATGGACCCATGTAATACAAAATAAACGGCCTCACTGTCTGTATTAGGCATTGCGCCCCACAAATTCGGGTAGGTATGCACAGTGAAGTTCCGTCACGGTAATAGCGTGAATACTATGTTGGGTGAAAGCGTAAAAAGATGGCTGCCTCTGTGGAAGCTGTTTATGTTTCCATTGTCTTGTAATGTCGGTTTACGATTTCAGAAATGGAGCTCCGTGTGGGGAACAAATACAGACTAGGCCGTAAAATAGGCAGCGGATCGTTTGGAGATATATATTTAGGTACTCGATTCGTTCCAAGTTCCTAGTATTACGACTTCACTTTTACAACTTAATCTCCCAGATAAAATTAATTAATTCTGTTGGCTATTACAGGGACGAATATATCAACTGGTGAGGAAGTTGCAATTAAATTAGAAAGTATTAGGACTAGACACCCGCAGTTACATATTGAGTCGAAGTTCTACAAGTTGATGCAAGGTGGAGGTAAGTAGCCGGAGTATCATTAAATGCAGGAATTAAACATTAAAGGAATCGTCAAGGTACGTTTATTTCGTAACATTGTGTCCCCAGTGCATCCCCATATAAAATTTTGTTTCGAACCTTATGAGTAATGAATCCACGTTAAAATACCAGACTTAGTGTCAGTGGTTCCTGATGTAATGGCAGTATATTTTATAATCGTCTTGAAACCGCTTCCAGTGCGGGTAAAAATATCTGATGCTTGTGCTTAGACCGTTTTGTTTGATTCTTACTTTCCTATACAATATTTCAGTTGGCATACCATCCATCAAATGGTGCGGTTCAGAAGGAGATTATAATGTTATGGTGATGGAGCTCTTGGGTCCATCTTTAGAAGATCTCTTTAATTTTTGTTCACGTCGATTTTCGCTGAAGACTGTTCTCTTACTGGCTGATCAACTGGTAAGTCACTCTTTATAAAAATTTCTCCTGTATTCTTTCAGGCTTATGATTTGCATCCAAACTGGCTGTTGACAATGTTTTTTCACTTTGCTCCTGTCAAATGGCAACATGTTCATACAACAGTTTTCTTACTAAAGGGGAAAACACTGCATGCAGAACTAGGATTAATGTCAGATTTGGGTAATTTTGTGTTCGGAAAAGTTATCAAGTTTAATTAGTGTGATGCATGAATGTAATGTCTGAATTGAATTCCCTATGGCATCTAGCCAAGTTTGCTCTCATATGAAATTTTAGCTCTTTCCCTCGCCCTCCCCCCCCCCCCCCCCCTTTCTTCTCCCCTTCCCCCCTTCATAATTTTTAAAATTGTGATGATTAATAATTACTTGTATTATTTTGAAATAAATTATTTTATCATCTAATCTCTTTGCAGTTTGATAGTTATGTATGATTAGGAATCAGTATTTTGAGAGTAAAATAAACAACTGACCATTAGGTAAAACAACTGTAGCAATAAAGGAAATGTGTTGTTACAGGACCGTATTTTATTTTGGAAACATGGCTCAGCTTTGCATTTAGTAGCGCATAAAGGGAAAGAAAGAGATGCCAAATTTGTTTTGAAAATAATCCACAAAGCATAAAATTTAATTAATAAAAACAATTTAAAGAAGCATCTGTATCACTGTAAGCAAACTATTGAAATTTCAAAGGCTGGGAACCATGTGCTTTCTATAGAATTTTAATTTTAAACAAACTAAGTCACTAGTATTTAAAAAATATCAAATTAAAGCAGTTGCAATATTGACAATTTTTGCCACTTGCATCAACATTCAGCAGTAGTGTTCTCTTCTGAACAGTACATATATGGTTGTTGTGGTTCACAGTCCAAAGACTGGTTTGATGCCGCTGTCCCACTAGGGCCTACTCTATCCTGTGCAATCTGTTCATCTCGGAGTAACTACTGCAACCTACATCCTTCTGAATCTCCTTACTGTATTCCTCCCTAGGTTTCCCTCAACAATTTTTACACTCCTCCACACTTCCCTCCAGTAGCAAATTGGTGATCCTTTGATACCTCAGAATGTGTCTTACTAACCGATCCCTTCTTTTAGTCAGGGTGTGGCGTAAATTTCTGTCCTCCCCAAATTTTATTCAGTACCTCCTTATTAATTACATGATCTACACATCTAATCTTCAGCATTATTGTGTAGCATCACATTTCAAAAGCTTCTATTCTCTTCTTGTCCAAACTATTTATCGTCCATGTTTCACTTCCATACATGGCTACACTCCATACAAATACTTTCAGAAACAACTTCCTTACACTTAAATCTACACTTGATGTTAAGAAATTTCTCTTCTTCAGAAGTGCTTTCCTTGCCATTGCCAATCCACATTTTGTATCCTCCGTGCTTCGACAATCATCAGTTATTTTGCTTCCCAAATAGCAAAGAAGTGTCTTGTTTCCTAATGTAATTCCCTCCCCATCACATAATTTAGTTTGACTACATTCCATTATCCTCCTTTTTGCTTTTGTTCATGTGCATCTTATATCCTCCTTTCAAGACTGTCCATTCCGTTCAGCTGTTCTTCCAAGTCCTTTGCTGTCATCGGCAAACCTCAAAGTTTTTTTTCTTTTGTTTCCTTTACTCCTCGCTCACTATACAGATTAAATAATATCGGGGATGGGCTACAACCCTGTCTCACTCCCTACTCAACCACTGCTTCCCTTTGATGCCCTTTGACTCTTGTAATTGCCACCTGGTTTCTGTACAATTTGTAAATATCCTTTGTCTTCTTGAATTTTACCCCTGCCATCTTTAGAATTTGAAAGAGAGTATTCCAGTCAACATTTTCAAAAGCTTTCTCTAAGCCTACAAATGCTGTAAATGTAGGTTTGCCTTTCCTTAACCTATCATCTGTGAGCAGTCGTAGGGTCAGTATTGCTTCGCATGTTCCTACACTTCTCCTGAATCCAATCTGATCTTCCCCGAGGTTGGCTTCTACCAGTTTCTCCATTCTTCTGTAAAGGATTTGTGTTAGTATTTTCCAGCCATGACTTGTTAAGCTGATAGTTCGGTAATTTTCTCATGTCAGCACCTGATTTCTTTGTAATTGGGATTATTATATTCTTCTTGAAGTCTGAGGATATTTCGCCTGTCTCGTACATCTTGCTCACCAGATGGAAGAGTTTTATCATGTCTCCCAGGGCTATCAGTAGCTCTAATGGAATGTTGGCTACACCCAGTGCCTTGTTTCGACTCAAGTCTTTCAGTGCTTTGTCAAATTCTTCACGCAGTATCAAATATCCCTTCTCTACTTCCATTTCCATAATATTATTGCCCTCTAGTACCTTTCCCTTGTATATACCCTGTATATAGTCCTTCCACCTTCCTGCTTTCACTTCTTTGCTTAGGACTGGTTTTCCATCTGAGGTCTTGATATTCATACAGGTGGTTCTCTTTTCTCCAAAGGTCTCTTTAATTTTCCTGTAGGCAGTATCTATCCTACCCCTAGTGATATATACTTCAGCATCTTTACATTTGTCTACTAGCCATTCTTGCGTAGCCATTTTGCACTTCCCGTTGATCTCATTTTTTTAGAGATTCGTATTCTCTTTCTCCTGCTGTATTTATTGCATTTTCACATATTCTCCTTTCATCGATTAAATTCGGTGTCTCTTGTGTTACCCAAAGATTTCTGCTAGTCTTGCCCTTTTACCTCTTTGATCCTCTGCTGCCTTCATTGTTTCATCCCAAAGCTACCCACTCTTCTTCTACTGTATTCCTTTCCCGTGTTCTTGTCATTCGTTCCCTAATGCTCTCTCTGAAACCATCTACAGCCTGTGGTTCTGTCAGTTTATCCAGGTCCCATCTCCTTAAATTCATGGCTTTTTGCAGCACAAATATTACTCTGATAGATATTAGATCTTAGACTTAATTGTTTAGGATGATGGTTAGTTTTGTGCCCATGTAACAAAAATGTAAGTGCTTCTACAGGATAGGAGTTGAGATCGTTTTCTGTTTGTTTTCAAGTTTTACTTTGCTGCCTGTCAGTCATTTTATATTGTTATGTAAATGAAAAAAAAATAAAAAAAATTGTTTGTCACATTGTATACCCACTGTTATGCTAAAGACAACATTAATGTGGAGTAATGACTGTCTTTTTCTTTCTGGTATTGTAATTGTGCAAACAATTGCTCCTTTTGGACTGTAGTGGGTTATTTACTACAAATTTCATGAGGGAATAAATATACTGTGAACCAGTAGTCACAACGCATAACTCTGTAAACAAATATCTAAAAGTTGATTTTGGATGAGCACCACATATTATTCTTAAAGCAAGTTTGTGAGCAATGAAGACTTTCTCTCTTAAATATGAGTTATCCCAGAACATCATTACATATTATGGAATGAAAATATGCAAAATATGTCAACTTCCTGATTGTTGTCTCCCCAAGAGTTGCATCTCGCTGTGCTGTAGAGATTAGTGATATACGAAGTACTGAAAAGTAATATCTGTGAATATTTTATATGAGAAGTCCTAAAGCTTTTTAAATGAGACAAATGTTATTAACATTCTGCCTCTATTTTTTGAGTCTACTTACTTGCAGCTCTGTGCCACCAGAGGGCTCCATATTATAACATGTAACATGGCGGCATGTAATGTAACTGTGTCAGTGCATGAGAAGCAGTGTGGTGTAAAAAAGTTTGGAATTCGATGAATTTACTCACACCTGGAGTATCCTCTCTTTCAGCGACATTGCCAGACAAACGTGTGCACTGTGATATCTGCAGATCATCCTCCGTACAGTTTCACACCTTGGCTCCATTTGATTTTTTTCTGTTTCCAAAACTTAAAGGACTCCTTCAGTTACTCCACTTTGGTACTGATGAAGCACTGCAAGTGGAGGTGAGGTTGTAGATACATTGACAGTCAAACATTCCATAGTGACGATATCAACAAATTGGTCTCCTGTTGCGAGAAATGTTTGTCACCAGGTTGACTATATTGAGAAATAAATACGTAGATATAAAAAATTTAGATGTGGAATGTTAACATTTGTTTTATTTAAAAAACTTAAGCATTTTCACATATATTTGGAAGCAGTGCAGCTGAACATGCATGGGCAAAAGTAAAATTTTTGTTTAGGGAGCGCAGCAATTAAGGGGACAATTCGAGGGACACAGCCAAAGACAATCTGTTTAAGATTGCAAGTGTTTCCCTCATTTCGGTAACTGCTGATGACAGAGAAGGCTACTGCAAGAAATTTCAACAACTGGGAGAAGATTACTGGAGATGTGACTGTGTCATCGAACTTGCAGTAAACTAAATCGTTAATACTGCTGAATCGGGCAGTAGCAACAATAATACATTATGCACATATGAGGAACATAATGAGACTGATTCTGAGTGATTTAAGTGCACATACAGTTCAGCTTTACCTATGTGAATACATGTTCAAAACTTTTCTCATTCTCCTTTTTATTGCCAGAATGTAAGTTTTACTACTTGTTCTTTTCGATTTCGAATTGTCGATGAGAGTGGATAGAGGTATTAGTAGCAGGCACCATCATTCAAAATGAAACTATCAATTTTGATTTCATGAATCCTCTAAACTTTTAACGTACTCTGGCCTCCGTTTTTACTTTCATAAACACACAACACATTGCAATTGACAACTATTACGGCGGTAGTTAATAGTTGATACCGTTGGCACTGCTTGAAACACAATTTGTATGTGAACGCAAGTGTGTTGCTGGCACGGCTTGATGTTACTGCAGCTTATCCTCCTCCCCCCACTGCCTCTCCCCCCTAAGCAGCCTGTGTACTGTGAGTCAATGGATGGAGCTTGCTTACTCCACTCCCCACAACCCCCCTCAGAATTTGCTCTTCTTCTTGTGAACAGACTTTAGCAGAAGTGACCCATAAAACAATCATACAATGTCTTTGGCATCCATTTGTTTTAGAATGTTACAACATATTCTGAGCTCAACTCTAATGAGGTATTTAAAATAATTCTCATTTATTTTTCAGTCTCTGGTGCGCATTATTAATTCGGTGACATGTTTCAATCACTCAGGACCATCTTCAGATCTAAGTAGCTGTGTGAGAAAACCGTCTTGTCTATCTAGAACTTCAAATCAGTGTACTCTTGGGCCTTGATAAGAATTCAAAGTAGTGCAAAGATTGGCAACTTGCTTCAGATGTTCAGAAACATAAAATTATGCACTCATGAAACGAAAAGACCCAGTGCACTATAACTTCAAATATCAATGGGTTACAGTTGGAATATGTCAGCTAATACATATATATAGACGTAACATTTTGTAGGGGTATGAAATCTACATCCACATCTAGATCTGTACTTTGCAAACCACTGTAAGGTGCATGGCAGAGGGTGCGTCGCATTGTATATTAGGATTTCTTCCCATTCTGTTCACGTATGGAGCACAGGAGGAATGATTGGTTGAAGGCCTCTGTGTGTGCAGTAATTATCCTTATGTCATCCTCACAATCTCTGTGTGATTGGTATGTAGGGGGTTTTAGTATATTCCTAGAGTTATCATTTATATCCAGTTCTTGAAACTTTGTCAACAGAGTTTCTCGGGATAGTTTACGTCTATCTTCAAGAATCTTCCATTTCATTTCCTTCAGTATCACTGTGACATTCTCCCATGGATCAAACAAACCTGTGACCATTCATGCTGCCCTTCTCTGTATACTTTCAGTATCCCCTGTTAGTTCTATTTGGTGCAGGTCCCACACTCTTGAGCAATATTCTAGATTTGGTCCCACAGGTGATTTGTAAGCAATCTCCTTTGTAGGCTGATTGCATTTATCGAGTATTCTACCAATAAACTGAAGTGTACTGCCTGCTTTACCCAAAACTGAGCGTATGTGACCATTCCATGCTGCGCGGAGTGGCTGAGTGGTTTGAGGCGCCATGTCACAGACTGCGCGGCCCCTCCCGCTGGAGGTTTTGAGTCCTCCCTTGCACATGGATGTGTGTGTTGTTCATAGCATAAGTTAGTTTAACTAGTGTGTAAGACTAGGGACCGATGTCCTCATCAGTTTGGTCCCTTAGAAATTTACACACACATTTTTGATCATTCCATTTCATATCACTGCAAATTTGTATGAGTTGACCGATTCCAACAGTGACTCATTGATATAGTGATAAGATACTACTTTTTTTCATTTTGTGACCTGCACAGTTTTAAGTTTCTGAACATTTAAAGCAAGTTGCCAACATTTGCACCAACTTGAAATCTTATCAAGATCTGGCTGAGTACTTATGCAGCTTCTTTCAGACATTACTTCATCATAGATAGCGGCATTGTCTGCAAAAGTCTGAGGTTACTATTAAATTATCTAAAATATAATATAGAACATGAACAGCAAGGGTCCCAACACACTTACCTGGGGCTCACCTGAAGTTACTTCTACTTGTGACAATGACCCTCCATCCTGCATTCTCCCAACCAAAAAGTCCTCATTTCAGTCACAAATTTCACTTGATACCCCATATGATCGTATTTTTGACAATACGTGTAGGTGTGGTACTGAGTCAAATGCTTTTTGGAAATCAAGAAATACTGCATCTCCCTAACTACCTTGATCCAAAGCTTTCAGTATGTCATGTGAGAAAAGTGCGAGTTGGGTTTCACATGATTGATGTTTTCAGAATGCATGCTGGTTGGAAATGAGGCCATTCTGTTCAAGATACCTCATTGTGTTTGAGCTGAGAGTATGTTCTAAAATTCTACAACAAATTGATATAAAAGATATTGGACAGTAATTTTCTCGATCACTTCTACTACCCTTTTTGTAGACATGTGTGACAAGTACTTTTTTTTTTTCAGGAAATGGGCACAATTTTGTTTTGTTCAAGGGATGTTCTTAGATTATAGTTAGAAGAGGGTCTAACTGAAGCAACAAATTCAGTACAGAATCTGATAGTGATTCCATTGGGCCCTAGATCTTTGTTCAGTTTTAACGATTTTTTACTTTTTCTCAGCACCACTGACACAAATATTTATTTGATTCATCTTTTCAGTGGTATGAGAACTAAATTTTAGCAGTTTCCTTTGTAAAGGAAAATATGAAGATGAATGCCAGCTTTTGCTTTGCTAACCTCCAATTTTAGTTCCTGTCTCATTTGCTAGGGACTGAACATTAACTTTGATGCCACTAATAGCCTTTACACATGCCCAGAATTTATTAGGGTTTTGTGAAATATTCTTGGACAATATTTTGCTACAGTAGTCGCTGGAGGCATTGTTCTGTTGACAACCAAATGCATTGTATTCAGCATCTCTCTATTATAGCCCTACACTTTGTTTTACACTTATTATGCAGTAATTTGTGTTCTTTAGAAGTTTCTTTATAGCGACTGTACACCATGGAAGGTCCCTATCATTATGAACTGTTCTACTGGGTACATAGCTATCCAATGCATGGTCAACTATTCTTTTGAACTTGAGCCCTAGTTCCTCTAAATACTTGGGCCCTGTGCTGAAAGTTTCATGTTCCTCATTGAAGTATGACACTGCTGATTTTTGTCATGGTCACTGATACCAGTTTCAGTGTGGACATCCTCAAAGAGGTTAGCTCTGTTTCTTGCTGCAAGATCCAGTATATTTTCATTTTGAGTTGGGTTCCAAATTATTTGTTGTAGGTAGTTTTCAGAGAAGGCATTTAGTAATGTTTCACAGGATGTCTTGTCATTCACACCAATAACAAAATTGTAATTTTCCCAGTTAATTGTCAGATAATTAAAGTCTCTGCCGATGATAACAATGTGATTGTTGAACTTACACACAAGTGGAACTAAGGTTTTCTCTAATTTCGGTGCATTTGAGTTCCTTGTCTACTGCGACAAATACAGCATCTCCATGTCCCGTTTGCCTATCCTTTCGATATACACTCAAATTTCCTCCCAAAATCTCACTGCAATCAGTTTCAGATTTCAACCAACTTTCTGTACCTAGTATTGTGCTGGCTCTTTGTTGTGAACGTTTCGGCAGTTTACCATAAAGATTTTAATCCCGTCACCTGTGGGAGGCATTTCTTTCGATCTTACAGTGATACTTCTGGGTTTCCTACAGCTATCACCTGAATTGGATGGAGGGTCACCTAATTTTAAAAAACACCACCCTCGTGTGCTTCCCACAGAGTCGGCTACCTGAGTAGCAGCCTCTGATGTGTAGAGCCCACCTGACCCATTCAGGGGGAACCTAATGTTCTCAACCCTGTGGCGCAACTGAGGAAGTTGCAGTCTAGCTTGCCACAAAAGCTTCAGTCCCTGGTTAAGTCCTTCCACTTGACTCAGAACCAAAGGGTCATGATCAGTTCTGGGACAGTGCTGCAAATTGTGAGCTTCGTTGGAACTCCAGGCACAAGGCTGTCTTTTCAGTATTCTCTGCCAGTCACTAGACTGACCCAAGTATGACCTTGGCTCTCAGATGACGGGCATCATTTGTTCCAACGTGTGCCACAGTCTGCAGTTGATTGCACCTGTTCCATCAGTGGCTGCTGGGATAGACTCTTCAACTTGTTGAAAGAGCCCTCCCAGGCATTCATACTGAGTGCAACTGGTGTCCTTTCCAGTCCCTTGCTGCCATTCCAGAAGGACTACCATCATTCGCCATATGTTTGATCTGCCAACGATTAGTAGACCCTACATTTTTGCGTTTGCTTTCTCTTGACAACAGACAGAACAGGTTTCCCTAAAACAGGTGGAGTGAGTCCCATTGGCTCATTTTCAGTTCAGTGGAAGACAGCACCTCAAACTCCTTGGCCCCCGTCCACCCTACTTGGCCCCAGTCCACCCTATATGGGGCACTGAGATCAGGCATTAGACAGATACTGTGCTTTCTGCGGAGGAGACAGGATATACTGGAGAGGATAATACTTGAGGTACTTCAGGTGTCAGTATCACAGGTACACGACTCTCTGGAGCTCCTACAAGACAAAGATTTGCAGCGGCTGCCAATCGTTTGACAGGATTCAGGGCGATTTCCAGCTGTTTACGAATGTCAACCAACTCGTCCCATGTTCCAGAACAGCATTCGCAGTGGGGCTGCATTATAGCTGGTGTGATGTACTACAGGGCAGTGAACAAATAACTTTAAATTAAGTGCTGCTGATTATCTCTTATTCTGTTTGAGCTAAAAAGCTGCTAATTCCCTGTAAGAATTGAAGTAAATAGTCAGAATGAGATTTCTATTAAGGCAACACAAAAACCTGTGGTGTAAATTTCTAGTTTCCTAAAATGTTTTGTGGTTCATTATAGTTGTTAGCAAACTCAAAAACAGAGTTAAATTACAAGAAATGCAGATAATATATAGGGCTGTTCCTCTTTATGGGAGAACTAGATGTAATGCAATTTTTTAAAATCATTTTGTGATGCTGTCAGCTGCCATTCTCTTTATTTCATGTGCAATTGTACAATTTCGACCTTAGGCCCTTTTCAGGCTTGTAAAACAGAAGCATTATGCATTGGCCACATTGGTGACACCTATGATTTTGTCATAGGAACAAGTCATATCTGTAGATATACTAGCTGCGTTATAATTTATTTTATGAATGATTCTTTAGTCATATGTTATGCCATGTACTTCCTTATTTTGCTGACTGCATGTAATGATCATAAAATAAATTAGAAATGTTCTTCAGTATTTTACGAGCACGTTACTTTCAAGCACTTGTTGCAAAACTCTTATATAAAAGGCCAGTGTTTTAACTACTTTACACTAGGACAGAGCTGGCCAAACGCTGCACAGTGTGCAGACGTGCGGAAGTGCTGCACATGTGCGCACGTGTGCGACAGGGAGCGACAGCGACATCTGTTATTAGACATGTGTCCTAAATGAACGGCGACGACTCCACTTCCCTGTTTATGTGGTACATTAAACAGATTGTTTCAATGTATACTTACATTTAGGTAATTAAACAGATTGTTTTCAATGTGTACTTACATTTAGGGTTTTTTTTTTTAATGTGTGAAGGGCTACGCTCAGCTGAAGTCGATAAAACATAACATTCATCTAACTGTTGGTTATTATGCAGATTTCAGACGGAACTGATGAAAGATATAGCAATAATGGTATTGAAATAACAGGTGATCATCGAGAGGTCTGCGGTTATCATTCTGTTCAGAGGTCAGTGAGACAGAAATTATGTGGGTGTAACTGAGAGCACCGAGAATTAGTTATAGAAAACCTTGCATTAGTTTAATGTTATTTGAAATCATGAATAAGGTTCGTTAGAAGTCGGTAAGTGCTCTCTTTCTTAAATACTAGCTCAAAAACATTACGCGTATTTACGTGCCGTCAGTCAAGCTGCATTAATAAAAACCCACGGTTGTTAACTGTATTACATGTATTACTGGGTTAAACTGTTAACATAAAAGTAAATGTCTCAATGAGTACACTGTAACAGTATTTTAAATGTTTAATACGCGAAATACCTTCCCGTGGTTGGCTTGCAAGCTGTGGAAAGAGCACTATAATGCGCCGGTACAGAGTATCCCAGCAAGTGGATAAAACGACATCTGTGCGTAGAAACATGCACTACATGAACGCTGACGGCTGCGGCGTGCACGCTGTGACCCGGAAGTTGCACATGTTTAGGAGCACCGCACGCGTGCAGAATTTCTGGCCGGCCCTGCACTAGGAGGACTATAATTATTTTACAGAAATTTGTTAATTAACCTACATATGCCTTTATTCTCAATTATATTTAATTATTGTTCATGATCGGTGTAAATATGAAGATCTCGTATATAAAGTTGATCACAGTACTCACATGAAACAGTACTGAAAACTATGAGAATCGAATAAAAACTGCTTTAAGGTTGCGTGATCTTTCACGTTTGTCACATTTATAATGAGTGCAGTGATTATTTTGCATTCTATGGTACTTTAATGCTTCATCATAGAACTGGTAAAAAGTTGTCAAGGAATTTACAATTTCACATATCTTTTTGCTTGTTAAGGTACCTTCACACTGAAAACCAACTTCAATAAACTCAGTTGACAACTGTTTTCAACTCGAAGTTTGACTTAGTTTTCAACTGTTGTCAACAGCTGTTTGAAGTCGCGAGTCTGAACAACTAGTTGTGTGACTTGCACATGCGCATTTGCAGTGTTGTCTGCTGTGCTTCTTTCTTCGTCTGGTGTGTTTCTTGCCACAATGGCAACTCACGAACCAACAGATCCAACAGTTCAATTTTTGTTGGAAATTGAAATGAGGAAACGTCTGTAGGATCCTTCTGATTCTGCATATAAAGACAGATATAAAAGGAAAGATTTGTTGAAAGAAGTTTTGGATGAATTGGTGTACCGCTTGTGGAATGTGAAAGGAAATGGACAAATATGAAAACACAGTACGATAGTGAGCGTTGTAAAATGGTCAAAACTAAAAGTGGGTCTGGGACAAATGAGATCTACGTTCCGAAATGGATATTTTACAAGCATATGAAGTGTTTGGAAGGCATGAACAAGCCAGGAAGAAAAATATTTTCAATCGTAAGTAAAATGTCATTCACTAGCGGAACTGAAGCTGTAAGACTTTTGGTCGAAATTTTGTAATTACAACTGTATTTTCACTGGAAATCTATTTCTCTTGTCATATTTGCAAATTAATGGCTTACATTGTTAATAACTAAAGCTATAAGGATTTTGTTCAGACGTTTTTAATTACATTTGTCTTTTCAATCGATATTTATTTATTCATATTTCTCATGCCATTTCACTTTACCAACATCCAATACAAAGTAGATCGCAAATTCATCCCTTATATTCTTTGCGGTTCTTCCTGCGTTGCCTCCCTTTCTCTGAAGACATTTATTCTGCGGAGACATCCTCCAACTGCCATCCGAAACCCTGCCTGTTTCTGCATCTCCCACATCAAAACTGCCAGGTGGTAAGTAAACTTATTTCTTGTAAGAAAACTGTGCAAAGGCACAGTTGCAGAAGTCACTAATGTTGCTTTTTCAGGACTTAAGTGCTTAGTTGTTCTGAGACACTGAAAAACTGCATGCAGTACTCCAAAAAGTTTCTCCACAATTCTTCTAGTGTGAGATATTTGGTAATTAAACATTCTTTCCTGGCTGCCTCTCTCTTGCCATCCTGCAAATCGTTTCATCATGTACTCAGAAAGAGCAAAAGCATCATCTCCCACCATAACAAATGGCAAATCTTCACTGTCAGAATCCATTTCCATTGCTTTTCTGTAACAAAAAATAAAAACACTGAACGTGTGTTTACAAGAGTTTGCAGTGTTGTCAATGTTTTTCTACAGTTGTAAGTTTGCCAAACTCACAACAGTTGCAAATTTGCCAAACTTACAACAGTTGATGTTTCTGTTTGTTGGAGTTGGTTTTTGTTGTGAAGGTACATTTACTCTGTCTGACTGGTCTTTCAGATGGATGTAAATTTTAATTTCCTCCATCGTATCCATTATTTTTCCTTTCGTAACTTATGTGAGTTATTTTGTGGGTGTGTCTTTTCAGTGTACAGCAAAGGTGGATGGGTTATTGTTGTGTGTTCTTTGAATTGTATGCTAACTTCCCTTCCTGTTTGCCCAATATAAAGTTTTGAGCATACCTCACAGTTAATATTCTAGATTTCTGATTGTGAAAATGTCTCTGATTCCCGTGGTATGTCTCTCAGTAATCATTGTAGACTGTTAGTGCTTCTGTAGCTAATGTATATTTATTTATTGTTGAAACATGAAGTAATTTTTTGGGAAACAATGCCTAGATATGGCCAACCAAGAAATTTGTCTCTCTGTGGTTCATTTGTGTGTCCAGTTAAAATTATTTCAGCTATGGGATGGCATGTGTTTGATTGGTTTTCTTTTTGAGTAATGAGTCCACTAAGTTTTTAGGATAACAGTTACTTGCAGCCGTGTTTTGGTGAAGGTCTAGGTCTTTCCCAGTTTTTTTCTTTTTTCAGTGATAAGTTGATCACTCTGTGTATCATAGAATGAAAGTATGTGAACTTACGTGCTCTCAGTTGGCATGATTGGTCGTGGATGATTATGTCTGCCGTCGTTGGTTTATGAAAAATATCGATTTTTTTCTCTTTCCATTAGTGAAATTAAAGTTTGGATGCAAACTATAGAATTGTGAATGCATGACATTACTCGCTTCTATTGTGCCATCAGATAGCATTAAAATGTCACCGTAATGCTGCATGGAACACATTTGATGGGTACGTATAGGGCATAAAGATAAGTTAGCAGTGGTAGAACACAGCATCAACGAGGTACATACTTTTCAATTTGAGAAAACAAAAATATTGTGCCAAGCTAGCGGCTTTTGGAAGAGTATCGTCAAAGAACCTATTTGAGATAGGGCTCCATGACAGTCTCTTCGACACTAAGTTCACTATAGAACCCTGCACTAGCAGTTTCACCCCAAGAACACAACTGGCAGTTGGTGTTTCACGATTCTGAGCAAGACTGAATGCACCAAGTGTCAAGCGGCAGTAAACTGTGCAACCACAACGACACATTGCCGGATATTACGCCTGGTGATAGGGGTGAGGAGAGACAGCTACCAATAAGATGTATATATGGGGTATGCCTGTGCAATCTCGACACTCCACTAGGTGGTGGTGGTGGTGGTGGTGGTGGTGGTGAGAGTGACACCTACTGAAACATTGTGGAATTTTGATGCAGCCACTCGGATAGAGAGCCAACAAGATTTCATAATGTTATATTCAGTCAATGTTTAGTGTTTTCATCTACATCACAATTTAAACCAGTTTTTTTTTTTTTTTTTTTTTTTCTAAAATTAAACAATGGAAAATCCAGGATGGAATGTAACAATAGCAGAGAAGGAAAGTTGCTACTCACCATATAGCGGAGATGCTGAGTCGCGATAGACACATTAAAAAGATTCACACAATTATAGCTTGCGGCCATTAAGGCCTTTCTCAGCAGTACACACACACACACACACACACACACACACACACACACACACACACACACACACACACAACTTGCACACACGTCTTCAGTTTCAGAGAACTGAAACTACACTGTGAGCAGCAGCACCAGTGCATGATGGGAGTGGCGAATGAGTAGGCATAAGGAGGAGGCTGGGGTGGGGAGGGAGAGGGATAGTATGGTGGGAGTGGCGGACAGTGAAGTGTTGCAGTTTAGACGGAGGGCAGGAGAGAAGCTGCGGAGGGGGGGGGAGGGGGTAAGTAGCGGAAAGGAGAGAAATAAAAAGAAATTAAAAGACTGGGTGTGGTGGTGAAATGAGAGCTGTGTAGTGCTGGAGTGGGAACAGGGAGGGGGCTGGATGGGTGAGGACAGTGACTAACAAAGGTTCAGGCCAGAATGGTTACGGGAACGTAGGATGTATTGCAGGGAAAGTTCCCACCTGTGCTGTTCAGAAAGGCTGGTGTTGGTGGGAAGAATCTATATGGCACAGGCTGTGAAGCACTCATTGAGATGAGGGATATCATGTTTGGCAGCTTGTCCAGCAACAGGGTGGTCCACTTCTTTTTTGGCCACAGTTTGTCGGTGGCCATTCATGCGGACAGACAGCGTGTTGGTTGTCATGCCTATATAGAATGCAGCACAGTGGTTGCAGCTTAGATTGTAAATCACATGACTGGTATAACAGGTAGCCCTGCCTTGGATGGGATAGGTGATGTTAGTGACCGGATTGGAGTAGATGATGGTAGGAGATGTATGGGACAGGTCTTGCATCTAGGTCTATTACAGGGGTATGAGCCATGAGGTAAGGGATTGGGAACAGGGGTTGTGTAACGATGGACTAGTATACTGTGTAGGTTCAGTGGGCGGCAGAATACCATGGTAGGAGGGGTGGAAAATATAGTGGGCAGGACATTTCTCATTTCAGGGTACTATGAGAGATAATCAAAACCCTGGTGGAGAATGTAATTCAGTTGCCCCAGTCCCAGATGGTACTGAGTTAAAAGGGGAATGCTCCTCTGTGGCCGGACTGTGTGACTTTGGGAGGTGGTGGGAGACTGGAAAGATAAGGCACGGGAAATTTGTTTTTGCGCAAGGATGGGTAAATAATTATGGTCAGTAAAGGCTTCAGTGAGACCCTCGGTATATATTGAGAGGGACTGCTTGTCACTGCAGATGCGACGACCACGGCTAGCTAGGCTGTACGGAAAGGACTTCTTGGTATGGAATGGGTGGCAGCTGTCGAAGTAGAGGTGTTGCTGGTGGTTAGTAGGATGGAGGTACTGAGGTGGTCAACATCTAGGAAGGTGGCTTGTTGGGTTGAGGAGGACAAGGTGAAGCAAATGGGGGAAAAGTTGAGGTTCTGGAGAAATGTGAATAAGGTGTCCTCACCTTCAATCCAGATCTCCCACCACCTCCCAAAGTCCCACAGTCCGGCCACAGAGGAGCATTCCCCTCGTAACTCAGTACCATCCGGGACTGGAGCAACTGAATTACATTCTCCACCAGGGTGTCGATTACCTGTCATCATGCCTTGAAATGAGAAATATCTTGCCCACTATCTTTCCCACCCCTCCTACCCTCATGGCTCATACCCCTGTAATAGACCTAGATGCAAGACCTGTCCCATACATCCTCCTACCGACACCTACTCCAGTCTGGTCACTAACATCACCTATCCCATCAAAGGCAGGGCTACCTATGAAACCAGTCATGTGATTTACAAGCTAAGCTGCAACCACTGTGCTGCATTCTATATAGGCACGACAACCAACAAGCTGTCTGTCCTCACGAATGGCCACCAACAAACTGGCCAAAAAACAAATGGACCACTCTGTTGCTGAACATGCTGCCAAACATGATATCCCTCATCTCAATGAGTGCTTCACAGCCTGTGCCATATGGATCCTTCCCACCAACACCAGCTTTTCTGAATTGTGCAGGTGGGAACTTTCCCTGCAATACATCCTATGTTCCTGTATCCCTCCTGGTCTGAACCTTCGTTAGTCACTGTCCTCACCCATCCACCTCCCTCCCTGTTCCCATTCCAGCACTACACAGCCATCATTTCACCGCCACACCCAGTCTCTTAATTTCTTTTTATCTCTCTCCTTTCTGCTACTTACCTCCCCCCCTCCGCATCTTCTCTCCTGCCCTCCATCTAAACTGCAACACTTCACTGTCCGCCACTCCCACCGTACTATCCCTCTCCCTCCTCGCCCCAGCTTCCTCCTTACGCCTACTCATTCGCCACTCCCATCATGCACTGGTGCTGCTGCTCGCAGTGTGGTTCAGTTCTCTGAAACTGAAAACGTGTGTGCAAGTTTTGTGTGTGTGTGTGTGTGTGTGTGTGTGTGTGTGTGTGTGTGTGTGTGTGTGCGCGTGTGTGTGTACTGCTGACAAAGGCCTTAATGGTCGAAAGCTATAATTGTGTGAATATTTTTAATGTGCCTATCACGACTCAGCATCTCCGCTATATGGAGAGTAGCAACTTTACTTCTCTGCTATTGTTTATTCTAAAATGGTTAATTTTCCTTTTGAAGGACATCAATTACAGCTCCTTAGTGTACTTTCTTGGGTTGGACTTTTTCATACTGTCATTTTAACATCTTTATAGCTGTCTTCAAATGGTACTATGTTTATGGTAAAATTGTGTTCTTGTGGACGGTGTAGACATTCACTGAGCTAGGACAAGTATCATCTGCAAAAATGTAATATTTAAAGTGAATAGAATTTTACAAAAACCTGCTTTAATTTCTGGACATTAACTTTCAAAGTTTGAACAGTTTACATGTTAGTTGCCAAAGACCAACAGTCTTTTTAATGTATTGCTTCTGCCTGTCCTACCATCTTTCATGCATGATAATGACAGTTTTATATAAAGTGGGCTCTTGCCCACGGCTTCAAGATTTCGGCTGTTAAATCGTGTGTCATGCACTTCTGTCAGTGTCATACCATTCATCCAGAACCTGAACTTTACCTTCATGATGATCCACTCACTGTACTGATTCTTAGGACTTGTTTTTGACGCCCGATTGACTTGGCTACCTTCAGCAAAAGTGCTGGCAGCACCTCAATGCCCTCCACTCCCGGAGCAACACCAACTGGGGTGCAGATCACTCTGCTCTGCTACAGCTCTACAAGGCCCTTGTTCAATCTCACCTCGTCTATGGGAGTCTGGTTTATGGTTCGGTGGTGCCCTCAGCATTGCATGTACTCAACCAAATGGCCCCACTGTGGTGTTCGCTTAGCGACGGTAGCTTTTAGAACGAGTCCGTTGACAAGTGTCCTGGTGGAGTCCAGAGTCCCTCTATTGCAGATCTGACGTGTGCAACTGCTCGCCAATTACATTGCACACATTCATAGTTCTCCTGAGCATCCAAATTACTGTCTCCTTTTTGCACCCGCGGCAGTTTATCTCCCACATCAGTGGCCCGGGTCAGGGCTAACAATTGCGGTTCACATTCGATCCCTTCTGTCTGAACTGTACGGTAGTCCTTCCCTTTACCACCTCCCATCCAGGTCCGTCTACATACACCTCCACGGTGTACATCTTTGCCGTAGATTCATCTGGACCCTTTGCATGACCCTAAGTACTCGGTTACTCCTGCAACTCTCTGCTGTCGCTTCCTCTCTATTCTTGACATGTTCTGGGGCTCTGAAATGGTTTACACCAACAGCTCGATGGATGATGGTCATGTTGGCTTCGCCTACGTCCACAGAGGCCATTTTGAACAACATTCCTTGCCCGATGGCTGCAGTGTATTCACTGCAGACCTGGTTGCCATCTCTCGTGCACTTCAGTTTATCCGTTCATGCCCCGGGGAATCATTTCTTCTGTGTGCTGACACCTTGAGCAGCCTACAAGCTGTTGCACAGTGCTACCCTCAGCATCCTCTGGTAGCGTCCATCCAGGAGTCCATCTGTTCCCTAGACTGGTCCCTTTGTTCAGTGGTGTTTGTGTGGACCCCAGGACACGTCGGCACCCCAGGCAACGAACTTGCTGACAGGCTGGCCAAACAGGCTATGCGGAAACCACTTCTGGAAATGGGCATATCTGAACCTGACCTGCGTTCTGACTTACGCCATAGAGTTTTTCGACTTTGGGAGACTGAATGGCATAACGGTACACACAACAAACCGAGTGTTATTAAGGAGACTATGAACGTGTGAAAGACTTCCATGCGGGCCTCTCGCAGGGAATGAGTTGTCCTCTGCGGCTCTGCATTGGCCACGCTTGGGTGACCCACGTTACCTCCTGCGCTGTGAAGGACCCGCCTAAGTGTCAGTGTGGCGCCCGGTTGACAGTGGCCTATATTCTGGTGCACTGTCCCACATTGACTGCCCAGCGACCAAATCTTGGGTTACCGGACTCGTTGCCATTAATTTTATCTGACAATGCCTCATTGACTGATTTAGTTTTACGTTTTATTCGTGATGGTGGGTTTTATCATTCGATCTAAGTTTTAGCGCATGTCCTTTGTCCTCCACCCTAGTGCTTCTAGGGTGGAGGTTTTAATGAGTTGCAGAGTGGCCGGCTTCTCCTTTTTTATTCTCATGGTCAGCCAACCGTAGTAATCTGATTTGTTGTTTTAATCTCTTCATCCCATTTCTTGTCCCCTTTTGTCCATTTACATGTTTGTTGCCCTTCATCGTTCTTGTGATTTTTCCTTTCATTCAGTTTTGAGTTGTCAGTCTCATTTGTTTTATTCTCACTCGTGGGGCATTGTTTTATTCAGAACCAGGGACTGATGACCTTGTAGTTTAGTCCCTTTCCTCCTTTCTTAATCCAACCAACCAATCAGTTCACACACACACACACACACACACACACACACACACACACACACACAAATTGTGATGTTAGTTGTCTGTGTGGTTGTGTGTGTGAATGTGTGTACTATTGCTAGGAAAAAGAGCTAATGCTCAAAAGCTAGTGTGAATGCTGTTTTCTGTTAATGTGTTACTGTGCTCTACGCATCGATGTGCTACGGGGGAGAGGTTACATTTCCCTTATTTTATGTATTGTTCCATCCAAAACTTCCAGTTATTCTAATAGAAAATACAGCGTATTTTAAGTGTAATTTTCTCAATACATGGCCGGTTTTGGTGAATAATGCAGTGCACATTCAAATGTAGCTTGTAGCATGCTTTGGAAATACAGTAAGTAGCAGTTTCTGGTAAAAATATGTTTTGGATTATCAGTGCTACATGTGCATGCGTCTATACCTGGGATCTCACATCTGCATTAACCCGGATAATCGCAAATTTGTTGTATGTCTGCACAAGCAATTCTATAGAAGTTTTCATGCCAGTTCAAACATGAACCAAACCTGTTGCCACTACTTCTGTAGGCTTTGCACAAAACATTTTTCATTAAAAATAGTAACTCGTCTCTCATATGAATGTGTTGGTTCTGTTTTGGTTTTTTAACAATCCTTTTGCTTTAGATTATATAACAGACACCACATGGGATCCACAGCTGTGATAAATATGCAAAATTAATGGTAGAGGGTGAGGGAGGAAGGGAAGGGAAGGGAAGGAACTAATGATGTCAACTGCATTGTCACCACTGATTCCACACAAAGTCCTGATGTAGCTGATATCATTAGTTCCTTCCCTTTCCTTTTCTTTCTCCCCCTCTCTCTTCAATGTACATAAAGAGTAACACTGAAAAAAATCAAAAATCTGTAAATTGTTTTTACAAAAATTTCAGCAGTAGTGAATTTTTGTGAAACAACTGAGCAAAAAAATTATTTTAAATGATGCAGAAATTAAATGATCAACAAACAAAAACCAATAATTAATTCATTGTATCACATCCCTTGCTTTGATGATTATTTTGAAAATAATATTTGGTGATGGTTACTTTCCATTTAAGTGATATTCAGTGTAATACTGAAGCATGTTTCCTACATAATTTAATGCCAAAATGCTCTCTTTGTAATTTGAGTTACATTTTTTTCTTAACAATCCTTTTGCTTTAGGGTATATAACCAACCAATTTCACGTAGATAAAATTATTTAAAAAATACAAATTGTATTCCAAATTTTAGTGAGTGTCATTTTGTATCTTTATAATTTCAAAACTGTAAAAATTTGTAAATGTGTGTATGACATAAAGTGGGAGAGGGAAGTTTGATGTGTTTACTAACCTGTGTAGAGAGAATAAATAATCCCAGAATTTAAAATCTTTGATAGTACGTGAGATCTTGTTTTATGATGAGATTTTGTTTTATGTTCTCATTAATTCACATGGAGTGGCTCTACTGAAAACTGCTAGAGTACTCTGATAATAGAGTTGATCTAAAGCAATGAAAGCGTTCATTTAAATTTTTATACTGAGGTGGGTTAGCTAAAATTTTGTTATTATTCTACCTTTTGACTATTTGATCTGAGTAAATATTTATATAAAATCATTTGTACTTAAGATCTAAAATATTTGGTGTAAATTCTTTCAACTATAACCTACTAATGCTTGCTAATTTTGACTCTTCGTATCAGGACAGTTTTGATTGGAATTGTCTTCATTAAATTTGGGAAGTTATATTAATTTTGAAGATATTTTACTGTATTGTGAACAAACTCAAAAGAGACAAGCCATTTACGACACAAGTATTTGACAGCAAAATAGTTTGAGTGGGTTTTGATTGGAACCTCGTGTGGACCATAAGTGTGTACTGATTTTGGAGATGCACCTCATATTTGTTGTCATACGACATGCAGTTCCTTTTCCCCAGTTTAGTTTTTACATTGCATAATACTGTACAACAAAAGATTGCTTTAGGTTTCCTCATTTTCTCAGTTCAAATAATACTTACTTGCAATAATAGTTGCAATTAACCATCTTCCACAGTCTATTCTACATCTACATCTACATCTATACTCCGCGAGCCACCTTACGGTGTGTGGCGGAGGGTACTTATTGTACCACTATCTGATCCCCCCTTCCCTGTTCCATTCACGAATTGTGCGTGGGAAGAACGACTGCTTGTAAGTCTCCGTATTTGCTCTAATTTCTCGGATCTTTTCGTTGTGATCATTACGCGAGATATATGTGGGCGGTAGTAATATGTTGCCCATCTCTTCCCGGAATGTGCTCTCTCGTAATTTCGATAATAAACCTCTCCGTATTGCGTAACGCCTTTCTTGAAGTGTCCGCCACTGGAGCTTGTTCAGCATCTCCGTAACGCTCTCGCGCTGACTAAATGTCCCCATGACGAATCGCGCTGCTTTTCGCTGGATCATGTCTATCTCTTCTATTAATCCAACCTGGTAGGGGTCCCATACTGATGAGCAATACTCAAGAATCGGACGAACAAGCGTTTTGTAAGCTACTTCTTTCGTCGATGAGTCACATTTTCTTAGAATTCTTCCTATGAATCTCAACCTGGCGCCTGCTTTTCCCACTATTTGTTTTATGTGATCATTCCACTTCAGATCGCTCCGGATAGTAACTCCTAAGTATTTTACGGTCGTTACCGCTTCCAATGATTTACCACCTATGGCATAATCGTACTGGAATGGATTTCTGCCCCTATGTATGCGCATTATATTACATTTATCTACGTTTAGGGAAAGCTGCCAGCTGTCGCACCATGCATTAATCCTCTGCAGGTCCTCCTGGAGTACGTACGAGTCTTCTGATGTTGCTACTTTCTTGTAGACAACCGTGTCATCTGCAAATAGCCTCACGGAGCTACCGATGTTGTCAACTAAGTCATTTATGTATATTGTAAACAATAAAGGTCCTATCACGCTTCCCTGCGGTACTCCCGAAATTACCTCTACATCTGCAGATTTTGAACCGTTCAGAATGACATGTTGTGTTCTTTCTTCTAGGAAATCCTGAATCCAATCACAAACCTGGTCCGATATTCCGTAAGCTCGTATTTTTTTCACTAAACGTAAGTGCGGAACCGTATCAAATGCCTTCCTGAAGTCCAGGAATACGGCATCAATCTGCTCGCCAGTGTCTACGGCACTGTGAATTTCTTGGACAAATAGGGCGAGCTGAGTTTCACATGATCTCTGTTTGCGGAATCCATGTTGGTTATGATGAAGGAGATTTGTATTATCTAAGAACGTCATAATACGAGAACACAAAACATGTTCCATTATTCTACAACAGATTGACGTAAGCGAAATAGGCCTATAATTATTCGCATCTGATTTATGACCCTTCTTGAAAATGGGAACGACCTGCGCTTTCTTCCAGTCGCTAGGTACTTTACGTTCTTCCAGCGATCTACGATAAATTGCTGATAGAAAGGGGGCAAGTTCTTTAGCATAATCACTGTAGAATCTTAAGGGTATCTCGTCTGGTCCGGATGCTTTTCCGCTACTAAGTGATAGCAGTTGTTTTTCAATTCCGATATCGTTTATTTCAATATTTTCCATTTTGGCGTCCGTGCGACGGCTGAAGTCAGGGACCGTGTTACGATTTTCCGCAGTGAAACAGTTTCGGAACACTGAATTCAGTATTTCTGCCTTTCTTCGGTCGTCCTCTGTTTCGGTGCCATCGTGGTCAACGAGTGACTGAATAGGGAATTTAGATCCGCTTACCGATTTTACATATGACCAAAACTTTTAGGGTTCTTGTTTAGATTGTTTGCCAATGTTTTATGTTCGAATTCGTTGAATGCTTCTCTCATTGCTCTCTTTACGCTCTTTTTCGCTTCGTTCAGCTTTTCCTTATCAGCTATGATTCGACTACTCTTAAACCTATGATGAAGCTTTCTTTGTTTCCGTAGTACCTTTCGTACATGATTGTTATACCACGGTGGATCTCTCCCCTCGCTTTGGACCTTAGTCGGTACGAACTTATCTAAGGCGTACTGGACGATGTTTCTGAATTTTTTCCATTTTTGTTCCACATCCTCTTCCTCAGAAATGAACGTTTGATGGTGGTCACTCAGATATTCTGCGATTTGTGCCCTATCACTCTTGTTAAGCAAATATATTTTCCTTCCTTTCTTGGCATTTCTTATTACACTTGTAGTCATTGATGCAACCACTGACTTATGATCACTGATACCCTCTTCTACATTCACGGAGTCGAAAAGTTCCGGTCTATTTGTTGCTATGAGGTCTAAAACGTTAGCTTCACGAGTTGGTTCTCTAACTATCTGCTCGAAGTAATTCTCGGACAAGGCAGTCAGGATAATGTCACAAGAGTCTCTGTCCCTGGCTCCAGTTCTGATTGTGTGACTATCCCATTCTATACCTGGTAGATTGAAGTCTCCCCCTATTACAATAGTATGATCACGAAACTTCTTCACGACGTTCTGCAGGTTCTCTCTGAGGCGCTCAACTACTACGGTTGCTGATGCAGGTGGTCTATAGAAGCATCCGACTATCATATCTGACCCACCTTTGATACTTAACTTAACCCAGATTATTTCACATTCGCATTCGCTTGGCTTGCACTTCAATAGCCAAGTATTAGATTAAAAATAGAAATAATGTGGACCTTTATCCTTGTTTCCACGTAAAAGTTTTGAGGCACTTAACTTATGCAGGCTACTCTATATTGTATATATGAAAACTAAAAGTTTGTATGATTGTTCGTGTTGTCTGTTGCACTGCAGGTTCCCTGTATTCTAGCAGGACTTTTCTTACAAAGGCACTATGCAGATATGAGTAACATTGCCTTGATATCCGTGTTAATTACATCTTGGATATTTTCAGAGTGGGATAAGTTGACTGTACGCACTTCTCTAAGCTGTTAGATTGCACCACTACTACTACTGCTACTACTACTACTACTACTGCTACTGCTAATAATAACAATAATAATAAACTAGTTGGATGCGTAAATTACCCTGACCAGTTAAAAAATAGTCATACTTAGACTTCTGGTCACTAAATTGAAACTGAAAGTGACTACTTCTGCTATACATTACATTTGGTGACCTCTCAATAATCCTGCAAGAAAATATGTTTACTAAGAGTGAAAAATTCTTTCTCTTAAAGAATGAGATCAGTTTCAACTTGATATTGGAATGAGAGCAGTTCTAATGTAGGTTGAAACATTACATTTCTTTGTTTGCTGATAGCTACTACATAATTTGACAATGTATGTTGTTCTTGTGATAATTAGTTTGTTAACATATTGTTTTCACAGGTTTCTCGAATAGACTACATTCACAGTCGGAACTTCATACATCGAGACATAAAACCTGACAATTTCCTCATGGGGTTGGGCAAGAAAGGAAATCTAGTTTATATAATTGACTTTGGTTTAGCCAAGAAATATCGTGATGGACGCTCTCATCAACATATCCCGTATCGAGAGAACAAGAATTTGACTGGTACTGCACGATATGCCAGCATCAACACTCATCTTGGCATAGGTTTGTGTTTTCATTTCATTGAGTCTCCTTACTGCAGGAGAACACATTTTTTGCAACTTCAGTTAATATTGTTGTTTCCTTGAAAGCATGGTAATGAGCTGTACCTTAAAGATTTTTTCATTGCTATTGAGCTGCAGATTGCATCACAAAGATAATAGAAAAGTTGTCTTTATATTTAAAAAAAATATTCGCTTCAGTGCATGGTATGTAGAAAACAATTGAGCTGTACAATGTATGCAGAAAAGAGCAAGTAATTTGTGTGAAATTATCCACAGCTTCAGTGTAATTATAGTATAGTCATCTTAAAAAAGAAGAATACTTTTGACATCAATTCAGATAATCAGATCTTTACAGTGAACTAAGCTGTGGCAAGCAGAAGATTATTACATGCAGTCTCCACCTCTCAGGATTTGTGCTGTTCCATTTTCAAACTTGTTGAACCTTGATTGTGTAGCCTACATTTTTGTTCATAATAATTTCTGTAATTTAAAACACAGAGAATTTGGCTATAACATCATTTAGTTTTAGGACTTTTGTTAAAATTGTAGAGTGAAATAATCTTGGTAGACTAATTATGTTTTATACCAAACAGGGCAGCACAGTGCTTGGGAATCTGGACTCACTTTTGGTAGGAGCAGGGTGCATATCCTCATCAAGCCTGTCAGATTTAAATTTCCTAATATCACTTCAAATTCTGGGTTGTTTCCTTTGAATAGGCTGATTTCATTCTTTACCCTACCCCAATCTGAGCATGCGCTCAGTTTCTAATAAATGTTGTCAGTGGGATGTTAAATCCTAATCTCCCACCCCTTTCTAAACTGTTCATTTGCAATCACCATATTAGATGTTACAGAAATTGAATAATATGTATGAAGTCAATACAGTTGTACATTAAACTTCTTTCCAGAAACATTCTTCCTTTCTATTGAAGATAGTTACTAACTCCTTCCAGAGAGATCTACATAAATTGTACAGTTACAGATTTTGTCATCATTTGCTGCTGTGTTAGAGAGTATGTGTTCTTCTTTTCTGAATACATGTTGCCAGGATTCAAAATGTAGTCCTTTTACACGATTCACAGTAGCTTTCTTGTGTCCCCAACTGAATTTCATTGAGCATAGTTTTAATATTGTTCCAGCAACCATATTAAACCTGATGAGATATTTAAAGATTTGTAGAGAGGAATAAAGTTTTTCTGTCAATTAAATGTCATTTATTTGACTGAAGTAGCTTCTTTTACCATGGTTGATTTAAGACTAAGGTTGCACATAATGATGAACAACAAGGGGTAAATGCATTTACAACTCTGAAAACTATGAACTTTCTCATGAGAGAGTTGAAACTACATGAAAGGGCACAAAACTTTCTCAGCTCTTCTCTTGTTTTATCGATTGCATTTGTCATTCTACAGCGTTAAGTTTTGAATGCAAATAAATTTTCAAGATATAATATTGCCTTTGTAATTGGCATCAGAACAATCTATTAGTTATATTTCAGAGTACATCAGAACAATGTATTAGTTACACTTGAGAGTACTCTATACCCCAACTTTCCGTTTACATCAAGTATTGGAAAATTCTATTAACAGCTTGTGTATGCGCATTATTATACGACTGATCAAATACCTGCTCATTGCAAAAATGAACGTGGACACTGGGTAACAGACAAGAACATAAGCGATCTGACCACTTCACAGTATTGTATTTTCTCAACTTGAGATAATTTTTCGTCACCCATTCCAGAAGTTTGTTATTCTCTTGAAGGCATGCTGATGTGTTAACATTTATTCCTTGCAAGATCTCATTCAATTTTTACTCTCACAAAACAATGACTGTCTCCAGTTCTAATATGAAAAGATTTTTCTTGTGATGTGACAACTTCAGGGTTCATTTTGCTCAACTTTGCTGCAGTAAGTTCTCCATCTACCAATCTACAAAAATTGCAAGAATACCATAGACTGTTTTATGAAGATCCACGTTCAACACGGATGCAGTAAAATCAGAACCGATGCTATCCCAGGAATTGGCGAAAGCCAAACAAAATTGATGGTTTGAAACAGTATCATCGACATATCTAAGGGTAGCAGGAAAGCTCAGCAACTGCTCAAATGATTCATTAATGATTCAACTCTACCCAAAGTAAGACCCAACATTACCGCAAATGAAGATGCCCACCAGGTGATGCTGAATGGGAAAACTGAAGGAGAACAGAAAAATTTGGAATAATCCGGCAACATCCAGAAAAAAATGTGCTGTCTGCTAAGTTTACTTTGGAAGAATTAAAAGCTGCTGTTAAGAAGTATAAATCCACCAAGGTGTCGGGACCTAATGACTTATTAGTGGGGCTGCACTTCATATGCTCACCATTGTTAAAGTGTTATTTTAGGCTTGATGAGAGAAGCAGACATATGAATAAATGAGTTTACTTTCCTAGTTGATGTTACAAGCTTATTAGAAGTCACCTCTGTGAATTTCAGTACACTATGTAAAATGTAAATTTGAAAGCAAGTTCAGATGCTATAGTTTCGCTTCATGCTCTCTTACTGTTGCCAATCTTAATGATCTATAGTGTGTGTCGTGCAAAGTATGTCATAGCGCATCATCTGCACAAAAAGTATATTTTCAGCACTTTACAAAATGCTTTCACTCCTGCCTGTACTCCCATTGTTGAAGGGCCACTATCCCTCTGCACACATCCAGTAGGTGAGCTCATTTTACGTGTGTTAGTGCGGTGTGGTTGCTGTGCTGACTATTGGGTGATTTAAAAAATTACCAATCCATAAGAGTTCACTAGCCGAAAATGGGCAGCATTTCTTCGATTATGACCAAGTGTGTTCCTCAAGAATCAGTGTTTGAATTTAAAAGGTTGATGATTGATACTGTCAATGAATACATTACATCAGAATTACATCCAAAAGGTGAGACTGAGTTACAAGTGGCACTAGAAAAGATGGTAGCTAGGCCCCTTTGTCATGTATTGGGTTGGTCCAGAACACCTTGAGTTGACTGTCTTGTTTTTCCATTACTGCTGCAACCTACCAGTAGTTGTATCATAAATGCATGTTGAAACTAAATGTTCAAGTTGTGATGGCAATACTGATTGTTGATTACATCAGCAGTTCCTTTCTCACATCTTCCCTCTCCAAAATGGCTTAAAATATTCCCTCAATTCTGTCACCACCCATGATGTGAACCATCTGTCTTTTGTACCACTTATAACTCATTCAGTCACATCAAATGTCAACAGAAAGAAAACGGGACGAAGTCAAGCAAGACGTTGAGTAAGAACTTAGAACTGAAATAAACTTTACTGGGAAGAAATGTAAAATCAGGGAATTTTTAGCATTGATCTTATGGGTTTCTCAAAGGGACTACGAATTTATGGCTTAGAACCACGAAAAACGTAAAATCGGAGAACTTAAAATCAAAGTTCCACTGTATGCATAAATGGCATAATAGATTATGTCAGAAGTTCTAATAGCTTTTCTGTAGATGGTGCTGTTGTATGCAGAGAAGTTGCTTCGCTAGAAAATTGTAGCAAAATTCAAGACAACCTGCAGAGGAATGATGCTTCGTACAGGGAGTGGCAGTTGATCCTGAACATAAACAAATTTAACACATTGCAAGTACACTGACAGAAAGATCTTTTAATAAATGACTACATGATTCGAGAACAATCACTGGAAGCAGTTGCTTTCTTAAAATATCTAGGAGTACACACATGGGGCAGTTTAAAGTGGAATGACCACACAAAACTAATCGGAGGAAAGACAACTTCTCAGACTTAGCTTCATTGGAAGAATCCTCAGGAAATGTAGTCCATCAACAAAGAAATTCATTCGGCCAATATTTGAATATTGCTCATCAAAATGGGATCCTTATGGAGCCCCTCCACGCCTACACCGGCATGATTGCCAAACAAAAGTCTACTGCCATCTCTGTGTAAGGGTTAGTTTTCACTAAAGTGAGGTCTCGCAGGATGTGGGTACTGCGATGTTTGTGCACATCTGGTTAACCATTAATACGCACTCATCTGTAGATAGATTGGTTCGAAAATTGAATGAAGGGTAGTTGTTTGAAGGGTAGAGGAAAAAAAGTGCCAAGGCGAGCACAAGGAAAAAAACCTCTGTGATAGTTAGGTTGGCTAGTAAGAGCAGTAGCGGACTCTTGCTGATTGTTACAGGCCATGTGAGAGCTCCCTGCCGCGCTGCGTCACTGGTGACTGGGTGCGGGGGAAGGCCCAGGTCGCCCATCAGTGTCTGGTAGCTGAGCATCGTAGCCAAACTCTCTGAGGTGTACGGTAGCGTAGTGGCACCACCCGTCCTTCGTTGACTGCGCTAGACAGGCTCAGTGAGGGCTGCAGTCGAGTCTCCCCTGTGTAGTGGACGGCATAGCCAATACCCTTGAGTGTCGTGACTGCCGTGGTAGCCCACTCATTGGAGCAGAGCTGCTTAGAGCCGAAGGGCTTCGGTGTTCTTGCAGCAGCAACCGTGTTGTTCTTCAGTGTGTACTTTTCCGCCGGCTACTCTGTAAGGGGAGCGGTGGCGGGTATTGTCCCTTCACCCGTGGCATCCGCACAGATGTCGTGCGTCAGCTGTGTGCACAATTGTCACAGTCGGTTGCGTGCCTCCTCTGTCTCTGCAGACAGGGTGGCCTTAAAAGCTGTCCTATCTGCGTCCATGGTGGCCTTGAAGGTCGCAATCGCCTCCTCCGCTGCGGCCGACAACATGGTGTGTATCTGTTGCACTTGCGGCGCCTGCTGTACTGCTGCTGGCAGTCGGTCCCCAGCTCCACTCTCACTGCTGTGGTATTCTGGCCACCTGTAGTATTGGGAGCTGTCTTCTCACCGTACGGTTGCGTCTTTGTTCAGCAGTGCTTATGGCGCCGTCATCATTTCTTCTTGGTTTGCGCCTTGTCTCCAGCACAGCCATCACTGGCAAAGGCTGGGCTACCATGCCAGTTTGCCACATGTGGCTCACCACAGCGAGCACAAGTTGGTGCCTTGTCTCGTCTGTCACAGGCACGGGTGCCATGCACACTGCCGCACTGCGGTGAGTTGTGGTAGTATTTAGCCACAGGGTCCATAGGGGGAGAGCTTTGGTGGTCACAGGAAAGTCTAAGAGCTTCTTTATCCTGAATATTTCGCTGCCATACGTCACAATTTCCACTGAAACTATTTACAGCGGCAGTCTCTTCTTATTCGTCCGATTGTGCATCTTAGCATTTGCACCCCAGAATCAGTCACGTAAAAGCCCCTCTTTGACTGTATTCTCATTGTAGATCCAAGGCAGCCCCCTGATCAGAGCCTTGGATAATTTCTCACACTGTTTCAGCGCGGTCATCTTCTCTGCAGTAGGTGGATCAATGAATTTGGACAGCTCCAGCGCTCTTCCGTGCGCACTGGTCGGCCATGCTTGCTGCCTGCAGCTGGAAAATGGCTTCTTGAGTCAAGGCACTGTGCGTCAACTTCTTCCCTGCAGCGGTTGGCTTTATCATCATACATCTGTCCGTGACCTCTACTGCACTTGATGTACAGAGGTGGACAGGTGATGTTCATCACACTTCCGTTCCACATTCCTAATGGGCAGTGGTGTCAAAAGCTGCTTCCCAGTGTCTCTCCCTTCTGTCCATTTCTGCCCATTCTGTGGTGCGAGAACATGACAGTTTTGCTGCGTCATAGTGGCTGACGCATGACAATTCACTTTGTGTCACGCCACAGTCTGAGCACAGCTTCACAGGTCCTCTTCTGGCCAAGCTCAGGTAGCATGCTGCACCAGTGATACAGTTGAATTTTTGTAATTTGGTCTGGTGAGGACTGATAATCTACCAAAAAAATTTACTTTAGTTGACTACTGCAGAATAATATGCAGCAATAAAACATAAATGAGAGAAAAACACCAAAGCAGATCTTCAGTTGCAAAGAAAATTCTCCAGTGTTCCATTCACAACAACAAAACACAGTGCACAAACAAATGTCTGCTGACAACAAAATGTGTCCACGGCTTTAGGACAAAGACTATGCAATACTCCATAACAAAGAAAAAACTGCATTCGATGAGTGTGATGTCACAGCTGTTTACATTTCTAACAGGTCGCGAGAAAATATTGCGAATGATGGTTTGAGAAGTGTTACATTCAAAGTAAATTTCCTTCTAATTAAGATGAATTATGAGACATATGAGAATGTACGATGAATTTCTTAAATCACAGAGTGTGTGACTCTCATTCCAAACTTAACACTTTGAGGAACAGCCACTTACCAGAATTTTTGCACCCATAAAACCAGACATTTATGTCATTATTTAAAAGTAACTGGCACACTTGTGTTTGATATATCTTAGAGGATAACATGAGCAAAAAAAGGCCAATATTATATGTGAAAGATTAGCTTTTCTTCTAGCTATATTCTGTATATATCTTTAAACTGTTAATTTTTCCTATTCGTGTTTTCGCAATGCTTAAGTGATGTTGTTGTGGGCTGACTACATCAAATGTCCTATGCTCTGAATATCAGCTGCCATTGGCTGACGAGATCACGTGATGTGACCTGTATTGGCTGATAAGAATGCATTGCTGTCTCAATTTGAGTGCTTTGGAAACTAACTTGCTGTGTTCGATGGACTTCGTGTACATGTTGCTGCACAGAAAAATCTTCCCAAATCATGTCCTTTTTTTTAACTGGAAAGTGCAGGATTTTTTTTCCTTTTCTGCATATGTGCCCTTTAAGGTGGCCTGTGGAGAATAGATGTAGATGTAGATGTAGAATGATTGTGACACGGAATAAATATGGATCTGCATCATTTGCTGGAAAATTAAACTACAAAAGAAAATCTAAAAACTTCTTGCTCAGGCATTAAGGAGTCTGCTTGAATGTCACATCTCGGGATACAAAATCTTTCTGATTCACAGTTTTGGCATCAAGTTTGCCTTGAAATTGGTTTGGCATTTGACCAAAAGCATCAGATCCAAAGATATGAAACTATGCAACATAGGGTTTTCATCCATTGTGCAACTCATGTGGCATTGAATTCCATATCAATGTTAACTGCTTCTGCCCATAAAAACTTTGGCAGTCTGCTGTCAACATCATGTGTGTGGTTGAACAGTTTGTTGCCCCCCTTAAATGAGCGATTCTTCTATGGTGTGTATGCAGTAGTTGTTTCCAACTGGATTCGAAGGTTTCTGAGAAGCTGTTTTATGTCTTGTTTAATACACTCAGTACCATTGTGCTGCTGCAAAATGATGATTCTTTGACAAAACTGGTTCAACAAGAAAGTGTTCATGAAATCAGTCAATGATACCTATTTGTGCCTGAGAAAGTAAGCAGTCCTGTAACCAGTTGCATCATCTTTAAATGTTATTTTGTGTTGACAGATTCAGTCAGCCAACATCAGACTGTAGACATCTAAATGAATCAATTCCCCTGAGTTTATGGAATAAATTATCTCTTCATCGTTGAACTTAAGTTGATGCTCCTGATGACTCCAACAGGGTTTACAAAAAAGAAAAAAAATCTTCTGTTATTACATTAAGCTCTTAAACGATCCCCTTGGCTCACATTTGTGAAGTGTCTGTGTATTGCCATGCCCCAATCTTTCATGCCACAATGTTCGGTCATTCACTGCAATATTTTCTTCATCACTAGCTCACATGGATTTTGTCACATAAAAACAATCTATAAACATTGTGATCTGGACTTGGGACTGAGACACCCTGTCCTCATTCCTTCAAAACTTTTATACATTCTTTCCCATCTGCTTCACCTGGTTCTCCTCAACCAATCACACCATCTTCCTCTCAGGTGGCTCCATTCACACCTCAGTCCACATTAAACCCACCAACCACCACAGTAACTGCATTTCAACAGCCGTCATCCCTTCCACACCAAAAAATCCCTCCCATACAGCTTGGCCTCTGGGGGATGGCATGTCTGCTGCAACAAAAACTTCCTTACCCAGTATGCTGAGGGTCTCACCAAGGCCTTCACGGATAGGTGCTATCCCCCAGACCTCTTCCACAAACAGATCTCCCTTGCCATTTCCCCCACACAGCCCCAATCCTCCCACCACCCCAAGAACCAGTTACGAAGAACTGCCACCTTTGTTGCCCAATACCACCCTGGACTGGAACAATAGAACCACATCCTTTGTCGGGGCTTAGATTACCTATCATCATACTCTGAAATGAGGGACACAGTATCCTTCCCGACCATCCTAAAGTGATGTTCATGTGAAAGACTCGGGTGCAAGACCTGTCCAGTGCACCCATCCAGCACTTCCTATTCCAGTCATGTCACAGGTTTATGCTACACTATCCAGGCCCAGGCTACCTGTGAAAGCAGCCATGTCATTTACCAGCTCTGCTGTACCCATTGCACAGCTTTTCACATTGGTACAACTACCAACCAGCTGTCCACCAGGATGAACGACCATTGTTGCCAAGAGCAAAGTAGACCACCCAGTGGTACAACTTGCAGCTGAACATAACGTACTCGAATTCAATGGGTGCTTCACAACTCAGGCCATCTGTATCCTCCCCTCCACCACCAGATTTTCCAAACTGCACAGATGGGAGTTATTCTTACAACACGTTCTCTGCTCCTGAAATTATCCTGGCTTCAGTCTATGGTAACCTGCTGTCCTACCACCACCTCCCTCTTATCGTCCCCTCACCCTCTTTATTTGCTGCCCTCTGCCAATGCACCCATCCATCTTTCCCGTTCCCTGCTCCTCTCATTTTTCACTTCCCATTCACCCTCACCCCCCTGCCCACAGCCTCCTGACACTGTTGGCAGTCTAGTCTCTATCCACTCCACCAAACAGCACCCATCTCTCCCCCACACATACTCCTCTATCCCTTCCTAGCCCCTCTCCAGATTGCTGCTTTTGTTCAACGTGAGAGTTGCACTACGATACAAGATGCCAGGATGGCAGTCATGTGCATGATGTGTGCTTGCTTGTGTGAATGAATGAATGAATGAATGTGTGTTACCTTTTCTGTAGAATGCTTTGGCCAGAAGCTAAATGTTTATCTGTCTTTTTGTTATTGTTATTGTTGTTGTTGTTGTTGTTGTTGTTGTTGTGGTCTTCAGTCCTGAGACTGGTTTGATGCAGCTCTCCATGCTACTCTATCCTGTGCAAGCTTCTTCATCTCCCAGTACCTACTGCAACTTACATCCTTCTGAATCTGTTTAGTGTATTCATCTCTTGGTCTCCCTCTACGATTTTTACCCTCCATGCTGCCCTCCAATACTAAATTGGTGATCCCTTGATGCCTCAGAGCATATCCTACCAACCGATCCCTTCTTCTAGTTAAGTTGTGCCACAAATTTTTCTTCTCCCCAATCCTATTCAATACCTCCTCATTAGTTATATGATCTACCCATCTAATCTTCAGCATTCTCCTGTAGCACCACATTTCGAAAGCTTCTATTCTCTTCTTGTCCAAGCTAGTTATCGTCCATGTTTCACTTCCATGCATGGCTACGCTCCATACAAATACTTTCAGAAACGGCTTCCTGACACTTAAATCAATACTCGATGTTAACAAATTTCTCTTTTTCAGAAACGCTTTCCTTGCCATTGCCAGTGTAATTTTTCTTTTGTTTCCTTTACTGCTTGCTCAATATACAGATTGAATAACATCTGGGAGAGGCTACAACCCTGTCTCACTCCCTTCCCAACCACTGCTTCCCTTTCATGCCCCTCGACTCTTATAACTGCCATCTGGTTTCTGTACAAATTGTAAATAGCCTTTCGCTCCCTGTACTTTACCCCTGCCACCTTCAGAATTTGAAAGAGAGTATTCCAGTCAACATTGTCATAAGCTTTCTCTAAGTCTACAAATGCTAGAAACGTAGGTTTGCCTTTCCTTAATCTAGCTTCTAAGATAAATCGTAGGGTCAGTATTGCCTCACGTGTTACAACATTTCTACGGAATCCAAACTGATCTTCCCCCGAGGTCAGCTTCTACCAGTTTTTCCGTTCGTCTGTAGAGAATACGCGTGAGTATTTTGCATCCGTGACTTATTAAACTGATAGTTCGGTAATTTTCACATCTGTCAACACCTACTTTCTTTGGGATTGGAATTATTATACTGGGTGATTCAAAAAGAATACCACAACTTTAGGAATTTAAAACTCTGCAACGACAAAAGGCAGAGCTAAGCACTATCTGTCGGCGAATTAAGGGAGCTATAAAGTTTCATTTAGTTGTACATTTGTTCGCTTGAAGCACTGTTGACTAGGCGTCAGTGTCAGTTGATGCTAAGATGGCGACCGCTCGACAGAAAGCTTTTTGTGTTATTGAGTACGGCAGAAGTGAATCGACGACAGTTGTTCAGCGTGCATTTCGAACGAAGTATGGTGTTAAACCTCCTGATAGGTGGTGTATTAAACGTTGGTATAAACAGTTTACAGAGAATGGGTGTTTGTGCAAAGGGAAAAGTTCTGGACGGCCAAGAACGACTAATGAAAATGTAGCACGCATCCAGCAAGCATTTGTTCGCAGCCCAGGAAAATCGACTCGCAGAGCTAGCAGAGAGCTGCAAATTCCACAATCAACTGTATGGAGAGTCGACTGTATGGAGAGACTACCCGAGGCGATGGATCGGCCGCCAGGCAGCCCGTGACAGAGCACTTCATCACTGGCCTCCAAGAAGCCCTGATCTTACCCCCTGCAATTTTTTCTTATGGGGGTATGTTAAGGATATGGTGTTTCGGCCACCTCTCCCAGCCACCATTGATGATTTGAAACAAGAAATAACAGCAGCTATCCAAACTGTTACGCCTGATATGCTACAGAGAGTGTGCTATTTAGCATATCAACCAGGTTTCGCTCATTGATGGGGTGGACCAGTAGGTGGCAAGAAATGCTGTTAAGGCTTCATCAGTGAGCATCAATGTCAGTGTCTTGCTCATTTGTGCTTTAAAAATACTGGCCATCCACTCTGCTCCAGATTTCAACACCAGGTGGAAAGCAGCGATGGTCAGATGCTGTATTCCATGGTGTTAACAGAAGGCATCAAATTTTACTAAAACAAACTGAGATCTCCTGTTGGGTACTAAGTTTTGTATGCGGGGGGTCGCTAACTTTATGGCAAAAACTGTAGTGTGTGCAGTTGTAGAAAACTGACACCACATAATGAAAGTTAGGGAATGCATCCATCAGCAGCAACCACATTGCACCATTACGAGGTGCATTCAAGTTCTAAGGCCTCCGATTTTTTTTCTAATTAACTACCGTATTTACTCGAATCTAAGCCACGCTTTTTTTCCGGTTTTTGTAATCCAAAAAACCGCCTGCGGCTTAGAATCGAGTGCAAAGTAAGCGGAAGTTCTGTAAAATGTTGGTAGGTGCCGCCACAAGTAACTTTTGCCGTCGAATATATGTAGCGCTACACAGACATGCTTTGCAGGCACAAAGATAAATACTGGCGCCAAAAACTCTGCGTCAATAAATAACTTAAAAAAAGAAAAAAGGTGGAAGACGAGCTTTTTTCCACGCCCCGAGTTTCGACCACTGCATTTTCATACATTATCCAACAAAGTAAATACAAATTCCGTATTGTTCATCTTCGAATGTAGCAGCCTTTCAATGTATTACGAAAATCCGACTGGCAAGACTGTTTGGGATGTTTGTCAATATGGCTAACTCTACGTTCTGAATTTTTTCCTACCTGTGACAAGACATGGCTGCTAATAGGAACTTTTATGAATTGTGAATCACATGCAGTATTCTCTTCATCATAAGAATAATACGAATATAAACATTTTGCCATGTATTCTTTTGTGTTTGCTGCTACTTCATTTAAATCCTGCCTGCCTAATAAACTACGAAACTAGAGTGAGACAACAGCAATCGTGGAAGAATGTACATATCATGCCATGTTTATATTAGTATTATTCTTACGCAGATTGGAGATGCAGTCAGAAATTAAGCACGACAACTGACTAGATTTTTAAATCTAAGATGACTCTAATTTCTGTGCAGAAGGTAATGTACTAAAGAGGCATCTGCAAAGATATTCAAACGGAGAAAAATTTTCGCTAAACTCTCCTTCACAACATCTTCTATCACACGCAGTCCATTATTTGGTTCTTGTTGATCATTATCAAAGAAAGCAGCAGTGTAAGTAACAACAAATTGCAGTCTCTTGCCATTGTTTCGCTTATGAGACAATTTTATTTATTTATTTTTCAATTGGAAGCGGCGGTAGTGCGTACAAAAGCAAGCCATGCCGCAAGCGGCGACAGGTCGTAAACACTCATTATCAGAATGCGACAAACAATGCGTGACACAGTACAATAAAGCATTTTCAACTTAGAGTGACGAAACACCTATAACAAAGTAACGGCACTTATCAGATCAAAGAAAAATAAGCAATCAATTCAACCCACACGAAGCACGTGAAAAAGGAAGGGTACCCGTATAAATACGGATGGAGCGCCTGACGCATAACAATGGCTACCTGGTAATGCTTAACTGCTAAGCTTACGGCTCGAACCAAACTACTGTAGCTGAATCGTCATTCATTCGACCTAAATTGTGGCTCATATTATAATGGACCAATTTTGTTTCGATTTGGACGTGCGGCCTAAAACTTTTCTCTCCCCTTGAATTTCAAATCTCAAATTTCAGGTGCGGCTTAGATTCAGGAAAATTTTTTTTCCTTGGTTTCGAGTCTCATTTTTCAGGTGCGGCTTAGATTCGAGTGCGGCTTAGATTCGAGTAAATACGGTACTCACCCGAAATCGATGAAACTGACATTACTTCTCGACGTAATCGCCCTGCAGACGTACACATTTTTCACAACGCTGACACCATGATTCCATGGCAGCGGCGAAGGCTTCTTTAGGAGTCTGTTTTGACCACTGGAAAATCGCTGAGGCAATAGCAGCACGGCTGGTGAATGTGCGGCCACGGAGAGTGTCTTTCATTGTTGGAAAAAGCCAAAAGCCACTAGGAGCCAGGTCAGGTGAGTAGGGAGCATGAGGAACCACTTCAAAGTTGTTATCACGAAGAAACTGTTGCGTAACGTTAGCGGGTGCCTTGTCTTGGTGAAACAGCACACGCGCAGCCCTTCCCGGATGTTTTTGTTGCAGTGCAGGAAGGAATTTGTTCTTCAAAACATTTTCGTAGGATGCACCTGTTACCGTAGTGCCTTTTCGAACGCAGTGGGTAAGGATTACGCCCTCGCTGTCCCAGAACATGGACACCATCATTTTTTCAGCACTGGCGGTTACCCGAAATTTTTTTGGTGGCGGTGAATCTGTGTGCTTCCATTGAGCTGATTGGCGCTTTGTTTCTGGATTGAAAAATGGCATCCACGTCTCATCCATTGTCACAACCGACGAAAAGAAAGTCCCATTCATGCTGTCGTTGCGCGTCAACATTGCTTGGCAACATGCCACACGGGCAGCCATGTGGTCGTCCGTCAGCATTCGTGGCACCCACCTGGATGACACTTTTCTCATTTTCAGGTCGTCATGCAGGATTGTGTGCACAGAACCCACAGAAATGCCAACTCTGGAGGCAATCTGTTCAACAGTCATTCAGCGATCCCCCAAAACAATTCTCTCCACTTTCTCGATCATGTCATCAGACCGGCTTGTGCGAGCCCGAGGTTGTTTAGTTTTGTTGTCACACGATGTTCTGCCTTCATTAAACTGTCGCACCCACGAACACACTTTCGACACATCCATAACTCCATCACCACATGTCTCCTTCAACTGTCGATGAATTTCAATTGGTTTCGCATCACGCAAATTCAGAAAACGAATGATTGCACGGTGTTGAAGTAAGGAAAACTTCGCCATTTTAAGTATTTAAAACAGTTCTCATTCTCGCCGCTGGTGGTAAAATTCCATCTGCTGTACGGTGCTGCCATCTCTAGGACGTATTGACAATGAACGCGGCCTTATTTTAAAACAATGCGCATGTTTCTATCTCTTTCCAGTCCGGAGAAAAAAAATCGGAGGCCTTAGAATTTGAATGCACCTCGTAAAAGGGTCAGCAAAGTTGATAAGCACACCCTCTCAAGGGTGCTCAGGCTGTGATTATGGAGAAAAATTTTTTGCTGTAGAGGCTTCATTGTGAGCACAACCTGACAATGCTCACTGCATGCTCGTTGTGCTGTCCATTCCTGTAGAATAAATGTGGTGCTGAACTAAGGCTTTCATCTTAGACATCTCCACCTCCCAGTTGTATATATGTAGCAACAGATGTGGTGGTGGGACTACGTGACATTCAGCATGGTCTGTAGACAACACTACTCTCTAAACAGCCTGAAGCCTATGTTCCATAGCAAAATAATTTTGCAACATTGGCTCTGACCCTTTTAGGAGACACTCTGGCCAACCACTTTACATACTGATACAACTCTACACTGGAGGGTTCTGCCCAGTTTACCGTGCCATTTTGTGAACAATGATTAGAAAATGTTCCAGGGTGTGGTGCATAGTCTGCTTCCATACAGTCAAACTTCACTTTGGGGCTAGGTATGGGAAAAACTTACATTTTTTTATTGTTTACTAATACCCAGTTAAGTAAAAAAAAAAAAAAAAAAGGAATGCTGAAGATTAGATGGGTAGATCACATAACTAATGAGGAGGTGTTGAATAGGATTGGGGAGAAGAGAAGTTTGTGGCACAACTTGACTAGAAGAAGGGATCGATTGGTAGGACATGTTCTGAGGTATCAAGGAATCACCAATTTAGTATTGGAGGGCAGCGTGGAGGGTAAAAATCGTAGAGGGAGACAAAGAGAGGAATAAACCAAGCAGATTCAGAAGGATGTAGGTTGCAGTAGGTACTGGGAGATGAAGCAGCTTGCACAGGATAGAGTAGCCTGGAGAGCTGCATCAAACCAGTCTCAGGACTGAAGACCACAACAACCACCCAGTTAAGATGGAAATATCAATTAGCCATAGCAGCAGTGGCAAAATTTTTACTGTTTAAATAAACTTGTTTTAAAATATTTTTTTATTCTTTAAGATTTCCATTGATTTGAATGTTGCGTTATTACAGAAAATGGGAAGAGATCAGGGCTATTTTAGTAACAGTGGTGACAGACATGAGCAACTAATGCATCACGTAAGAAATGGTATAGTTTCGCTGAGACAGCAATGTACCACTTACCATGTGGTATGGCCTATTAGGTGGTACTTACGCAGATGCATTGTGCAAGACTTGCTCTATCTTGTCTGTATAGTAGTTTTGTGGAGTTTTCGGTGGACATCAGCTGTATTGCAGAATGGTCCCATCCCTAGTGGGGAAGTATTTTATGAATTGCAGTATGACTGAAGTACGAGGGTTATTCCAAAAGTAAGGTCCGATTCGCCGTAACTATTGAAATTTGGCGCCAATGACAAAACACGCATGCGCGCCGACTCCCGGCAAGCCTTGCGCGTCAAACGCCACCATTCGCTTTGTTACTGTTGCTGAGTGTAGTTCACAGTGTCACTTTACAATGTTTAAGACAATTGATCAGCCCGCCGATTGTGAAGTAAGGGCAGTGATACGGTTTTTGTCTGCAAGAAACAATTCAGCGGCGGAAATCCATCGGCAGATTACTGAAGTGTACGGTCCTAACATAATGAGCGACAGTAAAGTGCGCAAGTGGGTGCGAGCTTTTAATGAAGGACGGGATAATGTGCACGATGAACCACGGTGTGGCCGACCATCAGTGATTTCAGACGATTTGGTCAATGCGGTTGACAAAAAAATTCGTGAAGATCGCCGATTCACTATTACAGACGTAGACATGCATTTTCCGAATGTGAGTAGAACAACTTTGTACAGAATTGTGTCTGAACATTTGAAGTTTCACAAATTGTGTTCCCGTTGGGTTCCCAGGCTGCTTACTGAGCCCCAACGAATGAAAAGAATGGCTTTTGCTCTTGATTTTTTGGAGCGATATCATAAGGAAGGTGACAGTCTTTTAGACAATGTTGTCACAGGGGATGAGACATGGGTTTCTCACATCACTCCAGAGTCTAAACGTCAGTCAATGCAATGGCGTCACACGTCATCGCCAGTCAAGGTCAAGGCAAAGCAGACAATCTCAACACGTAAGGTTATGGCGACTGTGTTCTGGGATAGACGTGGAGTATTGTTAGTCGACTTTATGGAGAGAGGAACAACGATTAATAAAGCTGCCTACTGCGCTACCCTGACTAAACTTCGACGTGCAATCCAGAATAAGCGACGTGGTCTTTTGTCGTCTGGAATCTTGTTGTTGCATGACAATGCCAGACCCCACACTGCAAATGAAACGCAAGCTCTGATCAAGAAATTTGGATGGGAACAGATGGACCATCCTCCTTACAGTCCGGACCTGGCGCCAAGTGATTTCCACCTGTTCCGTTACTTAAAGGAGTTTCTCGGCGGCAAGCGCTTCGACACAGATGATGAAGTGAAAGAAGCAGTTAAGGACTGGTTATCGTCACAGGCGGCCGATTTCTATAACATGGGAATTCAAAAGCTTGTTGAACGATGTGACAAATGTTTAAATAAGTATGGAAGTTATGTAGAAAAATAGATAAAGATGTAAGGAATGTAAATAAAACAATTGTTTTGAAAAAACATTTTAGTTTTGATTTTTTTTTTATAACCGGACCTTACTTTTGGAATAACCCTCGTACAATTCTCCGTTTGCAGTAAAAGATTAAGAACAGGAGGAGCCACTACGAACTTGCGACATCATATAGTTCAAAATAAAAACAGAAAGTGGCTTAACTACTGCGCGCGTCTTCGTAATAGACCTTTATCTGCTTGTTGCCCTTGAAAACAGACAAATTGACACAAAAAATATTCTACTCCAACCTCAGTTTTCATTCTTTAGCACTAACTGTTAGTAATGCCCAAATAGTTGTATGATCCTCGATTACAACATGAGTGTTGAACAAAGTTAGAAAACATTAGGATCGAGGGGAGAATACTGGTGTTTTTTTTAGTATTCAATCATTTATCACTTTTCAAAAAAGTAGTGAATGGTGGACAACCATGTTTTATTTTCTTATTTAATTTGCTATTTTGATTCTATGTATATTGAAACTGAAGGAGTCGAAATTTTTAAGTGTTTGTTTGGTTTATATGCCTATTACGGGAAATAATAGGAATAAAAAACAAAGAACCAGTTATTTCAGAAACCAATTATTTTGAGTGGTTTTAACAGTCAGGTTTTTAAACTGGAATTGAAAAAAAAGATATAACAAAAAAAAGACCTGTTGTCCCAGCAATAACCGCCACCCCTAATTAGAGCCATTGAGGAGACATGCTAACAGACTAGGGTTTGCGTGCTGTGTAGTGAGCTGAAAATGAATATCATAGTGGTAATTGCCAATAATAATTATCCAAGAGCATAGCCCTATGTTGAAACACTGTGCTATTTTGTCTGGAAGTTGAGAATGTGGAGCAAAAAGAACTAAGAGTTTGTATTCAGGAAATAACTGTAATTTATTCCCATAAAGGAAATCATGGAGTTTTCTAACACCATAGACAATGGCCAATGTCTCCTCTAGTTGTGAATAATTTTGCTGTGCCTATGAATGTCTTCAGTGCAAAAGTTATTGTTTGCTGTATACCAGCAGCATCCATATGCAAGAGGACAACTCCAGTCCTGTAGTGTGACATGTCGGTTGCAAGGGTCGTGGCTTATCTCTTGTGAAAGTTGCTAAGCATGGGGTCCAGTTGCAAAAATGCTTTGTAACACTCGAGAGACCAAACGAGCAGAATACATTTCATCATCTGATGGTTCAATGGATTCGTGTGGTATCTGCCGGGGGATGAACTTCACATAGTAGTTGATTTTTCCCCACAAAAGACTGCAATTCCTTTTACGTTTATTCTGTTTGGTGGCTTGTCAGTTACATCAATGTGCACTGCCATTCTCGCGATCGTTTTGCTGCTTGATGTGTGACATAACACCACGGATGGTGCATAGAACTGTCATTTGTCCAGGTTACAACGGAGCATGTGCTTCAAAGCTGCTGAAACAGTGTTTGTAAGTTTTGAATGTGCTCTCCCATAGTAGCACCCATCATCCAAATAGTTTATGCACTTTGAGATACAGTGAGTTAGTTGCACTGCCTATCTTTGGAAGATTCCTGGTGCTGAAATGACCCCAAAAGGCAACCTTTTGTATTGAAACCTTTCAAAAGGCATATTTATTGCCAGTCTTTTCAGTGTGTCACTGTCTGGTGGTAACTGCAAGTATACATCCTTCAAATTAATCTTTGAAAAACACTGCTCCCCTTCCATCTTTGTTAAAAAAGTTACTCTGACCAAGGGATTCAGTAAATGTTGATTCACTGTACATGTTAATTGTGGCCTCAAAATTATCACAAAGTCTGAGGACCTTTTTGCTTTCTTTACGAAGACCATGGGAGTTGCCCACTGATTAGCTGAGATTTGCATAACTACTCTTAATTCATACGAACCTGTCTCAACTCAGTCTTTACTGCGTCTTGCGTTGTAAATGGAATGGCCGTGCACAACAAAATTTAGGAATAACGGATTACTGTAGTGAATGTGCACTTCAGACTCATTGGCCCTACCAGAAGGTTATTTTAATAACTCTGTAATAATGATTAGAAGTCCTGGAATGATACAAAACTGGACACCAGATTTGCATCATCCCATACTTGGAAATGAAAAGTGGCAAACACTGCTAAACCAAAAATATTTACAGCCAATGGAGAACTTATGACAGGCAAAGTGATTTGCCGTTCAGTGCTCCCTTGTATTTTGCTCGTACAGTAATTTGTGCCTCCAAAAAGATGTTTTGCCAGCTGTATGAAATGCTGCCCACTGCAGCAACTGCATACTGGGGGAGCCCAAACATTGATAGGTGATAGTTTTCCTTGTTAATTGGATAAACTACTTCCCCCTTATCCATCTAGAACTGGATCACAATATCATTGGTATCCAACTCAATCATGAGTTTATTAGACTCTTGGCTAGATTTTGCTGAGGCCGGACTAACACTAACACTTGGTCATGTTTTGCTGCCCGCAGTGTATTACCGAATTGGTGCATTGGCCCACAGTGTTTTCCTGCCTTGTCACACTTGCCAAGTGACCTTGGTTGCGATAGGCATAGCATGGGTCAAAAAAGTGTGCACTGGCAACGATCTTGGCACATCAAACATTCTCGACAAGGCTTTAGCATCAGGGGGAGAAAGTTTTTCGGTAAGGAATGTTATGTACATCAGAACCTGGCTAGGCCTGTTTACTAAATTCACTTAAGTTTGCTTGGGAGCTGTAAACGTTACCTTGTGCAGCCCTCTCACCCTGTCGTCGTTCAGGGGACTAAAGGTCTCCACACACATTCAAGCTAGATATCAAATTTCCTCTCTTCTGTCCAAAGGTTTGTTGGACTAACTCGTACACCTGCCAACATCATTTGTGAATTTAACCACATTTTTTAAGCATATGCTGTTTGTGTTGCAAAGTGATTTGATACTTGGGGGAATGGCTGCCAATGCAGACAAAGCATTCTTGCATTGACTTTGTCATTGCATCTAAAGAAAAAAGGTAACAAGACAAATTGAGAGAGAAATATACCCATGAAAAATCAGTTAAATGAAACACAGTATTACACTCAGAACGTGAAGGTTACATCAACTTTCTCTGAATGGACAGCCTGACTTTAAATAACAATATGATTTTGCCATCACAGTGGAAAAGAAGACACTTGAATGTGAAAACTTATTTTCTTCTTCTTGGTCCTCAAACAACAGTTCATTAAAATACTACAATGTGGGAATATATTACATTACATTTTTATTGGTCCTTTTGATCATTTGTTGTACAAGGTACACAATAAGATATTGGACAAGTCATTGTGATTTACAATACATGTTTTTAAACCATACAAGAATATTTACATTGATTTAGGCTTAATATTATCACAGCTGAAGGTTCAGATTCCTTAAATTATATTTAACCCAAGTAATTCAAATTTTTTTTAGTATTTGCCAGAAATTTTATGTTTCAAGATATTCATCTATACTATAAAAACATTTTTGCAATACATATTTATGGACAGCAGTTTTAAATTTTGAAATGTCTTTTAATGTTTGTAGGTAGCTTATTGTATAGTCTGTTTCCTGTTTTCAGTGGTCCATTCTGTTTTAGTGTTGAGTGTGCATGTTGAACATTTATGCCCTGCTTTCTCCTTGTGTTACACAAGTGGATGCTCTGGTTAGTTGACACAAGATTGTTGCTATTTTCTAAGATTTTCCGTACAAATATGATTACTTGTAAAATGAACAGATGTGGTAGTGGAAAGATATGTGGTTTCTTGAATAAGGGCTTGCATGAGCTTCTTGATGCAGCATTTTCTATGGCTCTTACAATTCTCTTTTGGCATATAAAACAACTTTTGCTAGCAGATGCGTTTCACCAAAAGATTATGCCGTATTGCAGTAAGGATTCTGCCTGTGTGAAGTATACGTCTTTTAGTGTCTCTTTCGATGTGCAATCAGAAAGAATTTTGATAGTATAGCAAATGGTATTTAATTTATTTGTAATGTATTTTGTATGCTGGACCCATCTTAGACCTTGGATCCATATCCCAAGAAATTTTGTAAAGCTTACATTTTCGAGGGTTCTGATAAACAACTCTGTCTGGTGCTTGTGGACATTTATTTTGCACTGTGTGTATATGTATTTTAACTGTTTTTTTCTGTGTTTATTACTAAGTTGTTTCCAGAAAACCAGTCTGTAATGTGGGTGGTACAGTTTTTAATCCCATGTAGTAATTTTTCTTTGGTCCTTCTTTTTATTATCATATTTGTGTCATCTGCAAATTTTATGTAATTATGGCATGGGCTAGTCGGTTCCAAGTCATTTACAAAGAGTAGAAACAGAACTGGAGCCTTGTGGTACACAATAATCCGTGTTGTGCTTTTCTGAGCAGTAGGACTTATCTTGTTCCCTTCTTGGATAGTAAGCTCAACTAATTGCTCTCTGTTTTGAAGATATGATTTTATCCATTCATAGGCTGGGCCCCTATTACCTACAGATTCAAGTTTCTGAAGCAAGATGTGATTGATGACATTGAATGCTTTAGAGAGGTCTAGAAATATGACTGAGATATTTTCTTTATTCTCTATTGCATTTAAGGTTTCATTTAGGAATGCAAAGATAGCTATCTCAGTAGATTTAGATTTTCAGGATCCATGTTGAGTATTTGAGAAATAATAATGTTTTTCTGTGAAACTGATTAGTCCTTTATAATAGATTTTTTCAGTTATTTTGGAAAAACCAGATAATAGTGAGATTGGCCTGTAGTTTGATACTTATGTTTTTTTCCCTTTCTTGAACAGGGATTTTACTTTCGCTATCTTCAGTTTTTCTGGGATCACCCCTTCTGCTAGAGACCAGTTACAGATGTTGACAAGTGGCCTGGCTATGAGGGGAGCACATTTTTTCAAGATATAGTCAGGGATATTGTCAGTACCACCAGAGAATTTGGGCATCAGTTCTTTGATTATATTAAGTATTTCCTTTTCATTGGTGGAGTATAGAAAAATAGATTTGTTATTTATAGTACATCTGGATTGATTTATAGGAGTACACTGTAAATTTTGATTTATAAGATGTTCAGCTATCTCTGTAAAGTAGGAATTAAATTTATTTGCAATATTTGTAGGTTCAGTTATCGCAGTTGAGTTCTCCAGTAGGCAGTTAATGTTATGGAAGTCTATCTGTTCTGCTGCAGTTTCTTTCCTGGCAATATTTCATATGGCTTTCATCTTATTGGTGGAATTTTTTATTTATGTGTCATTTGCCATTATTTTTGCTTGTCTGACAACATTTTTGAATATCTTTTTATAGGTTTTGTAATAATAGTCAAATTCTGGTGATGTGAGTTGTTTGTACAATCTGTGCAGTAATCTGTTTTTTTGTTTGAAGATACTAGAATCCCAGGAGTAATCCATATATTTTTTTGTTTTCCTTGTGTATGTTTTCCTGTGGGTTGGAGAGAAGCACAGTTCAAAATAGTAGGAAAAAATTGTTAATAAAGTTATTATACTTTCCATCTGTGTGTATGCAGTTATAAATCTCTTCCCAGCTTTCTTTGCTTTGCTCAGGTAATGGAGAAAATGATTTATATTTTCATTACTGTAGTTTCTATTGGTGGTTGTTAGGCAGTGTTTAAGCTGTAGCTCGGTTTCCATACCCAGAGAGAGTTTTTGAGCTGTGTGATCCCCAAAGCCTGTGTTTAATGTTTCTATTGTATTGTTCATTACTACATTTACAAAAACTGGTCAATCGTGGTACGTGAGGTCTTTGTGATATGAGTTGCTGTTTCTATGGTGGATTTCATGTTAAAAGTTAGCAAGAGATTCAGTAATTCATTCTTTTCTTTGGTGTCATTTGCAAAGTCAGTATTAAAATCACCACATAAAATAACTCTTCTGTTTCTCTGCGTTGGTCTGTTAAGTGAATATTCCAAACTTTGTGTACTATCTCAACTCCCGATAGCTCTACATCTTTTTCCTTCATTATTTCAACAGGAAATTTTATATTGACGAAGTTTATATTATTTCTTATGAATATACAACTGCCACCATGTGGGGCGGCAGGTGGAAAATAAAGTTATTATATTTCTGTTATTTGTTGCCATTCTCAACACAGGCTCTCTAACTACAATGCTGGCAACCAGAAAGTGATTAGCAGAAACGTGATGCCTGTAATTAAGAGTTCACTGTGCCCACTCTGATGAAGAAAAAGTTATTGATTATTGAAGTTCATTACTCTGAGGATTTAGAATGATGCCTGGGATTCATAGAAAATGCAGTTTACTATAACAATTTTCACTATATTCTGAAAACAATAAAACATAAAATTCCAGACAGATGATTACCCATATCAGCTATTGTACTATCAGAGCTGTTCAGAGTCTATTGCGTGGATCCTATTATACCTAGATAACGAAACTGTTCAATAATTGTTATCGATGTAAATGTTCAACGTGAATGCTCACCAAAATTTGACGTTAATACTCATCAAATGCCACGCTAGTAATGGTAGAAAGTTTGTCCTGCAGCGACACGTGAAAATACGACATACGCAAACTGAGACTAAATCACTGGAGTCGTTCTGTAATCAACACTTTACCCCAATGCGAACTCATTGTTAAGTGCATATCGAGTTACTTAGTACGGCATCCAAGGCTGTTCCTTGCAACTGCACAAACACGACGCGACATGGAGTGCGCTCTTATATGAATCTAGAAGAGAACTGGGGCCTTACTCTAGCTCGCACGCTCTTATTTATACAGCCGCGGTGCAGACCGCCGAAGGCGCAGCCGATAACATTTGCCTTACTGACTAGCCGCTGGGGCTAGAGAACACCACTTCACGTTACTAAATAATTAATTGCTTCATTCGCCAATGAAGCTCTTGAGTTAACTGTCCAATCAGCACACAGGTAAGTATCTATAATAAAATTTTAATGTGACTAGGTTAAATACTTTTGGCGAGAAAATTATTTTAGTTGTACTGCACGCAATAGATAAGCTCTGAACTTGCCCTTTGGAGAGACGCTACAGCTATAGTTTTATAGCTACCTTTTTGAAACTTCTCACATCTTTGTTATTATTGTGTATCTCCATTCTACCTAAATGTAAACATCCTAGCTTTCTCTGAATACTTACTTAATCTATCTTGCTTCCGAACTTTTAGGACACAAAAACAGAAAATCATGAATTTCAACCAAAATATTACTTCGTGAGATCCAGTATGCTGTTTCCATTAAATTACAATGAAAAAGGAATCTGAATATAAATTTTGAAGTTTCTAGCCCCTTCCTGTTGCGCCAATGATTTTTACGTAAAACGTCCAAATTTCGAATACTGTTACCAAACTGAAACTTAACACATTATTATTTTAGCATCACTCCTGACATGCTATCAACTTTTCAGTTTATTTACTTTATTTTTAAGGTATTGCACAACATTCGTGACGTCATAGCTAGTTACAGTGGACTACGCTGGCACACAATGGAAAGCATTGAATTCTATGTATATGGCGTGAGTAGGCTGCTTCCCTACAACCATGTTTAAGAATTTTTCTACAGAAATAACCACCTAGCACAAAGTTAGGTAGGGACACAATATGTAACTTGTCCTCATCAAGCCAATGTTCTGAGACACAATAATGAGGTACTTTTTCATTCTTTTCTGATAGAATTTGGATTTCACTTGTTTTACTAGTTAGTGATTGCACATTTTGGTGAAAAAGAACAAAGTTCATATTTTTGTGTTTTACCTGTGAGTTTTTATTTTGTGTCCCCGTCCTGGCTGCGAGGCGGAGGTCTTTATTTCATCTGATACATCATTTCTAGTATTTTTGGGATTTTATTTTCAGGGAGATGCTTTACAATGGGAATTCAACATTTCTCTGGATTATATTTGCATGTGTGTATTTCCACCCCTATTACTGCCTGTAAGTTTCCCTTGTTCATTATAATCTGACAAGCATCTATGAACATCTTACTAAATATTCTAGAACCTAGTCTGTTAAGATGCGATCCATCTTTACCAAGACACTTGTCATTAAGAAATTTGTTTGGGTCAATGAATATTACACCTAGTTTATTACATTCCTCTTTAATATTGTCATTTATTCTGTGTATGTATCTTGTCACTTCTGTACACAATGCTACTGATTATAATTCTCGAGGTGTAGTAGACGTATCTGGCAGTTCTTATTAGGTTTCTTGTGTTGTTGTTGATTTCTTCTTCACTGCTGCTTTGTAGACAGTTCGTTCCAACGTGAATAAATACACCTTTGGGATTTCTGTCACATATCTTAGCACTTTTTGCTGATTTTAGGATATTGCTGAAATGTTTTTGTGATGCGTAGTCCTGATTCCAGGGCAAACGTCTATTTTTGAGTTTGAAATTAAGATTCATCCACGGAAGAATTAGATAGCTTAGCTCTTTATTTTATTGTGCTGCAACTTTAAAGTTGCACATAGAATATTCATTTTATTAACCTCGTCTTGCGTAATATATGGCTGGGAAAGACAGAATCTGTACCATTACAGTAATTGCCAGTGCTGTTTTGTTTTTATACCAGATCATAGCTTCCATAATCATGGAAATGTGCAATACAGTCTTTTTCAATAAATGTGCATGGTAAAACATCAACGTAAACAATTTCTCTGAAATACAGTCTTTGTTTGGCGCACACATCAGAGAGTGCTGCACACGGTCAAATACTTTCCACCAAACAGCAAAGTTTGACAGATAGTTTGTGTACAAGCAACTTAACTCATTGGTGCATAACAGAGAGATGAGCAATTTCTAACGGTCCGAAAATACATTTTGAGCTGCTGCTAACACCTGAAATGTTTTGTAAATATGAGGTCATTACAATTGAAATTTGTTTCAAAACACTGTGTAAAAAAAAAAAAGGCATTGCTCAGAATGACACCAAATTTGAACAGAATATTATCAAAGAAGGATTAAGTGTTTTCGAAACAAAAAGATTAACAAAAATTTTCCCAGTAGATGGCGCACTAAGCCTCATAACCTAAGTGTTTAGCTACAAGTAACAGCTGTAGTAGGAGTTGCACATTAAGCAAACCATACTGGGCAATGTGCATGGCCACAAATTTGACGTTAAACAGTTGTGGTGCTGTTGGTTAAGGGTATACAGAACGCCCTATGCTTACAATGTTAAATTGAGCTAAAAGTTAGGAACATTTTCTCATTTGTTATTTGGATGATACTCTTGATTTTTTCACAGAACGCAGAGATATGTTCTGCTTTTGTACTGAATTATTAATTTTGAAAAAATAATGTATAGGTTTTCGATATTTTATTTTTTGTAAATGTTAAAAAAAAGTTATACATTTTAACAAGTATTTTAAAATTTACATCCATTAATATAAAATAATTCCACATTATATCTTTTAATTCAGATATATTAGAAGGCCTTAAGGAACAACTACAGAAAATTTCATCTTTCTACTATAAATACGCCCTGAGAAAATGTACCTTATACACAAAAAAACTAAAGTTACGGGAAATTAGCTTCAAAGTTTTTACTTCAGTACAAGCCTGCTCCATAGCTTGTATCATCAGAATCGTCCAACAGCTTCCTCTTGATGGCTCTGCTATGCTGTCTAGCCATCTTTGAATATACTTTTTTGGCATTATCTGAAGACCTGAGCCGTTTCTTGTCCAAACAAAGCATAGCTGCGGCAGTTCGTAGTCCTACACAGAGCCCCAACTTCTGCAGAACTTTGCACTTTGTTATATTGCCCTGAATGAATGATGAAACAGCATCATAAACGCCAAAGTGAAGTGTGTTTATACCCACAAACACTGTTTTAGGTAATCTATTCCACATCACATGGTTCACACACTCATTTGGATTTTGAGTCCGGCCATGAAGACATTTCTCTAGTAGACTAATATCTGCGAGGTCTCAGAATATTGGTTTTATTTCATCCATTATGGCTGGTGGCAGGTGATGAGGGTAATTGTATTGTTTTTTAGTTACCTTGCCTCTGTTGTACTTGCACCAACTATCGTCTCCTTTTGGACATAGCCCATGTTGGGGATTCTCATTGTTTGAAGCTGTATGAAAAAACAGAGCCCAGACTGCTCTTCTCATTAATTCTGCTTCTTCTGTATTCTGTCTTATCGCTAGACCATAGCACTTCTGAATATGATCTATTGTAGCATCTGTCAGTCTATTTTTCCCATCTAAAGTTTTCCCATCGCTCAATTTCTTGCCTTTCATGCTAGCCTTGAGCCGTCGAAGTCTTGATCTCATCCTTCGCTGAACATGGCCAACACACTCCAGTTTGGAAATTTTCACATCGTTACCATAGGGTCTCAGTTCCTCAATTTCTTTGAAAGCCTTTGAGTCACCATCTCCAAGATAATTTATGTACCTAACGTTGTACCATTTTACTGAGCGTTGATAAATACTTCTTACACCAGAAACTTCCATACCACCACTTGACCCATAGTAATTTCCCATGCACTCCTCTTCATGTTTAGTTTTCATTTTCTCCTTGCATCTGCAATGCTTGGAAAGTATTGCCACATCAACTACCTTACCAGTGTCCACACTTGTAGCTGTTACTACACCATTCAGAGATGTGTGGCCTCTCTTCTGCCAGCTTCCATCAAAAGCTATGGACAAGTCTCTGCTATTATTATTTTCAATAACTGCTTCCTCAACAGCATCTTTCATGTTTTCCTGTGCCACATCTTCTACAGCAGAGCCTATTGCAATTATGTGTTTGTTAAATTTTGAAGGTGGAGGAGGGAGGTTCATCACACAACACAACATGGCACCTGCAGCCCTACCCTTTCCTATACATTGTAATCCATAAACCAGTCTAATGTTTATATCATATAGTTTACCTGTATCTGCAGTAACATGTGAGGAATTGAAGAAAGTAACACTGTATTTGCAATAACTGCACATCAACTCAAATTCACAAGCAAGTCCTACATGTAAGTTTGTTTTCAATGCAACACCACATTTTCCACATTGTTTGCAGCACACATTGTTCTCCAAAACGTCTGATAATAAAGAGACATTAATTACCTCATATTTTGTAGTCCCAGCATTTAGTTTCTTGTATTCTTCTTCAATTCCAGCTAGTTTTCTTCTTGAAGCACTTTCTGATGTAGTGGCAGCAGCATCACTCAATGTATCACTACCAGTGTTGAGGTTAGTCGCCACTGGGACATCAGATACTGATGAAGATGAATCAGACGAATTTTTAGTGCACTTTACTTTCTTGCGCCAATGTACACGCTTTCTAAATACCTTCAGACTAGGTCTTGGCATGTTGAAGGAAAGAAAACTCAATGACTTCTCCACATAAGACTTTCACAACGACGACATGGATGTACTCACAAAGGAAACAATACAAATGGTGCAGAATCTATTGTCAACTGTCTAGCAGTGTAGCCAACAGAAAAGCTAACTCTTTTCTGCTCAATTATATCTCTGGCAAGGCTGTCTATATCAGGTATATTTCGCGTCTCATATACAAGGTGTGGAACATCGTGTGTCAAAATTATTTTGAAAAATTATTTAAAATAGTTCTATTCACTTCATCCAAATATTTTATACATGGTATTAAACGAGAGAGTCTAAATTTTTTGAAAATGCGTTTACCCAAAAATCGATTTTTTTTTTTTCATCGAAAAACTCATTCCGTATACCCTTAAGTAAACCCTTCAACCACAGCAAGGTTGTACCACATAGGTTGATAAAAATCAGTTTAACTGTCCTGAGACAAAAACCACATAAAAAGCAACAATAAGATCAGTTTTTAAGTTGTCATGAGACTGGTGCAAGACATATTCAATATGATGCAGATCATTTTCCACCACAGGTTGAAATCTAGAAACAATGGGTTCCGCAACAGATTGGAGTGTCTGAGGGGTTACTTTCAGAATGCATCGCATAATGCATACCTTCCATTCTATGTTTGTAATTGAGTACAGAACACAGTGTCTTACAGATAACCCCACAGCCAGAAGCCACACTTACTAAGATCAGGTGGCCAGTCAGCTGCAGCGCTGCCCTGTACTCCACCCATTGTATCCACTAGAACATGGTTCTGGTTATTGACCCACCTCTTCTACATTAGTTTACCAAGGGCTGTGACATAATTTTTAGAATAGAGTGAAAATCTAGGGATCAGGGGATAAGTTTAATATCAGTTGAACTCCAGTATCATTTAGTAATTGACTTCACCTGATGATGTAACTAATATTATGAAACCGGTTGCACTTTTAAAATAAAGAAACCACCAACAGAAAAATGCTTCTATCGGAGAGCAAAAAATGTGAATATACTCCTCTGTATTAAGACTCTGACTGATAAGTGGGGTACCAGCTGCCTCCTTGTACCTTGCTCAGCAATTTCAAAAATTGTTGCAAAAGTATTGGCACGAGAACATATTCACACTCCTTTTAAACTTCAGCTCACTTCTCACTCTCACAAGCTACCCTGACTGTAGTTCACTCATGTCCATTAGTCTCATTCCGCTCCACTCCGAATTACACATTCTCACTCTCATTCGGCCCAAGTCATTGTAATTATCCCTTTGTGGCTCTCCAACTGTCATTGTCCCCCGTCTCACAGCCGCAGTTGCATTCATTCTGTCCTCCTGCTACTGTCTCCTCTGAGTGTCACTCTCTCCCTCTTGTTCTTTCTTGCTGCCAATATCTCAGTCATTCTTTCCTACAATTGCGCTCTCTCTCTCTCTCTCTCTCTCTCTCTCTCTCTCTCTTTCCCCCTCCCTCCCCCCCCCCCTCTCCCCCTCCCTCCCTCCCTCCCTCATTGTCATTGTCAGAGACTGTGTGTGTCATTATCGCTGGCTCTCACCCATTTCCACTTTCTCCTTCTCTTTATTCTTCTTCACTCTTTTCCTAGCACTGTTCCCTTATTGTCTACTACGTTGCACTGCCACCATGTTCCTAGCTTTCTCTCATACTGCTGTGGTCTCCTTTGCTCTTTCTGTACCACAACCTCTGTTTACTATCTTCCATTATTTATTACGTCTCCATCCCTTTCCCACTACTACTGTATCCTTCTCCCTCAGCATAAACAAGTGCAAATATGGTCGCATGTCAAGGTGCTGAGGAAGATAGAATGAGGCAGCTGATACCCCGATTTCAGTCAGTCTTTGAGCAAAGAGGAGCATATTCGCCTTTTTCATGTTCAATAGGAGCATTTTTCTGCTGGTTCCCTACTTTTCTATGCCACCGAAGGGCATGTCAACTCGTACAAAATGAACTTCATGGGTCAGTAAAATTTTTATAGTTTACTTATGTGAAATTGAAATAACCCAAAATTAATTTTACACCCCGTGTGCACAAAAATTTTTCTTCTGTTTCGGGACTACAGTTTGGAGTTCTCAGAACCCTTCTGTTGATAACAGAGACGTTTTACTTTATGAGCTATGTTTTCGCCTCGCACTGCATTTTACGTGCACAAGTAGGGTAACTTTGGAACTTCTGTATCTTGGCTCTGATAAAGATTCTAGAAAATTTTCATTGTTGTTAGAGATCGGAATTTAAGGAATATATATCGTAAAAATTACAGCCATTTGCTGTGCATAACGGTTTTGCAATCTGCGACTGGGGTTTGGTCTGCTACTGATGGTGAAAATATGGTGAAATATGCCTTTTTTGTTTAGTCAGGAAACCTCCATGAATTTATGCAATTTTTTCATACATTTATTCAATCATTAATTCATGCATTCATAGATACACATGTCAATTTAATCATGGGCTTACTACAGATATACCTATCATAAATCACTCTATTTAATTTTTATGTTCATAATACATGTGTACCAGCGGGATAATTTTGAACCACTGTATCTGGAAAGGGGATAAAGATATCAAGAAAATTTTAAAGGGTATTAAAAATTGGGGTCGTAGGAATACGTCATAAAAATTTCAGACAGAGCCTGTGTTTAGGATTATCAGGCTGGATTTTGGGTTGGGGCTTCCGAGGAACCACCCATGAATTAATGGTGCCTCTGTAAGTCCCATCAAGCCCACCATATATCACATCAAATGCAAAATGAACTAACCAATTTTCTCCATTTGCCTAAGTGGGATGAAATGTGTAACATTCATATTTTGACCTTGTACTGTAAGATAGTGACACAAAGATAATACTACTCTTGGGTATACAAATGGTCCCTAGCCCACAGCTATCCAAATCATTTGATGTGAAGGCCACCCCCCCCCCCCCCCCCCCGCCTGCCACGCGCCACCCCTCCCCTCCTGTCATCTGTTGACTTGTGACATGAATGTGACCCCTCTCCAGTTGGTAAGTGACGTGAACACCCTCCCACCCCCTCCCAACCACACACGCACAACATGGATGGTCACTCGCCTTCCTTTGTTGGCTAGCAACCCCCTCCCCCCATTAACAGGGACATATATAAAACACCCCCCCCCCCCCCCTCCCTTGCACTGACATCCCCCTCCGATTGCCCCTTCCCTCCCATGCTACTTGATGGGATGGCAGGAGACATGATTGGAAAATGTAAAGGGCAGTGAATATATATATATATCTGTTAATATTCTTATATATCTAAAAACAAAGATGATGTGACTTACCAAACGAATGCGCTGGCAGGTTGATAGACACACAAACATACACACAAAATTCAAGCTTTCGCAACCAACGGTTGCTTCATCAGGAAAGAGGGAAAGGCGAAACGATGTGGGTTTTAAGGGAGAGGGTAAGGAGTCATTCCAATCCCGGGAGCGGAAAGACTTACCTTAGGGGGGAAAAAAGGGCAGGTACACACACACACACACACACACACACACACACACACACACACACCCATCCGCACATACACAGACACAAGCAGACATTTGTAAAGGCAAAGAGTTTGGGCAGAGATGTCAGTTGAGGCGGAAGTACAGAGGCAAAGATGTTGTTGAAAGACAGGTGAGATATGAGCAGCGGCAACTAGAAATTAGCGGAGGTTGAGGCCTGGCGGATAACGAGAAGAGAGGATATACTGAAGGGCAAGTTCCCATCT